>NC_139428.1:4937500-5537500 GCF_905368555.1 Meleagris gallopavo
AAGGGAAAGGAATTTGGTGAGGCGCATGGTCTTTATCTGTGTCTCCAAACCTCCTTTGCAATTTCTACATTCATTTCAGATTATCTTCATGTTGCAACTATAAAGTAAGGGCCAGGCTCTCTTCAGCTTCTGTCCTCGTTCAGAATCACTTGCGTGTGCCCAGCACTGCCAGCAGCAGCTGCTGGGTGATGCCCACAGCTGAGTACACCCAGCAATTCAGAGCTGCAAGGTGCTGGCTCAACATGACCCAACACCAAGAGGTAACACCTGCCCAGGTGTGTGAGAAGCAGGCTTTGAAGACAAACTGTATGTGTGGTCAGTACTTCTGGCACTGCGTCTGACTGGAGGCTCTTTGGACTGTCAGACCCGTGG
Organism: Meleagris gallopavo; assembly: GCF_905368555.1. Taxonomy (NCBI): domain Eukaryota; kingdom Metazoa; phylum Chordata; class Aves; order Galliformes; family Phasianidae; genus Meleagris; species Meleagris gallopavo. The sequence continues at coordinate 4,937,873 of NC_139428.1, forward strand.
ATCCGCTGATGGGGAAATTCCCCAAACTTCACTGTTAAACAACACAGCCATTCAGATTTGTGTAACATTATGCAGTTACCTTGACTACGGCTTTGCTGCATCGGAATCTCAATAGTAACTTCAAAAAATGTGTACGTTTAATTACAGATGATTAGTGCTGAGGCTCCTGTGTTGTTCGCCAAGGCAGCTCAGATATTCATAACAGAACTGACTTTGCGAGCCTGGATCCACACAGAAGACAACAAGCGCAGGACTCTGCAGGTAACAGCAGCTCCTACCTGGCCTTCAGCAGCTTCAGAAACTGTTTCCAACTCTTTGTTTTCATAATAGGAGGTGTGTTCTGTAAACAGTGGCTTTTATCACTAGGAACCTGGGTACAAAGCGCATTGCCCACTATGGTCGTGCTACTTAAATGCTTTTTGCTTAACTTGGTTTTAAAAACAAACAACAGCCATATAGACAAAAAAAAAAAAAGCCCGAAGCAGCTGCCTGCTAATTGTGACCTGCTCTAATTACTTAGGATATCTGTATCTGCTGGACTTCTGGCTGTTTTGTTTTTCAGTAGTAATTCTCCTAAGGTAGGCTTGTAGATGTTAGTTTGTGTCAATAAACGTCCAGAGATGAAAACAAAAATGGTTCTCCCACACTGATGCAGGGATGGCCATAGTGGCAAGCAGTCTGATTCCAGCCCAAAGGTGTCCTGTTGGGTGTCTGACCACTTAATCTTCACTAATTCAGGCCACTGCCAGTTCCTTAACCCGGGTTTTCATGCAGTTACAGTGGGAAGGGTGTATTTAATACACACACCAAGGAAAGGCGCTGCGTAAGCAGCAAGTGTTAACTCAGGCACGTCCTGCTAACAACTTTCAAGCTATTATTTCAGAGTTCACTTAGATCCTGATCCTAACGTATAAGACCTTTAATTGACCCAGGTTTTAATTTATGAGTGCTTCGCCTTCCCCAGCAGCTGCCATCGTAGAACAGCTGCTCTCCGCATGGACAGTGCAGCTGGAGGAATGCAGGCTTTGCTTATCAAGTATTTGGGAAAAAATTTAGAGTGGAGAGGTCTGAGTTATGGGAGGAAATTGGATTGAACCCAGTCCTCAGCACGGAGAATGAAATAGGAGAGACATCTGTTCAATAAAAGTTTTCTTCCTGGTGAAGATACTGTTATAATGTCTGCTGCCCGTGGAACAGAAGAAATGTCTCTCTTGTGCTTTCTGCATGATCATTGTTTGCACTTAAATGCCAAGGCAGTGCAGGGTTTGGAAATGTCAGCTAGCCTGAAATGTGAGGATTGATGGTCTTCTTAATGTTAGCCACACGTCAGGCAGCGCAGGCATCGCTGTCTCAACTCGTGTTCGTAGAAATGCTTTACAAATTTACCTTCAGTTAATGAATGTGAGGCTTTTAATAGCTCCTTGGGTTAGCCCTGCTTTTTCAGATGGTTTGCTAGAATGTTAAAATGGCACAGTGCATTTTATTTTTTCCTTTTTAAGACTTTCATTCTTTTTTCTTTTTTTTTTTTTTCAATCGTGGGGTTGTTTGAGATCTTAAGCAAACCCACTGCAGTGGTGCCTTATGCTGGCTGCCTCTATTCAGGTCTGCAGCACTTTGACCTAATGCTCATGCTTGGATTTCTTCTTTTGGTTAAGATATGAAAGAAAAGTTTATTTAGATAAACTTTTTATCCTTATGCACATGAAAGCAGCTTTGAGAAGCTGTTTGCCTTGCCAGTGTTTCTTAAAAGCTCATTGGCTCTTGCACATCCTTTCTCTGATACCTTTGGCCACTTTGCTAACTATGTCTTTTAATCTTCCTGCTTTCTCTTGAGCGTCTTGCCCTTCCACATGCTGCATCTTGTTCTCTCTACATCTCTCGGGATTCCCCTGCCCCAAATAAGATCCTGTGATACTATTTCTCACCAAACGTGTAGATTCTACCTAGGGGAGGTTCTGTAAAAGCTGAAGTGTGATGAACACCTTTGATTAAAAAGCTCTGCTGTATTTATCTCATGACAGAACATGCTTCTGAAGCTGAAAAGTGTTTTTTCTTTTTGCTGTTGTAGAGGAATGACATTGCCATGGCAATTACCAAGTTTGATCAGTTTGACTTTCTTATTGACATCGTCCCAAGAGATGAGCTGAAGCCTCCAAAGCGTCAGGTGAGACAGAAGAGCTGCCCTGTTGGCTGTCCTTTCCGTGGGGTGATTTCACTCTAATTGTTAGAGAGCTGATCAGGAAGTACCGAGTCTCAGATTTAGGCATGTTTGTGCCCCTTTTTATGCATTTTATTCTTCGTAGTTTTCAGATTCTTAGGTTTTTTTGTGGAAATAGAGGGGTGATGACAGAAGCCTGACTTGGGCATTTACTGAAGCAACAAAAACATTTCTAAACAGCTCTGAAAACAAACGTTACCACTATTAAAAAATGAACTTTTAAAAACTGTGCTGACTCTGCATCCTTTGGCTGCCATGAAGGAGTCCAGGCAGCTTTGCCCAGCAGTACCACCTCCCCCATCCTTCAGGGCAGTCATTGCTGCTGTAAACATCCTTGACTGGAAGCTGTGAGGTGTCAGCGGGAGCTTTCAGTCGGATGTTTACAGCTGCAGGCTGCTGCAGTCACCTGGGTGCTGCTGTCCTTGGAAGCCAGCAGACATTGCTCCAGGAGCACTTGTTGCCCTCGTGTGTGAGACGGTGCCCAAACTGCAGCGAGGTGGGGCTGAAGCCCAGTCGTGTTGCTTCATGTGCACAGAGACAGATCCAGCTTCCTTCAGCTGGTTTTCAGATACTTCTGGAGGTCTTTGAAAGGTCCAAGGTGGTCCTTAAAATGTCTTCTTCCGAGTGCTGCTGGAAAGACTGGAGAACTGTAAAACAGCTTTCTGGCAAGTGCTTTACTTGGAAGCTTTGCTTTGATGTGTTTCTTGTATGCCACAGAAGTACCTACTGTGAGCAGAGATGGTGCTCCCATTGTAGACCTGGAGTTTGAAAGCTGCTGTTTCACTTTTCGTCTGGAAATGATAGAATTGTTTGGGTTGGAAGGGACCTTTAAAGGCCGTCTGCTCCAGCTCCCCTGCAGTGCCAGGGACCCTCGCAGCTCCATCAGTGCTCAGAGCCCTTCCAGCCTGGCCTTGGGACTCTGCAGGAGCACAGCACCACACCTCTTTGGGTAACCAGTGCCACTTCTCACCACCCTTGTTGTAAAAAAGGCTTCCTTATATCCAATCTACATCTCTCTTTTTTTAAATGAGAAACCATTTCCCTTTCTCCTATCCCAACAGACCCTGCTGTGTCCTCACGGTTCTACTGAAGTGACTGCAGTGGGAGCTTGCATGTATCTGGTTTGATACAGAGATACCAAAAGGTTCACTCTGAACACAGCTGAATCATGAGAAATACTGCTAAGGGCAGGAGGAGTTTGATGGAGAAATCCAACGTAGGTTAGGGCTTTTCAGTGGAAAATATTTCTCTTATTCCACGGTGCTGAAGAATAGCTGCCCATAGGCTGACAGCCTGCACTTTTTGGCTGGGGGTGCAGTCTGTGCTTTACCACGAGAGAACTGTTTGACAACTTGGTGTTGGTTACGAGGAAGAGCTGAGAAGGGAACCATGACTGTTATGTTGCTCTGGTAACTGAAGCTATGGCTTGGAAATAAAAGATGCCCAACGATGGGGTATAGCCTGCTTCATGCAGATTTGTATTTGAAGTCATTTTTGCATGTAGCAAGGAAAATTTGAACCTGGAATAGATGCTAACATCCTTAATTGAGGGTTCAGCTAGCAGCTGGATTGGAGCTCTATAGAATAAACAGTGTACCTAAGGACTGGGCTTTACAGAAACAGCCATGGCTCTTCAATGCTTGCAGTTTTATGACTAGTGGGAGAATTGTCCTGTTGAATACATACTTAAATTTATTATTAATCCCTCCTGTAGAGGATTTGATGAAGTGAGTAGGAATTAATTGTGTGCTGCTGTGTGTAGGGAGGCCGTAGTACTGTGGGTAGTGCTGAGAGCCAGGCTCAGGGGTCACTTCTTCATTACAGCCAGCTGCCAACAGCGAAACCTTTGGGGTGTCACTTCCTGGTATGCTGTTAGAAATCTGTTGAGTGGCTCAGAGTTGGGCACTGAAGGGAAGGAGGCTCTCCTACCCAAGCCTGATGCCCACCTGGGCAACGCACGCTAGTTTTGTTTAATGGAAATTCTTTTCCTGCCCAGCTGGATACACTGAAGGTAAGCCATGAGCAGGCCTCTTCTAATGCAAGGGAGTGGAGCAGACCTGTGGGCCGTGGACCCTACCATGCTGTAGCACGTGTAAACATCCTACACTCTCAGCTGTGAACTCGAGGTGGCTGGGAGAGGATTGTTTACGCCTTCTGCCATGGAGTGAACATCTGGTGAGCCGTGTCTTCTGCTGGGTGCAGGGTCCAGTGCTCCTCTGGGAGCTCGAGAGTTGTGATTCTCGAGCATTAACCACTTGTCACGTAGCATAATCTCCCCAGATCTACTTTGCCTGAGATACCTTGAGTTATAAGGCACTTTTCTCTTCCGAAGACGTCCGTAGATGAAACAGAATGGCAGTACGGCAGCCTGTGCTTCTGCCAGCAAGCTAGAGCAGAAGCTGTTGTTCCTTTACACTCATGAGATATCCCTGCTTCCTGCAGAGTCGGGCTGTCAAGCCGTGACACAAGACAAAGTTGTTGTTATTCTGGAAAAGCTGGATTTAAATAAGTAAACCAAGGCCCTGAGATGTGCACCGAGTGCATGGCTTCTGTTCCCAGGGGTTTGACATCAGAGCTAGGCTGAGATTCGTGTTGGGCACACGGGCTAAGGAGAAGGCTTTGCTGACAGATGAGGCTTTGCAAGTCTTCCTTGTGCATTTGCAGCTCAATCTGTGTTAAGATAACAGGTGATGATGGAATTTGCTGATGAGGAGTTGTGTGGATTTCAGCTATGGTCATTTTATACGTTTGCTTCTCATAATGAAATTGGTGACTCCGTTATTATATGTAGGATACTGGAGATGGTTTTGATTTTCTTACAGCTGCATAAATGAGGAAACCTGGTTTGAGTGATCGTTTTTGAGTTACTCGAGTTCAGCTGTTAGAAAGGAGGCACTGAAGGCACCTTTGTGCTTGTGGGGGTGCTCAGTGGTGGCTGGGCTGGGCAGCTGGGGGTTCCCTCCCCATTTACCACTCTGTGCTGTGCTGCAGGAAGAGGTACGTCAGGCTGTGACCCCGGCTGAACCCGTGCAGTATTATTTCACCCTCGCTCAGCAGCCTGCTGCAGTGCAGGTCCAGGGGCAGCAGCAAGGACAGCAGACCACGACATCTACAACCACCATCCAGCCGGGGCAGATCATCATTGCTCAGCCTCAGCAGGGCCAGGTGAGTGTGGGCAGAGCTCGGGGCTGTGCAGCGTGCTGGGGACCCTTGGCTCACCTACAGGCCGTGTCCTGTTCTCACTGCTGCCAGCAGTCAGTAGTGCTATAGAAATGGGTTTCCCTTTGCAACATAAGGAGCTGAATTGTGTTGGTCCACTGAGCAAAGTAGAAATACCCTTTGAATTTCTATGCTGTAGGTTATGTTGTTTTGTGAGACTGTTACTCCAGAGCAAGTGATGGCAGCCATAGGACACACTCTGTCTTTTCCACGTGCAAGTGAAGCCGTAACGATTTTTGAGCTCTATTTCTATACAGTCAGTGGTGTTATTGTTACAGCGTGGTTTTGTTGGGTTTTTCCCTTCCTCTCCCTGCCTTTATTAATAGCATATTGAGGATCCCATGGTGAGGTGAGCACGGCACCCTTTGCTTGTCTCGATGAGCACTGCTGTGGCAGGAAGCACGCTCCCCTTACCAGGTGCCAACCATGACACCAGGCCACTGCAATCCTCAGAGCTCTGACATCTCAATTTGCAGTGCATGCATTTTCTTGAATGTATTTGGCGTGTCTCTTGAGTGACTGTGCCAAAGAGAGGCTACCTGTAAAACCAGAAAATAGTGCTCCCTCTTCGTAGTGTTACTATAAAGCGTGCAGGATGCCCCAGAGCCAGGATCACGCGGGTCTTGTTGTGGTGACTGAAGCATCAGCGAGGAGCAGTGGGGCTCAGCAGCAGCCCTGCCTGTTGCTGTGCTGCACTGCGTGGCCTCAGCCCTGTTCTGAATGCAGCCCTGTGACGATGCAGGTGGGAGAAGGCCAGCAGGTGCAGATTGTTCAGGCCCAGCCGCAAGGACAGAGCCAGCAGGCGCAGAGTGGCACCGGGCAGACCATGCAAGTCATGCAGCAGATCATCACCAACACGGGGGAGATCCAGCAGATCCCGGTAAGCCACGGTGGTGCTGGGTGTGAGCTGCCTGCAGCTGCTTCGGCGTGGGGCTGTGTGTGTGTGTGTGTGTGCTTTCTGAACTGGAAGAGGAAGTTTGGGCTGAGTGTGTTTCCTGCACCGGGAGAGAAAACGATCCAGGTGTGACATGAAGGGGGAAATAAATTCAAGCCCTGTAGTGCCCACCACCACTGCTTCCCCACAGGTGCAATAGCATTATTAGGAAGCAGTACATAAAGTACTTCCTGGATAAATTAGTTCTCCACTACAGCATGCCTTCAATGAAACGTGATTAACTTGTGTTGCCTTTCCTTTGGTTCTGCCTCTGCAACCTGGAGCCATGACCTGTGGGACTGAGTGGGAAAAGTGCCATCTGTGAGTTAGTAATCAACTCCTGCGTTGCAAAAAATAGTTCTACAAAACAGCCTGAGCTGATTGCAGGAATGGCTTTGTGCTACCAGAAGATATCTTCTCGCTTTCACCTTAACATAAGGCTGCTGTGCCTTAAGAATGGGGTTTTGAGCACACAGTGAGTTGTAAATTCTGGCGTGTGTCCAGAGTCAACACGTGGGTCCAAAAAATGTCATTTTCCTCCTCTTTGTAGCTTCTAATGACAACAAAACGGAGCCTTTTGGTTCCCATCTGAAAAATTTCACACCCCTTAAATTAAAAATCAATAAAATCCTTCCAGTTCCATGTACTTAACCAGCAACCCAGAGGTCAGACAGGTGACCAAGACGAGTGCTTCACTTTGTGATTCCTCTTGCTGTTATGAGGCTTACCCAGCTGTGCAAAGCTGATCTCTCACACAGGCTGGGATTTGCTCCGTGTCCCTTTGGCAGACGTTTGTGCTTTGACAGAGCACCTCGAGGAAAGTTAAGGCTGTGCACGCTGCCAGATTCTCCCAGTTCACTTCCCTCTTCTTCTCATCTCTGAAATCTTCAGCCAATTCCTACACCAGCTGTTGATCAGGAGGCACAAGCACTGCTTGCCAAACATGGTGCTTTACCACCAGCAGCCTTTTTTCTTCTCCACGTTCTCCACTGCCTTTCTCTTGCATTTGTTGTCCTCCTTTTCTTTATGGAAGTCTCTCTTGGGCACTTCTTAAAGGCATTTTGGATAGAGATCTCTACCCCTGCCTGGGTGGATCTGTTATAACAGAGTGGCAATAAAAGAAGTTCAAGCTTGTTTCGCAGTCATCTCCAGCAAAGGCTGTAAGTCCCTGTAGGAAAGGGACCTGGAGATTTGCAGAGGGAGAGAATTCTTTATAAAGCAGCTTGGAAGGGGCTGAAGCATTCTGCAGGAAATGCCATTCTCCACACAGGTGATGCTGTTTAATTGATGGTGCGCTTTATGAACGAGCCACTGGAGGCTTTTTAATTAGCACCTGGTTTTGGCCAGGAGAATTCTTCCTCCTCATCTTGCCTGGCAGCCTGGAAGAGCTGGGGCTCGTGGCCTCAGGCACTGCTGGAACTGCAGCTTGGGATGGAGCTATCTGCTGCCTGAGTGGGCATCTGTTGTCTTGGGGGTGCTTGGGTTCCTAATAAGAGTAACTCAAAGGGGTGTTATAATGAAATGCAGTTCTCACTTCAGTACCTAGGAGAAGTACTGCCTTGACAGTAATTAATGTGATTCCTCTTAATTGCAGCATGTTGAAGAACCGCAGTCAGTGCTGGAGGAAACACCTTTCCCTTCTTTGCTTCCAGCGAGTGAAATACAGCAGAACACGGAGCCACGCACTCACCATCAGAGCAGAGAGCCTGGGAAGCTGTAACTCACAGTTACAGTCCTTGCTCTATTCACTGCTGCTCTCTGTTCTGCTCTCTTTCTGCTCCTCTTTTATTCTTTCTCCCCTAAATCTCCTTCCTGTCTTGGTGCAATTAGTGTTACCTTCTGGCACTGCTTTTCACTCTGCTGTCTGTTAGGGTTCAGCTCAAAATCTTCCTTAACAAAATGCAAAAGGCTGAAGCACAGAACTGGTAGCATCTGCTAACACAGGAGTGCTGGGAGAATGGCCTTCTTAAATAAATGGAGTAAAGCTGGAAGGAAGGCAGTAAATGCATCCGTTACATAGCAGCCATTTGTTTGCCCACTGAATCCCGTGTTAAATTTCATCCATGCCTTCGCCTTGACCTCGCTGGGATGAATCTTTGGAGGTTGCCCTCATTTCTGGAAGAACTGTGTGTGAATTGCTTCCATCCATTCTGCTGGGAGCCTGGTTGAAATGGAAGCAGGAAGCTGCAGTGGGGAGAACTTGCTCAGCAGGCAGAGCTCAGTGCAGAAACGGATTCTTTGCTGGAATGTCTGCTTGTGTGGAGTTGGTTTGCTCATGAAATGATGTTGGTGCTTTTGGACACAGCTGGGAAGGCAGCTGTATGCCAGGAGCTCCAGCCATGGTCACTGAGCGGAGCTCAGGTGCTCTGCATGCCTTCCTTTCCCCTCCTTAAAAAATACCTCAGAATACTTGGTGTGTAATGCACCGTAAGGCTGTGGATCAAAATGTTCTGAAGTTAAGTAATGCAACGTGGAGAACTCGATGATTGTATCAACCACGTGGTGACCTTTTTATTGCCTCTCGGTGTGTCTTAGTCCCACCAGCTGCTTCTGTCACAGAAACCCAAACAGAGCTGAGGTTACTAAGATGGCTCTGCTCAGACCCCTCTCCCCAGGCATCCAGGATCCAGGCTGTAGGAAATAAATGAACTTGCACTGGAATGTGACACACAGTGCTGACCCAGTGTTGGTCTTTGCCAGGTAAAGAAGGGTTGCACTTAAGGGTTCCAGATATTATCTTGTGGTATCCCTGACTTTTGTCATCTCTACTGTCTTCAATTATTTGAAAATTTCCTGTGTTTTCTTTATGTTTTTGGCAGCATGTAGTAGGAGTGTCATGATGTGCAGCTAGCTCGGAGGAGTTGTCTGTGTGTGAAATGGAAGATCGAGCAGTAGCTGCATTCTGGTGACTAAAAGGGGAAAAAAAGTGTTCTGGATGCTCTGAAACATAGCACTTAATATGCTTTAGCTACTAACTGGCCTTTTGTCCTGGAGAAGGAAGTGCTGTGCTTCTTCAGGGTTCTCCTTCAAGAGCCTGGAGGAGTTCTGTGGACTTGGCTCTTGCCCTGTGCCAATTCCTCACCCCACTGGTGATCAGCCGGAGCTCCCCACTCTCATCTATTACCCTGGCTTCTGTTGTGGAAACAAGAAGGCAAGTTTGTGTGTTTCAGGTTACACAGTTACCTGTTTAATTTTCTTTCCCCGCCCCCTCCGCTTGTCTCCAGGTTCAGTTGAATGCTGGCCAGCTGCAGTATATCCGCTTAGCCCAGCCTGTGTCAGGCACCCAGGTAGTCCAGGGGCAGATCCAGACGCTTGCAACCAATGCACAGCAGGTATGCACTCCAACAGCAGGGCTGGCGGTTACTGTTACGGTGTTGTTCCCTATCTCCTGAAACTGCAAATTCTGGTGGAGTTTACCAACTCTTGGGCTAGGGATCCTGAGTTTCTTTTCTTCCTGTTTACCTTCATCAGAATAATAAAGCAAGGAGCGCAGTGGATGTTTCCTTGACCTGTATGTGAAAGCTGCATGTGTGTGTGTGTGTGTGTGTGTTGCTGCATAAAGCCCTTGCTGCTTCTGAGCTGGTTGCAGGTTTATCAGCCTTTTCTTTACTTCTTCTGGTTGGGTGAGGGAGGAGCAGCAGCGTGAGCTCTCAGAAAGCTTTGCAGCAGTGACACTTCAAGGCCAGCACTGCTGCTGGCAGGTTGGCTCATGATCTTTGGGGCTGCTCATTAAGGGATTCTGCTCTGCCTTCAGAGGACAGGAGGGCCGCTTCTGAGATCCCGGAGGCCACGTTCTCCTTGTGAAAGCCAGAGGACATGCTTTGTGAGGACTCAATCCCATGTCCTTTGTTCCTGACTTGCAGTCAGCACCAACATGACCACAGGCTGCAGGCTGGGATGTGTCCCACCACGCGGTGGGGCAGTCAAGTTTGGAAGAGTGGAAAAGCTCTTGAAGGGCTGCGGCAGAATGTTGTCTGTGGGGTTCTGACCCTCTCCAAAGCTCTGCCACTGACTGTCCTTCTCTTGTCCTTGTAGATCACGCAGACAGAAGTCCAGCAAGGACAGCAGCAGTTCAGCCAGTTCACAGATGGGCAGGTAGGAGCTCGGGGTGGGTTGGTGCTACAGCCCTTCAGAGTCGAAGCTGAAAGGACTGTCTTTGGGTTTGTGTGTGTTCTGGCAAAGCAGCTCTTCCAGGTAAAGCACTGCTGCTGCAGCATGACCCGAGCCAGAGGCAGAATAATGGATCTTGTGCCACTCTTAATTCAGGTGGATTCCTCAGTGTTCTGCGTTTGCTCCAGATTAACGCAGTCCATTTTAGTCCTAACCAGCTTACAAATAAAGGTCTTGATGTTCAGCCTGGCTGTTGAGTAAGTAGCATGAGCTCAGTCTGGGCATCAGAAATTGACAGAATTACTTTATGATTTAGTGATAAATGTCTACTGGCAATTCATGGTCTGCTTCTGGGGACGGATTTCACACAGACCTGAGAGCTGCTCGGGGTTTGTGCACAGAGCAGTGCTGTGTGTGATGAGAACTCACCTCCCTTCCCCTTCTTCTGTCTTCCAGCAGCTCTACCAGATCCAGCAAGTGACCATGCCTGCAGGCCAGGACATCACACAGCCCATGTTCATCCAGTCCACCAACCAGAGCTCGGATGGCCAAGCCACGCAGGTGACGGGGGACTGAGCAGGGTCACTCTGTGGGGAAACAAACACGTGCCAGCCTTCACCTTACCTGCTCTGAGGAATACATTGCTTCTGTGTCTCTACTTGACAGTAAGCCTATAGTAGGCTGCATTCTCTGGTGCACTATACGCCTTCGTCTGGTGGGTATGAGAGCATATCCAGCAAACACTGACAGGAATGCAAGATTTTTATTTTTGGAAGTCAGTATTTCAGTGTATTCAGCTGCTTGTTCAAAGCCCGTGAAACTGAAGAGAACTGATGGAGTTTGTAGCATCTCATTGAACAACGTGTAAAAGGTTTTTATCTGGTGAAATTATTAAAGGGTACCGCGTGTTGCAAGAGCTTTATTCCTGGTACTCAGTTTATGTTTCTCCCTGAATAGAGCTAGATTCAGTCCTGCCATCTCAGTGGTCTGTTTCGGGTGGGAGGGGGGAGCGTGTATGTGTGTTAGGTTGCCCTCTCCTGCCTCCTTTTTTGGTAAGCTGGAGCATTGAATATATGCAGCTAGGGGACAGGGAGTAGGGGAAGAGTAATTAAAGTGCAAACAAAAACATTCCTTGTATTACGACTGTATCTTCTAAAGACAAAGCGATTCTCCAATTCGACCTGGTTTATCCCAGAGATGCTCATGGCAGACTGGATGAACCCCAGCCCCGCTGTTCACTGTTGTACTGCCTTCGGTCGATGCATGTAATATAAGCTTCCTCAAACGAAATAAATTTCCTTTGTAAGATAACGTGTGCCCTTTCATTGGGAAGCAGAGCCCGGCATCAGCCTGGACCCGCAGCGAGGAGCAGCGAGGAGCGCAGTGCCGCAGGGATGCTGGCAGCAGCCAGGCTGAGCTCTTGGCTGGAGCTCGGGTGAGGTTTCGCAGCTCATAATCTTTGTGTCCGGCATCAGGCAGCGTGACATACTTGGCGCTGTGTCCCGGAGGGGCTCCGTGGTGTTGGCAGAGCACGACGGACGGCGGCAGCGCCGGCAGCTCCGCTTTTCTGCTGCTGGAAGCGCTGGGTTTGCCGTGGGTTCGGCGGTGCGAGAGCCGGGAAACCGCTGCTGGGAGGAGGGAGAACCGCAGGGAAGATGGAGAAGTGCGGGGTGAGAGCGCCGTGCGGGGAGAGCGGCCGCGAGAGGGCAGCCATGGGCGGCTGCGGTTCGGTTGTGCGCTGGGAGCCCCCGGCTCAGAGCCCACAGCAGAGCCGGCGCGGGGGGCTGACCGCTGACCGCTGCCCTGCGTCGGGAGCTGCACGTCGGGCTCTGCAAAGGAAGGATCTTCCCCCCGAAGCAGCGGTGTGTGATGCGTTTGCGGGAGAGTTTTAAATGTGAATGGGGGGGAAAAAAAGAGGAAAGGGCCTCCGATGTCCTTCTGGATGGACAGAAAGTGGGGGTGAGGTGGTGTGGCTGAAAGGAGGTGGTTTCTGTGGGAGCCCCGAGGGGTGGTGCTGAGGATGCTGAGGATGCTCCCCACGCAGCATCGTCCCCAGGGCTGCCTGAAGTCAGAGCTCTGCCAGCAGCGTGAGAGCTCTGCTCTGTGCAGGTGACACCGGAGCTGGCAGTGTTCACACTGAGCTCATAACGGAGATAAGGCATCTGCGCTCCCAGAGGAGTCCCTCACTGCCTCCAGCAGCAGAGCTGTTATGAAGATAGCTGAAATCGTTCGGCTGTCACAGGTACTGTAAACCCCAGGCGTTAATAAGAGCCAGATCTCCCATATAAGGCTGCGTGTGCTGCTCCGATCCCTTTGGTCCCCACTCTTGGAGAAATGGTTTGGGACCCATTTCAGTGGCTGCCTTCTTAACCTGGGGCTCTGCCCCACTCCTGGAGCTGGCAGGGCAGACCCTGGGCACGCTGCTGGGCAGCACACACAGCACACAGCACAACGCAGCCGGCAGCCTCAGCTTTGGGTCTGAGCACAGTGCAGCATCCCCGTCTGCCCCGCTCACTGCTTCCCTCCCCGGGAGCAATTTCTGTGTCTCCTCGTTGGGATGAGCTCAGCACAGCCGCGGTGCGGGTGACAACGGGCAGCTGATGCTGGAGAAAGCTGCACTGTGCTGCTGACGGCTGCTCTGCCCCGGGGTGCACATCTCAGGCTGCCCTGCCCGAGGAAAACACAGCCGTGAAGGTCACAGTGCTGCCGGGGACCCCGGGCACGATGGAGAAGTGCTCGGTGACATTGCCCCAATGGGGACCAGCCACCACGGTGGGAAATGGGCTCCATGGGAGCACGGCTGATGTGGCTGTAGGCCTTTCTGAGGTGCTCGTGCTCAGCTCTTCCCTTCTGAGCACCACAAGCAGTCCAGCTCTGGGGAACCTCAGCCAGGGGCTCTGCAGGACCTCGTGCTGCAGCACACAGCGCTGAGGCTGCGCTGGGCAGAAGCAGAGACCACGCAGGCGCAGCAGCTCAGGGTCAGCCCTCAGCCTCCCGTTTGCTGGAGCGCAGCAGCTCCAGGCTGGGTGCTGACTGCCCTGGGCCGAGGCCAAGCCTCACGCAGACGCAGGTGCTGCACGGCTCCTGCAGCTGCCAGCAGTCTGCCCTCACCTCCCCGCTCCCAGCACAGGATCCCTCGCACCATGGGGCTGCTCACATCCCTCCTCCACGATATCAGCCCCAGGATCTCCCAGCACCCCCATCCAGGGCACCAACCCGGGGCTTTGCTCTGCCCCATCGCAGCCCCCCATCCCGCAGTGCCCCCGTCCCACCTGCCCCCCCCCCCCCCCCGGCCAGCAGTTCTACAGCTGCATACCAGGGCTGCAAAACTTACTGGAAATCCTGTAGATGCAAATCCTGGCCTCCCATCCGTGCCAGGAATTTGAGCTGCAATCCCAAGAGGGCAGCAGGCTCCAGGCACGCATGAAGCCTCCCCTCTCTCGTTGCCCAGCATCGGAAATGCTCTTTAAGGCCAGACTGGAGGAGGCACTGCTCACAGCCGCCTGCTGGCTTCCCCAGCCCCATTTCTGGGGATGGGCCGTGCCCACTGATTGCAGCTGACTCTGTCTGCAGCTCCAGCAGTGGCAGAGATGCCCGCTGTGTGCGTGTGCAGTTCGGCCCTCGGGCACAGCTGCACCTGCAGTGCTGTGCAGCAGTGGAGGATTGCAGCACTGGAGCAGCCCGGGTGCGATTTGCAGAAGCGAAACTCTCGCGATGGAAGCCTCAGGGAGGGCAGTGCTGGGCCGTGGCGCTGCTCCGTCCCTCTAATTTATTAGCAGCTCGCAGCGCCCAACAAACAAGTTGGAGAAGTGACGTCTGTGGTTAAAAAATAAATCAGTGGCTCTTCTTTGCTTCCAAACTGAGCTCTCCCAATGCTTCCCCAGCAAGAGCGGGACGTCGGCCGGGCAGCCCATCCAGGCACGGAGCAGCAGCATGAAGCAATTCCCACCTCCTGTGAATAAATGCAACGGTTCCCACTCCCCAGAGCCCTCCCTCGAGGGACCCCGCACCCCATCTGAGTCCTTTGGGGTCACCTTAGCTCTGCCCCTGCGCAGCCCCGAGGCTTCGATCTGTCCCAGGTGAAACCCAACCCTGCAAAGCGCAGCTCGGCGCTGCACGAAGGCAGCAGTGAAGGTCAAGGAGCTCCCACAGCACTGAGGGGTGCAGGGTCCTATTGGGGAGCACCGGGGGGGCTGCAGGGATGCGGAGGGTGCTGGTTTGGGTTTGCACGATTTCAACCTCTGTGGACACAGCTCTCATTGCTGTGCTGGGGGTTGTGTTGGCAGAATGGCTCCTGGGGGGTGGGAAGCGTTGGCCGGGACCATTTCCCCCCGTGCCCAAATCAACCTAAGTGTCTATTTATTGTGTGTGCACTTCCCTACACCTCCCAAATACCGCAGTGCTCACACGGGCACACGCCGGTGCCAGGATCTCCAACCACGTTAAATAATTCACCGCCCCGCGCCGTAACCGCTCTGCTCTGCAGGAGCTCGGGGCGCGCTGTGGGGCGGGGGAAACGGCCTCTGCGGGGCGCGGGTCCGGCTGGGAGCGGGGCAGAGCGGTGGGGGAGCGAAGTGCGGGGGGTGTCGGCGGATCCGGAGCGCAGGAAGGGACGGATGTGCGTGATTGAACCGCTCCGTGCAGAGCGGCTCCGAAGGGCGTCGGGTACCGCAGGGTTGTGATGCTCGCTGCCGGGATGCTCCGTACCCGCAGCTTTGGGATGCTGCTCCCGGGATGTTCCGCGCTCGGCTGTCAGGGATGCGCGTTGCAGGACGCTCCGCACCCGCACTTTGAGGTGCTCGCTGCCGGGATGCTCGCCGCTCCACCGCCCGCGACGCTCCGCAGCGTGGGACGGCCGCTCCGGGACGTTCCCCACCCCCGGACCGCGCGCTCCCTGCCCGACGCGGGGTCAGCAGGAGCCCTCGGAGCAGCGTCAGCCCGCGGGGATCCCCCTACTCTCCGCCCCGGTCGGGGCCGCGCCCCCCGCGGGCGCCCATCGCGGCGGTGCCGGGGGCGGGGGCCAGGTGCTGCGGGGCGGGCCGAGGGGAGCGGCGGGGGAGGGCCCGCAGGGGCGGCTAAAGGCAGGTGGCGGCGGGCAGCGGCCGCGGGAGGGCGGGACGGGACGGGACGGACGGGCCGAGCGCTCCGCAGCGCGGGGCCATGCGGCGGGAGGCGGCGGGGCGGTGAGCGGGGCGGCGCGCGCCATGGCCGGGGCGGCGCGGAGCGGCGGGGGGCGGCGGGGGGCAGCGCTGACGGCGGTGCGCAGCGAGGACGGGACCCCCCCTCCCAGCGCTCCCCTCAACCGTCGGGGGGGACCGACGGCTCCGCGCCCCGCGGCCGCCTCCCGCCCCGCCGGGACCGCGCGCAGCTGCCGCCGCCGCCTGCAGAACTGCCTCTACAACGTGCTGGAGCGGCCCCGCGGGTGGGCCTTCGTGTACCACGCCTTCATGTGAGTGCCGGCCGTGCGGGACCCCCTTCGCTCCCGGGGCGGGGGGCGGCGATGCTTTTACCGAAGTTTTCCCGGCGGTCGGGGGTCGGGAGGGTCCGTGCGGAGCGGGGCTGAGCTCCGGGAGCTCCTCCGAACGCCCGTCGGTCACCGTCCCGCTCCGGCCCCGTCCCGTCCCGGGTTCCCGGCGCGGAGGGAGACCCAAAGATGAGAGGAGGGGACTCTGGAGGGGTCGGGGTAGGACTGGGGGTGGGGGGCAGCGGGGGAAGCACGGCGCGAGTCCCCGCCTCGCGTCCCCGAGCTGGGGACGGCGGCTTTGGGTACCGCCGTGGGGCTGCGATGCCCGGGGCTGCGCGTGAAGGATGGCAGCGGGCACGGAAGCCCGGCGCATTACGAGCCCGGCGTTACGGCATCGCCCTGCAGACGGGGATGCTCCGGGCTCACGTCCGCTCCCCGCCGCGCGTCGGGCCGCTCCGGCAAAGCCGAGCCGTGCGTGCGCCGATTGTGCCGGGGGTCCGCAACGCAACGGGCGGCTGCGGTGGCGCGACGGGGTGATGCGGGGAGATGCTGCCGCTCCTGCCCGGCCGTGCCGTGAGAAAGGCGGCCGCTTTGGAAAGTGGGTCTCGCCGAAGTGCGCGCACGGAGCCGTCCGGGCGGCCCGTCACCTGATCGCCGCGCACCTGAGCTCCCCGGGGAGCGGTGCTGCTCCTCACACCCCCGCGCTGTGCATCGGAAATAATACCTGCGCTGCAAACGCTGCCCTCGAAAGAGCTGTAATTAAGGATGGCAGCTGAAACCCCATGGAAAGAGAGGTGGGGGGGTCGGGCTTTTGGGTGCTCGCCGGGCTTTGGCAGAGGGATCCTCCTCGGTGTGTTTTCCGCAGAAACAACCACGCAGCACTGGATGTGAGGTGCACGTTGGGTCGGTGGTACTGTGGGGCTCCCGTGGGTTTATCTGCTGGGGCTGTGCGTGGCTCCAAGCGGCCCCATCCCTGCCAGCCCACGGCCACGACCCGGCCCTCCCTTTGCGCTCTGTGGGGCTCAAGTTGGATGGAGCCTTTCTGGGAGCGGAGCTCAGCTCGCAGCTCTGCCCCGTTTCCCTCTCCCTCAGATGGAGATGAGGCTTTCAATGGGCACTGACGTTTGCAGGAGTGAGCCCTGTGTGTCCGAGTGCTGGGCTGTGAACGAGGAGGGCTCAAACCCGTATCCTTGGGGACATCGGGGCACAGCGGTGCTGCAGTCCACGGATCCATCCCAGAATGATGGCAGCTCCCCACAGCCCGGCTCTGACACCAAGATGTGCTAACACAGAAATCCTGCTGCGAAGCAAAGCGCTTCACCCACCCCTCCCCCCCCCCCGAGCGGTTCAGCAGGGCTGAGCTGAGACCCCTTATTGGAGAAGTTCGTCTTTTTCTGCTGCCAAACTGATCCCAAATAGCTCCATCTGAGCCGGTGTTGGTGCACATCGCAGGGGGGATTTGTCACCGCCCCATCTCTGCAGCCGCAGCCCTGCCTGCAGTGGGGCCGCTCCCATCCCTCCGTCCCCTGGCTTTGGGGCCGTGCTGTGCCGGGGCTCCTGGTGCAGCTCTATCAGAGCTTCTGGCCCCGGAGCTTACAGAGAAAATCTGGGAGCGTGACTGGAGCCTTAACCTAAAGCTTTACAGTCAGAGGCAAATGCAGACTTCCTTTTTCAGCCTCCTCTTTGTGCGTGCAGCGCTGCATCAGGGGCAGCACGCAGAGCTCAGGACAGGGAGCGGCGCTCCGGGTGCTGCTGCTCCGTGGGGACGGGGAACTTTGGGGGCAGCAGCAGCGATCGCGGTGCTGGGCATGGCACTGGGGGCACCTGCTGGGACAGCACGGTGCAGGCGCTGCTGGTGGGGATG
This sequence comes from Meleagris gallopavo, assembly GCF_905368555.1. NCBI lineage: Eukaryota > Metazoa > Chordata > Aves > Galliformes > Phasianidae > Meleagris > Meleagris gallopavo. Next base: position 4,955,682 of record NC_139428.1, read on the forward strand.
GCAGCAGGACGAGCGGTTTCCCTGCGATGCCGGGGATTGCCGCTGCGCTCAGAGCCTTTGGCCGCTCAGCTCGACGCCGAGCACGTGGCAGAGCGCAGCAATCCCGGCTGGGGCCGCAGCCCTGGGGCCGTGCAGGGAAATTGCTTCATCCCCCGCTCGGCGCTGCCTGCCTCGCTCAGAGCTTCTCCCAGATCAGCTCCGAGGTTTAACGCGGCGCTCATCCCCAACCGCGGGCGTCTCACGTGGGGCTTCAGCAGGAGGAACGCTTTCCCATCCCGACCCCCGCATTCAGGCGGTGGCAAGGAGGTGGGTGCCGAGGCCGGGGGGAGGCTGTGCCCCCCAGTGGGGCCGTCCCCGGGCTGTGCTCACCTTGCCCGGCTGTGAAATGGGAGCTGTTTTGGGGCAGTGCCCGCACGGAGCCGCCGGCGCAGCAGTTCCTGAACCCGACGCGCTGTCGCTGGGGCGTAAAATTAAGCGACGATGGCGCAACATGAAACTCTGCATTGATTGCCTTTTCTTTTTTTTTTTCTCTCCCCTAATTTCCCCTTTTGCTGCCGCCTTCAGCACGGGTTTGGGCCCCAGTGACATTCATGTCCCCGTGCCCCAAAGGTCCCCAGCAAAGCCCTCCATGCTGGGGTGTGCAGCCATCCGTGGGGCGCGTGGCCGCTCCGTGCGAAGCATCCGCAGCGACCAGCTGGGGTGAGGTGTGGGGCTCAGCCATGGGGTGACCAAAGCTGCCGGGGCTGCGGGCTCCCACCCCACTGGTGGGCACTGATGGGGCAGAGCTCAGCCACGGAGCCCCGTGTGCCGCTGGGGAGCGGTGGCTGCGTCCCCCGTCCCATTGCAGCCCGTGGCAGCCGTGCCATGGTTACGCTGCAAACAGCGCAGTTATTTATATCCCGGGGCGGACAGGCCGCCTGCCCGGCTCTCCTGGAAGGCTGCGGGGTGGATTTATAGGACATGCTGTTTATACAGCCCGGGCTGAGCTGACGGGGCCGTGCGGAGCAGCGAAGCACCGACCCCATCCCCATCCCCCCTGGTGCCGCCGGGTGGGTTTGTCCCACACTGACCCCTTCCCCACAAGTGTGGGTCAGCCCATGTGGGGCTGCGTGCCCACCCGTCCCCACTCTGAGCTGTTGGCACCGTGTGCTGTTTTCCTGCCGGCTCCGGGGGCCGTAGCAGAGCTGTTTGCCTCCTCGTCCAGGGGTCCCCCCCAACCCACACTGCCCTTTGCCAACCAGGGCTGCCCCAGCGCCGCTTTCCCCGACCTCAGCATCTTTCCCAGCTCAGCTGCTCCATCCCCTCCCGTGCAGCCGGCAGCATATGGCCGAGGCCTCTCTAATGAAGATTAATGCGAGGAGATTCGCCTTCTCCAAGCAGGGCCCCCCCCGATGGGTTTTAATTAATATCTGGGGGCACGGAGGGAGAAGTGCTCCCGCAGGCAGGCACTGTGCCTGCAGGCTGTGAGCTGCCCTGCAAGCTCTGTGTCACTGCAACGCCGTTCAGTGCTGCTGCAGTGTCTCCTCCACCCGGGGCCGTGGGGAGCCCCTTCCTTCCCGGCCCCCCCCCCGCAGCTGGCCGTGCCCTAAGCTGCTTAGGAGCTGCCGGGATGGGGTGTTTGCGTGGCTTTGTGAGTTAATTCCCAGCAGGTGATGCATTCCCAGCAAGTTGTTTCCCAGCCGGACCGCTGGGACTCACATGACTGCGTCCTACACCAGGGCTGGGGGGGCTGCCACCCCTAAACAGCCTTCCCCAGGCAGAATGTTTTTTGCTGAGGGCTCTGGATGTATTGCTGGGTATCAGGTGTCTCCCAGCATCCCTCCCTGGGGCCGGGCTGCAGGCATCCCTCGCCTGCGTGGTCCCATTGCTGCTAGGAATTGTGCTCAGGGAAGAAGGGACCCCCCATCTCTGCACCCCAGGTTGGGTGAGGAGCACCAGCCTTTGCAGCCAGGGTGATTTCTGCATTCTCTTCTGCTTTGTGCTTCGCTGCCTGTGTAATTGCCGGCTAAATCCCGCTTGGATAATCCTTCTTGCTGATGGTGCACGAAGGCGCTGCCCTGGGCCGCTCCTCCAGACCTTGTTTTGCTCCTGGGGCTCAGCGGGGAGCGGTGCTGCTGTGTTAAGGGTTGGCACAGCGCTGAGGTGGGCACAGAGGGATGAGCACTGGGGGGGCAGAGCTGCTGCAGCACAGCACAGCACAGCACAGCACGGCACAGCATGGCATGGCACAGCACAGCACAGCACAGCATGGCATGGCACAGCACAGCACAGCACAGCATGGCATGGCACAGCACAGCACAGCACGGCACGGCACAGCACAGCACAGCACAGCACAGCACAGCACGGCACGGCACAGCACAGCACAGCACGGCACAGCACAGCACAGCAAGGCACGGCACGGCACAGCACAGCACAGCACAGCACGGCACAGCACAGCACAGCACAGCACGGCACGGCACAGCACAGCACAGCACAGCACGGCACAGCACGGCACAGCACAGCACGGCACAGCACAGCACGGCACAGCACAGCACAGCACAGCACAGCACGGCACAGCACAGCACGGCATGGCACAGCACAGCACGGCACAGCACAGCACGGCACAGCACAGCACGGCACAGCACAGCACGGCACAGCACAGCATAGCACAGCACAGCACAGCACAGCACAGCACAGCACGGCACAGCACAGCATGGCACAGCACAGCACAGCACAGCACAGCATGGCACAGCACAGCACAGCACAGCACAGCACAGCATGGCACAGCACAGCACAGCACAGCACGGCACAGCACAGCACAGCATGGCACAGCACAGCACAGCACAGCACAGCATGGCACAGCACAGCACAGCACGGCACAGCACAGCATGGCACAGCACAGCACAGCACAGCACAGCACGGCACAGCACAGCACAGCAAGGCACAGCACAGCACGGCACAGCACAGCACAGCATGGCACAGCACGGCACAGCACAGCACAGCACAGCACAGCACAGCATGGCACAGCACAGCACAGCAAGGCACAGCACAGCACAGCACAGCACAGCACAGCATGGCACAGCACAGCACAGCACAGCACAGCACAGCACGGCACAGCACAGCACGGCACAGCACAGCATGGCACGGCACAGCGCAGCACAGCGCAGCACAGCACAGCACAGCACGGCACAGCACAGCACAGCACAGCACAGCACAGCATGGCACAGCACAGCATGGCACGGCACAGCGCAGCACAGCACAACACAGCACGGCACAGCACGGCACAGCATGGCACAGCACAGCACAGCACAGCACGGCACAGCACAGCACGGCACAGCACAGCACGGCACAGCCCACTCCTTGCTCAGCTCTGACCCTTCCATCCCCTCCAGCATCCCCCTCCCCAGCATCCCTGCATCCCAAACCAGCTCCCGCTCCTTCCTGCACTCACACCACACCACACCACACAGCACTGCACTGCACTGCACACAGCAGCCCTCGGTGACCCCCACCCAGCGCTCTGTGCTGAGCCCCCTCCCACATCCCCACGGTTGCAGTGCCCACCCCGGGGCCGTGGTGCCCCACGCTGTCACACAGATCGGCTCTGGCCCTTCGTACATCACGTGGCACAGTGGCACCAACCCTCTGCTTTCCATTTTTAGAACCGCTGGATCAGGGGAAAAAAAATGTATTTTTGGAGAGTTTCGTTTGCTTCAGCTCCAGGATCTATTTTTTTCCCCTCCCTTATTTTAAATGGGCCAAAGCCCCTTTTGCCTTCAGCCGCCTCTCAGGGCCATGGCCTCAGGGCAGCTCCCCATCCACCACCCCGGGCTCTGTCCCCCCCATGTCCCCATGGTGGCAGTGGGACAGCAGATGTGCCAGTCCCGCTCTGCAGCAGCACAGCCCGCCGTGCTGTGGGGCCTCGGGCTCCCTGCCTGCCTTTCATTAGCAGCAGTTTTGCCGGGGGAAAGGCTGCAGGGCTGCGGCACAGCCTGGCATTGAGCCTCCTCCTCCTCCTCTCTTCCTCCTCCTCCTCTCCTCTCTTCCTCCTCCTCCTCCTCCAAGTGCTGTCAGGTGACCTGGGGACACATCCCCATCCCAGGCAATGGGATCATTGGGCACAGCTGCCCCGTGGCACATGGAGGATTTCGTTCTTGTGCTTCCGTGGCTCCAGGGGCTGTGGGGTCTCCCCGGAGCCTTCCCGGTGCTACACACCCTCGGCCTCCCTCGTAGCAGAGCTGCTCCCACCTCTGAGCATCCCCAAGTTCCTGTGCTGGGGCCGGGAGCTGAAAGCAGCACTCAGGTGGGGCCCCATGAGAACTCACAATTAATCCTGAAGCAATTCCTACATATTTGGGTGAGGGCAGAAGGTGGGCACTGGGGGCTGGAGCTGTGGGTCAGGGTCAGCCCTGTGCCACCCCCTATAGTCAGTGGGGGAGTCAGTGCCTCCAACCCCAACCCTGCATGCTCTGCTTCCAGATTCCTACTTGTCTTCAGCTGTCTGGTGCTCTCCGTTTTCTCCACCATCCAGGAGCACCAGAAGTTGGCCAACCAGTGCCTCTTCATCCTGGTAAGTGGGGGGGCACTCAGGGTCCCCCTCCCCACACCGCACCCACTGTCACCCCATTGCCCTTCCCATTCCCTCAGCCTTTCTTCACCCCTCTGGTGAGCATCTTGGGGGGGGGGAGGGGCTCAGACCGCTGGCTGAAGCAGGGCGGGGGGGGGGGGGGTTAAGAAAAGGCCGACTTTTCCCCCAAACTGTCAGAAAGGGCTGACGCCGGAGTTCTCCCGAGTGACGGAGACTAAATCGGGAAGGTCCTTGTGACTTTCCCGCAAGTAAGCAGAACGGGGCCGGTTGGGGCGCGCGGCCGGAGGACAATGCTGACGGAGGAGGAACAGAACCCGGCTCTGCTCGGTGCCGGCAGGAGGAGGAGCGCAGGAGCCGCCGCGCCGGGGATGTCCCGGGAGGGACGCAGCGCTCCCCACGCACCGCCGTTCAATTCGCCCCATCCCAAAGCGCCCAACCCACACCGCCCGCCTCGTGTTGTGCTTTTCCCCGCAGGAGTTTGTCATGATCGTGGTGTTCGGGATGGAGTACGTCGTCCGTGTCTGGGCGGCCGGCTGCTGCTGCCGCTACCGGGGCTGGCGGGGCCGCCTGCGCTTCGCCCGAAAACCTTTCTGTGTGATAGGTAGCGCCGGGGGGACGTGGGGACGGGGGGACCTGGGGTTGGGGGCTGCCTCACCGGTGCTCCCCCTCACTGCCCCCCATCTCCCTCCAGATTTCATCGTCTTCATCGCCTCCGTGGCCGTCATCGCGGCCGGCACGCAGGGCAACATCTTCGCCACCTCCGCGCTGCGCAGCATGCGCTTCCTGCAGATCCTGCGCATGGTGCGCATGGACCGCCGCGGCGGCACCTGGAAGCTGCTGGGCTCCGTGGTTTACGCGCACAGCAAGGTGGGGGGCGGCCCCCCCTTAAGCCCCCGCCCCGTGCCCACCCCTCCACCCCCCCGCCATCCGGCCCCGCTGACCCCCGCTGCCCGCAGGAGCTGATCACCGCGTGGTACATCGGCTTCCTGGTGCTCATCTTCGCCTCCTTCCTCGTCTACCTGGCCGAGAAGGACACCAATGGGGAGTTCGCCACCTACGCCGATTCGCTGTGGTGGGGCACGGTAAGCTCAGCGGTGGGAGGGTGGGAGGGGGCCGTGGGGGGGGAGCTCCCTGCAGGGCCCCCCGTGTTCTCTCCCCGCGCAGGTGACGCTGACCACCATTGGTTACGGGGACAAAACGCCGCAGACGTGGCTGGGACGGATGCTGGCAGCCGGATTTGCTCTGCTCGGCATCTCCTTCTTTGCGCTGCCTGCAGTGAGTGTGGCCGGGGCTGGGGGGCCGGAGGGGTCCCCGCTCTCCGTGTCCCATTGCAGGGCAGGAATTTGGGAGAAAGGGGCCAAATCCACCCCTGTGGAGGTGACCCCCGTGTGCCCCATCCTCCTCCCATCTCCAGGGTATCCTGGGCTCTGGTTTCGCCCTCAAGGTGCAGGAGCAGCACCGGCAAAAGCACTTTGAGAAGAGGAGGACCCCAGCAGCAAACCTGATCCAGGTGCCCCATCTGCACCCATGTCCTCCTGCAGTGCCACCGTCCTTCCATGACCCGTGGCTGGATCCTGACCTGGGGGCTGGGGGGGTAGGGGGGCTCGGGGGCTCAGGCTGACCCACGGGCTACTTCCCCCTGCAGGCAGCTTGGAGGCTGTACTCCACAGATGCCAGCCGGGGGTACCTGACGGCCACGTGGTGCCACTACGACAGCCTGCTGCCCTCCTTCAGGTAGGGGAGGGGGCACGGGGGGCTCACCGGGGGTCCCTGCAGATGACACGTGGGCACACAGAGCCGCAGCCTGCAGGCTGCCCGGTGCCCCCTCCCCACTCACAGCACCCACCTCACCGCCACCTCTCACCCACCATCACTTCCTGGGGGAGGAGCGGTGCTGACAGTCACAGCTCGCACCGCGAAGCGCGCACCTCACGGCGCTCAGCCCTCTGCCCTCCTCCGCCTCCAGTGGACGGACGGTTCTGTTCCACCTTTTTGCTTTTCCGAAGGCGGAGATTTCTTACCGGCTGTCCTCGCGGAGCTCTGTGCCCCGCAGCGGGTCTCGGTCCCGCTGCACCGGGAGCTGTGGAGTAGCTGGATTTAGGACGCCAGCTCCCGCTCTGCTTTTGCTTCTTGTTTGGCTCCGTTTTGGCGCTTGGTTCCGGACCCGGCTCCGCTCCGCCTTGGTTTTGCTCATCTCGTTTCTTTTGGGAAGTTTTAATTTCTCCATGTTTTTATTTAACCCCCAACCTCAGAGAGCTGCTCCTAATGTTTGAGCACTTGCACCGAGCCCGCAACGGAGGATTTAGGAATTCAGAGGTGAAAAAATGGCCTGACGGAGCCCCGCCGCCGTATCAGCCCTTCTTCACCTCTGGCCAGAAAAGCCCCATCCCCGCCGCGTGTGCCGGGGACAGGTAGGGAGCAGCCGGCTCTGCCCCTGTGTGTGTGTGTCTGCGCGTGGTGCCGCCGCCAGCAGCAGAGCAGCCGCCCCGGGATGCTGCGTGGGGGGACCCAGCGTGGTCCCCGACTCCAGGGGCTGAAGGGCACCCGGTGTTCCCACCCGGGACAGGGCAGCGGCTCTTTGGGTCAGGGTCAGTCGGGGCCGACGGCTCCGCTCTGCCTCCCCGCGGTGCCGGAGCTGCGGCTCTGGGAAGTCCGGTGCGGCACAGGGATGTGCTGAGCTGTGATGCTGCCCCACTGCAGGGCTGCGGGCACAGCCAGGTGAGTACGGGCCGGGGGCTCCCGGTCCCATCCCCGGCTTCTCCGCGAGCATCACCTCTCATAACATCTCATCTTCTCTCTCTCCCCTCCCCTCTACTGCTCACCTTCCGCTCTCCATCCCCCCACACCTTCCCTGCCCCACTCACCCCGAAGCTGGAAGGAGGAGGACGTGCAGCCCCACAAGTGCTTGAGCCTCAGGTAACGTTCGCCCCAAAATGTGGCCGTGGTTTGGCCGCCCGCCTCGCTCTGTGCCATCCTCCCACGGGGACACCGGCACCATTCCCCGTGTCCCTGCTGTGCACCCACACAGAGCTCTGCCACCGGGACCGACAGCCATCAGTGTTTATGCAGGACCTACACAAACGTGCTCACACTTCTCACCTCCGCAGCGGGGAGGAGGTGCCTGGGGGCTCTGTGCCCTCACATGGGGGTCACATGTGGGGCTCGGCTCAGCTCACTGATGCTCTCTTTCTCTGTGTCCCTGCCCTGCCCCCAGCCAGGCGGGTGGTGGGAAGCGGAGGCTCTTGAGAACATGGGCCACGTGGAGACGGAGGTACCGCGGCCCAGGAGCTGCCGGGTGCATGGGGAGCCTGCTGGGCAGGGGATGGGGCAGAGGGATGGGGGGGGAGGGGGCTGGGGGCTGTGATGCAGCACTGGGGGCTGTGCATGGCTTGGGCTGGGAGCCGGCTTGGGCACATTGGGCTGTGCCTCAGTTTCTCCCTGTGCAGCGTGGGTGAGCCTGGTTGTGCCGTGTCTGACAGCAGCAAACTGAGGGTAACCCCATGGCGGTGTGGCCAACAGCCTGCCCCCCACTCCGCCCTCCCCTTGGGGAAGGAATTTCCCCATCCTGTGTGTGCTGCCAGCCCAGACCCGACTCCTGGCCAGGGAAATCCGTGGAGCTCTCCCTCCGACTGGTTTTGTGGCATCCCCTGCACAGCAGCAGGGGTCTCCTTGCACTGCGCTGTGTGCTGTGTCCTGCACAGCTCTGACTCCCTCTGCTCTTGGGTCCCATTCTGCTTGGCCTCCTCTCATGTCCCCAGCGTGTGCCTGCAGTCCCCCATCACCCCAGAGGCAGCATCGGGTGGTGTTTTTGTGTCGGTCCTACATAAATGATGTCTTCTGTTCCCCCCCAACCTCCCCCAGAACGGTTGGTTTCGGGAGCAGAGTTTGCAGCGGGGCTGCAGGAGCAGAGCAGAATGGTGGTGCAGCCTGCAGGAGGAGAAGGAGGAGGATGGCAGGGCCCGGCCAGCCCCACGTGTCAGCAGGAATGGGGCTGCTCCATGCACTGCTCTGCTGCGTGTCCCCACCTGTCTGTCCCTCCACCGTCCGTCTGTCTCCTCTCTCTGTCTCAGAAAGAGCTGCATAGAGGCTGCTCTGCACGGGCATGCAGTGACGCCTGCTGCCAGCCTGAGCTCGAGCCCAGTTCACGTGCTGGAGGCTGCCCATCCCTTCCACCCCCCATCCCCATCCTTGCTCTCCGGGCACCCGCCAGGCACTCATTCTGCCCCCCACCCCCCCTCGCAGCACCAAGATGGGCATCAAGGAGCGCATCCGCCTGGGCTCCCCGCAGCGCCTGGGCAGCCGCGGCCGCCTGCACCTGGGCCCCCCCCTGCACCGCTCCCCCAGCACCGAGGCCGTCCCCGAAGCCCCCAGCCCCAGCAAGGTGCACAAGAGCTGGAGCTTCAACGACCGCACGCGCTTCCGCGCATCGCTGCGGCTCAAACCGCGGCTGCAACCTGAGGGTGAGCGCCGGGGGGGACACGGGGGGCCATGGGGGGGCTCAGAGTGGGGGCTGAGACCTCTGCCGCACCCCCACCCTTGCAGCAGAGTGCCCACCGGAGGACAACAGTGAGGAGAAGGGCTCCCACTGCGACCTGACCTTCGAGGACATCATGCCAGCAGTGAAGACCCTGATCCGTGCTGTGCGGTGAGCGCATCCCGCCCCGTGTCCCCGTGCACCGGGACACGCAGAGCCACGGGGGCCGGGTCCCCACCACGACCCCATAGCAACAAACAGACCCCCGGGTGCTGGCTGTTCTGCCCGCCCCACGCCTGCATCCATTCCCCCCCCTCCCCCCTCACCCACAGGATCCTCAAGTTCCTGGTGGCCAAGAGGAAGTTCAAGGAGACCCTGCGTCCCTACGACGTGAAGGACGTCATTGAGCAGTACTCAGCTGGGCACCTGGACATGCTGGGCAGGATCAAGAGCCTGCAGACACGGTGAGATGGCCCCAGGGGTGGGGGGAGACTCTGGGGTCCTGCACGTCCCCAGCTATGTGGGGCATATCCTGCCAGCCCCATGGCCATCAGTGAGGCCCCGTGCACCAGCCCCGTCCCCGTGACCCCAGTCCATTGGGAATGATGCGCCATGTCCCCTCCCTGCAGCGTGGACCAGATTGTGGGCAGGGGGGGCCCTGCTGCTGACAAGAAGATCCGGGAGAAGGGGGAGAAGGCAGTGCTGGATGCAGAGCTGGTGGATGAGCTGAGCATGATGGGCCGCGTGGTCAAGGTGGAGAGGCAGGTATGGAGGGGATGGCCATGTGTCAGCATGTCACCGTGTCACCGTGTCACCGTCCCATGGCGACCCGCTCATCCCGTGCCCACAGGTGCAGTCCATCGAGCACAAGCTGGACCTGCTGCTCGGCCTCTACTCGCAGTGCCTGCGCAAGGGCTCGGCCAACTCCTTCAGCCTGGCAGCCGTGCCGCTGCCCCGGGAGCCCGACATCACCTCGGATTATCACAGCCCTGTGGAGCACGAGGACGTGTCGGCGTCAGCCCAGACGCTGAGCATCTCCAGGTCGGGCAGCGCCAACATGGACTGAATGAATGGTGGGACGGGGCCGCAGGGATGGCTCCGGCCGTGGGGGCTGTGGGGACGTGGGACCCCCCGGCCCCACTGAGCTGCGTCCCCCTCTGCATTACTTGAACTCGGTGTCCTTGCGGGTGGGCAGCAGCTGCGCTCTGTGCTGAGCGCTGTGGTGGGGATGGGGGGAGCAGCAGTGCTGTGGTGGGTGCTCTCCATTGGGGTTGGGAGCCCCCAGCCCAGGGCGCGTATCCGCCTCCCTATGGGGGTCCTGCACGTCCCAGAGCCGCTCTGGGACCGGCACAGCTATGCAAGGCTCCAGCTCCGGAGCTGAGCCCTTGGGCACAACCCTACGGGGTCTTATCGGGGTGGGGGGGTTACCCCATCGCCCTCCTCTGCCAAGGTTCCCCCTGCTCACAGGGCTGCGGCTGCACCTCCAGAAGTGCAGCAGAACCTTCTGCCCCTGCATGCTCCCAGGGCAGTATCTATCTATATATGTAAGAGACAGATATGCAATAATATCTTAATATGCAACGCCCCCGGGAACAGCCACCCGGGGGACAAACGTAGGCAATAAGCACCTCCTGCCAGCACGCGGGGTGCGTCCTGCTCCGCAGGGGGCTCAGACCTCCCCCGAGGGTGGTCCCAAGGCTGTGGGGCCGGGCAGGAGGAGGGGGCGGTGGTCCACCAGGAGCATCCCTCCCTGCCCCCGCTGGAGGACTCCTTCCCTGCTTGTCCCTGGCCCCGTCCCTGGCCCCTGGGGGTGACTGCGGGTGGGGACAGCGTGGCGGTGGCGGTGCCCTTTGCACGCTGCTTGCACCAGGGCTGCTTTCCAGTCCCCCACCGCAGTAGTGCCAAAATTTGTTGGTACCCCTCGGGGGGGGGGGCTCGTGGGACCCCCTTTTGCCTTCGAATCGTGGGGATCTCAACCCCACTCTGCTGCTGCTCCCAGCAGGGCTGTGCCCGGGGATGCCCCCAGCCCCTCCTTTCCCTCCGTAGTGCATGTGAACAGCATGGGCTGTGCTCGCAGCCCCCCCAGGCTGTGCCGTGGGGCCGGGGATGCCCAGGGGGTGACGCACAGCCACGTCGTGGGTACCCGGCCCTGGAGCGAGGGTGCATGTGACAGCTTCCCCCCAGCCCCGCTCAGTCCTTAACCCGTAGGGCTCCTCCCCGGGGCTGGCTGGGCCCCTCAGTCCCTCTTTTTTCCCCCCAGCCGCCCGTAGTTACCTCACTTTATTAACTTATTAACTTATTTCTTTCATTAAACTTTGAAGTAGACGCCGCCTGCCCACCTGGTTTCTGCCCCCGCTCACCCGAGAGGTGGCACTCCAGCCCCACCGCAGCACCCGGCGCCCATCCCCCGCCCCCTCCCAGCCACTGCCCCACCTCCCCCCTCGGGGCTGCGCTTTCCCGGGGGCTGTGGTGTCCCCAAATGGTGCGTCCCCAGACGGCCATGGCACTGCGATAGCCTCAGGAGTTTTCCGGAAGAGATGTGGGTGCGAGACCCCTCCTCACAGTGCTGCAGCCCCCCCAGGGGGGTGTCAGGACCCCTTGGGCACGCGTCCCCCCGCCCGCAGTGTCCCAGCACCGCCCATCTGCCGGGAGGAAGCCGGACTCTTGGCCGCTCCTTCGCCGCATTTCCGGCTGCGCCTTCGCCAACAGCCGGCCCCGCAACCGCCGCGCAGCGATGGAGCGAAACTGCAGCCCCTCTGCCGCTCCCCCCGCCCCCCGGAGCAGCCGGGCTGCGTCGGGACGGGGCCTTGGGGTGGCCCCGCTGAGCGCTCGGAGTGCGGAGTGCAATGCTGGGGAACCCCCACCTGCTGGCGGAGCAGCTCTGGCTGCGGTACCTCCGGGGCTGCTTTGAAGGGAGAGCCAGGTCGGGGCGAGCAGAAAAACCCCGTTCTGCTCTGCCGTGCTCCCGGCTGGCAGCAGCTCTTCTCGGAGCGGGGGGAGGGAGGTGGTCCGCGGTCACTCCTTGTGCCCTCAGTGGGGTCTGTGCATCACTGCGGGGGGCTCCGGCCGTTCAAAAGGCTGAGCCCCCGTGTGCCCCCGTTGCTCCAGGTTGCAGCCTCACCCACGCAGGGCGAAGAGCACAACTGTGCGATGCCGCCCTACAGCCGCGTGTGGCACAGACGGGGACGGGGCTGTGGCCCAGCGAATGTGTCCGTGCGTCCTGCCGGCCGCCAAGGGCACCTGCGGGAGGAGCGTGGGGCTGGGGGTGCTGCTGCCCCTATTGCTGGGGGGCGGCGGGGGGGGGCGGGGCAGGAGGATACAGAGCAGAAGAGGCGATGTGCCGCGTCCCTCTCGCGGTGGCTTTGCTCTGTCCCCGGAGGGTCTCGGAGAATTCGTGACTCACTCCGAATTCCTGTCCGTGTGCCTGCAGACAGCCGGGCTCCGGGCCGGACCCAGTTCCTTCCTGAAGCTCTCGGCGGCCCAAGGCCGCGTCTCAGGAAAAAGCTCTTCGAGGAGCACCGGGCTGCGCTGCCTGCGGAGGTGGGGGGGTGGGGGAGGTGCTCTTGTAGGACCCCCTTTGGGTGCCCGGAGCACCCCCGGGAGTCCCGCTGTCTCCGTCGGACACCGGGAGCTCCTTCGGGGAATCCCTCGGCAGCGCCGTGCCGCTCCTCGGGGCCAAACCTCCGCGGGAGGAACCGGAGCTCAGCAGGTGGGGGGGGGCCAGGGGCTGCCTGAATCGACCCTCAGCGTGTGGCCCAGCAGTGGGACAGCCGCGTTCCACCCCGGCAGATGCAGTGCTGGGCACACGGACACACACACGGCCCCCTCCTTTCCCCTCCTCGTGCTGGCGGCTCGGGGGACCCCCACCCTGCGACAGACGGGTCGGGGTGCGCAGAGTTTCTATAGGGCGCTCTCTTTGGCCCCAGCATTTCGAGGGTCCCCCCGCACCCGGCAGAACTCGGGACCCTCGCAGGGACAGGAGAAGGGGCTCTGGGGGCGGTAGCATCGAACTCATTCGGCGCGGGGTGGGGCAGCGCTGCCCGGCCCCTACCCGGGATACCCCCGGCACCTCCCCGTGCCCCCTCCCCCCCCCGGGGCGCGGCTATAAGGGAGCGGCGGGCCGGAGGAGGCGCTCGGAAGCGGCTGCGGCGGGGAGCGGTGCACGGCGGGGCGGCAGGTATGGGGCGGGCGCGGGCGTGCCGCTTCGGTTCCATTCGGGGTCACCTTGAGCCTCTCAGGAGTTCTCCTTTGGGCCCTACAGGGGTTCTTCTTGGGTTCCCGGGGCCGCGTTCCTCTCCTTGTCTCTCAGCCGTGGGCTGAGATTGGGGAACTCATCGCAGCGATGGTGCCGCCGAGCTCCCCAGCCCCCAGGCAGCCGTTTCCGGTCCGGTTCCCCCATGGGGCACAGCCCGTGCTCGGCGTGGGCGTCCCACGCAGTCCCTCTGCCGTGGCCTGGGGTCTCCCCGTCCCGCGTGGGCTTTGCTTCGGGAAGGGGGGCTGAGCTGTGCGTGGGCGCCGGGCTGTGAGGCCGTATGGGGAGGGGGAGCCGGGCAGGGAGGGGTGTCACAGTGCGGCTGAGGATCTCCGTTCCGGAGCTGCGTGGGCGCTCCGTTAAGGAGTTGGGCGGGGGATGAGGAATGCGAAGGATTTGCGCGTCACCTGGAGCGGAGGTCCCAGCCCCTCTGCCAGCTCAGAGCCCGGCACGAGGCAACCCCGGGGGGCTCGGGGTCCCCACGCACACCACCCCATCCCGTACAGCGGCTGCGGCTCCGGGGACATGGCCAGCACTGCGCTCGTGCCCTGGGCGCTGCTCTGGTTTCTGGCGGCGGTGAGTTCAGCTGCCCGGACGCGGACGCGCCGGGAGTTGTCCCCGGGTTTGTACGAGCACGGGGTGTTCGATGCCGGCGGGTCCTACTGCCAACGCGGGGATGTCTGCTGCCGCGGGCGCGACGACGGCTGCACCGTGCCCTACCTCGACACCATCTGCTACTGCGACCTTTTCTGCAACCGCACCGTCTCCGACTGCTGCCCCGACTTCTGGGAGTACTGCCTGGGCATCCCGGCCCCGTTCCCTAAAGCTCCAGGTGAGGCGGAACCCCCCGGAGCGATGCGCGGCTGCGGGATGCGATATGCGCGTCCGGACGGCGGCAGAACGCGCAGCCGCAGGAACTCGCGGGAGCCGCTCTGTGGGGCAGAACGGGGCCGGGTGCCGCCCCGGTCGTGTCTGGGGCACGGGCACGCCGTCCCCGACTTCACCCCGTGGGCAGCGGGGGCGGGATGGGAGGGAGGGGGCAGAACCGGGGCGGCCCCCCCGTGCAGCACAAGGCTCTCTCAGAAGTCCCCGCAGAGCAGAGCCAGCTCCGGCTATCAGTGGCCCCTTTATCCCGTCCCAGCCTGCAGTTAACCCTCCTCGTGCCCACCTCTCTCCCTCCCAGGCTGCGCTCGCTCCGGTCGCACTTATCCCAGCGGGGCCACGTACCGGGACAACTGCAACCTGTGGTGAGTGCCCCCGTGCTGCATAACGTGGGCACCCAGATCCCAGCCCCGAAACCAGCCGTGGTGGGAGCGGGGCCGAGCCGGATGGCGGGGGCTGATGCAAGTTGCCTTTGCTATGGCATATTTGGGGTTTCTGTGCCCGCACCCAGCTTGCCCCGGCTTGATGGGCTGAGCATGCCCCATCCTGCTCCAGGTGGGGATCCGGCCCCACGCAGCTCAGCGCTGCATGCCGGCAGCTCTCTGTTTGAGGTTGGCTCCAACATGGCACTGCTGGGATGGGGAGCACGGAACCTGCGACTGAGGAGCGCAACCAGCAGAGCTGCACTGGAGATGAGGGCAAATCCAGTGCTCCGTATGGAGCTGTGCACCAGGGTGTGTGGATGCAACCAGTGTGTGTGCCTGCATGCCCAAGCAGCCGCATGCAGCCCTGCAGGATGAGCACAGCCCCCCCCCACCCCGAGCCACCGCTGCCCCTCTGGGCACAAAAGCTCAAAGGAGCTTTCTCTGTGCTGGGAAAGCATCCCTGCTGCGCCCAAAATCTTCTTCCCCTGCACTTGGAATGTGGAGAGCAATTCCTGCTGTGCTTCGCCCCGACCTGGGGCGGTTGTATGGGAGGAAAATGTGAAGAATGGGAGATGCAGATGAGCTGTGGGATGTGGGGAGATGCTGCAGGTGCGCGGCTTGGCTTTACCCCCCAGATATGCCCCCAACAGCTGGGCTGCTCAGTGCCTGTGCCCAAAGAGTTAACAGCAAGCAGCTGGGTCACCAGAGCTGCGGCCAAGCAGGGCAGCGAGGGGTGAAGGGCTGGGGAAGCGTCTTACAGGGTTTTTCCATTGCCTCACAGTGCCTGGGGAGAGCAGATATCGGGGGATTCACACTGTGTGCTCCAAATGGGGCCTTGGGATTTGTCCCTGTGTGGGGACGTGGGGCTGAAGGGGATGGCTGGGATGTGGGATGGCTCCTGGGAGGGGGTGATGCCGGGAATTGGGGTCTGGGTGGTGCTCTGACCCCAATGGGGTGGTTGGGATGGGGATGGGGAGCGGTGAGCGGGGCTGCTCAGCCCACAGATCGGCTCCATAAAAGGGAACGGCGTGCCGGGAGCTCACACTGCGGGCAGCGGGGCCGGATGCCGAGCATTGCTGGGAATGTGGGGGGAGCACGGCTGGAGGCTCCCCATGGGGACACCCCTCCCCCCGCCCGGGTCCCCCATGGGCTGTGCAGTGCTCCCTGCTCAGGGCAGCGCGGCTCCTCCTGGGCTCGTTTCCAAACCCCGCTGATTGCTGCAGCCCTGGTGGGTTTTCGGCTCATTTCTGTCCCGTGTCCTTGGGGCTGCTGCAGGGACCAGGCAGGTGTTGGGGGTCCCAATTCCTGGGATTGCTGCTCCCCACCTGCTGACCGTCTCCTCCCCACAGCACCTGCAGCCCTGGAGGGCAGTGGCAGTGTGAGGAGCACGCCTGCCTCATGGATGGGGACCTCATCGATGCCGTCAATAGGGGAAATTACGGGTAAGGGCTGTAAGCGACTTAAGGGATGGAGCGGGGCAGGGGTGCTTCACCCCTCTGCGCTTTGTGGATGCGCCAGCACCATTCCGTGCTTTGTGCAGGTGGAGAGCAGCCAACTATAGCCAGTTTTGGGGCATGACGCTGGAGGACGGGATGCGCTACCGCCTGGGCACCTTCCGGCCGCCCCCCACCGTCATGAACATGAATGAGATGCACGTGAGTGGGACCCCACGGATCCCATAACCCCCAGCCCCAAAGCTGCTGTGCTGGGCGGGTGCTGCGGGCTGCCCCGCTCTTTGGAGACAGCAGCTCAGCACATTCCCCCTCGCAATCCCTGCGTTGCCAGTGTTGTTTTTGCCCCATCCCTCCTTGCTGGGTTCCCATCGGAAAGCCGGCCCCATAGCTGCTGAGTCGGCACAGCCGTGTGAGCGGGATGCCCTCGGGCTGCAGCCAGAGCCGGCCCCATGGGGCACCTTCTGCTGACCCCGTAGTGGGCTCCGTGGGGCATCCGCGGTGACATCTTGGTGGGACCCTGTGGCTCTGTCCCACGTTATGCCCAGAACTTGAAGTCGTCCTGCGCCGGGTGGCCCCAAAGGATGCTCCGAGGGGACAGGATGAGCCCAGCACACGGCACACACCCATTGCATGGCCTTGACTTGTGAGGTTTAATTTTAGCAGCATTTCCTGCACTGGGTGCTGTGACCTCCCCAGAAGGGCTGCTCTGTGCGTGGCCTCCAGGCGGAAATGCCGGGCTGTAGTCAGCGCAGGGAGCAGGGGACACAACGAGGGCCCCCCCACCGCCCCTGTTGGCACCCGTGGCCGGATGCTCAGCACTGGAGGTGCTGTTGCTGAGCCTGAATTTGGCAGAGGTTGAGAGAGATGGCTCCTCAGGGCGGCACCAACATCCTGACTGTGGTGGGGTTGGAGTGCACCGCATGGCGATAGGGACCACAGCTCTGGGGATGCCTTGGGGTGGGGGTCCTCACGCTATGAGGCTGTGCCCCCGCAGATGCCCATGGACTCCAATGAGGTGCTGCCCCGCCACTTTGATGCAGCCACCAAATGGCCCGGGATGATCCACGAGCCCCTGGACCAGGGCAACTGCGCCGGCTCCTGGGCCTTCTCCACGGCAGGTGAGATGCAATGGGTTGGGGATGGCGGCTCATGGAGGAGTGGGATGGGACCCCAGGAGGCTGTCACCATCCCTGACTGCCATGCTCATCCCCAGCCGTCGCCTCCGACCGCATCTCCATCCATTCCATGGGGCACATGACGCCCTCCCTGTCGCCCCAAAACCTCCTGTCCTGTGACACACGCAACCAGCGGGGCTGCAGCGGGGGGCGGCTGGATGGAGCCTGGTGGTACCTGCGCAGGAGGGGGTGAGCAATGGGGGTGGGGATGGCAATGGGGGTGGGGATGGCAATGGGGGTTGGTACGGGGGTGGGTTGGGATGGTGATGATGATGATGGTGAAGACAGTGGTGGTGGGAAGGCAAAGGGCTGGGAGTGGTGATGGGGATAGTGATGGTGGTAGCAACAGGGATGGGAATGGGGTGGCAGCGGTGGTTGGATGGTGATGGGATTGGGATGGCATGGCAGTGGGATGGGATGGTGAAGGAATGGGTATGGTGATGGCAATTAGATGTAACGTGGGGATAGTGATGGCAAGGGGAGGCTGATGGAGATGGGCATGGGATGGCAAAGGGGACAGACAGGAATGGGGATAGGAATGAGGACAGGGACGTGTCCAGGTTTCTTCTCATCCCCATCCCTTGCACAGGTTGGTGACAGACGAGTGCTACCCCTTCACCAGTCAGGAGAGCCAGCCTGCTGCACAGCCCTGCATGATGCACAGCCGCTCCACGGGCCGGGGCAAGAGGCAGGCCACGGCACGCTGCCCCAACCCCCAGAGCCACGGCAATGAGATCTACCAGTCCACCCCTGCCTACCGCCTGGCCCCCAGTGTGAGCACCTGTGGGGCTGGGGTGGTTCTGCCTGCAAAAGCCAAGCTGGGGATCAAAGAGGGAGGAGGAAAAATAGCAGGGGAGGGGTGTAATGCCGGGGTTGGATGCGGAGCTGCCTCTGCAGGTGGCAGAGGAGGGGTGGTGTCACCCTGCTGGGTGTCCCCGGGGTGCTGTGGGTCAGAAGGTGGGGAGCCCAGCCCTTGGTATCAGCTGTTTCTGTACTTGCAGGAGAAGGAAATCATGAAGGAGCTGATGGAGAACGGCCCTGTGCAAGGTAGGGAGCTGCGGGGGGCACTGCACTGCAAAAGTGGGATCTGTGCCCTGGGGTGCATTGAGCTGAGAGGGAGCTGGGGGGGACAGGTGCTGCTGGAACAGCTCAGGACCTGCCCCCCCCACTGTTGCTTAATGCTTATTGCAGCCCCAGGGAACTGCCTGCTGGCACCTGTTGCTCATTAACTTCTCAGAGTTAATCTCTGTCTCGGCAGTTGGTTTTATTTGATTTTATTTTCTTAATCCTCCTCCCCCGTGCAGCTGAGCCTTGTCCCATGTCCCCAGCACAGCCCTGTGTCCTCTGTGCTCACACCCTGTGCTCTGGGGGACGCAGAGCTGAGCACCCAACCCCTGTCCCCAACCCTACAGCCATCCTGGAGGTGCACGAGGATTTTTTCCTGTACAAGAGCGGGATCTATCGGCACACACCAGTGGCTGAGGGGAAGGGGCCGAAGCACCAGCAGCATGGCACACACTCCGTGAAAATCACAGGGTAGGTCTGGGGGGGGGGGGCAGAGCATCACACGTGGCTGGAGAAATGCTTCCTTAGGGGGAGGAAAGGCGTCCACCTTCCTCTGGGCAGGGAAGGAAGCGGGGAGGGTAGGAGGCTGCTGGGCTGCACTGGGGCTGCTGCCACAAGTGGCACGAGCATTCCGTGCTCAGCAGTGGGGCTGGGATGGAGGCACAGAGCTGTGTGCCGGGGTCCCAGAGGGGGTCCTGGCCCTTGGGAAGGTGCTGGAGCTGGGAATTGGTTTCAGAGCCCTCCCCGGTGGGTGGGGAGAAGGTGTGCTCTGAAATCCCTGTGGTGCAGCCCCACGGGGTGCCTGCAGTCCCTCCTCACTGCCCTCCTGCTGCAGGTGGGGTGAGGAGCAGCTGCCCGACGGCCAGATCCAAAAATACTGGGTGAGTACTGGTGTGACGAGCTCAGCTGGGCTCAGCCTCCTGCGTGGGGGCTGCAGTCCGGGGAGCGTCCGAACACCAGATTCGGTGCCGGGGAGGGGGAGGTCGGTCCTGTGCTGAGCGTCCCCGTTGCAGACCGCGGCCAACTCGTGGGGCAGAGCGTGGGGCGAGGACGGGCATTTCCGCATCGCACGCGGCGTCAACGAGTGTGAGGTGGAGAGCTTCGTGGTGGGCGTGTGGGGCCGCGTCAGCGTGGAGGACATGCCCCATAAGTGAGCGCAGCCCGGCACCGCAGGGCTGTCCTTGTCCCTGCCCTGCAGCCCCCCCGGCCGCATCCCCAGCAGGGGCGGCCCGGGTCGGACCCCTCGTGCCGCCGGGTGCTGACGCAGCGGCCGGGTGCATTGGGCCGTGCACGGGGCGTGGGGCCGGGGCGGGGGGCATCGCAGTGCCTGTGGGACGGAGGATTTATTCACTAATCCAGCCCGGGCTCAGCCGGCTTTGTTGGCGGCCGGGGGCTCTTCAAAGCAGCCACCCCTGCCCGGGGCGTCTGAGCTCCCCTGCTCACGTACGTAGGGCAGGAGGTGCTGTAGGACCCCCCCCCCTCGCCCCCCCCAGGCACAGCACGGCTCCTACAGCCCTCTGTCTGCCCCTATGGAGCTGCAGCGGGTAAAATGCCTCGGCACCGGGGGCTGGGAAGGAGGAGGAGGGTCTATCTGAGTCCCCAAAAATGAGGAGCCCTGGGTGCTACCAGATAAGGATGGGGTCCCTGCAGCCCCCTCCCACCCGTCCCCATGGTGCTAAGGCCCCGGTGCAGGGAAAACAGCCCCTGCAACCAGCCCTGGGGTCTCCAGGCTCCCCCTGTGTCCCCACCCCTGCCACAGGGCCACAGGAGGGACCAGAGCTGCCACACAGCCTCACCTAACCTGCACCCCCCTCCCCCCCCCCACCAGGCTGTACTTTTAAGACTTTTTGTATTTATTTTGCTTTTTATTATTTGTAAATAAAACTCCTGGAAGTCTCCTCCTGCCCGTGCAGTGCTGCTCCTTCCCACACCCTGAGTGTGGGTGCGTGGCCCCGCTGCCCCAAGAGCCCCATCCTTACGGGATCAGGCTGAGCTCCCCCCCATCCTGGACCGGGGTCAGCACCTGGAAGAGCTGCGTAGGGCTGATAAGGACCACATTGTCTGCTTTCCTGTTTTGTCAGCACAGCGTGACCTCAGCCAGGGGCTGGAGGGGCTGTGGGCAGGCGCAGATGTAAGGCTCTGGGAGAGGGGGTGCCAGGAGGGTTGGGTTTGAGGAGGGCACCAGCAGCTTCAGGGGGAGGTGGGGGCAGCCCCCAGGCTTGTACCCTTGTGCCATTCCTGTGCTCAGGTCTGTACCCACGTCACAGAATCATAGGGGGGTGAAAGAGACCTCTGCAGATCAGCTCCTCCACCCCCCTGCTAAGGCAGGTTCACCTCCATCAGTATTAACAGCGTTGGCGCTTTAAAACTATTTTAAAAACAGTTTTAAATCATTTTTATCACATTTGCAATGTGGAATGTCACGGTCTGGGATCTTTTGTGCAGCTCAAAGTTGCACAAATAATCTGGGAATCCAACTTTTCTTTTTCGTCTTTAAAAGCGCAGTTTCAGCCCAGCTCTCAGCCACTGAGTTCCCGTTCATTTCCGCAGTGCCCACATCCATCCCCTGCCCATATCCCTACCTGTACCCACACCCAGCCATGCCCACGCTGATATCCACACCTCCACTCTCACCTTTCCCACTGCCCTGCTCAGGGGGGTTACTGGGATGCTGCACCCCTTCTGCTCAGCACCCAAACGCGGCACCCAAGCAGCTGCACCGCGCCCTGAGCTCTCGGGGAGCAGAGCGGACCCTCAGCATTGCTTTGGCTCCTTGGCTGAACACTTTCCATCTGCATTCTCTCTGTTTTACTGGTTTTCTTTCCTCCTTTTGGCTCCGAGCTCTGGCTGTGCCCCAACGCGGAGTGGGGCGGCACCTGGTGGCTGCAGCCTACCCTCCATCCAACGTGTGCATCACCACAGCTCGACACAGACCTCTACGTAAACATCTGTCCCTATATGCACCAATATTTACACGTATATGCAGATACATCAGTGTATGGAGACAGGAGGTGTGGATGCTCACACACACACCCTGCTGCGTGCCTGCTGCCAGCTGGCCAGAGCTGCAGCCTCGTCTGAAAAGGCACAAAAAAACAGCTCCAAAAATAGAGCAGAAGTGGCTTTACTCACCAGAATACAACTCCAAATATTTTTGGAATTGTTATTGGTACTCAGAAAGTCCCACCTGGGGCCAAAGTTGAGAAAAATAAGTTTTGTTATTTCTCCTAAAAGCACCAGATAATGTTTTAACTCTTTCCTCTGTCCCCCCAAGAGAAACACAGCCATCACAAAACATTCAGTGTACTTCTCCCGAAGGCCAATTAAAAGAATACCTACACTAACATCATTTTAGAAGCACAGGGAAGGAAAAAAAAAAAAAAAACCTTTCCAATGATGATTTCCACTTTTGTGGCTGTATCTCACAAGGAGAACGACAGCATTTATTCCCTGAGCCATGCAGCCATCGCCCCACAGACCAGCCAGGAAATGGTGCCAGGGGTCTTTTATTAGAGCTACAAAAATAAGCTGTAAACCGTTTCCAAGCTTGGCTTCCACGGGCAGAAAGAAATCAGTACAGACACTGGCAATGAGGGACCTAATCCTGCCTGTGAGCAGCACGAGGCGGCCCCGGGTTTTGATACGATTCTGTGGCTGGCAGAAGATCCAGGCGCTCCCAGAAGCATGGCAGAGAATCACAGCACGGCACAGGCTCACTCCCAGTTTGGTTGTCACACACTGTGGCACAGCCCTGGGGGCAGAGCCGTGCTGCAGCACAGAGGCACCCACCGCCATCCAGTGGGGATGAGGAATAGGAGCAGGGAGCTGCCAGCGGGGCTCGGGGCCCTGTGCTCCTGCCTGCAGCACGGGGTCCTGGGGGGGCACAGCGAGGGACAGGACAGCCACCATTCCCCCTTGGCCTCACAACATGCGTGTCATGACCATGGTGAGGAAGTCCTCGTAGCCGAGCCGCACGTTGCCCACCATCCCCGTGTCCTTCTCACGGAAGGCCTCTGTTAGGCTCTGCAGCTGCATGCAGATGTGAATGAAGCGGTCGAGCTGGATGCTGGGGTTGGAGGACCTCTGGGCGTAACGGGACAGCAGCAGTTGGCTGAACTGGGGGCTCAGGTTATAGCCCATCTGGGAGAACGCTGGGAGTGAGAAACACGCAGATTAAACCCCTCTGAGAAGGGAAACAGTGCCCTCCCCCCAGCGTGTTCCCGAAGGGCTTCTGTCAGTGCCTGAGTGCAGGCAGGGTGTTCAAGAGGGAGGAACCAAATCCAGGCAGGAATTCCAGGCATTCTTCCCCTCCATCTGAGCACACACCCAAGAGCTCCTCCCAGAACACAGGGCTTAGTCACATGCCATTAGGAAGGGCAACAAAGAAGGGATTTCCCTAAGGAAGTTCACACTGTGGCCTGTGGCCGGTTCAGCGCGATGCAGGGAACACCTGGAAGCTCAGAGAGAACTGACAGCAGGAATGGGGCTGGGGAGGCGAGGGAGGTCACTGGATTGGCTGTTAGGAAGAGAATCTCCTCTGAAAGAGCGATCAGGCATTGGCAAGGGCTGCCCAGGGAAGTGGTGGGGTCACCTTCCCTGGGAATGTTGACAAAACGTGGACATGTGGCACTCAGGGATGTGGTTTAGTGGTATGGTGGTGATGGGCTGGCAGCTGAACTAGATGATCCTAGAGACCTTTTCCAATCTTAATGATTCTATGTTGGGCTGCAAATCAGCACCAAGGAGGCAGTGCTCCCTGGGGAACTCAAGTGTGGTGCCTCAGCCCCTCGCCCACCTTGCTGGAGCTCACTGAAGCTGATGGAGCCCGACTGGTCCCTGTCGTACTGCTGGAAGAGGTTCTTCCACTGCTGGATGAAGCGCAGCAGGGCTGAGAAGCCGTACACATCCATGCGTCCCGACCTGCTCCTGTCAAACATGTCTGGGAGGAAGGCAGAAGAGCACATACAGGGCAGTGAGGAGAAAGCACAGACGCTCCTGGGGAGCCCAGGACTGCCCTTGGCTCCAGTGCCCTCCCTCGGTGCGCCCAATGGAACGGTGCTGGGGGGAGGGGAGCGGCCCCCACTCACTGATCATCAGCAGGCAGGTCTCGTCGTTGAACGCCGACCAGTTGGAGTTGAGCAGTGCCTGTTTCAGCTCCTTCACCGAGATGTAACCGCTGCGGTCAGCGTCCACCGCCTGGAACCAGGAGAAGGCCTCGGGATCCACGCCCTGCGGAGCACCGCCTGCGGAGAAACGGCACCGGCGGCTCCGGCTCCAGCCCAGCGCGCGGCCTCCTCCCCCTCGGCACCGCTCCCCGCTCACCTCCAGGAGCGGCTCCTCCGTAGGGTCCCGCCGGGGGCGCTCCGTAGGGCTGCCCGGGGGCCGCGCCGCCGCCGTAGGGGCCTCCGGAGTAGGGCCCGGCCTGGCCCGCGCCGGGGTAGCCCTGCGGATGGGAGCAGAGCTCGGTCGGGAGGGGCAGCGCCGGGCCAACCGGCCTCGATCCTCCCCAGCCCAGCCTCGGAGCCCCGCGCAGCACCGCACCGCACCTGCCCCGGAAACCCCGCCATGGCTCCGCTTCCGGCACCGCTTCCGCCCCCGCTCGCTCCTTTTCCGGTCGTCTCGGGCGTCTCCCACTCCTATTGGTCGAGCCCCGCGGATGAGCCCGGAGGTCCCGCCCCCCCGGCTGATGTGGGTCACGTGACGGAGAGGCTTAAAGCGGCGATGTTGGGTGGGGGGAGAGTGGGGCTCACAGGGTTGGGAGCCCCCAGGATCAAGGCCAGAAACCTCTGAGGAGCTCCCAGTGCCACCAGTGGTGCAGGATTCCCCCACATGAGGCCCAGGATCATCATCATCATCATCATCACCACCACCACCACCATCACCATCAACATTATATCACTGTCATCACTACCATCACCATCCCTGCCACAGCCATCATCATCTCCACCATCATTGCCATCAGCCACATCCCCATCATCATCACCACTGGAGTTGGACTTATGGGTTGTTATGGGACCAATTGGTTCTTATGGCGGTTCTTATGGGACCAATTGGGGATATTCTGTGATCTCCATCGTCAATATCACATCATAGTCATCGCCATCATCATCACTGCCATCATCACCATCATCATCATCATCATCACTACCGTCATCGAGGGCAGGATCAGGGCACTGGCCTCAGCTCCATGCACAGGGCTGGGGGTAGGGACAGGGATGGGGACAGGATGATCAGATGAGACACCACACAAGAGGAGTCGAGGTGTGGGGCAGCAGCACGGCTGTATTTCGGCTGGGCAGGATCCACCTGCCCTACAACAACCACCCACCCCCCCGGGACCAGCGCAGCCCCCTGGAAAACGGGGGCAAGAATAAGAGCAGCAGTGGGGAGCGGTGGGGCCGGCTCAGCCGAAAGGGCCCTTGGCATTCTTGGGCTGGAAGAGTGGCTGCTCCATGGGCAGAGCGCCCATGCACTCAGCAGGGCTGCAGTGCCCCGTTTTGCCCGGCGGCCCCGTGGCACCTGGGGGACCGGGGATGCCGGGGATGCCCTGCTGCCCCACGGGGCCTGGAGGGCCCATCTTCCCATAGCCTGGTGGCCCTTGGGGACCTGGAAGGCAAAGAGAGCGATGGAGGAAGGTGGCACCGAGCTGACGGCATCATCAGGAACATGGAGAGGGAATGGGAAGTCACCTGGGGGTCCCGGTGGGCCACTGTCCCCCATCAGCCCCATGCCCTTCTCCCCTTTCTCTCCTTTGGCACCCGGCTCCCCTGGAGGAGAGATGTGAATGGTGAGACCCCATCACAGCGGAGACCCCAGCACTTGGGGACATGGTGGGCAGCACCTACCCCGCATGCCTGGCACACCCTGCCGCCCCTCTCTGCCAATCTGCCCTGGCATCCCTGGGGATCCTGGGGGTCCCGGCCGGCCAGGCAGCCCATCCTTGCCCGGGGGACCTGGTCTGCCTGGGGCTGCCACCATCTCCACCGGGAAGTGCATCCGTGAGGTGTAGTATGCCATGCGCTCTGTGGGGACAGGCGGCTCAGCGGGGCCTGGGGGGGCTGGAGGAGCACCAGCCCTTGCCCCCATCACCCCCATTACCATCAAACATCTTGCTAATTTCCTGCTGGATGAACCTTTTGATCTCATCGTAATTCACCACGTCACCCTGGAGGAGATACAGAAAAGACACGGCCGCTGAGCCCTGGCTCTGTGCCTCGGAGTCAAGCTCCTGCCCCCGGCTGCCCCCCGCTTACCATCATCCCGGGGGGTCCTGGCAGCCCGGGGCTGCCCGCAGGTCCTGGTGAGCCGGGGGGACCCCTCTCTCCTGCAGGACCCCGCAGCCCTATGGGGCCCATGGAGCCACTCTTCCCTGGCCCTCCAGGTGATCCAGCACGGCCCTTCTCCCCAGGGTACCCTCGCATTCCAGGGGACCCGGCTTCACCCTGTGGGGACACAGACAAGCAGAGCTCTCACCATGGCACCCCCGCTGTGGGGTAGGACTGGGGACACCACGGTGGCAGACCTCACCTTCTGGCCAGCGGGTCCTGCAGTGCCAGGCTTTCCTGGGGGGCCCTGGGGAGACAGAGAGGTGTGGGGCGGTGGGGCTGTCCCAGGGGCACCCCAGCATCCACTGCCCCTCCTGTACCTCTTTACCAACGGGTCCATCCGGTCCCTGCTCCCCCTGTGGGATGAAAGCGAGGTGATATGAGGTGTGCTTGGCACGGTGCTCGCAGTCCCCTGTGCCCATCCACTGCTCTCACCGGTGGCCCTGGGTGTCCCGGTGGCCCTGGTTGTCCTGGCATTCCCGGCAGACCTCGGTCCCCCGCTGAGCCACGCTCACCCTTCATCCCCTGCGGTGTGGATGCAGTGTGAGATGGGGATGGCCACCACTCTTTGTCCCCATTCCTGTCCCCATTCTGTCACTTGGGGGACCATAGGGCAGCCCCACAGGTACTCACCACTCCAGCCAGGCCAGCAGGACCAGGCTGCCCTGGGCTGCCAGGGGGGCCCTGGGGGCAGAGAGAGGGGTTTCAGCAGGAGGCAGAGCCCCTTGGTTTGGGGACACAGCCCCATAGCACTCTCTACACCGTCCCAGTGTAGACAGTGCACATCAAGGGAACACAGCCACTTACAATGAGTCCCGGGGGTCCCTGCCGGCCTTGGGGTCCCATGGGGCCAGGGTCACCCTGCAGGAGGCAGTAGGATGAAGGGAGGGGTGCAGGTCCCATCACTCAGCACAGGGCTCCTTTGTCCCCTCCCCACTCTCTCACCTCCGCCCCGGGACGACCCGTGCTCCCAGGAGGACCAGGTTTGCCGCAGTCACCCTGCAAGGACAAAGGGACGGGGTGGGCAACACAGTGCATAGAGACCCTCACCACTGCAGGATGACCACTGCTTTGGGGACAATGAGGGACCCCCAGCCACCGACCTTTGGTCCCGGGAGCCCTGGGTGCCCCGGTTTTCCCTTGAAGCCCTGGAGGGAGAGGAGAGGTGGGCTGGGGTCAGGACTTGCACCTGCCACAGTGGTGGCATTGGTGCAGCACGTGGGATAGTCCGGGCGCCAGGAAAGCCATCGCTCACCGGAGGACCCATCATCCCTGGTGGCCCCGGGGGGCCAGGGTCGCCCTAGGGAGAAAGAAAGAGATAGACATAGGCTGGGGACATCCAGGGGCTATGGGGTGGTGCTGCCCCTCAAAGCCTGGCACACCCCAACGCCTCACCCGCAGCCCCGGCTTGCCATCCTTGCCATCCAGTCCTTCCAAGCCAGCAGGGCCCTGCAGGGACAAGGAGGGGACTTGGGGGTGACGAGCCCAGAACAGCTCCCCAGGGACCAGCACAGGGACAGGGGCACTGTGATAGGCAGGGGGATCCCCTACCTGAATGCCTGGAGGTCCAGGGGGTCCAGGGGGCCCTGGCATCCCTGTGGGCCCCCGCACGCCCTCACTGCCCTGTGAGAACAACGCCAGGGTCAGGCTGTCCCCCGGTGCCACCACCCACTCCTGTCCCCATGGCACTCACCTTCTCTGCCGCAGGTCCCGGCGGCCCAGCGGGGCCAACCTTCCCTGGGAAGCCGGGGGGGCCCTGAGCAGGAGAGCAATATTCCCCAGGGATGAATGAGATCCCCCCCTCTCGTGGATCCCTTCATCCCCAAATTCACTGCAATGGGTTTGCTACAGGGATGCTCTCTTGGCATCGTCCCATTGTATGTGCCCAGGGAGAAGATCCCGACCCCTGCCCTATAGGATGTACTCACAGGTGGCCCTGGGAAGCCGGGCTGGCCCTGGAAGCCCTGTGGAGAGACAGAGCTGAGCTGGGTCCTGCCCAATGGCCACGGATCCTCTTCCCAAAGGGAACAAGGCCAGCAGGACAGAGGTGTGAGGATGGGGTTGTAGGGAAGGGGCTGTAGGGATGGGTTCAGCCACCGGCCACCTGGGGATCTCACCTGATCGCCCTTCTCACCAGCACCGCCTGGGAGCCCGCGCTCACCCCTCGGTCCCTGCAGACAGCCAAGTGTGAGCCCCGTGGGGTCCTGGGACCACCGCCCCCTCCCCACAGCCCCACACCTACCGCTGGCCCCATGGCACCGGGGAGACCATCCAAGCCTGGGGGGCCCTGGGGAAGGGAGAACAGGGCTCAGATAGAGGCAGCTACAACGCCACAGTGAGGGGGCATCCGGATGAGCCCCCAACCCCTCTGCCCCACACAGCTGGGTGCAGCACTGCACTCACCAGTTCCCCTTTCTCCCCCGGTGGGCCCACATAGCCTCGTTCACCTTTGATGCCCTGAAGGAGGAAGGAGATGGAGTGGGGAACACAGGGCATGGATGGGATGTGGGGCACTGATGGGACACGGAGAGGGGATGGGACATAGGATGTGGGTGGGTCATGAATGTGACACAGGGATGGATGGAGGGAAAGGATGTGGCACAGTAGGTGGGGGGGCACAGTGAATAGAGGGAATCAACAGGGCACTGGGGACACTGGGACAAGGGACAGACAGGGCAGGGGTGAGCCCTGCAGGGATGTGGCACTCAGTGCCCACTCAGGTCCCCTGACCGCCCACCTGTCCCTGCCAGCGTGGGGGCCCAAGCAAGCACGAGGGGGGAGCACGGGGACACAGGAGGTGGTGGGGGGCTGGCGCATGCTGCAGGGCTCCCCACGTTACTCACAGGAAGGCCAGGAGGGCCTGTGGCACCAGGGTAGCCAGGCTGTCCTGGGGGTCCCTGTGTAGGGGGGGGTGGTGCTGAGCCAGCTGCACCCCAGAAAGGTGCACAGGGACAGCGGTGTCCCCCAGCCCCTCCTGCCTTCCTCCCCCATGGCACTCACCGGCTCCCCTTTGGCTCCAGCCAGCCCAGCAGGGCCTCGCTCCCCCTGGAGACCCTTTGGAGGGGGAGAAAAGAGGAGCTGCAGGGGGATGCACCCTCGAGAGCTGCGCTCTGCCCCCCAGCTCTGCTGTGCACATCTTGGGCGCACACTGGGTATAGGGGCACCACCACCTGTGCCACCCCCAGTGCCAGGGCAGACCCTGGGGGTCTGCAGGGAGCCCGGCCAGGGGGGGCACTATGCAGGGGTGCCCACAGCCAGGACACATTTTGGAGCACAGCTCCAGCCTGGTTAGGGCACTCAGTGCTGCCCATCCTCCTGCAGCACAAGAGGCACGGTGACACAGGTGACACAGGTGACAAGAGACACAGGTGACAACCAGCAGCCCCTCTGGCTGCTGGGGGGGTTAGTGGGGGTTATGTGGTGCTGACACAGTGGAGTCTGGACGGGACAGGCTGACACCACAGAGCGACAACCCACACAGACCCACACAGACCCACACAGACCGTGATGTTACGGTGACGTTAGCAGGTGAGGGGATGGGAGCAGGACGAGGGGTGGGCAGGATCCTCCCAGAGCCACTGGAGTGGGACTGCCACCAACCCCACAGACACTTCCTGAGAGTGGGGATGGGAGGAAGATGAGGATGAAGATGCAGATGGAAATGGTGGTGGATGCTGGCTGACCCTGGAGGAGCCGGGGACCAGGGGAGGGTGAGGACGAGCGCACCGGCTGCACGGCAGCATCCCCCCGGCCCTGAGAGGGGCGGGCTGAGGACCACCGGCTGCACCCAGCGCACACATGTGGCTGCACCGCGATGTGCCCGGCTGCTGGCTGTCCCACCCTCCTGGCACGGCCGGGTCCTGCCGTGGTGTAGGACCCAGCAGGGGCAGCGGATGGCAGAAGGGAGCTGCGCCCTGAGCTCAGGGCGATGCTCCTGAGCCTGAGACCAGTGAGAGCCCCTGAATGGAGATGGAAGGCATGAATGGATGGAGATGTGGGGAATGGAGAAGGGCAGAGCCGTGCTGTGGCTGCTCCCGGGAAGCTGGGATGGGGACACAGCCAAAAAAGCAGCAGCGACAGACGGCACAGAACGGAGCCCTGCTGGGTCCTTACGGGCAGTCCAGGTGCGCCAGGCGTGCCAGGAAAGCCTGGGGGGCCCTGAGGGGAGAAATGGGGAGGTCACAGCCTGGAAGCGCCCACCGGGGCCGGGGCTGAGCCCTCAGAGTGCCACACAACAGGCGGTGTGGGGCAGCTCAGCCCCAGCCCAGCTCTATAGGGTCCTGCTCCATCTCCGTGCCGCTGCTCCACGCTGCCTGTCACCGTGGCCTCATGGCAGGGCACCAGGTCCTTCCTTGGCGACTCAAAGTGCAGTGACATGATGCCCACGCAGCCCCCCGCCTCTGAGCATGGCTACTTACGATGGGCCCGGGTGGCCCTGGGGGTCCCCGCTGTCCTGGTAAGCCCTGGGGAGGGAAAGGTGCCATCAGATGGGACCACGGCATGGGAACACGGCCCCACTCAGCTCCAGGGGCACCCACCTGCTCGCCTCTCTCACCCGGGACACCTGGGGCACCGGGGATCCCGGGTTCACCCACACAGTCTGTGTCTGGGCTGTCACCCTGCAGGAATGGCACCACGTCAGCACCTGCATCAGGAGCCCAACGGCAGCATCCAGCCCCAGCAAGCACCCTGCCAAGCAGCCCAGCAGAGCAGGGCCATGTCCTGAGTCACTCACCCGAGCCTCTTCAGCTCTTGGGAACTGGGCAAAGCACTGCAAGAAAACCCAGAGTCACTGGGGGCTGAGCTGGGAGCAGTGCTCAGCACCCTCTGCTCCCAAGCTGTACAGGATCAGCTCATGTCCCCACGGGGCACCCCGTGCCAGCTGTGTGAAGCGTGCCCAGAGCCTGCCCAGCCCTGCAAGCTCCTGCTGCTTTGCACAATTGCTGCTTTGCACAAGTGCTGCTTTGCACAAGTGCTGCTTTGCATAATTGCTGCTTTGCACAAGTGCTGCTTTGCACAAGTGCTGCACAAGCTGATGCCCGGGTGCTCGGGAGCATCTCTGCATTTCACCCAAGGTGCACCAGTTCCAGGTGGGAGTTGTGCCAATACTCACACGTGCACAGCCCTCGTTGCCGGGGGCTCCTGGCATGCCTTGGTCTCCTTTTTCCCCCTTGAAGCTTCTGGGTGCTTCAAAGGCCGCCTGCAGCTGTGCGCAGTCCCCACAGATGTTCTGGGAAGAGGTGGGGGGGTCAGCAGCTCCCCGAAGGGCTCAAGGGGGTGGTGTGACCCCAGGTCCCACTCCAGGCTCTCACCTTCAGCACCTCGATGTTCCTCTCAGCCATGACAGCCAATGGTCCCTGCAAGATATGAGGGAGGGGTGCAGGAGGGATGCATAGGGATGCGGAAGGGAAGTGGGAGGGATGAACAACAGATGCCTGCAGGGCACTGTGCCCAGAACAGCCACCACCTACCAGGTCTCCTGCTGGCCCGGGCAGCCCTGGCAATCCGTTGTGTCCCGGGACCCCCTAAAGCCAAGGAGAGAGCTCTGACTATTGAAACCCTTTGCTCAATGAGGGCCAGGATTCATCCTGCTGGCCACTCCATTGTCTCCATTTTCCATTGCCCACCTGGCGACCCGGGGCACCAGGAGGACCGGGGGGACCAGGCGCTCCGGGAGGACCCTACAACACCCCAAAACAGAACAGGGAAATGAGAAGTGAAGCAGTGTGAGCTGGAAGCTGTGCCACACGCAGGGACAGCACCCACCTGGGGACCCGGCTGGGGCTGCCAGGATGTCCCGGTCCAGAGTCCTGGAGCTCCCTGGGGTCGAGAGAAAGGAGGGATGCTCGGTGGGATGGCACTGAGTTGTGGGAATGGGGATGGGACCCACGGCACTCACCGGCATCCCAGTGTGGTTGGGGTCCTGGCGTGGGCTGGGGGGGCACGCACATTCCCCGGGGTCTCCCTGCAGAAAGATGGAGCAAGAGCAGAGTGATGGAAGGCAGCAGAGGTGCAGCCCCATCCTCATCCCAGCACCCACTCACCTTCTCACCCTGGGCACCCTTCTCTCCCTGCAGAAAAGCACAGATGGATGTCAGCAGGTGGCCCCCAGCCCCGCTGTGCCCCCACCATATCCCACACCTACCTGCATCCCATTGGAGCCAGGCACCCCAGGGAGCCCCCGCTGCCCTTCGGGGCCCTGAGAGGAAGAGGAGCATGAGGAAGCTCAGAGCCCAGCGCCAAGAGGACAGTGATGGCAATGTTCCCCTCAGGGCTGCACTTACTGGTGGCCCAGTGACGCTGGTCCCTGGTGGCCCGGGGGGGCCCACGGCACCTTTGAGCCCTGGAGATCCCTGCAGAGAAAGGACAGCAGGAGCTGAGGGCAAAGAGGGGCAGAGAGAGCTGGGGGGCATCACAGCTGGGGGTGCACAGTGGCAGACCCCTGCCAGAGCACAGGAACATGAGGCAGCACAGGGGGACAAAGCTCAATGCCACGTTCCTATACCTTGGCTCCTTTCTCTGCCGCCATTCCTGGAGGTCCCTGGGGCCCGGGGGGTCCCTGGGGACAGGAGATGCCATTAACTCTCCCCACCCATCCCACTCAGCCAGCAGCAGTGACAGCACTGTCCCCAAGGCCACTCCAGAGCCAGGACTGTGCTGTCACCATCAACGCAGGGGAGCTGCATGGGGGAGGTGTAGGAACTGTGGGACCAGAGTCTGCTGCACCTCAGTGCTGGGGAGCCCAGAATAACACTTACGGGGGTCCCAGGCTGTCCAGTGCTCCCAGGCTCTCCCTGGGAAAACAGAGAGGGAGAAAGGTGGCAGTTGCCTGGCACAGCACAGCACAACACAGCATGGCACAGCACGGCACGGCACAGCAGGCGCTCACCTGTGGTCCCGGCTTGCCGATGCCTGGCGGTCCTGGCTCGCCCTGCAGACACGAGGGGCAGTGAGAGGCATTGAGGACCCCCCATCGCCCACCCCCACGGCCCCACTCACCTGCAGCCCTTTCAGCCCAGCGGGACCTCGGATCCCCGGCAGCCCCGGCTTCCCCTACAACACAGCGTGGTCACCCCGGGGCTCGGTGCTGGCGGGTTGCTGTGGGTCGGGGCACTCACGGCTCTGCCCGGCTGCCCGATGCCCGGAGCTCCTTGGTCCCCTTTGGCACCGGGTTTTCCTGGGATGCCGATCACGTCTGAGAAGTGCCCCTGCAGCGTGGGGCAGGATTCGCAGGCGTCTCCCTGAGGAGGAGGGAGCAGAGAGGGGAGGTCGGGACGGGGTGACAGGACGAGGGTCTCCTCCTGAGCCACTCCAGTGCAGGGTCCTCACCTTCTCGCCTTTGGGGCCGGCCGGACCCCTGATGCCCGGCTCACCCGACAGCCCTGGCAGTCCATCTGTGCCCGGTGTGCCTGGGTCCCCAGGGCTGCCCACGTCCCCCTGCAAAGAGAAGGCAATGGCTGGCACAGCGCAGGGAGCACTGCCCAGCTCCACAGACAGGGGGGTCCACAGCCCCCTCTGCATCCCCCCCCCCCATACCATCTCACCTTCTGCCCTTTCTGGCCAGCATCACCAGGCTTGCCCTGTGGGAATGGAGGAACTGATGAGGCCAGAGCATCCCTGGGCCCCTAAAGAGGAATCCCTCAGACACTGGGGGAACTCACCGCTCTGCCGGGAGCACCATCCCTGCCCTGCGGTCCCGGTGCTCCGGGCACAGCCACCATTGTTGCTGCCCCTTCCAGTGCCTGTGGAGCTGAGGGACACTGTCCACATGGCTCACCCTGCGGGGGACAGCGTGCTCAGAGCCGGGTTGGGGAACTGACCCCCAGCCTCATCCCAGGGCCCACCTGCATGGGGACACTTCCGTGATGGGGCAGGGAGGTTGGGGACACACCGCAGCACTCACCTTCTCCCCTTTCAGCCCCCGCACACCTGGATCACCCTTGCTCCCAGGGAGCCCCTGTGATGGCAGAGATGAGCCTGCAGAGTTCACAGACCCTCACGAGCCCCCCACCCACACTCTACTCACCGGTCTGCCTGCGGGTCCCTCCTGGCCACCAGCTCCCTGCAAGACAGCAGGGTCAGGGTCTGGGTCAGGCAGCCTCCCTGAGCCCATGGAGTGGGCAGAAAGGGGGCTGTGGAGTCACCCACCTTCTCGCCTTTGATGCCAGCCAGCCCAGGTAGGATTGCTTTGTCCTGCTGATCAGCACGTGTGGTCACACACAGCCACAGCAGCATGGGGATGGGGTCTCAGTGGGGCTGGGGGTCTCAGTCCCATGCACTCACCAGTGATCCCAGTTCACTCTCACGCCCCTCGGGGGGCTCCCGCAGCAGCGCAGCGAGGACACGGGTGTCACAGGACAGGCAGGAGTCCCCCTGTGAGAGGCATGGGGGGCTGTGGGACTGTCTGTGGGGCAGGTCAAAGGGACAGTGGGACGGGGGACAGCAGGACGGACCCCTCACCTTCTCCCCTTTGATCCCATTGATGCCAGGGTCTCCCTGGGAAGGAAAGAGAGGAGCTGATGCTCAGCACTGTCCCACTCCAGCGCACTCAGCCCTGCATCACCTACCCTGTCCCCTTTGGGTCCTGCAGGGCCGGGTCTGTCCTGGAGATGGAGAGGCAGTCTTTAGAGCTGCAGAGACAAGTCCCTCTCACACCCTCCCACAGGCTCACAGCCCGACTCACCGACACTCCATCCTTGCCAGGTGTCCCGGGCTCCCCCCTGGGGCCGGGCGCTCCAGGAAGCCCCGCAGAGCTGAGCATCCCTGCAGGCAGAGCGGGGCACGGCTGGCACGGCTCACCCTGCAAACAGGGACAGTGAGACACAGCCCCGGGGAGGGGGCTCCCCAAGGGGCCCCGAGCAGCCTCGAGCCCCGGGAAAGGCACAGCCCTGTGCCCAGCACCTTGCACCCACCTTGTCTCCTTTGGGCCCCAGGACGCCGCGTGGTCCCTGCAGGAGGAAGGCAGGGGATGGCAACAGGGCATTGGGTTTCTGGAGCTCTGTCTGCCTGCACTCAGCACCCCCAAACCCCCAGCTGCTGTGGGGCCCATACCAGCCCCCAGCAAGGCTGCCGACCATCCCAAACCCTTCTTATGTCTGGGCTCGGATCCCACTGTAGCTTGGGCCAAGCAGCCCCAACCCCGCGCCAAGGAACCCGTCTGTGACCCTGGTTTGGCTCCAAGTGCAGCGGTCGGTACTCACGGGTGTCCCAGGAGATCCGCCGGGTCCAGGAGCTCCTGAGCTGCCCTGGAGCCAGAGGTGGCAGTGTGAGCCTGGCACAGTGGGAGCTGCAGCCCCTCAGCCCCATGCCCCCAACCCAGCATCCTACCCCCTCCCCAGCACTCCCCTCCGGCTCCATAAATCAGGGATTGGAACCAGCCCCTCTTCCATGTTCCCCAGCACCAGCTATTTCAGGCAGCCCCAGCAGCTGCCAAGCTCCCATGGAGGGCTCTCAGCATCTCCTGAGCAGCCCCTCCCCAGGCAAGGGGTTCCCACTCCCCTGAATGAGCCCCCAATGAAGCCACAGCACCATGACACAACCGGAGAGGGTCCCATAAGCCCTGCACCGACCCTTCAGGCAGGAGGAGGTAGTGGGCACCCCCCATCCCCCTCTACTCACCTTTTCTCCCTTTGGACCTGGGGGGCCACCAGGATCACCCTGAAAAGCAGAGGATGGTATCAGCTGTGTGGCAGCCATGGGGCCCTGTGGAGCAGCATCCCCTCACTGCCCCTCCTGCAGCAATGCCCACGGCACAGCATCCATACCGGCTTCCCCGGAAAGCCGATCCCCGGTGCGCCCGGTTTCCCTGGTGGCCCCGGCTCTCCCGCCAGCCCCTCAGGTCCCACGAGGCCTGGGTCCCCCTGGAAGGGAAGGAGGGGTGTCCATGGCATTGCTCCTGGGTGCTCTCAGATGCCACCAAGACCACACTTACCTTCTGGCCCTTGGGACCCACCACACAGATCTCTCCAGGCCGGCCCTGATGGGATGGATGCGTGGTGAGTGCCGTGCATGGCACAAGGTGGGCAGGTCTGGGGGTGCTGGTGCCCCACAGCCTGCCCCACAACTGGCACTACTCACATCACGACCCGGGCGGCCTGGCTTGCCCTGGAGTCCTCCGTCACCCTTCTCACCCTTCTGGCCCTGTGGGACAGACAGAGAGATGTCACCAGCATCACCTCCCTCAGGCAGAGCTTTGTCCCTTCTGTGCCTCTGGGCTCCCCATCCCCACATCTGCAATGTCATCTCCTCACCTTCCCAGTGCTGCCCTTTGTCCTCAGTACCACTGCCCCACATGCCCCCAACAAAACCCTCGGGGTCCCCATGGGCTCTGTATGCATCCAACCCCACGTTGGCACCCCCAGCTCCCGGCACCCCTGTCACCATGCTGTGCCCAGATGTCCTCATCCCATATCCTCACCTTCTGCCCATCGGCACCGGCCGCCCCTGGCAGCCCCTGTGTGGGACAGAGAGGGCAGTGTGAGCGGGACCCTCAGGCACATCTTGCAGAGGCTGGGCGTGCAAATATTGACATCCAGCAGGAGCCCCAGCCCCACTCACCCGCTCTCCGCGCTGCCCCTGCTCGCCCCGCGGCCCCTCAGCGCACTGGGGACAGAAGGGGACAGAAGGGGGTGGGGATGAGGTGGGGTTGGAGATGGGGCAAAGGGGTGTCTGTGGGCAGGGGGGGGTCTCACCTGCACAGGGCCAGTGGGGTCTGTGCGCACGCAGTCAGCACCCTGCAGAGGGGAGGAGGTGGCTCAGAGTGGGACACGGCTCCGGAGCCCCACGGCACAGGGGGACAGCGGGATCCCTGCTGGGGAAACTCACACGCTCGCCTTTCTCCCCCTTGGTGCCGTGGGTGCCGGGCAGGCCGCGCTCTCCCTTCAAACCCTGTGAGAGAATGGGTGACAAGAGGTGACATCACTGCCCCTGTATCCACGTGCACCCCTCACCACTGTGCCTGAGGCACAGCCGGGGGTCTCCGCAGCCAAACCCTGCTGGAGCTGTCCTGGGGGGGGACAAACCTACCTTGGGTCCTGGGGGACCGAGCGTCACCTACAGAGAGGAGACAGAAGTGTCACAGCGCCTGGCACAGCCACAGGTGACACTGAACATGGACCCAGAACCCCGTGCAGCCCCAGGACACTCACATTCGTTGGAGCCATCTGCGATGGGCAGGGCGGGCACTGCAAGAGATGGAGAGGGCATCTGTACCCACAGAGCTGTGGGGATGTGTGGAGTGGGAAAAGGGAAATGGAGGAAAGAGTTCCAACCCCAGAGGGGGCAAGCACATGGCCTGGCACAGGCTGTCCCTGTGGCTTTGTGGCTGACCACAGGTCCTCAGAGCCAAAGCAGCCACTTAAGCGTGTTGCCATGGGACTGAGGAACATATGGCTGAGGGCACCCAGGGGTCCCCCCTGCCCACAGCCCCCAGCCTCACCTCCTCGCTGGACATCCCCTTGTAGCCCTGTGGGAAGCAACATGGAGCAGAGGTGAGAAGGAGCATTGGGCAGGCTCAGACCCCCCTGCACCCCTCAGCCCCATGCCAAGGGGTCCCCGTGCCCCCAGGGATGCCCAGTGGGATCCCACTTAGCCAGACAGGGCGGTGCAGGGACGGGGCACGGGCTGTGCTGGAGATGTTTCCCAGCTCTGTGGCCGCTTGGAAGGAACAAAGAGGCCCTGAGTCGCGGTTGGGATTGCTCCAGCAGCAGCAGAGAGCAAATGGGGCCTTCATTCCTGCTCGGGGGAGCAGACACGCCGCTTCCTGACAGCAGCACTGCAGCTCTGGCAGAACCGCCCGAAGGCGGCGGAGGAGGAAGAGCAGCACAGGGCATGTGGGAGCAGGGCGGGGGGGCTGGGGGGCTCCTGCCCACCCTCATCTCACCTTCTCCACACGATCTCCCTTCAGGCTGCTCTTCTCTCTCGCTGGCTCCTGGGGAGAGAGCAGAGCATCCTGGGGTGATGCCTCTGTGTGCACCCCTGGGGTACCCCAAAATTGTACCCTGGGCTGATGCTGCTCCATGCACCCCCTGGGTTACCCCACAGCTGCACCCCAATGCCACCCCACACACCCCTGGCTACCAACCCACATGTGTTCCCTCCCCGCCCAACAGGACCGGCAGCCAGCAGACCCCCATCCTCCCACCCTTCCCAGCACTCCGTGCCGCCGGCTCCTGTGCGCTCCCTCCCTCCCAGCTCTGCAGGCAGTGGAAAAAGTGAGGCAGGGCTTTTCCAAGGCTGAATCCACGTGGCTGCACGCTGAGGCTGCCAGCACGCCGCCTCACCGGGCCCAGCGGCTCCTCCAGGCAGAAGCAGCGTGTGAACACCCGGCCCTGCGGCTGCGGGGAGATCTCGATGAGGTTGCTGCTCTGCATCAGCTCTGCCTGACGCCGCGTCTTGGGCGCTTCAGGTTGGCACTGACGGGAAAGAAGAGGGCACAGGGGGCTGTGAGCCAACGCAACTGGGGACAGGGATGCGCCCTGCACCGCGGTGCTGGCGGGGAGATGTGCCATGTGCCACACTGCTCACGATGCATCCCCAGCCACCCGCAGCTGTTTCCCCTCCAGCAAGGCCCTGCCTGCAGCGCTCACCCCGCTGACTGAGATCTCGCAGCATCCCTCGTGCCGGGCCAGCTCTGTGTCGCAGTAGATGTGCGCCTGCTGCAGGTCGAACTGCGGCACCGCGGACAGTGGGGTGAGGGGTGATGGCCCCGGTGCCAAACCCCGAACCCGCAACCCCACGGGGACTCACCCGCACCGGGGTCCCGCGCACGGCATCCAGCCCCAGGAAGGCATTGCCCTCAGGGGTCAGCGCCCGCCGCGGTGCCAGCGGTTTGGAGGAGATGGAGCCGCAGTCCACGTGCAGGGACACGGCGCGGCTCTGCACTGCCACCAGCACTTTGTGCCACCGCCCGTCAAAGAGCGACGAGACCGCCTTCCCCGTAAAGACGGTGCTGACAAATGTGGATCCCGGAGCCCTGGCCTGGAACTCCAGGCTCTTCTCGGGGCCGTGCACGGACAGGGAGAGCTGGCAGAGAGGGGACACCGTGCTCAGGGACGGCACCTGGCGGTCCCCTGTCCCCACATCCCGTGGTCCCACAGCCGTACCTGGGGGTAGCCGTGGCGGTCGGTGACCTGGAAGAGGTACCAGTGCTCCCCGGTGCTGTTCTTCTTCAGCAGCAAGGTGAGGATGAGGGTGAACTCAGGGGGCAGCCCGTGGGGGAACACCTGCCTGCAGGAACAGGCATCAGCAGGGCCCAAGTGAGCTGCATCTGCACCGATCCTGGGCCTCCACATCACCACCAGCACCGCGTCCCCAACAGCCCCACAAAGCTGTCCCCACTGGGACGGGAACAGCTGTGGCCCCAGAGCCACGCTGCAGGGCTGGCCTGGGAAGTACAGCCCCAGGACAGTGCTGGACCAAGAGCTGTGTGGGGCTGGGAGCTGTTTGTATCTCTGCTGGAACACACGTGGGCTCTGGCTGGGAGATGCCAGCACTTGTGCAACAGGAGCTGAACAGGAGATAAACATCAGAGCTGCTCCCTCCTGCCCGGTGGGGCACGGACCTCAGTGACACTTTTCCCAAAGCACAGCCCCACAGCCCCATATCTCAGCCCCACAGCCCTCACAGCAGCCAAAAGTGCGTGCAGAGTTGAGGACGGAGCATCCTCGTGCCCACACACAGCCCAGCCTGTGCCAGGGGCTCTGTCCCCACCCCTGCCCCATGGCACAGCCCCACCTCGCACCCCAAGCGCTGGGTATCCCCACACCTCCTACTGGTGTGGCACCCAGGAGCGTTTATTGCTGCAGCACTTGGTTTTGTCCCTGTGCAGCCAGGAGCCCATCCCCACTCCGAGGGCTGTGCAGGATGGATGCTCCCACGGAGGCAATGTGCTGAGGCAGCCGCAGGCCCCACTCTCCGCCCGCTCCACCACTGCAGCTATTTGCTTTGGGATGCACTCAGCTCCCAACCTCCACCACAGCAGCAATTTTCCAAACCACCGCTCTGGAGCAGGACCAGGGTGGCTGTGTGGGAGTGGGCTGTCCCCTCCATGGGGTGCAGGGCCACCCTCACTGGGCATCACAGGGCAGGGGCAGGGCAGCAGAGCACCCATAGGTGCCTGGTGCCGGTGCCATCCCCGTGCTGAGCTTTCCCAAGAACTGTCTCCAGGCACCCAGCCAAGAGCAACACCAGCCTGCAGCCTCCAAAAGCCATCTAAGGACTTAGCTGCCCGGGCCAGAAGCTGGCTCTCCTTCACCCTAAGGTACCCCCAAACTCTGAGCCCTTTTCCCACTGCCAAACTCAGGAAATGCAAAGCGCATCCCCTTCCTACGCTGCTCCCCAGCACACGGATGCTCTCCCACCCCACGGTGTCCCCATGCCAGCGTGGCAGCCCCGCGGAGCTGCTGGCCCCAATGCCATGAGTTGGCACAGCCAGAGCAGAGCCTCAGGCACAGGCAGACGGGATGTGATGCAGACATCAGGGCTGGGCTCTGCACGGCCCCAGCAAACCCGCACCCACTGCTCAGAGCTGTGCAGCACTTCGGGCTCATTAGACCCCAGGCAGTGCCTGCCAAGTTCAGGAGAGCAAAGACAGAGCATCCGCAGCGCAGCGGTTGCGTAAGGGCTGGCTGCGTCCCCACCGCCCAGAGTGATTTACTTTCGAGGAGGAAAGCAGGCAGCGCACACCATCGGCACCTCCACACCCCTGCGGGTGCCACAGTCCTGCTGCATTCGCTGCCCGCATCACGCAGGGCTGGAAGGGCCGGGTCCGCTGCTGGAGGGGTGGGTGGGAGCAGGCTGAGAGTGGGGGGCTGCACTCACCGTGTGGGCTGCACCAGCGGCACGGCCCCCAGCCGCAGCAGCACCGTGCCCCGTGGGCCGCGCACTTTCTTGACGGAGGAGATCTTCAGCAGGTCGAAGCGCTTA
This sequence comes from Meleagris gallopavo, assembly GCF_905368555.1. Taxonomy (NCBI): domain Eukaryota; kingdom Metazoa; phylum Chordata; class Aves; order Galliformes; family Phasianidae; genus Meleagris; species Meleagris gallopavo. Next base: position 4,996,226 of record NC_139428.1, read on the forward strand.
ATGAGGTTGAAGCCTGGGGGACGAAGGGGGTGAGGGCATCGCCGTGGCTGCACAACCCATCCCTGCGTAGCCAGGCTCCCGTCACCGTTTCCTCACCCGTCACGTTCTCATATTTGTTCCCAACCAGATCCTCATCCCAGAGCCGCGGGCACAGCGTCCCTGCAAAGGCAAAGCAGAGTGTCACCACCGCCTCACCGCAGTGTCACTGCAGTGTCTCCAAGCAGGGGCACGCACAGCCCCCACCATGGCAGCTCCGGCACAGCGCCCACCAGGAGCGGAGCCGCGTGCTGTGAGCGGGCGCAGCACCAGCTCAGCCCTGGCTCTGCGTGGCGAGGTCACTGCATGCAATGCCTTCCCCAGCTGTGCTTTGTCTGGACCAGCCCCGTGCCTGGAATCACCATCAGGAGATGGGCCCGGCGCCGCGGCCACCCAGCGCGGGGAGATGGCGTCCTGTATGCCCTGCTGCATCCCCAGAGCTGGCGGCACGTGGGGTGGGAGTGAGGGCTGCCAGGTGAGGGGTGAGCAGCACCGAGGGAATGGGGGCAGGCAGGAAGCACTGCGTCAGACCCAGAGTTGACAGATCACCACTCCAACATCATTCATCCACCTCCGCTGGATGCTGCCAGATGTTGGGAGGAGCGAGATGGAGGAGGAAACAAGAGGATATTGAAAGAGGGATTTGTTGTGCCTCAGTGCAGGCAGCAGCGCAGGGCCATCCCCCGCCTCCGTCCCACAGCCCGCGCCCCACAGCTTCTCCCCATCACTGCCCACTCACTCGCACTGTGGGGCTGGCATTGGCCCTGGAGCACATTGTGCTGCCAGAGCGCAGCTCCATGCGCAGGCGGTGCTGAGATCATTGCTCGGGGCAGGGGGTATAGCCTCACCCCCAGCACTGCCTGCTCTGAGGACATCCCAGCCCTCGTTTCCCTAATTAACAACCTGCAGCAGCATTGCCAGTGCTGGCCAGTCCCACACACTGCACCAGGACCTCACAGTGCCGTGCCAACAACGGTGCTCTGCCCTCCGGGTGCCCCGGCTGTGCCAAGGGGCTGCAGCCCCTGTGCCCCCCAGCAGGATGAGCTCCGCTCCACCCCCACAAGGACTGATGCAACCACGGATTTGCTGCCAGCAGCTCCTCCCCACCATCTGCCTGCAGCTCGCCCCACAGCCAGGCCCCACACTGCGCCCCACACACAGTCAGGGACACCGCAGAGGGGACCCTCAGGGCTCTATCAATGCCCGCTGCGCCCCAGAGCATGGCCACAGCCCCGTGCCTCCGTTCTTTCCACGCACTGTGGCCAAATCCCTTCCCACCTTGCACCCAGAGCCACAATGCGCCATGAGCTCCGAGCAGCCCCACTACAGGACAGAACAGCCAGCTGGCAACCAGCACCTGCAACCAAAGCGTGGCCAAGCCCCCTCCCTCGCTGCGGGGGTGATGTGGGTGGGAGCGGGGTGTCCCCGGCCCGGCTCCCCCCAATGGCGCTGGCGCTGCTCTCGCTGGCCCTGGGCCCGCCTGGGATGCTGAGCAAAGCCCCACATCCCGCGCAGTCGGCACAGGGAGCACACAGCCTGCCCTGCTGCCAGCGCTGCCGGCACGTGGGGATCCGGCATGTTTCGTGGTGACCCCCAGCCACCTCTGTCCCACGCTTCGTGGCTCCAGCATTGCTCTCTCATCTTCTCCTTGAACACCCAGGGACAGGTAAGGAGGGAGCATCCTGGGGGGTGCAGATCCTGTGCCCCTACTCTCCGTGCCCCTTACCTTCTTCTGCTGGCATCTCCGTCCCATCGCAGGCGCTGATGAGCCCCACCAGGACGAGGGCCAAGAGACCCCTCATGGTGCCCGTGGCAGCAGCTCGGGGTCAACTCAGCTGCCTGCAGGTGGGAGATGGGCAGTCAGGCAGGTGGGCGGTGGGCCCCGGCCATTCCCCACACTGGGAAGCCGCCTGCAAGCCACCAGCATGGAGGAGGCCCTGAGCCACTCGGCCACAGCTCACACAGCCTTTGGGGCTGCAGTGAGGCCCCCACCCACCGCTGGATCCCCCCACCCAGATTTCACATTCAGGGTTGCTACCCGACCCACGAACCCCAACGTGCAGATGCACCCCAAAGTCAGGTTGAGGTGCCCCAGAGCCCCACGTGCTTCCTGCTGAGGATCCCAAAAGAACTCTCAGTTGATTCTCTTTTGCCTCCCGGACCCACGTGGTTCCCTGGAGTGGTCCAAAGCACTTCGGGTCACTGCGACCTGACCCCCCCTGCCCGCTTCCTGCCACGAAGCAAGGCTGTGAAACAGCACGATACTGCTGCCCCACTCCCCACTGCCCCCCATTGCAGGGTGGGACACGCACAGGACCCCCCGCTCCCCCTGTTCATCCCCTACACTGCGACTTTACACCCTCAGCTCTGCTGTTGTCGCGCTCTCCCTTGTAGCCCTGCACTCCAACTTCACGGCGCTGCAGCCCGACCCGACACCACTGCGTCTCGGCTTTGCCACTTCTGCATCCCGGCTTTGCTGCCCTTCTACTCCGACTTCGTAACACCGCATCCCAACTTTATCACGCTGCATTCCAACCCTATACCCCGCACCCCGATTTTATACCCCTCTATCCCCACTCTGTACCCCTAAATCCCGACATCATAGCACCGCACCCCGACTCTGTACCGTCGTTTCCCCAACATCCCCAACGTTATACCCCTGCACCCCGACTTCATAGGCCAGCAGCCCGGCTCCTGCCGTGCCCCGTCCTGTCCCGGTCTCCGCTCCCCATTCCCAGGACGCGAGCTCTGTGCAGATAAATCCCGGTTCGGAGCACCGCCCTCCCCCGCCCGCTGCCTGGAGCTCACCTGCAGGGCTCGGTGCGGCTCGAGCCGGGCGCTGGGCTCCGGGCGCCGCGCTTCGTCTGTCCGACCGTCCGTCCGCCCCCGCCGCCGCCTTCCCCGCCTCCCTCCGGGGGGGCCCGAGCCGCCCCCGGCTGCTGCCCGCCCTCCTCCTCCCCTGCACGGGGCGGAGGGGGGTAGGGCAGAACCACCGCCGCCCTTCGCCTCCCGCCTTCCTCCTCCTCTTCCTCCTCTCCCTCCCGGCCGGGCCGCCCCCACGCGGGGGTCCCGGCAACGGCACATAGCCCCTCGCCTCCTCCCCATTCCCCCCCCGCGTGTCCTGGGGCAGCGAGCTCCGCGCTCTGCCCCTGTCGTGGGAAGCGGCTCCTCGTCCCCGTGGGGACACTGAGACACGGGGGCACAGAGGGACACTGGGACACTGCAGCACAACTGAGGCACTGGGCGGACGTTGTGGTGCGGGAGGATACTGGAGCGCATAGAGGGCATTGGGACAGTGAGGGGGGGGACACTGAGGCACGGGGGGACACTGAGGCACAGGGGGTGACCCAAGTGCTGGCACCAGTGACAGCTGGCCCAAAATGCAGCAGTGTGGGGAGCACGGTGTCCTCATGGGATGCCCCTCTGCTCGCAGTTCCCTCAGGCCCAGCCCTGGGGCCCACAGGCAGACCCCACAGGGCAGCCACTGCCCCACATGAGCTGCTGCACATCAGCCCCAGGCATCCCCTGCGTCCCCTCACCCCACTGCAACGCAGCACCGCCGCGCCTCTGCTCGACCGCTTCCCTCCCAAATTAGGATGAATCTATTTACACTGAAGCTTTACAAATGTGTGTTAGGGACGCATGCATCTCAATAAACGCGCTCTAATTAACAACTGATATTTATTCAGCCCGCAGTAAATAAGCTGTCTGGGGCAGAGCAGGCAGTGCTGCTGCTGGAGCGCCGTGCGGTGCCGTTTATCCAGCCGGCAGCCCCCGAGATGCGGTGACAGAGCGCTCAGTTCATCTGCGGCTTGCCTACTGTAGCAATTAAGGCTAATTAAAGCAAGTGGGTATGAAACATCACGAAACTTTTATCATTCCTTTTTAGTGGGTGATTATTCACCCCGAGCTGCTCTCTTTGCAGAGCCTCCCAGCGGCTCCATGCGGGTTTGAGCAGGGCTTGGGCACCTCGCTGCAGCCTGGGCACGTCCTCTCACCCCTTGGTGGTGCTGGCACAGCTGTGGGTCGTGTCGGGGTGGCAGCCATCCCCCACACTGCTCCCACTGTGCCTCAATTTTCCCATTCTGCTTGGTTGTTCCCAGTGCGGTGGCACAAAGTGACTCTGCTGGCATCGAGTGCGTGGGGACAGCCACAGCACAGAGGTAACCACAGCTCTGTGCCATTCCATGCCAGCACGTGGGGCGGGAGGCTGCATCCTGCTCCTCCAGCTGTGGGGCAGGCTCAGGGATGGCTTTTTGCCCTCTTCCGCCTAAGGCTCCATGGGGATGGTGGCCTCAAGCTCCACTGAGAGAGCAAATATCCCCCCACCAGTCCCTGGAGCAAGGATGGGAAGAGACGGCGAGCCCCCAGGAAGCTCTGAGGCGAGCTGGATTTCCAAGAAACAGCAGCACCAGCGGCCAAGAAACCCGACCCCGAGCAGAGCACTGCAATTTTCAAGCTGGAGACAATTTGCCTCCGATGGAGCGTCATGCGGTGCAGCGTCGTCACCGCGGGGCTCCCCGCCTCCATCCCTTACTTGTGCCAGCCCGAAATTCCTGCGGTGTGAATTCTGGGTTTGTGGCGCTGGAGCAGCAGCTTTGTCTCTTCTGGTGGAAGTGCTTCGCCAGAGAGAGAAAGGCGGAGACACTCAAACCCGAGCAGAGGAACTTTCCGTGCCGGCTGCTCAGCATCGGAGTGTTTTCTCCATCGTTTCCGCCCCCCAAAACCAAACATTTTTGGCACAGCTCTTTGCGGTGCACAGCGGCTCAGATGGAAAACGGCTGTGAGGCTCTCCAACCCTGTTCCCCCGGACACCACTCACGCACTGTGCACCCACCAATGGGATTTGGGGCTGAAGACCCCCATGCTCCCTCCTACACATCCCCAGCCCTACAGAACGTCACTCCTTCCCATCCCCTTGCAATCCTGCACCGCCAGGGCGGGCTCCATTCCCTCACCCATATGGCGTCTCCATGAGTAATAAAAGCTGCTAATTGCCACCAGATGCCCCAGGACTGCCTGCCGCTGCTGCTTGCTGCTGCCTGGGGCCGGGAAGGGAAAGACAGGACCCAGAGCCGGCCCCAAAGTTTGGGCCGGGCTGGATGTGGGGTGGTGGAGAGGACACCAAGCAACCAGAGCATGAGGACATGGCTGCTGTTCTCAGCAGTGAGCACTGTGACCCAGGGAGCAGCACGCAGTGTCGGCAGGCTGCATGCCCCCATCCTGCAGCACTGCCCTGGGAACCCCAGCTGCACTGCGGCTGCACAACTGGAGCTGGCCCCTCGTGTTGCACAACTGGAGTTGGCCCCAGCCCAGCGCTGCCTCGCTCCCAGCACGCAGCCTGCAGCCCCAGCCCCAAACCAGTCAGCACTGGGATAAGCTGGGCCATGCAGTCAGTGCTCAGCGGGACGACCAGGGGATGAGAGACCTGCGCTCCGGGGGTCTGCATCCTGCCCGTGCCTCTGTGCAGCTCCTGTGCCTGCAGTCACCCCCCACCACTGCAGTCCCACACCAGTCGGAAACAGTGAGCTGCTGGAGAGGAACTGTGTTATGACCTTTGGATACCGTCTCGGGGTCAAAGTGAGGGTCTCTCCACGCCAGCTCCAGCACGGGGTCCCCCACTCCCTCGGGCACAGACATGGTAAGGTCGGTGAGGGGAACCTGGGGGGACACCAATCCCTTCCCACTGTGCTACGTGGGTGACAGCCAGCAGCACACGGATGGTCCTCTCCTCGGACACAACCGCAAGTGTGGGCCCCACCTCTGCTCCTCCTGAGACTGTGCCCCCTGTCCCTGCCCCAGGCACCAGCTGCCTCCAAAGTTGCTCATTTGCTCGTAGATTAATTACCATGTCATTCAGCACCCTCAGCTCCTGCAGTCATTTGCACAGCAGTGCGTCAGGGTGGGCTCAGCCCCACTCAGGATCCAGGGCACAGCAGGCAGGGCTGGGACAGACACGTCCCCACCGAGTGCCGTCCCCCCGTCCCTGGGTGGCACACGAAGCACCACGTGGCGGCCCCACGGCACCACAGAGAGTGAACTTTTATTTCCAACAACGACAGCACCTGCCCCGTGGGGTGGGGACGGTGGGGACGGCTGGGAGGGGGCGGCCACGGGGCGAGGGCGCCCGGCCACGGGACCACCACCCAGCGTGGGGTGCGTGGGGTGCCCGGGGCCGCCGCGCGCGTGCACACGGTGCACTGCGTGAAGAAACATCCCGGTAGAAAAGAACGGAGATGCCAGGGCCTCGGCGGCCGGTCCTGCCCGGGGGGGGCCGGGAGGGTGCGCAAGTGAGCGGTGGGTGAGTGTGGGGTGCGCGGTCCCCCTGCAGGGATGGCTCCGACGGATGGGATCCCCCGGGCGCAGAGGAGGACGGAGTAACACAGCGTCCGAGCTGGTCCTGCACGGGGCTCACACCTCCGTCTGGAAGTCCCCATCAGCCGCATCCAGACCAGCGCAGGGACCCTCCCAGTCCGCACAGCGCAGCTCCAGGCGCTCCCGGTGGGCGCTGGGCAGCGAGCCCAGAGTCATCGCCTTGAATGTGCTCCAGGGTTTGGGCGGTGCGGCCGGCGGCTGCGGGTCCTCGGGGCCAGCCGTGTCCTGCGGGGTGAGCGGGGCTGCAGTGTGCAGCACTGCACAGCTCCAACCCTATGGGGGGCACGGCCACCCGTGCCCATGCATCCCGGCCCCACACAGTCCCCGCACTTACAGTGGCCACGCTCTTCTCCCCACCACCTGATGAGACGCTCCATCGCTTTTCTCGCTGCAGAGAGAGGCAGCACTCAGCCCCACAGCCCTCCCACAGCCCAGGATCCCACATCCCCCTGAGTGTCCTGCTCCGCTGGAGCCCAGAGCTCACCTTGATGGTGCCGGCAGCTGGCGCCCGGTACCGGTCCAGCGTGTGGAACTTCTGGTTGAGCTCGTGATAGAGCTCAGAGTGACGCTTCCGAGTGTGCATCACCTTCTGTAGGGGAGAGCAGAGCCCTCAGCACATTCATCCACACCCATGGGCGCACAGCTGCCCGTGCCCAGGCCACGTGGGGACACCCAGGGACAGTCCGGCTGTGAGCGACATCCCCTCCCACCAAACCAAAATGGTCCCACCCAGTGCTGGAGATCTGATGGGCAGTCAGCGTTCTGCAGTGCCCGGTGTGATGTTTTTACATCCTGGCTCTGCCCCATCTGCCCCACGTGGCACAGCTGAGGGTCCCTGCCCCGCCACAGCTTGCTGCCACCGCTCACCTCGAAATCCAGGTCGGAGTACCGCAACCTCTTCCTCTGGTGGGGGATGCACAGAGCAATGGGGAGGAGGACAAGAACAAGGAAAGGTCTTTGCAGGCCAAGGTAGAGCCTTGGTCACACAGCCATCCCCAGCACAGCAGGTGCCAGGCAGGGAGCACGGGGACAGGGCAGCTCTGCAGCCCTTGGCACACACATATATGCTCATGCACGCTCGCCACCCCTCTCCCCACTGCTTCTCTCCCCACGCACACACATCCCCCGGCACACCCAGCCCTGCACCCCTCCCTCACTTCCCGCTCACCTCCAGGGACCCCACTTTCATGGCAGAGCCAGGCACGGTGCGTGGCATGGTGCGGCTGCGCTCCGACAGCTCCGACGCCAGGATCTGCCGCACCGTTGGGTGCTGCTTGAACTGCAGCCCGTAGGGGTGCTTCACCGTCCCGTAGGGCTGGCTCAGGTTCACGTTGACATGCTCCACCGAGACAAAGCCGGGGTAGGAATCCCCCTCTCCTGGCCCAGTGGGACGGGGGGTCCCTTCCTCAGTGCCGGGACCCTCCTCGCGCTGGAAGGGCTGCAGGCTGCGGTGTGGCAGCACCATATAATCGCTCTCCCTTGGTGGCTCCGGCGCCCGCAGCCAGCCGTACTCCAGGGGCCGCAGGCTGCTCTCAGTGCACAGGTAGACAGGACCCTGTGCCTCCAGCTGCGCCGGCGGCTCGCCCAGCTCCAAACCCGCCACCACGTTGGGTGTCATCTTGGGCACCTGCACCAGGATGCTGGCGGTGGGGATGTTGCCCGGCAGGCTGGAGAAGCCCAAATTGCCCTCTGAGCTGGTGTTGAGCTTGGGGTCTTCGTCGCCATCCAGCGAAATGCGCGACAAAGTGCCAGTGATGGTGGCAGGGTTGCAGGTGTTCACCTCCTTGAAGAGCACTGCGGGCAGGCAGAGGGTTGGAGGGGGTCCTCTGGGTGGGTGGGGGACAAGGAGCAAGCCCCCACATGCTGGCATCACAACAGCATCATGGCCTCTCCGTGGCATGGAGCGGCGATGTCCCCAACCCCAGCGCACGGCACAGGGGAGCCCTCACCTGTCTGACATGCCAGGTCAACGTCCTTTTCAAAATCTGTCTATAAAAACACAGAAAGAAGGGGAAAGGGAAAGAGAAAGAGAGAAGAGAGAGAGAGGTGGGGAAGTGAATGCATCTTGGGGACCTGCGGGGCACACGGGGGTCCCTGCCTGCTCCGCGCTGGCGCTGCCGCGCTCACCAGGATCTGCACCTGCCCATTCTTGCAGGAGTCGGGCGAGTTTTCATTCTCCTCGCTCCTGCACACCCCTATCTGACACTTCACCACGTCCTGGACCTGCGGGGACACAGCCGGTGATGGGGGTCCCCTGCAGGCAGTGGGGTGCCCCCGCGCCCCTGGCCCACCTCTCGGCGCAGGAAGCCGTGCACAGTGATGATGACGAAGCCCTGGACGGAGTTGAAGACGGCGAAGAGGACCTGGAAGAGGATGGAGCGCCGGTCGGTCATGGCGAGCACGGCCGACATCCAGGTCAGCGCCAGCAGGGGAAGGACCACGCAGGAGCTCCACAGCGATGCCCTGGGGCAGGGAGAGAGGGCAGGGGGTGAGCCCACCGGTGGGGTGCACTGACACAGCCCCGAGACCCCAACTGCTCCCCAGGGCTGCCCACACGTGCAGCATCCGAGCTCTCCCCTGGGTCCCCTTTTCTTGGCCATTGTCCCCAGTCCGGTGCTCACCCACGTGTGGGTGAGGGTCATGGGAGCTCCTTGTCCCCCCATCAGTCCCAGGGCGCTGGGGGCCGCGGGGTGGCCCTCACCCTCCCGTAGAACAAAGGGAGGTATTTGGCACCGCCTTTTGGGGATGCATCCCCTGCAATAGGGACGTCAGGTGGATGGGGGTCCCCCCAGCACCCAGGGTCTCAGTGCCAGGAAAGGGCTCCCATGCTGCCCGCCCCAACCCCACACTCCAAGCAGGAGGAGAAGAGCCCCCACGCCCCGACCCCGGCGATGAGGTGATGGCAGAAGCCATGCCATGCGGGGGGATGGCTGCAGGGGGCACGCGACCCCGCGCCCGGGGCCGCCCCGAGCACACAGCCTTGTCTCACACCCCATCCCCGACCCCACGGGGGTGCCCAGCACCCACCCCAAGTACCGACCCCCCCTCCTCCCACCCCGGTACAGGCTGTGCTCGGGGTGGGGACGCAGCGGGCGCGTGGCGGGCACTAACATGGCACTGCTGGCGGTGGCGGAGGTCATGGCCGCGCTGGACACCACGCCGCACTTGGTGCATTTCAGCAGCAGGCTGCCGCAGGGGGGGGGCTTCGAGCTACGTGCCCACCACCCCCCCGGCACCCCGCAGCCAGGACCGGGCCACGCGGGGGGGGCAGGCGGGGACAACAAGGCAGGGGGACAGCGGGAGGGACAGATGGATGGACAGACGGATGGATGGACATGGGCAGAAAGCAAATGGAAGGAGAAAAAGAAAGAGAAAGAGGGTTAGTTGGGGCAGCAGAGCTGTTAATGATTTGCAGCGGTGGCCAAGCGGCAGCAAGGAGGGTCCACAGCCCCTCTCCCTGGGGTGACAGCCCCCTCCCCATGCGCTGCCCCCAAAGCCCTCAGCAAAAGGACTGCTCCAGCCTCAATCCCACCTCCCACTGGTGTGAAGAAATTCTGCCCCATGCTCACCCCGTGCCCATGAGCCCCCGCAGCCCCCAGCCCCACAGCAGGGCAGGGGGCTCCGCGCCGGCCCCGCACAGTCCCGCCAGGTGCAGGGCACTTACCCAGCTCGCTGCTTTTTGGACTTATCTGAAATGCCGTCGCGGGACATGAGCTTGTTGAAGACGATGATGCCCACCAGCATGTTCACCTTGTGGGGAGCGGAGCCAGGGTTAGGGCATCACGGCCCCCACGACACACAGGAAGGGTCTGGGGTCCGTGGGGGTCTGTCCTACCAGCACAATGACGGCTGCGGGTCCCACGAAGGCGTAGAGCAGACCGCCCTCCAGTGAGAGCCAGCAGCTGCGGGGACCGGGGGGGTCAGGGGTGTGGGGAGGAGATACCCTCGCCCGCTCCCCATCCCCACCCCCAGCCTGGTGTGCCCCCCTTCCCCACGTACTAGCTTGCCGTCCCATAGCCTTTGGTCCGTGTGAAGCCAACGGAGACGGCGACCACAAGTGCTGGCAAACCTGGAGAAGGGAGGGAGGGCCCAGCTGGGGGGGCAGTGCTGTGCCCCTGGCACCCCCTCCATGACAGCACCAATGGGCCCAAGGGGCCACAGCTAGGGGACCACAAGCCAGGGTGGGGCCACACTGCTCTCCGCCGTGCCTCCATTCCTTACGAGGACTCCAACAACCCCACGGGGAATGGGAAAGTTGCACGGTGCCCATCCTCCATCCCCACCAGCCCTTACCCCATCCCAAGCACAGGAAGCGCTTCCTGACCAGGCGTGTCCGGATGCGGCCGATCACCGCCAGGTAGGACTGCCAGGCCTCCGTCAGCACCCAGCAGAAGGATGAGAGGAAGAAGAAGTGGAGGAAGGCGGCCGTCATGGTGCACACCCCCTGCGGGGACATGGGGAATTTCAGGGGATGCGGCACGGCGGCGGTTAACATCCTGTGCCCGCGGTGAGGGTTGTGCCAAAGCCGTCACACAAAGCGTTTAATCTCGAGATTGAGTTAATCCAAATCCAATCTGGGAGCTGGGGGTGGGACGCAGCGCATGGGGGGTGTGGTGCGGTGCCCACCTTGCTGAGCATCTGGGTCTGCCCCACGAGGATGAGGACGTTGGAGGCCAGGATGGAGACGCAGAAGTTGAGCAGAATGATGGAGCGCTCTGACTTGATGAACCTGGGGACAGAGAGGCATGGGGCTGGGGGGTTGGACTGTCCCCTCCCCATCCCCTTCCCATCCCACGTCTCCAAAGTGCTGCAGGAGCCACCCTGACTCAGGGATGGTGCCCACCCTAACCCCAACCATAACCCTATCCTGACGTCACCTTTCTCTGCATGGCATCACATTGAGCTGATCCTATAGCTCATGCTGTGCCCCCCTTCCCACCCCACTCCCCACCTCTGTCATGCCTTAGGTGCCCCCCAAACCCACCCGACTGGATGCTCACCTCCAGAACGCAGCATAGATCACCAGCAGTGTCAGCAGGGCCATGCAGGACACAGCACAGCCGATCATCAGCGGCACCGATGGGCTGCCCGAGGGGTCCATGGCCTGAAGGGGAAAGGAGGGAGAAGCTCAGCCCAGCCCCACCTTGGCAGCTCCCTGCTGGACCCCTCTGCTCCCACTGGGGACCCCCTGAGCGTGTGGGCAGTGGCAGTGGTGTGGCCAAGGCACCTTCCTGGGGACCTGTGCCCATCTCCATGTCAACGGGGGATGTGGGCAGAATAGCAATAGGGCAGGGACCTTACGCCACGAGGGTTGAGACCCATCCCCTAAACAGAGCCCTGTAGCACCATGCCACCTGAGCGCATCCCTGGGACTCCAGGATCCCAAACAGTGGGAAAGCCCCCCGGGGTCTGACATCCCCCATTGCACACCCCCTCAGTGCCACGGCCGCAACACCTCCCCATCCCCACCCCAGGACTCCCGTTCAGCCGTGCCCTGCAACGTTCCCATCCCCACCTGCTGTCCCCATCCCCACCCGCCGTCCCCTACCAGGTCTCTGGGCAGCTGTGCGAGGATGGCGAAGGTGGCGAGCCGGCGGCACTGGCATTTGGTGTGCGCCGGGAGGGTCTCCAGGGTTTGGCAGCTCTCCGTGTCCCAGTTTCCCAAGCCAGCATCGCTGATTAATGGGACAAGCACAAGAGGGAGAGAGCAATTTGATCAAACCACCGCACAGCCCCTCGCAGCTCTGGATTAACCCTTCCCTCGCCCCCGCAGGGTGAGCGCCTGGGGTGCATGGCACGGCACAAAGCGCTGATCCCCCCGGAGCCTCAGTCTGCAATCATCCCATCCAAGCTGGGGGGCGACAGCCAGACTGAGGGGTCCAGGCCTGGAGGGATGGGTGTAAGCAGTCCTGGGGCTCCCCAGCACCCGATGCAGGAATGCGCCCTCTGCAAACCCAAATTCAGGGGGGCAAATGCTCCCCCTCTGCAACATCTGCAAGAGGCAGTGCTGGGATGGGGAGCCCCTGGGGATGCTGTGCCACTTGCATAGGGCAGAGGGGACTGAGCTCTGGGTCTGCGGCACAGCTGGGAGCATGTGCCCCCATGCTGGGCTGAGACCCACCGCACTCATCACAGCCACAGCCATCACCACGGCACGTCTCCTGCCAGCACCAGTCCCCCAGCACCAGTCCCTCCAGTGGGGCTGTCCTGGCACCAGGGATGCCAAGGTGTAGGGCGCCCAGGGGTGCTGTGTCCAACCCCACGATGCAGCCCCCCCCCACCGTGCCCTACTTTTCCTCTCTCCTGCCACAGCAGCGAGCACTGCGCTAACAAATTGCATCTGGCAGGCTGTAGGCATCTGTCTCCAACGTCATGCTGAAGCAAATCGATACCCGCACCGGCAAAATTATCCCCCAGCCGGAGGGGCTCAGCGTGGGGTGGCACTGGCCCCACTCGCCATGGTGCCACCAGGGCCATGGGAACAGCACCTCCCCCCCGCACCCCATCCCCACGTCCCACTCACGTCCTCGAGTAGTCCCAGGTGACGCACTGCGGGTGGGATGTGCCCTGTGGATGGACAGATGGACAGGTTGGTCCCGGCCCCACGGGGTGCCCACCCCCACATGGGGCACAGAGCGACGGGGCAGGAGTGGGGCCCCATGGGAACACTCACATTGATGATGTGGGAGAGCTCCACCAGCACGAGGGGCTCGGAGGGCCTGGTGGGTGGGCGCACCGTCACCATCAGCACTTTGGAGGTGACGGCCAGTGGGGTCCTGTGGGGAGCAGGCAGCTGTGGTGGGGACACAGGGACATGGGGACGGGGGACATGGAGACAGGGGGACACGGGGACAGCCCCACTCACCTGGGGGGCGGCAGGATGAGTCCCAGCGTGCGGTACAGCACGGCCCCGATGACAAAGTGGGACGACTCATCCAGCTCTGCAGAGGGGACGGAGAGCGGTGCTGCGGTGCAGGGAGATGCAGAGCCATTGGCCAGCACACGCATGTGCACACACTGCATACATGCACCCAGCAGGCACACGCAGCTGCTGGGACACACAGGAGGGAACACACAGCCCTGCGGCACAGGCACACACTGATCTCCAGCACATGAGCACGCAACATGCCACTTGCACACACGTGCACACTTGCAGATGTGCGCTCGGTCAGACACTCACATATTTGCACACTCGTGCTGACACAGACTCCTGGATGTGCATGCTCACCCACGTGCACACATGGACACACTCACAAAGTGTCAGGTGCACACTCACATGTGCTCACACACAGCCAGAGATGCACGTTCTCACACATGCACACTCACATGTACATGCAGAAAGACCCAAGTGTGTGCTCACACCCATGCATGCTCAGACATGCACAAACACCTGTGCGGACATGCATACGCTCATCCACTTGCACACGTGTGCACACTCACTCCCATGCCCACCCCGTACCGGCAGAGGCGAGGCTCAGCACCTCCCTGGGGATGAAGAGTTTGTCCTCAGAGCTGCGTGCCCAGTCCTTCATGCCCCGACGGCCCTTCATGGGGAAGTTGATGTCGCTGGACACGGCAGAGACGGGCTCACGCTGGATGCTGATCACTGCGGGCACAGCAGGTGTCATCCCCAGGACCCCCACCCCAGGACCCCCACCCATCCCCCCATTGCCCGTCGCTCACCCAGGTTGTCGGTGACAATGAGCGAGCTCTGGAACGCCTTCAGTGCATCCCCCACCAGGTGGATGAAGTCCTCCACCACCTTCATCAGGTGCACGGAGCCAGGAGAGACCTGTGGGCAGCAGGCAGCTTGGGGTACATCCCCCCATGGGACACCGCTGGGGCACTGTGGGGACACTGTGGGGCACATCGTGGGGACATCGTGGGGACAAATGGCCACACTGCTCACCTGCTGTGCATCCTCCCACTTGTCCCTGTTCTCTGCATCAACCATGTAGCTCACCACCTGGAAGAAGCGCTGCAGGGACGGGGCTCAGTGGCACTGGGGGTGGACCACCACCACCACCACCCAGCAGTTTCCCACGTGTCCCCATCCTGCTACCTGCACGTCCTCAGAGGACGGGATGTAGGTGGCTCTCTTGAAGGTGTCGGTGACGTTGCGCAGGATCTCAACGGAGAAGAGCAGGTCCCCACTGTAGTAGGTCTTGCGGGCCATCAGCTCCAGCAGGCTGCGCACCACCTGCGACATGCCTTCACCCGCCAGCACTCGCTGCCCCTTGGCCAGGTGCTCCCGCAGCTGGATCAGGATGAGGGCAGGGGACAGCGGTGTCACCTGGTGGCCAGCACGTGCCCTCATCCCTTGCCATGCCCAGAACTAATCAGACTAATTAGGGAAGCAGCGGGAAAAGGGGGCCAGAGGGTCTTTCCATCCCAAGAGTCACTTTGTGAGGACACAGTGAGGGTGGGATCACCTTCTGGCTGCAGGACGGTGACGTCCTTCCCCACCCTGCCTCAGTTTCCCTACATGGTCACCCACAGGGCAATGAAATAACCGCCCTGAGGAGCAGGAAGTGTGCTAAGGGGACACCCACCCTGCATGGGGACAGCAAGGGACAGGGACTGCGGACCCACGGGGACAGGGGACGGAGCGTGCACCTACTGAGAGATGCAAGTATCGATACTCGTGGGAGATGCAGCGGGCGAAGCTGGGCACACCCCAGTACGCAACCCCGTGGGGGTTCAGCAGGCACCGGCGGCTGGCGGACCCTGCAGGGGAAACAAGGGCTGGGGGCTCAATGGCAGCACCCCCAGGGCTGGGGGGATGCTCACCCCACGCCCCTCACCTGTGGCATTGGGAGGACACTTGTTGTAGATGATGTCCCCCGCAGCGGTTTTCTTCCAGGTCATCAGCATGACGTACTCGTCCTTGCACATCTCGTGGTAGGCTGTGGGGCAGGAAGGGGGTCAGACACAGCCCCGGCCCCTGGGTGGGCGCTGGGGGCTGCCCCGTACCTGGGCACTTCTTCTCATTGCAGGTCTTCACCTCCTCGCCCGTGCCCTCGCAGGGGTAGCCCTGCACGCCGGTGCCCTCACACATGCGGAAGCGGCGCTGCCAGCCCGTGTCGCACGTCTTGGAGCAGAGGCTCCAGTGGTTCCAGGGGCCCCACTTGCTGTCGGCTGTGGGGACAGGGACACCGTGGGGGCCCCGGGCTGCTGAGCGCGACAAGCGACACCCAGTGCCATGTGGGGATGGGGACAGGGCAGGGCTGCGCTCCCGCTACTGACTGCAGAATCAGTAACTTAAATCTCTTTCCAACAAGAGAAACATCCCCTCCCTGCAGGCCCACTGCTCGCTGTTGGCAGCCTGAGGGCAGCCACCCCACCCTACACCCACTTCGCTCCACACCTGCAGCTGATGCAGGGAGAGATGAAGGACAGGGGGAGGACAGGGCACAACCTTTAGCCTCGTGTCCCCATTTCTGATCCCCAGGACCCTGTGGGGCAGTGGGATGAGGTCAGATCTCAGTCCCACCATTGCGCTCCGTGCACCAGGACCTGCAGCCATCAGGTACCAATGGGTACTCAGCACGGTGCAAGGAGCAGCAGGGATGAGCAGCACAGAGACATCTCCTCCAGCCAGGACACGTCTGGAGGGAGCAACCAGCGTGAGGTGGGTGGCTGCTGCACCCCAGCACTGTGCTTTTGTCCTGCTCCCCATGCACCCACATCCGCAACGGTGGCCCCGCAAGCGTGCCAGCAGCTTTGCAACATCGACAGCGACACCGCAGCAGCATTAAGGCAGAATCATGCCGCATCCCTCCCGGACCCCCCCGAGCACACGGAGCCTTACTGGGACACATGGGGTTGGAGCACTCGCGGGCATCGGCGTGGGCTCCCCGGCACTCCGCCCAGCCGTGGGCTGAGACGCTGCACTTGCGCGTGCGCTGCTGCGTGCCATTGGCGCAGGTGACGGAGCAGCGGCTCCAGGCGCCCCACTCCAACCACTGCCCTTCCACTGTGGGGACAAAGTGAGAGAAACGGGTCAACGCCTGCACAGTGCCGGCCCCAGCTGCCCACCGCCCGCACCGCGCTCTGCGTGCAACGGGTCCAACCTAACAACGTGCTGCTTCACGTGCCAAAGCTGAGCTGGCAGCACCGAGCTATGCTCTTCACCAGGACCGACTCGACCCCAACAGCACTGCTGCTACAGCACAGCAATGCCCCAGCACTGCTCTGCATCGTGAACTCCGACAGATTCCAGCACTCCAGGTGACAAAAGCCACAGTGTGCAGCGGGGATGCAGCCCTGCATGGCGAGGATGTTGGGTGCACTCAGTGCACCTCGCATTCCTCCTGCATCACTGCACCTCACATGGGGTGTCCCTGCAGCCCACGGCTCCGACACAGCATCTGGGCAAACACACACAGCCAGAGCCCTCCGCTGCCTCCAGCACCTCCCCAGTGCCCCGCGATGTTCCCGTGCCACCCTAAGTGCAGCACACTCTGGGGATGGCTCCTCATGCCCATGGTGGGGGCTCTGGGCCCTGCAGCACGGTTGGCTCTCCATGGGGACCCCTGTGTGGGATGCACCCCAGCGTCCCCACGCTGTCCCATGTCCCCGTGGCTGCAATGCCTGAACCTTGCATCAATGCAGCCCCTGTGCCGGGAGCACAGCCCTCGCTCTCAGCTCTTTTCCTGGCTGTCCCAGGGCTGGGGACACGGAGCAGGGGGAGAGGGGAGTGGTACTGACCCAGGCAGGTCGCGATACTGCAGGGCTTGGCCTGCAGCTCGGGGCCCTCGCAGGCTTTCCCTCCGTGCTGCGGGGCCACGCACCGCCGTGTCCTGGTCCTGGCCCCTCGCCCGCAGGTCACCGAGCACAGGCTCCACGGGGACCAGTCCTCCCAGGCACCGTGAACTGCAACACAGCACAAGGCCGTCACGGCGCACCTGGCCCCCTGGGCTGCAGCCTCCCTGCTTCCCCTCCTTCTGGCACCAAGGGGTCCTGGACATTGCAGACCCCTTGTGCCTGGGGGCACTGCTAGGCATGATCCCACGGCACAGCTGTACCCTCCCCACCTTTGTGCCCTACCATCCCCAAGCAGGCAGCAGTGATGCCACGTGGCTCCCTGCCCAGCTCCAGCTTCCCTGCTGAGTTCCCAGCGGTGTGTGCACGCTGTGCCTGCTCACCCTGGCACCAAAGCACGTGCACAGCCCCTTCCTTACGCAAATCACATTACACGAGCTCAGCTCATCTGGAAGCAGCCAGGGACCACGCAGCTCCCCAGGCATCCTAAAGGATGCTCTGTGAGCCGAGATGTCCCCATCAGCTCCTGCACCCAGGGGAGCACCCACATGTCATGGAGTGCACAGCCTTCCTGCTGCAGACACACTGCTCCCTGCAGCCCCACAGAAGATGCACAGCCCCCTCAGTGCACAGGGCACAGCAGGCATCCATCCTGCTGCTCCTACCCGTGATCCATAGCAGAGCACCATGGCACCATGGCAGCTTGGCCACCTCCTGCCACGCACAGATTGGGATCAGCTACTGGTGGCTTCCTGACCCCAGCCCCACACCACGGGGCGCACACACTGCACTGTTCCCCAGGCACAGCGCTCCCCAGGAATGAAGCCGCAGGGAAGAGAAGATGATGGGGAAACGAGCTGCACAAAGCCGCATCCTCGCTTCCCCCCATTTTCCACAAATGCACAACACTGCTGTCCCCATCCCTTGATGCCCCCCCGCTCCCCAGTGCCCCATACCTGGGCAGGTGGCCGTGTTGTTGCAGGTACGTGTCTCCCGCAGCAACCCGCTGCACAGCGTCCCGTACGGAGAGGAGACACAGGAGCGCGTCCGCACCTGGGAGCCCTGCCCACATGTCAGTGAGCAGACACTCCACTGCGACCACTCCTCTGCCGCGGGGTCCCCTGGGGGGAGACAGGGTGTGAGGGATGGAGACAGCCTAGGGAGAGTCGTGCGGACCCTTTGGGGATGGGGTTGGAGTTGGGGATGGGGTTGGAGACGGGCAGCATCCACAGGCACAGTGAGCACAAGCGCACCAAGGTTGCAAGCAGGGTGAAGGAGCCCCCACTGTGGCACTGCTGCTCCCAAACCTGGAAAAAGGGTCAGGGCACAAGATCTGACACCTCTCAGAGTCCTTGCACAGATCTGACCCTGTGCGGAGTCCCAGCCCTGCATGATCTCTGGGTGCCCTGGGAGATCTGTGGCACATGCAGCACCGCCCGCCCTCCCCGCACAGCCATGCTGCTGACATTTGCAAGCACCCAGCTCTGATGAAGCTTGATGATCCATCTGAAGCTATTGGACAGACCAGAAGAAAAGGCCATCAGTTTAAATTAAAAAGGAATACATGGAAGACGGCTCTGAAGGGGACACAATTTGTCCTGCAGGCAGGTTCTGCTCCACCGTGGTGCCTGCATCATGGGGGGGTATGGGGCCATCCCTCCCATGGGGTCGCATTTGGGGCTGCAGTGGGGCTGGGTGCCCCCCCACTGTGTGTTCCCATGCCCCACACTGCACCCAGCAGCTGCATGGGGTAGGAGCCGGCTGTGGGAGATCTGCATGCTGGGCACACGGAGCAGTGCTGGGGCCCATCCATCTCCCAGCTCGCCTCCAGGCCCATCAATCAGGAGGTGCTGGGGAGGGGGAGCACAGCACTCCAATTACCCAGATGAATTTGCCAAATAAATACATTTGAACGAAACAATTAATAGATTTTGCTTTTTTTTTTTTTTTTTTTTTTTTTTTTTTGGCTTTACAACCCTCGGAGGAAGGCACAGAGGAAAAACGTATAAACGGAACAAATGAAGTCTGTCCGTGGGCTGGAAGCAAAGGAAGTCACCCTGTCTGCGTCACCCAGCGCAGAGTCACCCATCCCTCGCCCTGCAGCGCCCGTACCTGTCTGGGCCATGTACACCCCTGGCTCATCTGCCGACCGTGGCCACTGCGTCTTCACCTTCTGGTTCTCCTCAACAGCATTGCCTGGAAGAGAGAAGGGCTGCAGTGAGAGCAGGCGGGGGACGGGCATGGAGATGGGACATTGTGGGGACAGCAAATATGGGGATGGGGCATGGGGATGTGGAGACATCACGGGGATGGGATGTTGTGTGGACACTGTGAAGTGGGATGAGGATGCCCAGCCCCATGCTGAGCACTGTGTGGCTTCCTGAGGGGCACAGATGGCTGAGCATAGCCACAGCCTCAAAATGCACCACACCTCTGCCAGCCGCTGCATTTTGGTCGTGTGGGCTGAAATCAATCCATGCACCCCGGGGTACCGATGTCCCCAGTGCACCCCTGGGCACCCGAATGGCAGCGAGCGGCGGTGCTCCCCCTTCCCACCGAACAGATTGCTGCAGTGAGGTGGCACAAATTTATGGCTCAGCTCACCAAAAATAACAAGAGATCCATCAAGAGCATTTGGCGTGAAATTAACTGGCACGCAGAGGGCTCAGCAGAGGCACGGGGGCAGCCTTACCCCATCTCCCCATCCAGATCCTCCTGCGACCCCTCCGTGTCCCCCACATCCAGCACCCCGATGAGATCCCAGCGGTGGGAGTGATGCGGTGCCATCGGGATGGAGGTGGTGCCGATGTCCCCAGGCAGAGCAGGGTGCAGGTGGCACACACAGCCCGAAGCCCCATGGCACCCCATTGCCGTGCCAGCTGGGATGGTGTGACCACCTCAGCACGGCGACGTCCCCACGGGATGGATGGGAGGTGACACGGGGATGTGGAGCACCCAGCCGAGCTCCTCGTGCAACGCACACAGGTGATACATGGCTGCAGGCAGGGAGCACCTCCTGTGCTGACACTTAGCAGTGCCAGAACATAGACTCAAATTTACCGACTCGCCTTCAGCTTGGCGTGACCCTGCCTGGCTCTGCCCTGTGCTGGGACGCAGCCCCTCTCTGTGTGCACCGCTCCGCAGCACATGGGGACACGGGACCACCAGGTGCTGCTCAGCCATAGGGCCACCCGGCCCTGAGAACAGCACGGCACAATTATAAACATCCCCGCCAGAGCCCGGGGAAGCCATAAATCCAGAGGATATATGAGGGCGCTCTGCCCAGCTGTGTTCCACAGAGACACCAAATTCAATTTTCTTTGGAGAGCACTAAATCCCCAGTCCTCATTGCAGAGCTCTGCCCACAGCCATGCCCAGACCCTGCTGCACTCGTAGCACCAGACCTGGGGTTCCGCATAACACCACTGCTGCAAGGAGGGGGTCCTTCAGTTTGCCCCCCCCAGTGGTGGTCATGGCCCTGAAAGCTGGGAGCCCACAGCCTCCTCCCAGCATCACTGCCATGGTGGTGGCTGCTGCGGGGCAGTGGTTTCGGTGGAATGGGCACTGCGGCCCCGTGAGCTGCACAGCTGGAGGGCTGAAACCACGAAGGCAGAATTATGGACAGCACAGCTGTGACACATGCAGTCACTTCATGATGTCCCGACCCTCCATCCGCCTGGTGGGGAAGTTCTGCCTGCGTGGACTGTGCGCCCACACGAAGCTGCACTCTGGGGGCTGCATCCCTTTGGGTACGTGGTGCACAGGGACGACGCTGGGGATGGGAACTCCATGGCACCGCCACAGCTGGGAACGGGGCTGCATCCCTTTGGCTCCCGCAGTGTAAAATGGACAGCGCTGGGGATGGGGACTCCGTGGCACCACCGTGGCTGGGAACGGGGAGGCCCCGGGAGCTGCTGGGCCAATGCCAGACCCGAGCGGCTGCGGCTCTCGGCGGAGGAGAGCCGGTGAGATCAGTGCTGGGCACCCGCCAAGCTCTGCTCACAGGCGCCATTCAGCCCCAGCCCTGCTGCCGCCCTGAAAGGAGCCCATTCTCCCCCCGGGGGGCTCGGGGGAGGCCAGGTGGGAGCACCCCTCGCTGCCATGAAGGATGCTCTGTGCTCCGGGCGCAGTGACGCACGTGAGCGCCCGGTGTGCGTGGGGATGCAGTGCAACGGGGATGCAGTGCAATAGGATGGCACCTGGACCCGGCGCTGAGCTCTTAATCCTCCCATGCAGAGTTGCATTTAAAGTGGGGAGGGAAGGGGGGGAGAAGAAAAAAAATCAGATCAAGGAGCTCCCCTCGGGATGAGGCGATTTATAGCCACGCAGCTGAAACGGACCGGGGATTTATTTGGGGGATCTGCCCGTAATGACATTTAGCTCCTGAAATAAATGCTAAAGCCCAATGAAATTATATATATACACACAGCCCATCGCCACCACCTAATCTGCTGGGAGCAGCGGTGCCCTGGATAAAGAGCGCGAGCAGCTAAGCTCCTCATTGCATCGCCTGGGGCTGGCACAGGGGAACAGCTGGCCAGATGTGCTCCCAAAGCACCAGGGACGGCACCACGTGCAAAGGGAGCGTTGGGATGGGAGGCCCCCCACCAGCCCAGCCCCGCTGCTCAGGGCAGGGGGGGCTCGACTGCTTTGCTTGCAATTTTTTGCCGCAATTCCGTCCCGAGCAAATGGCTTCGCTGTGCCTGGTTAACAGCCCGGCCGTGCCATCCTGCCTGGAATAACAAGAGCACGGGTTGCAGCAGTCAAGGGTAATTTGCCGTGGGAAAGGGTCATTTTACCTGCAAATTGTTTTCCACGTCTGCACCAATGCAGAGTGACAGCGCTCCTGCTCCGGGCTCGCGGTCAGGCGAGCAGCAGCG
Organism: Meleagris gallopavo; assembly: GCF_905368555.1. Classification (NCBI taxonomy): domain Eukaryota; kingdom Metazoa; phylum Chordata; class Aves; order Galliformes; family Phasianidae; genus Meleagris; species Meleagris gallopavo. The sequence continues at coordinate 5,018,281 of NC_139428.1, forward strand.
CGGCCGTGCAGGAGGAGAGCGAGGCCCTGGGGCTGCACAGGCTGTGCTCAAAGAGCCGTGGCAAAGCGCAGGGGCTGGGCTGGTCAGAGCGAGCTGCAGCTCTGGGAGCTCAGAGCGTTGCTCAGAGAGACGCACCCAGAGCTGGGAGTGGGCACGGGAGGGATTTACCCCTTGTGTGGGTTCTCAGCTCACGCTGGGCACCCTCCTGTCTCAGGAACGTACGCAGCAGGATTTATCCTCTGCACTGGTTTCTGCTCAGTGCAGAGCCCATTTTGTATCCCCCCCATCTTGAGAAATTGCATGAGCAAGATCCATTCTTTGCATATTTCCTTGCCCCACAACCGGATGTGGATTTGCACCTCCATTCCCGAGGAGCATGCATGGTCAGGATCCATCCATTGCACATTCTCCCTGCTCAGAGCACAGCACCCAATTAGGGACAGGAGTGTGCATGAACAAGATCCACCCTTTGCACTGTCCCCGCTCTGTCTCCAGCCCCCAGCCCCATCCCGCCACCCCCCAGCACGCTCCACTCACCGTGGGGGACCTCGGGCAGCTCAAACTCATTGCCACTGGCAGAATGCAGCTCGGGTTGGGGGCAGCACTGGGGGGTGGCAGCGGGCGGCGGGGCAGGCGTGCGGGTGGAGGGGTGCCGTGTGCCGTTGTGCCGCGGTGCCGGGGGGCTCTCCGCTTGGCAGCTGCAACCCGCGTGGGTGAGGCCGCAGCGCCGGGCGCCGGGGGCTTGCAGGCACTCCTCCAGCCAGCGGCACAGCACGCTGCATGTGAACTGGCTGGAGTTGTTGTTGTTGATGAGCAGCACCTCCACGAAGCGGAACTCCAGCGCTTGCGGGGCCAGCAGGCGCGGGGCAGCCTCGGGTTCCGCCGCCAGGCACAGCTGCACAAAGTTCTTGTCGAAGTGCAGGAAGGTGAAGGGCCCCGCGGCCTCGCACAGCTCCAGTTCGGCTTCCTCCCCCTCCTCCTCCTCCTCCTTCTCCTCCTCGGGGTGTGCGGAGGGCGGGGGGCTGGGGGGCTCCGTGCGCGGCTCGCAGGTGTAGTTGGCCAAGTAGTGGTCGAGCGGCAGCACCATGGGCGAGAAGTGGGTGCACACCTGCTCCTCACGGTTGAAGCGGAGGTACAGAGAGTACTTGGTGGGGTCGGGGTTCTCCAGGGTCCAGGAGCAGCCGGAGGAGATGGTGGGAAAGAGGTCCTTGAGAGAGAAGGAGCCGTAGAGGACGCCGGAGGCCAGAGCGGAGCAGGCGCTGGGAGCCGGGTCAAAGCCCCGCGTGAGCCACAGGACAGACGATATCACAGCCAGTAAGAGGGGACCAGCAGCGGTCATCCTATGGCATTTGCCCTGTGGGAGAGATGGACGGATGGATAAGCGGACAAGACAAATGAGCAGGCAGATGGATGCTTACAGGGAGCTGCACCAGGGGTGCAGAGCTGGTGCAGGGGGGGTCAGGCACATCGGGTGTTCCCAGCCCCCAGGGGACAGCCCTCACCCAGTGCTGCCCCAACCCACTGTGCTGCGGTGACCTCCATGATGGCAGCACGTGGCACTGAACCGGGAGCTGCGAGCCGAAGCCACCAATGCTGCAGCTCCTGCTCTCTGAATGGCAGGAACTGTGCAGTGAACAGGTGCTGGGGGTCACCGTGGGAAATGCCACCCCCTGCAACACAGCCCCCAGGCTCTGTACAGCACCCAGGACCCTCTCCCTGCTGCCATCCCATTTCCATGCACATCACTGAGATTGACAGCCTCTGCAGGGATCCTTCCTGCAGCCCTGACCAGCACAGCCCAGCAGGCACAGCACTCTGGACTCAGCCCCCCCGCACCCCACAGCTCACTGGGACACCCCGCTGTCATGGCATCCACACCTCCCACACCGAGACCCCAGCACGGGGTGAGCAATCATCCCAACACCTGTTTCTTGGGTACCACACCAAGTATGCAGAGCATAGCTGTCGATAGCTGTTTAATAACTCAATTAACAAAATAATGCACGCGGTGGCCTTTTTAAGCAGGACCAGAGTGCAGCTTTACAGTAGCCAAGGGCACCGAACACGCATCAGCACTGCTCTGTGGGGCCAGGGGACAACTGGAGAGGGCTGGGAGGTGCCCCTTCACCCTCAGGCTCTTTCATGTTCCAAATCCTGCCCTTACTGCTGGCAGCCGGGCTTCCCCTGCGCAGGGCAGGAGCCTGAGCTGCGGCTGAGGCTGCGCCGAAGCGGTGCAGGGCACATTAGGGAGCTAAAAATAATCCAGCTCACATGCAACAGGCACAGGGGCTCAGTGCCGGCAGCACGTGCACGGGGAGGAAGGCTCTGCAGGCAGCGGTTGGGCAGGATGGAGGGGGGACCCCCAGGTGTAAAATGGGAGGGAATGAATGGAAGCACTGCTTTGCTCCAGCCCCATTCAACGGGAGACCCCACAAGCAGCGAGCTGCGCCGTGCCCCTGCCAGAGCTCTGCAGGCATCACAGACACCGTCAGGAACATGGGGTCCCCCGGAGGATCCGACCATGTGCAGCTTTAGGGATGGCAAGGAGGAGGAGGAGGAGGAAGGGGAGGAGGAGGTCAGATGGGGACATGCTCCACTCTGCGGCGAGCTGAGCGCGGGGCTCCCGCAGCCTGGCAGGGACACAAGATGGTGCTTGCTTCCCTCACCCGGCAGCAGCGAGCAGGAAACGCTTCGGCCCCACTGCCGGCTCAGCCGGTACGGCTCCCTGCATCCAACCACGCTGCCCTGCAGGATCATCCCACAGCCCATCCCCGCAGCAGAGCCAGGATGCTCCCAGCACCAGCGCACAGCCGCTGCCGAAGGCCTTGTTAAGCACCAGCCCCGCTCCCCGCAGCGAGTGCTGCTGCCGCTGCAGTGAAAATATTTCATTGGGCCGCACGCTGAGCCTGAGAAGATATTGAACAGCTGGGGCACCGAGTGACCCACGGGGACACAGTGCTGCAGAGCGGCTCGGGGACATCGAGGTTGCCACCAGCCCTACCTGGCACCGCCGTGGGGACATCGCACCGTGCAGCATCGCCGTCCCAGTGCTCCAAAACTGCCCCATCCCTCGTGCAGGGGAGAGCCCTGCACACACCTTGCCATGCTGGGAGCTGTGAGCTGCAGGGATCCCCGCTGCCCCCAGAGATCTGCTGCATCTCAGCGCCTCACAATTCTGTGTGAGCTGCTGCTGGCACCGCTGGCACCGCTGGCACCGCTGGCACACTGCAGCCTGCTCCAGCCCCTCTCATCTCCCTTTGTTCCCCGCCCGGGCTGAGGGGAGGGCTGGGTTTTTAATTAAAGCTTTTAAAGAGCCATTACAGAGCCGGGAAACGACTGCATGGAAATGACAGCGCTGTGACACAGAGGGAGGAGTGGCGGCTCCGTTGGGGAGTGGGCAGCACTCCATCATCACTGGGATCCCACATCCCTCCATCACCACTGGGATCCCATATCTCCCCATTGCTGCCAGCATCCCTCAATGCTCCAGGTTCCAGCAGCAGGAGGAGGCACTGCCCTGCACCACAACACCCCAGCTGTGCTCACAGGCTGTTTTCCTGAAGATCTTTGCATTAATGGTGACTTCATGGGGGACTCCACACAGCTCCATCTGCCCAGCCCCGGTGCTGGGAGCAGAGGTTTCTCTGTGCCACACAATGGCAGAAACAAAGACACCGCCCCAAAAGCGATAAGCGGGCGTCACTAAACCCTGCCGGCATTAATAATCTGAGAAACGATTAATAGCAAAGTAAAGGAGATTTGGGTTTTAAGTGACACGCTTTTTAGCTGGGCAGTGTTCTGTTAATAGGCTGAATGAGACGCACGATCTGTGGGACTTTGGGAGGTGAGGGAGCAGGGCAGGGCACGGTGCGGGGCAGTGCTGCAGCACCAGGCAGTGGGGCACCGGGCTGGAAAGCAACGGCAGGAGGAGTGGGACGGTGGGTGGTTTGGCACAGCTCGGCACGGCTCGGTGCAGGACGCGCAGCCACGCGGCTGCCGGGCACGGAGCATCTCCATCCCATCACAGCACATCACAGCTGCCCAGCGGTGACCGCCCGCGAGCAAAGCTCTCTAACGAGCTCTTCCCCACGAGGTGAGCCGCCCGCTTCCCACTCCTGGGATCTTCGCTTCTGCTTCAAAGGCAGCGGGAGCCGCAGAGCCGCCCCCGCGCTCACTTCCCGCTGCCGCCCGCACCCAGCGCCGGCGCGGCCTCTCCACCCCTCCTTAAGGCTCTGAGCTCTGCCAGATGAAAGTGCGGGGCACCGAAAGCGCAGCCTTCCCCCCTCGGCCCCCCGGAACGCGGCACCCCGCAAAGCACGCACGTGCACACGTGTGCGCCCAGGCGTGTGCGCGCCGGTGCTGCCGCGAACACCGACACGTGTGCGCTCAGCGCGGGGTTGGCTTCGCAGCACATCCCCCCCTGCCCCCGCTGCCGCCCCTCTCCCCGCTCTCTCACTCCCCCTTTCGCCCCCCCCCCGCAGCGCCGTGCCTCCCGGCTCGCTGCCACCGCCGTTCCTGAAGCACGCAGGCTGGCAGCGGCGCGGAGCCGTAATTAATGGGGCCGCTTTGCCAATCAGTGGCCGCGCCGCGCTACCACTGGCAAGCACAGGCCTTTTTATTTATTTTACTTAACTGCTGTTGGTAAAACTCCACTCCAGAAGCAAGGCCGGGAGACGGCGCGGTGGGATCTCCACTGGGATTAAGGATTACGCTCTGCTAGGAATGGTGTGCACACACCCCATCAGCAGTGAGGTCCCCCCAAGTCCGGCACTGGGCTGCTCCCTCTGCCATCCGAGTGCCACTGGGATGCTGCTCCCACTGCACAGACCCGTCCTGCCCCTCCTCCCCCTCCCCCCCCCCGACACCGTGCCAAGGGGCAGGGGCTTCCAGGAGGTCACCAAAGTGGGGTTCCAGACCTTCAGGCAGCAGCAGTAAGTGGATGCATGTGGGGTGGGGGGTTCAGTAGCCCCTGGTCTTGTCTGGAGCTGGATGCGTCGGGAGCCTCCGAGGTGCTGCTCTCTGGGGAGGAGTAGGGCTTGGATCCACCCTGCTCTCGGCAGACATTGAGAATGAATAGATGGGCTGAGAGCAGAGGGACGCGGTGGCCCCTGCAAGCACAGAGGAAAGACGGAGCCTTGATGTTTGGCAACCGAGTCGGGTGGCTCTGGGCCAGCTTCGTCCCCATTAGAGGATGGCAGCGTGGTAGGAAGTGAATTTGCAGGGCCCTGGCCCAAATTCCCTTGGAGAAGCATCGAGGCGTCAAAGTAGGCAGGTCCCAAAAGGTCCGTGCGTCCGTCCGAGAGCAGGGCTGCTGCATCCCCTCCTGTGGGGCATGGAAAGTACAGGGAGCCTGTGGGGACGGGGCTGTCCTGCCCCATATCTGTCACTCAGCAGCGATGGGCACAGCCTGGTGAAGGAAAACCCGTCTATTCCCATGGTTCCATATAGAGATAGCCTGGATGCAGGCAGTGATGGCAGCACCCACAGGTCTGTGTCCATTTTCTCTCCAGCTCAGACAGGTTTGTAGCATCCCAGCTCCTGGCGAACTCCTCAGATCAAAAGCAGTGTGTGGGAAGAAAAGGCCTCGAGGAGGAACTGCTGCCAGGCTCCAGCACAGAGGGGCTGACGCTGCCTCGCAGCCGCCTCCAGTGTCCGCGGTGCCAAACCCCACTGGGGAATGGGGCTCTGAGCAACGCGATGAGGGCGGCCAGGGGGCAGCCAAGCGAGAGCCACAGTGACGGTGACGACAGCTGTGGCCGCCCCGCTCCTCCCCACCGCCTCTGTGCTGGGACCACATGAGCACCAACACTGGCTTCCCATAGCCTGGCTCCAAACCGAGCCGCCGTGGGGCAGGGCTCAGCCCCCACTGCTCCCAGTGCCTTCCAAAAGCACCGCTCAGCGCCAGTCCCACACCACATGCCCCATCTATCAGCATCACCCACCCCAAAACCACAGCCAGACGCTCAGCACAGCACAGCTTGGCCACCCCAGGGCCACCTCCTTGGGGCCAAATCCCCACGTCAGCGGTGCCAGGCACCATCCAGCACAGGCAGCTCTGCCATGACCTAGAAAAGCGAAGGGCTGCTCACACACAGCGAGCCACAGTGCACACTGCCAGAATGGGGCTGCACAGATCCTCCTGGTGCTTCAACAAGTGACACAGGGACACATGTGGCGTCGCTCCATCTGCACATCCCTGAGCACATAGGTCCCAAGGGAAGGGAAGGGAAGGGAAGGGAAGGGAAGGGAAGGGAAGGGAAGGGAAGGGAAGGAAGGGAAGGGAAGGGAAGGGCAGCTCTCCCTGTTCTCCCCCAGATCCTCCTGCCACCTGCACACGTGCCCATGCCAGCACACTCTCGGTGCCCACGTGTGTGTCCTCACTGCGTGCCCACGCTCCCCAGGCACCACTCACCCCATAGCACTACACTGGGGGCTCTGTTTACCCCTGACCAAACAAAGCCCCACGCAGGAAGGGCCGCACGCTGTCCCTGGTGCGGTGCCAGCGCCGTGCCCACGCTGCCCATTCACCGCGGTGCCGGCGTGGGGACAGGCACACGCCGCACGCCCACGGGTGCCAGGCTGGCAGCACGCGTGTGCCCACACCGGGGCCGGCGAGGACACCGCTCAGGCAACCGAACCCCCGCGGATGCGATGCCACGGTGCCGCGCAGCGCCCACCCACGCGTGGGCACCCTCCGTGTCGTAGGGGCAGCGCTGTGGACCCGCACCCCGGGCATGCCCGGTGCGAACCGAGCGCCGCAGCCCCGCAGCTTCCAGCAGCGCCGGGGCCGCCCTCGGAGGCACCGCATCCCGGCGCCGGTGCGGGAAAGTTCCCCGGGGCCGGAGCTCCCGCAGCGCGGCGGAACGGGGGCTGTGCCAAGCGGCAGAACGGGAACCGCAGCCCGCAGAGCTGCCGCCCCCGCCGAGCGCACCGCACCCCGGGGCTGGGCACAGCGGGGCGAAACGGAGAAAAGGGCGTCGGTGCACCGGGAGGGGGGGGCCGGCGCACCGGGACGGGGCTTCGATGCACCGGGAGGGGGGTTTCGGTGCACCGGGGGGGGGATGCTCGGTGCCGCCCTTACCTGCGCTCCGTCAGCAGCGCGTGGAGCCCCGGCGCGGCGCGGCGTGCAGCGGGATGGCCATCCCCGAGCGGCGGCGGCGGCTGCCGGTGCCCGGGAGCGCCCGGGGGAGCGCGGCGGAGGAAGCGGCGGCGCGCAGGGCCGGCAGCGGGCACGCGGAGCGCCGGGCCCCGGCGGTGGTGGCGGAGGAACGCGGCGGCGCGCGCGGCTCGGGCACTTGCTGCATGCGGGGCGGTGTGACAGCAGCGGGCATGGCGGAGTGCGCGGCCCCGCCGCCGCCTTAAGGAGACCGCGGGCGGTGGGAGGAGGGGAGGGGAGGGGAGGGGGGGAGGAGGGGGTGTCCCCCCCTATCGGTGCTGGAAGGGAGGGGGCGGCCGCTGGGATGGTGCAAGGGGGGGGAGGGGGGGAAGTGCGCTGGCTGCGCGTGCACGCGGAGCGGGGGGTGGGGGGTGGGGTAGTGCACGTGTGCAAATGGCTGTTGTGCAAACCAGGAGCGTGCAATGTGCGTGTGCAGATGTGCGGTGTGCACATGTGGGGATTGCTTTGTGCGGGCACGGGTTGCAATGCGCACACGCGTGGATTGGGTTTGTGAACGCACCGGCGTGGGTTGTGTGCATGAGTGTGCACTGCTGGGTGCTCAGCACGCTGCTGCGTGGGTGCTGCGTGTGCACAGCACGGCCCTGTGCAGGGTGCGTGTGCAGCAGATGCGTTGCACGTGTGTGCAGAGCACGATCTGCAGGGAGTGTGTTGCAGGGAGCACCTCGCTGGGTGAGAAGTGTGCGTGGCACACACAGTGCTTGCACAAATGTAGAACAAGTGTGTGTGGCACGAGGATGTCCTGCAGGAGGATGGCGGGGAGCTCCAACCCCTCCAACAAAAGAGCTGCAGCGCATGCAGGAGCTGCAGGAATTGCAGTAGGTGCAGGAGGTCTGTGTTCCCCCCTGCTCTGTGCCCCGTGTGGGTGAACCTCAACACCCTGGTGGCCCCTGGGGGATTGAGAGCAGCACTGTGCCCACCAAGCACTGACCCAGCACCGTTCCATCACCCACCACTGCTGGCAGCATCCAGCCCAGCACAGTGCAGCTGCCCACGCTGTGCCCATCATCTCCCTCCATCCCTCCCTCGTCCCTTCCCTGCAGCCTGCTGGTGCCTGACCCCATGTCCCCAGACAGGCGCTCGTCCCCTCTGGGTTGAGGCTGAAGGAAAGCGCAGCAGCTCACGGGCTGCTCGTTACACCAGGGAGAGCAGCAGCGGTGGCTCAGACATCACTGGAGGATATTCTGTGCCCGTGTCTGTAAATACAGATCAGTGCAGATTGGAGCAGAAGGGCGATCCCGAGCCCACAGCTCTCCGGGTCACACTCTCTGCTTCCCGCTGGCTCTTTGCTCCCGCAGCTGACTGGGGCTGCACGCTTGATATGCTTCCAAATTTCCATGTCAGCAGCTCCAGGCGCCCTGTGAGCGCTGTGGGTCTCCGGGTGCCGTTGCCGTGGCCCAGCCCAGCTCCCAGCACCCATCCTAAAGAGCTCCATGTGCAGCAGGGGGGCCCAAGCCGCAGGAGCTGGAGGCACCCACTGTTACCAGGACAACTGGGTGCTTTCTCTGTAGCTGCTTTTTGCTGCTGCATCCCTGCAAACCTCCCCCTGTCACAGCACCACCAGCTGTGCCCAGAGCCACCAGCAAAGCACAGGGGTGACCAAACCCCCCCGACCTCCATGCTCTCCCCTCCAGGACCAGGTGGTGCTCAGGAAAGTGCAGAAGAACCCCATCCCACCCGGGGTATCACACCACGATGCGCAGCACTGAGCACCACCAGCACTGAGCAGGGCCCAGCCCAGCCCTCCCCACCGGTTCCCACAGCACCCACACTGCTGTGCTTCCAACACAGCTCTTATTTCCCCTTCACTTAGCACAGAAATCAAGGATGGGGCAGAGTCAGCAGGCTGGCAGGTCCTCTGCGTGTGGCCCTGGAGAGGATTCAGCACAAAGGAGCTCAGTGCCCCACCAGCACCTGGAGCACCGGGATGCTGAGGGCGGCCCCAGGCTCCTGCAACCCCTGCACCACTTCCAGGCTCTGTGTCCCAGCAGCAGTTTGGAGGCTGAGCCATAAGGTGGCCCTCTGTCAGCCACTTCCCACAAACTTTGCTGCAAATTGCTCCAGCGGAAGAACAAAAGCCACAATAAATGGGAAGGTTTGGGTTTGCAGAAATAATCTGCCTTAATAGGAAACGGCGGTGAGAGCCTGGAGAAGGAGCTCACACAAGGCATGGAGGAGCAGGGTGATGCCATTGTTGGGGTGGCTGGATCAGCCCTGTGCCCTCTGCCCACCCCCAGGCAGTGTAACACTCGGTTCTCTGCAAGTGGTGGTGGGGAGAAAAGTAAAGAGAAAGGCAGGGGAAGCCCGTGCGTGTGACCAGGATGTGAGAAAGCTCTGTGATAAATGCCACGTTGGGGTTTGTGAAGGACCAAGGTGTGCTGCTGCAGAGCACCAGCTGACCCCAGAACGCCCTGACCCCCCCAGCACTGCCCTCCTGCCCAGGAGATGTTCTGAGCTCAGCATCATCGCTGCATTCACTTCCAAGCGCTCTTGGACACGGACCAGCAGTGTGTCTGTGTCACCAGGGCAGGGCACAGGGCTCGGCATGCCGGGCTGGGCACAGCACAGAGAGCTTCATGGGGAAACTGGGAGAAATGGGGTGAAATGGGGGGAAATGGGAGAAACACAACCCGGGGGCTGAGCACAGCATGCGGCCATCGGAGCCGCTTCGCCCCTGAGCAGCACTCAGAGCGCTGCACACGAGCAGCTGCTCCCGAGCAGGAAACTTTGCATCAATATTCATCTCGATTAATAAACATGAGGCTGCAGAAAGCCCGGCTTAAACCTTCAGCAGGGAGGGTACCGCCGCTGCTCAGCATCGCCAGAGCTGAGTGCCTGCACACAATGGGTTTTCACAGCAGGAGAGCCCAAAGGTTGGATGCTGGGATGGTTTCCCCATCCCTTTATCAGCACGACAGCATCTCCTGGGGCATGGGAGACAACAGAGCCACCCTGGTGCATGGCAGCCCTATCGCCCGGGGGTGTGCAGGGGGTGCAGTGGGGCATCCACACCCCAGTCCTGGGGAGGTGAGTGGGGGGGACTTGGGGACGTGGGCCAGGCAGCGCGTGGATCCGGCACAGGGCAGCCCCTCAGGACCCTGCTCCTGTCACAGTGCCAGCAACCTGGGGCATAAACAAGTGGCTGACATTTCAGCACTGCCGCCGGGCCCCTGGATAAAAGCAGAACATAATTAGCAAATTAATCAGGAGACAATAGCCGGGGATGTCACGCTGCCGAGCTGTCACTCGCTCTGTCTGGAGCTGACCCCGTGCCACTGGGCATGTTCGGGGCCAGGAGCGCTGGGCAGGTGGCTGAACCCATATCCCCATGTCCCCATGTCCCCTTGTACCCATATCTCCATGTCCCGACGTCCCACAGGACGGTGGGTGCCACGTTTCCTGCAGACAGAGCCCCCCCCAAAGGGCAGCACCCCCCTCTAAGAACAACATTTCAAAACCTTGAATCGGAGCGAATTTGTGTTCAGCTTATTAGACTCCCTGCAAATACGGTAAACCTCGTTCAAACACATTTTGGTGATAAAACGATATTGACTCTGAGTAATTAAAAATCATTTCCATATTCAAATACGGCTGATTGAGGAGCAATGGCTGCCTTTTAATTGCCTGAAGGGGAACGATCAACTTTGGGAGCACGCAGCTTCGCTTGGTGGGCTGTGGAGGAGGGGGAGGAGGAGGAGGAGGTGTAGGAAGAGAAGGAAAAAAGGAGGAGGAGGTGTAGGGAGAAGAGGAGGAGGAGGAAGAGGCGGAGGAGGGCTGGCACGCCGGCAGCACGCAGGGTGAAGCCAAGGAGCTGCGCTCTTCCCTTGCACATCTTTGCACGGTGTGAGAGCATCAGCTGCTGCGGTCACTCCCACAGCCCTAAAATGCCCCGTGGGGGCGGCCCTGCCTGCAGCCCCAGTGCCCTGAGCACAGCTGGGGCAGTGAAGCTCCCTGGGTGCATCACGACTCAGAGCTCCCCAGCACCTCCCAGCACTAACTGGGGCTCTGCTCCACTTCCTGTGGAAACCAACCCCCAGCTCAGCTCAGCCTCTGCGCACGTGGGTGTGCACAAGGATGTGGGTGTGCACAAGGATGTGGGTGTGCACAAGGATGTGGGTGTGCACAAGGATGTGGGTGTGCATTCAGGGACGTGGGAGTGCACTGGGGACGTGGGTGTGTATGCAGGGATGTGGGCATGCAGGGGTCTGTGAGTGCATAGGAGGCACGGGGGGGCCACACAGTGGTACCCCACCCTCCATCTCCCCTGCTGCTTGCACAGCCCCTTCAGTGCAGGGCTCCACATCTGCCCAGCACCGGGGGGGATGAGTGGGGCAGCACCCGAGGGAGACAGCAAGGAAAGGCCCCATGATGTGCACACAGCCTCACCCCAGTGAACGCTGCAGGATTGGCCCCTGATGTGTTCCAGCTTCGCACTGCTGCTGGAAGCCTCCCGGAATGCAGCTCCAAAGCCTCTCCCATTTATTCTCATCCCATCTGTCCTCAGGTGCCTTTTTACCTTCGCTCCCTCCATGCTGCCCACCCTCTGACTCTGTGCCACAAGGATGCTCCCAGACGGGATGCTCAGCACAGGGCAGGGCCCCCCACTCTCCACTGCCCTCTGAGCAGATTCACACATTGCTTCCATCGATCTGCACCTGCCCTGGGCTGTCAGTGCGTGCTGGGGATGGTCACAGTGAGCACAGCCCTCCCAGTGCCACAGCACCAACACTGGGGCGCACACAGCTGCTGCCCCCATGGAAAATGTGGGGGAATTTGGGAGGTGTTTGGTTTTTTTTTAATAACCCGGAGCCACCGGAAGTCAGTGCACTCAGAAAGCAAAGGGGGAGCCCAGAGCTCCCATGGCTTCATGGGGACACCACGAATCAGGGTGAGCCAAACCCACCCATCCCCCCGGGGTCCCTTGGGTGCAGGGTGCACTTTCACCCTTTCCCGCCCACTGCTCACAAAGGGAAGATATTGAGGCTGAAGCCGGAGGGATGAGAGCACCGTGGTGAAAGGGAACGCTGCAGAGCGCTGAAGGCAGAGCGGGCTCCGTGCCTCCTCCCACAGCACAGATGGATGCACCAGGGCTGCAGGCACCGCCGGAGCGTGCGGAGAAGAGGAGAGGAAGGGAGCGAGTGAGAGCGGGGTGTGTGTGAGCAGAAATTGAATTTTTATCAGTTTCTATGTAGATTGTGTTTATTCATCTGTCTCCCATCCATCTCTCCCTGCATCTCCCTATTTCTTTTACAAAATTACTTTCCTCCTTTGGCCTAATTTTGTTTGTACAGATAGCGGCTGCTTTCTTCCATTTCAGCATAAAAAATATCATTGTCAATGAGGTGCTCTGTATCCCCGGCAGAAGTTGGAGCAGCACCCGGAGCACTTCAGCCTTTTGCTCCCGCAGGGCTGCATTTCCATCACAAAGAGCCAATGCTGCTGTGTGCACTTGTAGAAGAGGTGGGGAGCCATTTCTGGCAGTGCGTGGCAGTGGCCACCTGACCCTAACCCTAACCCTAACCCTAACCCTAACCCTGACCCTGACCCTGACCCTGATCCTAACCCTGACCCTGACCATAACCATAACCATAACCATAACCTCAGCCATAACCTTAACCATAACCCCACATCCCTGGGTCACTGTGGTCAGAGAGGAGGACGAGCTGTCCCTGCTATGTGCCCCCCAGCTGTGTCCCACACAGCCACCACTCCCTCCTGCTCACGGTGGGGAGGCTCCACTAATATTTATGAAGCGTTCTGGTACTGGAGATGAATGGCGCCGATGTTGTCCGGAATACCAATGAGGGCGTTTTTCCCTGCGAGCTATTCTGAGCTGTACCTGTCACCCAGCTCTCCCCTGCAAGGTCAGGGAGCGATGCACGGCACCGGCACGCCTGAGCCCAGGAACCAGGAGCCCTCATGCAGCTCCCAGCCCACGTGCGCCAGCAGGGACAGAGCCTCGATGCTGGAGCTGAGCTGCGTGCACCGCTTCCATGCACGGCCCGTAGCAGCAGCACCTCACTGTGCCACCCCAGTGCAACCGCTGGGGACGGGAGGCTCTGCCGAAGGGCGTTCCCACGGAGAGGTCCCCAGAAAGGCTTTGCTGAGGGCTGCTGCAGCTCATTGCCTCCCAGCCCTCCCGAACCGACCGCGTTGTGCTGTGCTTTGCATTAGGGAAACTCAAACGCGCAGCGTGATTGATTCTCCCCCAGGGTCCGCCATGAAAAATGTATGGAATTACTCATGCAAAGTCCCACTCACACATGGGTCTTTTGTGAGGACATTAAAACACCAGCGCTTGTCAGCCGCTTACCCACTGTTTGCAATTTGCTCCCATTTATTATCATGAACAAACAAGCGCTGATTCTATTTTCCAGTCCTGGAGCATCACGCTGAGCTCCCAGGTTGGCACCGCTCTGGGGACAGCAGGATGGGGACACGGGGCCCAGGGGTTGGGGCAACACAGGGGACCCCCGTCCCTGTTCCCAGCCGGTGCCCTGAAGCGGGGGCTGCTGGAGAGCACAGGGATATGAGCGCATTCATAAACACAGTGCTGAGAGGTGATGGGATGTAAGGAATAACATATATTGTACTCATCAGACTCGTCTCGCTGGGAGGAACGAGGTTTGAATAGCATCACATTTCCCCTCTGCTCTCAAAGCATTCCGACTTGTAATGCATTTCCCACCCCGCGTGAGCACCTCGCCGAGTCAAAAAGATGGATTTCCCAAAGCATCCAAAGCTGCTGAGAGCCACAGCTCTGCACTCAGAGCCCATCGCTCCTTGATCCGAGCAACCTGGGCTTCCCGCAGCTCCCACCCAAACTTCCACACAGCTCTGAGCCCAGGAGGGCAGCACGAGGGGCTCCGACCACAGCTCCACCCGAGCTGTTATTTAGTTGTGGGGTGGGGGCATGGGGGGCTCCTGGAACTGGGGGAACCCTCATCCTGTGAGCACCCCGCTGGGCAGAGCTGTGTGACTGTTGGGGTGATTGAGGGCAGTTTGGGCCTGAATCAGCTTCTGAACCACTTTGTCCTCCCTGCATTGGCAGTTCCTATGGGAGAGTAAAGGAAATCCCTGCTGGCGCTGATGAGGTTGGGGCATGGCTGCAGCACTGGACAACACTGAGCAGGGCTGCATGCAGACTCCAAGTGGAGATGAAGGAGAAGCTTTCCTGCAGATGAAAACGCATCGTTTGGGGCTGGAGACGTCAAAGAGATGAAAAAAAAAACACAACAAAACGAAGCAAAGCGCACCACTTCCCTCCAGAAATGAAACAAGTTGTGGTGTCAAAGTGAGAGATGCCTCTTCGTTACGTCGGCTCCAGAAGGCTTTGTTCCTCCTGACTCTCGCAATCAGGGAAAATCAAAACATTTCACAGCAACAGAAATCCCCACGCAGCAAACATCGACTTTGCTGAGCCCCGGCTGCTGGCTGCATGTTGGTGTGCACAGCTGGGCAGTGTGCTCACGGGGCCTTTGGGTTCAGTTAAAAACTAATTGGCAGGAGGAGAAATAGTCCCTCTTCCCTTCCGTCAGCCCCCCATTGCATGTTGGGCGCTGGGGCTTTGATGTGGGGAGGTCACCGGCTGGCTGTGGTGTGCTCGGGTGGTGTGGTGGTGGCTCTGGGGACAAAGCGAGGCTGAATGCAGCTCCTGCCCTCTGCAAGGTGAGAAGGCAGCAGCAGATCCCCTATGGGACGAAGCATATGGGGTCTGTCCATCGAAATGCTGGACCAGGTTGGGAACATTCTGACTGCTGGATGCACGAGGATGCAGGCAGCTGCCTTCATGCATTAGAGCACAGCCAGGGATGAGGGCAGTGCACCAGGGCAGAAAAGCTTTCCACTTCTCATCCCACCCCCTACCCATCCCCATCCCCATCCCCATCCCCATCCCCATCCCCATCCCCATCCCCATCCCCATCCCCATCCCATCCCCATCCCATCCCCATCCCCATCCCCATCCCCATCCCATCCCCATCCCCATCCCATCCCCATCCCATCCATCCCATCCCATCCCATCCCACCCCATCCCATCCCATCCCATCCCCATCCCCATCCCAACCCCATCCCCATCCCATCCCATCCCCATCCCATCCATCCCATCCCATCCCATCCCATCCCCATCCCCATCCCCACCTCCTTTCCACCCCATGTCCCTCCCTGCTGGCACAGACCCCCATCTCTCTGCCATGCCAGCAGGACGAGGTCAGGATGGCACAGCCAACCACAGGGCTGGCTCTGAGCCGCGTGGCGAGGCAGCGCACGCAATTAGTAAATTAATTATCGAGCGGTAACGGAGATTTCATAGCTCGGAGCTGTCACATCAACAGTGTTTTGTCAACCAAGATGACGACTGGTAGAATTATTACTGCAGTGCTGGGACTGAAAACAGAGAGAGAGACTTGCAGGAAAAGGGAAGGATAAAAATATAAAGGGAAGAGATAGGAAGGAACAAGATAAGTGGGTTTTGTTGCTAATGGAAGCTGGCACGGGGACAGAATCTCAACCATTATAAGACAACACACTACATTACTAGTGGCTCTGAATGATCCACTTAATTAACAAGCAGCGCAGAAGGAGCCCCTGCTCCGCCACCAGCAGCACGTGTGCACGGGGAGCCCACGAGCACCACGGCACAGGTGGAACCCCAGAGCCGAGGGTTCCCAGGGCAGCCAACCCCATGGCAATGAGGAGCATCACATGCGGCCCCGCCGGGGGCTGAGCGGCCGCAGCCAGGCGCGGCGGAAGAACGGCTTATGTAAATTATTAATAATAACGCTTCACACTTCTAATAGTGCCTTTCAGCCAAGGATCCCGGAGCTTTACAAACACTAATTAATTAAGTACAGAAGACAGCTCAGGAGTGGGGAGAGCACGAGTCCCCGGCTGCTTGCTCCTTTGGCAGGGGCAGGAGGGATGGAGAGGGATAAGCTGCTCTGCTGCACGATGGGCACCGCAGCATCGCAGCACAGCCCCAGCCACCCCCTGCCCTCCCACTGCCCCACAGCCACCCCCTGCCCTCCCACTGCCCCACAGCCACCCCCTGCCCTCCCAATTCCCCACAGCCACCCCCTGCCCTCCCACTGCCCCACAGCCACCCCCTGCCCTCCCACTGCCCCACAGCCACCCCCTGCCCTCCCAATTCCCCACAGCCATCCCCTGCCCTCCCACTGCCCCACAGCCACCCCCTGCCCTCCCACTGCCCCACAGCCACCCCCTGCCCTCCCAATTCCCCACAGCCACCCCCTGCCCTCCCACTGCCCCACAGCCACCCCCTGCCCTCCCACTGCCCCACAGCCACCCCCTGCCCTCCCAATTCCCCACGGCCACCCCCTGCCCTTCCACTGCCCCAGGCAGCAATGGGGTAACACTGCTGCAGCGCCCACAGCACTGAATGACAACACCAGGATGTGATTTCCACTCCCCACCCGCTTCCCCTTCACTTCCCAGGCCCAGATTTAAGTGGCACATCCAATCATATATATATAAATAACACCCCGCCCTCCCGCTTGGGAAATGCATTCCTTCACTTCCCACCCGGCCGGGCTTTAAATATCCCCACGTAAATGTTTGCTGCGTGTGGGAGCTCCATTGGGTGCAGCTCCACCCAGAGCCCCCATTGCCCATGAGGGACAGTTGGCACCAGCAGCACTCGGTGCACCGGGGCTGGTGATGCTCACAGTGCTCGGAGCCATCGGAGAGGTGACAGCCACGAGCCCACGGCACTGCCATCGGATGGCACTCACTGGTTTGGGGCCAGAAGGCAGCACTGAGTGGGGCTGCTGGGGAGAGATCCATCAGTGTGCATCCTCACCTCCTTACTCTGCTCCTCACCCTCACCCAGAACAGCCCCCAGGGTGGGGATGGCAGGGATTGCGTCCCTCTTGCTGAGTATATAAGGAGGCAGTGGGGCAGTCACAAATAGCATCTGCATGTTGAAGTGCCTTAATTCTATTTTAACACCTCTTGGGCTATTTTTACTGCAGCAGAAACACAAGAGGAGGGCAAGGCCAGAGAAAGGGCAAGGAATGAGCTCAAAATATGGGGCAGAGGCAAAAAAAATTAAAATAAAGTCCCACCAAGAAGGAAAGGCAACATCTGTGCTTGGAAACCCCTCCAACAAAGAGAAGATCCCCAAAAAACTGTTTCCCCTTCGCCACCTGCACAGCACCTCAGTTCACACCTCTGCTGGCGTGGGAAGATGTTGGGACTGATTGGGGCGTGAAAGGAACTTCAGTTCCATTCACAATGGAGGGGCTTTTAAACAGGGGAAAACGTGCCCAAATGAGTGCAATTGGAACATCTGCTCATCCCCTCAGTCTGCATTGGCTCTTCCAGTGCCGTTGTTGGGTTTGTGCTGAATTCTGCATGGCAGCAGGGGTGGATTGGCAGCGCAGCCCTCTCCCCAAGCATGGGGTTGTTTCGGGGGAGGGTGGACCCCCACAGCCACAGGGGACAGCCCAGAGCTCAGCAGCATCCCTGCGTGTTGCCAGGACAACGGGATGTGATGGAGTCGGCTCCATCGGGGACCACAGGTACGGGGAGAAGTGTGTCCAACCTCAACACTGAGGGCAGGGGGAGCAGATGGGGGCAAATGGAGGGGTCTCCCCCCCCACACACCCAGCACTGCACCACCCCCAGCAGAGCAGCTCGCACCACCCGGAGGCTCCGGAGCAACATAAAGGTGCAGCTTCATTTCTTTGCTGTTGGTACCATGGCAACCTTTCCCACTTGGTTTAATTACGGGCGGTTGCTGCCTTGGAGGGGGGGCCGTTCCCAGAGCCACGCTGCAGGGCAGGGGATGCAGGAGTGCTCCCATGGGCTGATTCACCCTTGCAGACCTGCAGCCCAGCTGCCCGTGGCCGAGCACCCCGTGCACAGGGATGACAGCTGAGCCCACGTGGGGAATGGGCATTTCCCTCCTCCCTTCGGCACAGCCCCAGGGGTGGGCGCACCCAGCAGCCCTGGCCCTGCTCACTTGTACATCACTGCTCCTCAAACACAACGTCCTCCATCCGAAGGAGGACCACAGGAACAGACCCGTGCTTCCTGGGCACTGCTGGGGCCTCCCACCCCGATGGGAGGGCGTTTGGGACCCCTGCACAGCCTGGAGCAACCAGAGGTGGGCTCTAAAGGAGCAGTGTGGATGGCTGCAGCCCTGTGGGATGTTGTGAAGGCAGCAGCGGAGCCGCCAGAGGATCCTCGTTACCAATTACCACCAATTACCCTCCGCAGTGCTGACCTCGAGCTGCCATGTGGCCAAACAGAGCTGCATGGTGGCTGGGCACTGCGATGTGCTGGCACTGGGATGTGGGGCAGGATGGGGCCGGGGAGCCCCGGGCAGCTGGAAGAGCATCTCTGGGAGAACTGCACTCAGTGCAATTAAGAAAAGAGAGTACAGGAGGTGTAAATAAAACCCTCTGAAGCAGGGCAGAAAACACCTGAGCCGGCTCAGCAGCAGCGAGCGCCGGGCTTCAAAGGTCACCTCTGGGCATGAATTTTAATTTCACACAGGAGTTTTGCTCATTTGTTAATTATTTTCAGATGAAAAGGGAGATATTCCTGGAACGGGTGAAGAAAGGGCTAAAGCAACATTTGAATTTCAAAGGCAAGCTGTTTGCAAGGGAAACAGAAGATGAGCCGGGGAAAATCTCTGCCAGCAGAGAGCGGCTGGAGGGGGTCCCTGAGCTGCGGGTCAGCACGTGGAGATCGGTGGGGAATGGCATCACATGGAGCACGTGGGGACGAGTCCTGACCCCATGGCGTGGCACGGATGCTCGGGATGTCACTGCCATGCCAAGGCCTCTGCAGGGGGAGTGTAAAGGGTCTATCCCTGGGGAAGGGGGAGAAAAGAGTGGAAACGCGGAGCCGGAGAGGAGAGAGCACAGCGGGGAGAAGAGCAGACAGCTTTTCCCTCCTCCTTTTATTTTTTAAGGCAATCGTTTGCTTTTTACGGAGTCTGAGGCCCGGGGAGGATCGCAGCGCGCTGCACATAAAGCACAGAGCGTTACGGCTGCTCCGCACCCTGCGTGCCAGCACCCCAGTGCCCACGGCACTCTGCACCCACTGCTGCAATGCGGCCACTTCTGGGGAGGGCACAGCACCCCCAGAACCCGGCCAGGATGGGCCCAGCAGCCCCACCACGTCAGCATGGGGAAAAGCGAGATCAGACCTCCGTGATGCCTTTGCTCCCCTGCTGGAGCTGCTGAGGGGATTTTGCTCTCAGCTCAGCACGGCGGTTCTGCCCTGCCAAAGCCAGGGAAGTCCAACTCCAACAGCTCTGAGCCCGTTCTAATCTTGTAAAACTAAACGCATTTACACCTAATGCAGAATTAAGCCACCCTGCAGAGAGGTAAATCCCTACAGATGAGCTTAAACAGCGCTGCCGTGCAGAGCTGGGACAGGAGCTGGAGCTGCGCTGCGGAGATGGGAACAACCCCTGTCCCTAAAGGCCACTGTGACACCCAGCAACGTCACCGCAACACCCAACAACTCCACCACGACACCCAACAGCATCACTGCAGCACCCAACGACGCCACCACAGCACCCAGCAACACCACCCTGACACCCAGCAGGGCCACGGCAACACCCACCAACGTCGCTGCAACACCCAGCAACGCCACCCAATGCCATCGTGAGACCCGACAGCAGCACCACCACAACACCCAGCATCACTCCGGCACCCAAACACCACTCTGACACCCAGCAACTCCACGACACCCAACTCCATCGCAACACCCAACACCACTGTGACACCCAATCCCACCCCAACACCCAACACCGCCGCCCCAGCCCCACGTCCCCGCGCCACCTGTGCCCCATCGCCAACCACCGGTGCTCCTCCAGAGCTCCACGTGCAGCAGCACTCGGCATTTTGTATGTCTACAAGAAAATACCAAGTGGAGTTTGCAAAGATTAGGCACATTTAAATGCAAATTGTGTTATTTCTGTCTTGAAAAGTGTCATTAATACATTTTCTGCAATTTGGAAAAATCAGTGGCAATTATTTTTTTTTTTTTTTCGAAATGAACCATTAGCCAACTTTCATTTGAAGGGGGAGAAATATCAAGAAAATCATTATATGACTGACACGTTTCCTCCCAGGCCTTAGAGTTGCCGAGCTGCTTTCTCATACCAAGAATAATTAGCAAGAGAAGGGATGAAGAGATGGGTGGGCATGAGAGCCCCACAGGGACCTCTGGGGAGGGCTCGAAGACCCCGCAGAACCTTCACATGTATCACACAGCTTAAAACCAAGCATGCACCCACCTGCTGCCTGCTGCAGTTTTTCCTCTTTACGAGTGGATGAAGAACCACAAAAAAAGAGGAAAATGTTGGGAAAGGGCTGAGGTGCAGTCTGGCACCCCTCTGTGCCTTGCTTTGGCTCCGGCCGTGCAGCACGATATCCCCACTGCTGTGCTGCTCAATGAAAGGGAAAGGGAGAAAAGAAAAGAGGATCTGTGCTGAGATTGAAAGAGAAAGGGTAAAAAGGAAAAAAATAATAATAAAATAAAAGGCACCTGATCTTATTTGATTCATCGGAGTGAAAGCAGAGAGCAAATTTACATAACACTTGGAGCGCTCATTAACTGATGCTCGATGACAGCCCAGCACCTCTCCCTGCTCCAAGGCCCAGAGGGGCTCAGTGCTGCACCAGCCCTGCCCAGGGAGGGGGCCGAGCCATGGCACCGTGCCTGTGGTCCCCATGAGGGGAGGGATGGGGCTGCCACCTCCAGCCCCCCAGACACGGGGGGACAGGAATGCCCTAATGCATCACCCCTGCCTCTCGTTTGTTCTCCATCCCCTTTGCAAATCCCCATTCTGGGCAAGGCGGGTGCATCAGGGCCGGTTTGCTGGTTGCATTCCCCCTCAAATGAGAGCGGCCAGGTTGGAGTCACCAAACTTCTCCCAAATGCCACGGTCACCAGCTCTAAGAGCCGTTTGCAGCAGGGCCCTGAGGTACTGCAGTGGTGGCACCTATGGGATGCAGAGCACAGGCATCCCAAAAGCTGCACAGCAGCAGCAGCATGGGCACTGCGGGGATGCAGAGACCCCCGGCCCCATCCATCCCATCCCTGGGCTGTCACTCTCCCTCTCCCTGCAGTGCGCCCTAAATCCCAGAGCCACTGCTGGCTGCTGCAGAGCGCACGAACCACCCCACCCTCCCACCACCCAGCCCCGCCGCCGAGTGATGGATGGGGGCTGTCACTCCTCCCAGCGCTCTCTTAGTGACATTTGTTTTAATACACACCATAACTCCCAGCTCAGTCACCCAACACGGGGACCAACACCCGCAGGGATGGGCAGCAACGGGATGGGACTTAAAGCCCCCATGGCAGCAGGCAGCGCCGGGGGCTCAAGGCCCCAGCCCCACTGACAGCTCCTGCCCTCGGCTGGGCCATCACCCCCCCAGCAGTTCCAGCCCTGCTCCCAGAGAGCATCGCTGCTCGCTTTGAAACCACCACGGGCTGCACGGTGGAGCCTCTTCCCCTGGGGCTGCCCACTGCTCCCAGCAGCGGCTTCGGAGCCGCATTCCGTTTGGGATACCTGCTGAATGCTTAATCAAAAGAGTGTATTTCACCCGACGGCGTGACAGATTCCCTCTCCGCTTTTAGTAGCTTTTTTCATGTCCTCTTTTGCTCTGATATGGATCCAATATCTCCTGCAGCGTCGAAGGCCATAAAGATAAAAAATGGGGTAATTGTGGCAGAAGTTTATTGGTGGGAAAATACGCGCGCGCACAGCGCGGCGCTGACAGCTATTTTTTGGGCAGGTCGGCGGCGCGGAGGGACCCGCGGGCATCAATCACTCCGTTCTCCACCCGCATCCATAACGCTGCTGCGGCGCAGGAGGCGGCGGGAGGTGGCTGGGATGACAGAGACGGCTCTGAGTGCTGAATCCTGCAGAAATCCAACGCAAAAACCACGCGGCTGACGGCGGGGCAGGACGGAACCAGGGGCTGTGATAGCCTGCAGGGGGATGGGGCTGCTGCAGGCAGCACGCAGCATGCAAGCGGCACCCTGGATGCAACCAGCAAGCTGCGTGCAGCGGGGACCCTGTGAGCACCTGGCATCATGCGTGCAACCAGGACCCTGCATGCAACCGGGACCTGCAACCTGGACCTGCAACCGGCACACTGCATGCTACTGAGGTCTTGCATGCAACTGGCAGCCTGCAAGCAAGCAGAATCCTGCACACAAACAGCACGCTGCATGCAAACAGCACGCTGCAACTGGCAGAGCACAGGGGATGGAAACCATTCAGAACAACCAGGCCGGCTGCTCGCTCAGTGATGCCCCATATCTGGAAAGAGAAGGAGCAGCACGGGCTGCACTCTCTGGCACCATCGATGTCCCCAGTCCTGTGCCACGGTGGTGTGAGGTTGGGGCTGGCACATCCCGTGGGAAGACTGCAGCAAGAATCCATTGGCGTGTCCCAGAGAAGTACAGCGACTGCAGTAAGAATCTATTGGTGCAGCGGGGCAATGGAAGCAGCAGTTTGTCCCTGGCAGACGGCAGCACCGCGCTCTGCTTCGTGCATCACCCATCGAGCCGCCAACGGAGCACCGGCGCCCGGCTCCTCGCTGCTGTGATGCTGCCTGAGTCACACACAGCCCTGCACAGCTCCGCGGGCGGCACTGCGTGCTGATTTATACCCAGCAGATTTGTTACATCCGACTCAGCGATGGGAAATGGAGAGAAAGCACCGAGATGGGCTCTTTGCAGAGCCGCTCTTTGGCGATCGCTGCGCCAAAGATGTTGAAAATCACAGCTCCATGAATTGCAGGCTGTGAGGAAGCGGCCGACGATCTGCCCGCACTCCTTCCCTGCTGCCGGGTCCAACCCATCCCCATGCCATTCCCCAGCCGACAAACGGAGGCTGCATTCTGGCAGAGTCCGGATGAACCCTGACCCCAAAACAGCCCGAAGGACCCCCACTGCCCTCCCATCCCCTTCCCAGGGACGACCCTCCCTGGATTCTAACTTGGTAGCTGCGTGGCACGTCTCCATCCCTCCCTTGGCATCCAGTGCTGGTGCTGAGCACGGCGCTCGCTTATCTTTCCTCTTTTCATGTCCAAATACCCACCAACCACAGTACTGACCCCCAGCGTCTGGTTCAGCTGCGCACGTCCTGCTGCCAGACCCAGTCCCAAGGAGGCAGAGCCGCGGGCAGGGCGGCCCTGGAGCAGCAGCAGTGCAGCAGCAGGAACCAGAGAAGCCTTTTTGGGGATGCACAGCAATGGAGCTCAAAGGAGATGCTCTGGGTCACGCCATGCATGGGACCCCCCCTCAGCACTCCCTGCAGCACTTCTCATCCCCTCTACCCCTCGGAAGCCCCCAGTGCTGGCACAGACTCCATTCCCATCCCCAGGAGCGCAGCGTTCTGTGCCGGGCAGAGATCTCTGCGCCGTGGTGCCGAGATGACTGAGGCTTCTGAAGTTCACACATTTGCATTTGCCTCTTTTCCTGAATAAAGAAGAAATCCCACGAGCTCCTCCGCCATCCACGATTACCAACAGTTTATCAAAACCCACAGCGCATCCGCCCCACTCCCCGCAGCGCCGACGTCACTGGGAGCACTGGGATGGGACATGATGTCAGTCATGGGGACACACAGCAGAGCTCAGGTGCCACCGCAGTGACACGAGGTGACGAGTGGCACTGGGGACACTGCCAGCCTCACCGGGAGGAGGAAGCCGGGCTGAAGGGCCATAATTAAAGGCCTCCTGTCAGGGTATTCGTACCTCGGTGCAACCAGTGAATGCATTAGCGTGGATCCCACTGGGGCTGTTGTGCTGTTTTATTTGATGGCTTTAATTAATTTATTTCCCTGCGCACAACCGCTTGCTGACTGGTGGCAAACACACACACTCAGCCACGTCCTTCTCAGCGGGGGCTCTACAGCCACTTGCTGGGCTCGGTGACCTTGGTGACAGCCCCCAGCTGTCCCCAGCTGCAGCACAGCTCCCCGCTCCCTCTGCTGTCCCCTCTGTCCCCCACAGCCCAGGGCAAAGCTGCAGTGTGGGGTCCAGTGGAGGATGCACTGAGCAGACAAAGACCCCCACTCATCACTTCGCCATGGAGAGGAGCACCATGGAGCACGTTTGTGACCACCATCCTTTCCCCACCAGAAGCCATTCCCTCCTGGCACACAGCACAGCAGCCTGTAGAGGCGGCTAGATCGCTTCTTCCAAAGAGGCAGCTTGGGGAGTGCGTGCAAGAAATGAGGTTCAACAGCCCTAGTCCCGTGTCCCCAGCCCTGTGCACACCCACCTGCCTGCATGCAGCCCCCAGCCCATCCCACAGCCCCATCCCAGCCCATGTGCAAACTCATTCTGCCACACTAACCCACCTTTCCACTCAGCCTCCAATGAGCCCCACCACCCAACCGTGCACCAAGCACCATAGATCAAGCGCTGCCCCAGCTGCAAGCACACCCATCTGCACGCAAGCGTGCAAATGCATGTGCAAACCCACACAGCCATGCACACAGCAACGTGCACCCAGCACAGCTTCAGGGCCTCCCCTGCTTGCTTTCTCCTGCACATCCCAACCCCTCCAGCGGCCGTGCTGTGGGGCTCCCTGAAGAGGAGCAGGCAGATGTTTGCTCTGCGACAATCTGCGTCCTGCTGGATCCCATCATAATATCAATTACCCCGAGCACTCATCCGTGGAGCTCAGCAAATTGGGATGGATGGAGCCTCCTCCCCGTCAACAGAGGGGCAGGGGTCCCACACAGCGGTGCTGGGGACGCCAAACACTGTCAGCAGATGGGATGTCATGGAGAATGGGTGGCAGAAGGGACGAGCAGAGCCTGGGGATGAGTTCCCACTGAGGAGCAGGGAAATGCTGCACACCTCCCCGTTCCCAACCTGGGCTGCTGGGGGAGCCCCGCAGGAGGGAGCTGAGCACGGGGTGGGCGATGCCCCCCAGGCCAGGGGTGCAGTTTTGTGTGTGTGTTATTATTTTGGCAGTGCTGAAGTCAAGTAGCTCAATTAAGCAATAAGTGCCTCTGCACAGCCGCCCACACAGCCCACGGTAAATAATTAAATGCTGAAATAATACGGCAGATGGGAAGCAGAGAGGAGAGAGACCGCAGGGCCGAGAGGAACCCAAACGGCCCCTGGCACAGCAGCAGCTGCACAAGGCTGGGAAGTCACTGCAGAGCCACGCGCTGCTCCAGCATCGCTGCAGGAGGAGGGGGGGAGTCCCCTACAGCTGCTGTGCACTGCTGTGATGTGCATCAGGAATGGCGACCACCAGGAGTGCGGGACCTCGGGGATGGAGAGATGGGGATAAATGGGGATGGGATGGAGATGGAGATGGAGACGGAGACGGAGATGGAGATGGAGATGCAGATGCAGATGGAGAAGTGAACAGGGATGGGGATGGAGATAATGGGGATGGAAATGTCCTTCTCCAGCTGCCATTGCCATTGAGCTGGTGAGAACAAGGCACAGCCCACTGGGAACGAGGCACAGGGCTAAGGCAGTTTGTTGAGGATAAGGCACAGCTCAGTGAGGACAAAGCACAGCTTGTTGGGGACCACATCCATAGGACTGTGGCAGCCCCACGCTCCTTGCTCCCTGTGGCTCGGGATCTCCCCAGCCATCTAATTCCAACCACAGAAGGACACCATGCCCCAGAAATGTGAGAATACACAGAATGGAATCCCTGGAGGGGCAGCGCCATGAAAAACATCGTGGAAGATGTTAATGCAGCCGCGCTATCGATTTGGACGTGAAGCACATACCAGGCAAACCCGCCGCCCCACTCACAGATCATCTGCATTTATCTCCTTCAACCAGCTACAGGAGCATCATTGAAAGGCCTAATTACAAGCTGCTGATAGATAAATATTAATGCCAAAACTCCAGGAATAAAACTACAGCCCTGTGCTCCAAGGGCTCAGCGCAGTGTGCGCACATTCCAGGCAGAGGAGCCAATGCAGCCGCTCAGCCTCCCCAACACCGGGCACTGAGGAGTGTTGGGGGCTGCTGGGGGCTGCTGCCACGCAGATCTCAGGGCCACCAGCTCTGTGTGGCTGTGGGAGCTGCAGCATCCTCTCCGTATTCGCATTTCTATCACATCCTCCTCAGACAGCCACGGCAGCACCGCCAGCTCCGCTCCTCCATCTGTTTAAATGCCACCTCCAGAAGGGATTGGCTCCAGGCGTCCTCTCCCCTTGCCACTTGTGTCCTATCTCCCCTTAAGCATTCACCTGTTGGAGAAGATTTGGGCTTTGTGGAGTTTGGGAATGGGGTAGAACTCACCTCCCAGGGGCTGGACCACGATGGGCAGGGGGTGGGCTCAAAGCCTCCGTGGGCAGTGGCACCTGTCAGACCCGCAGACATCACCACCCTGCATGGAGCACAGCCCTGCCTGCGGCCACTGCTGCTCATCTCTGAGTGCAAATTGAATCTCAGCTGCCAAAGGCTTTTCTGCACGATCTACCTGCCCAGTGCCTGGCAAATCAGATCTGTAAAACAGCCCCGGAGACATCTCCAGATCTTCATCTCTTTCATTATCAGCTCCTAGCAGAGCCCAGAGCCACACTTACAGCTTCATCTCCTGCTCCAGCAAAGCCTGGGGGTGAGATGCCATCGTGTGATGGGTGGGACATCGACTGCACTGTGCACAGGGGGTGCAGACACACACACAGCACTGGGTGCACACACACACAGCACTGGGTGCACACACACAGCACTGGGTGCACACACACACACAGCACTGGGTGCACACACACACAGCACTGGGTGCACACACACACAGCACTGGGTGCACACACAGCACTGGGTGCACACACACACACAGCACTGAGTGCACACACACACAGCACTGGGTGCACACACACAGCACTGGGTGCACACACACACAGCACTGGGTGCACACACACACAGCACTGGGTGCACACACACACACAGCACTGGGTGCACACACACACAGCACTGGGTGCACACACACACAGCACTGGGTGCACACACACACACAGCACTGGGTGCAGACACACACACAGCACTGGGTGCACACACACACAGCACTGGGTGCACACACACACAGCACTGGGTGCACACACACAGCACTGGGTGCACACACACACACAGCACTGGGTGCACACACACACAGCACTGGGTGCACACACACACAAAGCACTGGGTGCACACACACACAGCACTGGGTGCACACACACAGCACTGGGTGCACACAAACAGCACTGGGTGCACACACACACAAAGCACTGGGTGCACACACACACAGCACTGGGTGCACACACACACAGCACTGGGTGCACACACACAGCACTGGGTGCACACACACACACAGCACTGCGTGCACACACACACAGCACTGGGTGCACACACACACACAGCACTGGGTGCACACACACAGCACTGGGTGCACACACACACAGCACTGGGTGCACACACACACAGCACTGGGTGCACACACACACACACAGCACTGGGTGCACACACACACAGCACTGGGTGCACACACACACACAGCACTGGGTGCACACACACACACAGCACTGGGTGCACACACACACAGCACTGGGTGCACACACACACAGCACTGGGTGCACACACACACAGCACTGGGTGCACACACACACACAGCACTGGATGCACACACACACACAGCACTGGGTGCACACACACAGCACTGGGTGCATACACACACACAGCACTGGGTGCATACACACACACAGCACTGGGTGCACACACACACAGCACTGGGTGCACACACACAGCACTGGGTGCACACACACACACAGCACTGGGTGCACACACACACAGCACTGGGTGCACACACACACAGCACTGGGTGCACACACACAGCACTGGGTGCACACACACACAGCACTGGGTGCACACACACAGCACTGGGTGCACACACACACAGCACTGGGTGCACACACACAGCACTGGGTGCACACACACAGCACTGGGTGCATACACACACACAGCACTGGGTGCATACACACACACAGCACTGGGTGCACACACACACAGCACTGGGTGCACACACACAGCACTGGGTGCACACACACACAGCACTGGGTGCACACACACAGCACTGGGTGCACACACACACAGCACTGGGTGCACACACACAGCACTGGGTGCACACACACACAGCACTGGGTGCACACACACACACAGCACTGGGTGCACACACACAGCACTGGGTGCACACACACACAGCACTGGGTGCACACACACACACAGCACTGGGTGCACACACACAGCACTGGGTGCACACACACACACAGCACTGGGTGCACACACACACAAAGCACTGGGTGCACACACACAGCACTGGGTGCACACACACACACAGCACTGGGTGCACACACACAGCACTGGGTGCACACACACACACAGCACTGGGTGCACAAACACACACAGCACTGGGTGCACACACACACAGCACTGGGTGCAGACACACACAGCACTGGGTGCACACACACAGCACTGGGTGCACACACACACAGCACTGGGTGCACACACACACACAGCACTGGGTGCACACACACACACAGCACTGGGTGCACACACACAGCACTGGGTGCACACACACACACAGCACTGGGTGCACACACACACAGCACTGGGTGCACACACACAGCACTGGGTGCACACACACACACAGCACTGGGTGCACACACACACACAGCACTGGGTGCACACACACACACAGCACTGGGTGCACACACAGCACTGGGTGCACACACACACACAGCACTGGGTGCACACACACACAAAGCACTGGGTGCACACACACAGCACTGGGTGCACACACACACACAGCACTGGGTGCACAAACACACACAGCACTGGGTGCACACACACACAGCACTGGGTGCAGACACACACAGCACTGGGTGCACACACACAGCACTGGGTGCACACACACACAGCACTGGGTGCACACACACACACAGCACTGGGTGCACACACACACACAGCACTGGGTGCACACACACAGCACTGGGTGCACACACACACACAGCACTGGGTGCACACACACACAGCACTGGGTGCACACACACACAGCACTGGGTGCACACACACACACAGCACTGGGTGCACACACACACACAGCACTGGGTGCACACACAGCACTGGGTGCACACACACACACAGCACTGGGTGCACACACACAGCACTGGGTGCACACACACACAGCACTGGGTGCACACACACAGCACTGGGTGCACACACACAGCACTGGGTGCACACACACACAAAGCACTGGGTGCACACACACACAGCACTGGGTGCACACACACACACAGCACTGGGTGCACACACACACACAGCACTGGGTGCACACACACAGCACTGGGTGCACACACACACAAAGCACTGGGTGCACACACACAGCACTGGGTGCACACACACACAAAGCACTGGGTGCACACACACACACAGCACTGGGTGCACACACACACAGCACTGAGTGCACACACACACACAGCACTGGGTGCACACACACACACAGCACTGGGTGCACACACACACACAGCACTGGGTGCACACACACACAGCACTGGGTGAACACACACAGCACTGGGTGCACACACACACAGCACTGGGTGCACACACACAGCACTGGGTGCACACACACACACAGCACTGGATGCACACACACACACAGCACTGGATGCACACACACACACAGCACTGGGTGCACACACACACACACAGCACTGGGTGCACACACACACAGCACTGGGTGCACACACAGCCATGTGCCCGATGCACATCTGGAGCTGCCCAGCTGCAGCCCTCCCCCAGCTGCCTGCAGGGGCGGTGGTGGCAGCAGGGATGCTGTCCCCGGGGCGGGGGGGACGTGGCCGGGTGCTGCAGCACAGCTCCCCCAGTGCGGTGTCGGCAGCGTTTCCCTGGAGCTGCTGAATAATTTGCATCCACTGAGACGCAGCTCCTGGGCTGTGTTTGTCAAAGTCAATCTGCAGCTCGCTGCCTCCGGAGACTGGAGCGCGATGGTGACACGCGGGCTGAGCGGGGATCTCAGTGTGCTGTGCTCCCCCCCCCTTGTGACACCCATGGCCACGTGCTGCAGGATGGCACAGTGCCCCTGAGCTGTGCACAGCACCCAGGCCGTGCAGTGCTCCCCACGTTCCCAGCGCTGGAGGTGCGGGGGCTGCTCTCTTCCTTTATGCACTATCTATAGTCCCTTCTCCGCCTCTATATATAGATGATATATCTCCTAACTGATCTCTTTGCAATCATAAAACCATTAAATTAATTAACCAAGGGGAAGGGAGGGAAGGCGGGATGCTCCCCGAAGAGCAGACGATCGTTTCGCATTTATTTGTACCA
The DNA here is from genome assembly GCF_905368555.1 of Meleagris gallopavo. Lineage (NCBI taxonomy): Eukaryota > Metazoa > Chordata > Aves > Galliformes > Phasianidae > Meleagris > Meleagris gallopavo. Next base: position 5,048,809 of record NC_139428.1, read on the forward strand.
AAGGAAAGGATCGCCCACCCCAGGTGCTTCCCACTGCCGACCCCCAGCATCCTGGGCAAAGCAGAGCTATGAGGCCGCAGCCACAGGCACAGCCACCACCAGCTGCAGTGACACCCATAGCTCTCAGTGTCTCACAACCCCCAGCCTCCCCTCCAGCCACGCGGTGATTGATCGCCTGTCTGCCCGCAATCCCTGCATGTCACTCAGCCTCTAATCCTCAGCCTCGCTGCATTCTCCTCGCTGACAACCGGCTGACACGGTTTTCATTGCACTTAATCAGCTCTTTAAATGTAATGCCCCAATCGGCAGCATCTGCATTCCCAGGCCAAGGTGGTGGAGCTGGGGGTGGGAAGGCTGCCTCCAGCACCCACCAGCCCCATCCATCCCATCACCCGGGTGAGCGCGTGGCCCCGATGACATCCCGTCTAACATCACCCCGCTGCCGCTGCCCCCACCCCCGTCTGCTTCAACCACACAGTATGAGCACACTGCAGCCCTATGCAGCACTGCTGCTGGAGTTCTGCCTGCACCAGCACCGCTGCTCCTTCCTGGGAGATTCAGCAAACACCGGGAGTGATTGCAGCCCTGCAGCACGGCCTGCAATGAGCGGGGCAGCAGCAGCTCCTGGTGCTCTGACACAGCCGCATGGTCCTGCGCCAGAAGTGCTGCCACGGGGCTGCTGAGCTCCTGCGGCCCTAAAAGGAGGAAGGTCCCAATGCACAGCTCCCACGGAGGGGCAACAAATCCCCTGAGATGATGGTGATAAAGGAGAGGACCCCAGAGGCACTGTGGGGACAGCAGATCGAGGTGACCCCGCAGCAAAGCAGCAGGGATGGCAGCAGGAGGAGGGAGCAGCAAAGCTGCCAGGCGGAGCTGTGCCAGCGAGGACTAAAAGCAGGAGGAAGAAAGCCATGCTGGGAGCAGGGGAGCAGGACGAGGCGGGCGGCCGCTGCCAAGTTGGTGCTGCAGGGAGCTGTGACAGCTGGGCAGCACGGAGCTGCACGGCCACTGCTGCGGAGAGACGGACGTGGGGGGGTTCTGCCCCACCAGTGCACGTGCAAAGCAGTGGGTGTGAGGGACACGGGGAGATTTGGGGGCTGCAAAGGCAGCTTGGGCCGATCCCGCATGGGCTGAATGAGGTGCTGCTGGGGAGCAGCATGGCAATGGGGATGGAGCGACTTCCCGGGGCCGGAGGGGCAGCCGGGGGGCCTCCAAGACCTCGTGGTGGTGGGGTTCTATTCCTCAGTGCTCCCCACTCCCTGCTATGGGCTTCCCCCCTGCCAGCACCCGAAATCCTGCCAGCACCAAACCCCATCCAGCAGCACGGCCCCCCTCTGCTCGCTGCGCTGCAGGGGAATTGGGACGGGGCCGATTTTTCTCTCTTCACCTCTCTTTGTACTTTTATGCTAATGGCGATAAGAAGAATTAAACATCTCCTGTGCTGCGGAACAAAGGCTTCTATTGAGAGGAGATCAGTGTGACCGCGCTGACAGCCGGCGGCACGGCAGCCAGACAAAGAGCTCTCACTGCGCGTCGGGGTGGGGAGCACCTCTGCCCCCCCCAGCACGGCCACAGCAACACCAGAATTGGGGCTCATCGGCCACGAGCGCCACGTGCCCCCCCAGCACAGCAGCCCCAGCCCCAGAAAATGCCTTTGGAAAAGATTTCCTTTGCTCAAATGCGGCTGAACGGAGCTGAGCGCACGGCTACCCCCGCAGCCCCCCCAGCAGCCAGAGCCCGAGGGCAGCGCTCGCCCGGCCCCACGTGCTCTGCTCCGTGCAGATGAGAGGGGGAAGCGATCGCCTCGGATGCTCCGTGCTGCCCTACATTCCTCCTAAATATAGCCGGCCAGGTGCTGCCGCTTCGCCCGGCGGGGAGAGGTGGGGGAGCATCGCCAGGTCCTGCTCGCCTTGCCCCGCGGGGCTCAGCCGTTACCTGCCCCATCCCGTCCCACCCCACCCCACCCCATTCCATTCCATTCCACTCCACTCCATTCCATTCCATTCCATTCCATTCCATTCCATTCCATTCCATTCCATCCCATCCCATCCCCATGTCCCCGCATCCCAAGCATGGGGCAGGAGGTGCTGGGGATGTAGGGGCCCTGAACTGCCCGTCCCGCTCCCCCCCCAGGTGCTGCCACACCGACACGGATCCCATTCCCTCACCCAGGATTTTTCACCACCTGGAAGCAGCTCTCATCTGCACAAAGCCCGAGCCCCCATCAGAGCAGCTCTGTGCTCACTCCCTTCTCCAGCCCTGCTCGGGATGACCGCCCTCAGCCGCCACATCTGGGCAGTGGGCAGTGGGCCCGGCTGTGTGCTGTGCTCCTGAAGCTCACGAAGCAGCAGCCGTCCCATCCTGCACTGCTGGGGCAGCCCCATGGCTGCTGGGGGGGCTGAGGGGCTCCGCTACGCAAACGCAGTGTGCAATCATGCGCTCGCCCCAGGGTGCCCACGCAGAAATGCATTGGGCGCTCGTGCATGAGCTGAACAGCACTCCAGCATCAATTATTCAGGTGCTCACATGCGAGCCCACTGTGCTCCTGCACGGCCCCCCCTGTGCCAGTGCAACAAGGGTAAGGCAATGTAGGGCGGTACGGCACAGCACAGTGTGGGATGGAACAGAGAACGGCACGGCACAGCACAGAGTGGCCCAGGACAGCATGGAATGGCACAGTATGGCACTGCACGGCCCGGCCTCGTGTCTGCCCCCCCGCCTCTCTCCTCTCCACGTGCTCCTGCCCTCAGCTCCCTCTCCCCTGTGGGGAGGGTCATGGCATGGAGCCCTGATCCCATTTAGGGCCCCCGGACTCTGCTGCCGAATAAAGGATGCTCTCTTAAAAGCTCCCCTATGCCCCAGCTCCGGCAGAAAGCTGCTGTTCACCTTGAAAAAGCCATTTGCTGAAGGCCAGAGATGCGATCTGTGCCGCAGTCAAAAGCTGCTCCGGTAATGGGTTCGTAGACAAAAGCACTGAGTTGGCAGCTGATGGCACGCAGGGCCACATCCCCACACTGCGTGCCCATGAAGCCCACCCTGCTCCATGCTGTCCCCGAGAGCCCCAGGCTCACATGGTGCTGGTTTCTGTGGGGCAGCCCCATCCCAGCACTGCCGTGTGCACAGCCCTGTCCTGACACACACTGATATGGACAGCACAGCCTGCACACGTGGGATGTGGGGTGCGGGATGGAGGATGTGGGATACAGGATGAGGGACAGAGGATGCAGGATGAGGGATAATGAGGGATGCAGGACGATGGATGTGGGATGCAGGATGGGGGATGAGGACATGCAGGATGGGGGATGCAGGATGGGGGATGCAGGATGGGGGATGCACACTGCAGTCAGTGCTCGCTGCAGGAAGGGAGCAGCACAGAGGCTGCAGCAGGATGGCTGCGCACCGCACCGTGCCAAAAATGCACTTTGTCCCTCCCCTCCTCCACCAGCACTGCTGGGAGGGGAGCAGATGCAGTGGCCCCATTGCAGCTGCCCCTGTGAGACTACAGACTGCAGGGCACCGTGCCCACCAGCACTCACCCTGCCCGTAATTAGCTGCCATCGTTAGGGCCACCTGATACTGCTGTGAGACGCCTAATTACAGCAGCACCGCGGGGTTAAATTAACGTCTCGGGGACTCCCTGCTCCCCTCCCAATTGCTCACCCCATTCACTCTGTGCTTTTCCCATCTCTGCACATCAGAGTGCTGTGGGTGCAGGGAGAGCCCCGTCCCAAAGGCTCCTGGCATCACCCAGCACAGGAGCACCCAGCCCTCACTGGAACTGATGTTTGGAGGTGAGGAGACACACAGCCCTTTTACACTGGGAAGCAACTCATAAATTCCAATATTTCAGATCACAATTGCCTTTTTTCCCCAAACTGCCCAATCTCATAAATATGCATTTCCCTCTTTTCGCTTTCTACAAATCTATTATTGTTTTTAACGACGACGGGAGACTGCAGTTTGCATTAGGAGTGCGTAATTTATCATTAAAATGTAATTTATAACATATAGAGCAGAGCATAATAAAGTCTGGATGCGGTGATGGATGGCGGGGAAGGATGCGTCCGAAGGGGATCCTGTTTGCATTCCTGTAGGTCTGCACACAGAGGGAAACGCAATTGTTGTAGCAGAATTACCTCCATGCTCTGCAATGCGCAGCCCCACGGCATGGTGCGGGGTTCCCATCGCAGCCCCCCCCCCTCGTTAGGGCTGACGAGCAGCAGCTCATTAACTGCCCAGGAAAATGGTGGGGAAAGGCATCCTGGGACTGGCCAGTGCTCACATTGGGCTGCAAACCCTGCAGTGCTGAGAGCCGAATCCGTCCCGTTGTTTTCAACGCGTCTGCTTCCAAATTGCCGCTAAATAACACAGTTTATCTTTGGCTGATTGAGGCGAAGAATTTTGCAATTACAGACAAACGAGGACGTTCGGCACCGCACTTCATTTGCATTTTTAAGGACCGAGGTTTTTTGGCTGCACGGCTGCTGCCTAACGATATTTGGGTCTGGGGCTGACAACTGGATGCCATCCATCCACTCTGCCCGGTCCCAGGCAGCGAACCGAGCCGTGCTGCCCACACCTGGGGGCCGGGGGAGAAAATGGGACCCCCTGACGGTGCTTGTGGTGCTTCTTCCCTTGCTATTGCTGTGCTGGGGCCATGGGAAGGACGGGGCACCATCTCCACACATGGGCTCAGTACTGCCGTGCTGATGCTGCGCCGCGCTCCAGCTTTTATCCCCTTCTCCCACCAGCACAGTGCAACCCGCTCCATTAGGGAGGGCTGCGTCCTCCAGGCCCCTTTTTCTGCTCTAATTCCTTCCTTCTCCAAGCAGCCGCTGCCCCGCCAGCACCACCGCCCTCATTGATCAACTTGTCCAAACTTTGCTCTCTGCTGGGCCGGGGCTGCGGCGAGGAAGAGGAGCACAAGAGGTGTAATTACTGCGAGCGGTGCCAGGGGTCTGAGCCGTATGAATGATTAATTGCCAGGCAGGCTGCACACCGGGAAGGGCTGCTAATGCACTGAGTGCTTCCCCTGCACAATCCCTGCCCTCTGCCAGCTCGGCCCGGTGGGAGCGATGCAACCGCGGAGCATCACGGGTGGGCAGCGCAGGGCTGAGTGCTCCCCCGGCCCCACAGCCCCCAGTGCAGCCCCACAGGCTCTCAGTGAGGCTGCTGCTCCCCAGACCCCACGTGTCCATCGTCCCCAGCCCCCCTGGGTCACAGCCGCTGCCTCTCGCCCTTCACATCCGATCCCATTCACCCTGCGATGGAAAGATCAGGCGAGCGCTTGGGTTTGTGCATGGAAGCAGAGCGCTGCCCCACTGCCGCATGCGGGATGCTGTGGCTGCAGGAGGGGCTCAGCCCCATCACACCACGACTGCCCATCCCACCGCCACCAGCCCAGCACTCCCTGCCACACAGACCTCCTTTTCACCCCCATCCCCATTTTTTTACTCTGTTTATGGTGCTCAGTGCAGTTAATTCCCCATTCGGGGATGGCTCAGGGCAGGGGCTGCCCTGCAGCACGGCTGCCACCGCAGCACAGACACCCAGCACTCCAACCCTGGAAGCCCACAGTTGTACGGTTTGGCGTTGCGATGGAAGAAGGACCTAATTAAAAAGGGAAATGAGGACGGCGTCGTAAAATTGTTCAATTACATTTATCTCATTATGGTTAATATTAGAGGGGAACTTTGCGCTTTTCAGACTTTACTCTGAAATTCGGGGCTGGCAGTTACAAACAGCACTGAATCACAGCCTCCTGCTTACAGAAGGGCACAGGGAATGGGGCAGGGAGGGGGGAGGGGGGAATAAGAAGAATTTAATTAAATGCACACCTCGTTAAAGCTCAGGGGACTAACGAGACCTTTTGGTGCTGCGCTGAGCGGGCACGGGGTCACATGGCCGCAGATCTGCCCCCCCCGTGTCCCCTTGTGTCCCCCCATCCCTCGTGTCCCCTTGTCCCCACTGTCACCCCATCTCACCGCTCACCCCACAGCCATCAGCCGGGGCTGCAGCTGCGCTCGCGCTCCCACTCAGCGAATGGCAGCGAGGGAACAAAGCCGCCGAGATGCTTGGATCCAATTAGCTGTAATTTATTGCGCGCTCATCAGCAGCGCCCGCCGGGGGATTGGCAGCTTCCCTGGGACACACAGCCCCTCTGTGCCCTTAGAGCTGCGGTCCCCGGGGATGAGCTGCTCCCAGGGCAGCACTGGTGGCACCGATGGGCACCGGGAGCTCAGCGCATCGCTGGAATCCCACCTGGATCTGCTGAATGGGCAAAGCTCAGTGATGAATGGGAGATCCCACCTGGGGAATGGGCAAAGTGGGCTGAGCAGCCCCGCAGCATCGCTCAGTGCCTCTCCTTGCAGCCTCTGCACCGCTCCATTGATAACAGGAATCGCCCCCCATGCCCACCTGCAGCTCGGTCCCCATCCCACGCAGCCCTGGGGGCTGGGAGGTGCTGTGCTGGGTGGGGGCACTGGGGGTGGGCAGACGGGCGCTTCCCCTCCTCCTTTAGGAGCTGCACGGCTGAGGAGGGGAAGCAGATGTTGTTTTCTTCACAGAGGCTCTAATTTGTGTCTGAACCCACACAGGAGGAGAAAGGAAGAGGAGGAAGGAATGGGGTTCTCTCCACAACCCGTGGGGGAGCAGGGAGACCCAGGTGGAGCTGGGACATCTCTGGGGTCCCTCCCAGCCCCGCTGTGACCCTCTGGTCCCCACCACTCCCACTGAGCACACAGGGATGGGGATTTGGAGGCGTTGGCTGCATCGCATGACATAGATATCACGGATACAGAGAGGCTCCAAAAGCAAATCACACGCATAGAGCGGAAAGAAAATAATCCCCATACGCACATTGGAGGCGAGGAGCCTCAAAATCCCACTGCCACCCATCACACCCACGGATGGGGCTGCGATGCTCCCTCGCCCCACAGATGCACTCCCCACACCCGCAGCCCCGTGGGGCTGTGAGCTGCACATCAGGGGGGTGGCTGAACTTCCACTGCTTATAATCAGCCCTGATATTAACGAGGCATCAAATTGCCTCTGATTAAAAGAACCTTTTGCAGCCCCGGCAGCAGGTGGATGGAGCAATGCTGAGCCCCCACCTGCAGCACCCACCCCCATCCAGAGCCCAGGGGGGCAGAGGTGCCAATGGGTTCAGCTGGAGGTGATGATCAACACTGCAAGCAATGTGGGCACTTGTGGGGCATCACAGCCACCCCCCAGCAGGAAGGACAGGGACACAAAGACCCCACAGGTGGGACGTGGTGCTCAGCACCACCCGCTGCTGGAGGACCCCCACGTGCCCACCCCAGTGCCACGGGATGGGGCACCGAGCTCACGGCTCCATTGCAGCCCCCGTTTACCTCCCCAAGGTTTTCGGAGGGCAGATCCCAACCGTGCGGTGACGGGATTGAACCACGCAGCAACAGCTCCCACCCTCAGCATCCCTGCGGCCCTTCACACCCCAACCAGAATTGCCCCGAGCCGCTCACAAACCCCATCGGCTGCGTCAGGGGGATGCGAGGAGGCTGCACGCCCTGTGACCTCCATCTCTACAGCCTCACACTGCCAGGACTCAGTCCTCGCCGCCCCACCACCACTGAAATGCAAAGGGACCCACGCAGAGCCCACAGGCGCTGCCGTGCCGTAACCGAGCACCCAGCCCGGAGCCCCACGGCAACGGGACGGGACGAGTCCAGGAGGAGCAGAGCCCCGGCCCTGCGGGATGGGCCGCGCTGTCCGGGCAGAACTAACAGCGATTATCTCCATTAAGCACCGCGGCTGTCAGTGAGGAATTGATTTCCGAGCGGCGAGAGATGAAAGTTCCCCATTTTTCAGGGAAATCTGCGCCGCGCAAAGCGGCTGGAGAAAAATAACTTAAACGTGATTAAAAATGATCCCCATTTTATTAAGAATAATTCCAATTCTTCTCTCCCTCCAGCAGAATGCCCGCTCGGCGGCCCCAGACTGAGGAACGCTGCACCAACGGGGATGGAGACAGCAACGTCCAGGATGCCAAAATCCTGGAAAACGGGGAGAAATGAGCGCATGGAGGGGTGGGAGCTGCGGGCGGAGGGTTGGTCTCATTGCACCCCACCTCCCCAACGCGCTGCAGAAATCAATTCACCGCGAACGAGACGGCGGCGCTCCGGAGCTCCGCAGCAAAACAGGACGGCGGTGCAGAACGCGGCTGCCAGCACCGCTCGTCTCGTTAAGGGCAATTAACAGCACTGCCCCCACGCTGGGCCCTGCTGGGCGCGGGGCGAAGGCTGCGGAGCGGGGTGGTCTCAGCCCCCGCAGAGCCTTTCATTCTCACCCAAAGTCAGGGGATTGAGTTAATCCGCCGGATAAAGAACGCCCCAACGAATGGAAATCTTCGCCTTCCAAAAATACCTCCGTGCGGAGCAGTGGGGGCTGCGGGGCCGCTCGGCTCACAGCTCCGCTCCGCTTTCATTGCGCTTCCCCACCCGCCCCGCGCGGCTCTAATAATACTCCATTGTAACACTCAAAGCCTTTTTCCTTTCCGTGCGGTTCCGATTCTCTGCATATCAGAGCTCCGCTTTCCCTTCTTAACCACCGTGCGGCCGGATCACAAATAATCATTCATCAGAATCAGAAGAAAATCCTGGGAAATGGGGACTCGGCGCAGACCGCAGGGCTCCAGAACGGCACGGGGGGGAGGGCTGGGACGGTGCCCCCCCGCTCCTCATTGCCTCTCTTCATCGCTTTCCGGTTGTTAACTGCTCCCCCCTCCGTTTGCTGCCTTCCTCCATGCGCTGCTCCTCATTTCCCTCTCTTGCTGCAGGTGCTGGCGGTAGTATTAACTTTTAATGTGGATCGCTCGGGATCCGCGCGTTTGTTTTCCTCGTTACTGATGGGTATTTAATTGGCGAGCGGCTGCCGGGGCGGCAGGGCATCCAGCAGGAGCCCAGTGCAAACACCGCTTGGCATTCTGCTCCCTCAGCGATTGCCAAATATGTTAAATAAACGAAGAGGGCTGCGTCGCTGCGTCCCTGAGCACGAGCAGCGGGTCGGCGCCCGGCTGAGCGCCGTTCCACCCCTGTGGCAGAACCCAGAGCAGCGGGGCACTGCGGCACTGGAGGCCGGAGGCGCCGTCTCCCTCCCACAGCCGCACCCGGCCCCGTGCGTGGACCCGCAGCTTCCCCCTCTGCACCCACAGCCGGGCTGCTCCCCTCCAGCACAGCCCAGACCCCAGCACTGCGTTCCGGTGCGGCCCAAACCCAGCGCTGAGCCCCGACCTTTTCCCCCGTTCCCAGATCGCGGCTCAGCTCCACCGCAGCCCGGCGCTGCTGTCCCCACGTCACCTCCCACGCTCACACCGCATCCCCAGCACGGACACCCCGGGCATCGCGGTGCTGTAGGGCCTCCCCCGCTCCCCACCACGCACTGCACACCACGGGCCGATGGCTTCAGCCCACGGCGAGCGGCTCCTCCAGCTCCGATGGCCCCTTCGGGGGGCTGCACCGCGGCAGGGACACGGCTGTGACCCCTCGAGAGGCAGCCGGACCCCAAATGTGGGGAAACTGAGGCACGGAAAGGGACAGAGCCAGCAGCGGGGCCCCGGCACGCTGCCTGCTCCGCGCTCAGTGCCGTAACCATGGCTCGCGGTGCCATTAACGAGAGCGGCTGCGATAATTAAAGACCTGTTAGCGATACAGTCATTACCGAGGGCAATAAAAGCCGCCTCTGGGCTCCCTACCGCCCGGCTCTGCCCTCAGCTCCGCTCAGCGCACCGCAGCACCGCGCTGTGAGCCCCGGGCGCAGCCCCCCGTGCGGGGCCACGACGGGTCAGCGCCTCCGCTCCTCCTCGCGGTGTCGGTAGCGCCGATTGCGGAATAATTGCAGCTTAATTGCCTGCACAGCCAGCACTAGAGGGAGGGGGCTGGGCTCAGCCGTTGCCACGTGCGGTTCGGGCTCCCATCATCGCTGCCCCGACTGCTCCCCGAGCTCCGAGGCCACCAAAGCCATCGGGGAGGTCCGGCGGGCACTCAGCTGTACCGCAGGATGTGCCCATCAGCCCCTCCAGCCCCACGGCATCCCCTGCCCCAGTGCCACCCCGAGGGTTGCAACACAAGGGGGAAAACCGAGGCACGAAGCTCTGAACTCACCCCTCCCAGTGTTGGTTCCGCTGCTCCGCGGCACCGGGGGGCTCGGCTCGGCTCCCTCCCTCCCCACGTTGGTAGCTGAGTGTGGGGCTCAGCTCCCCTCCCCACGCAGCTTTGCTCTGCAGCCGCCCGGCACGGGCGCGATGAGTTCAGGATGCTCAGCACCCACCCAGGTGCCTCATCAGCATCCCCCCCCAGCCCTGTGTGTTCCAGGAGTGCAGCCCCGTGGGGCCACAGGCAGCGATGTCCTCACGCTGACCCCTCTGCTCTCTCCCTGTCCCCATCCGAGCACAGCAGCTGACTGTTAGCAGTCCCAGCTGCTGCCTTGGCTCGGCGCTGTCATCTCATCCCCGGTCTGCTGCCACACAACAACCCAGCCATCTGCCGGCCTCCATCCGTGTCCCCACACAGAGGGACAGCAGCTCTTCCGACACCCCACGGTGGGCACCTCCGGCTGCCGGACCCCACGGGGGGATGGGGGGGGATGGAGCCCTGTGCCCACGGCCAGCCCAGCCCAGCCCAACCATTTCACACGGGGTGCTCCATCCAGGCTGACGGGCCCAGAACGCTGCGGGGAGCAGCCCAGGAGAGGGAAAGCATCTCTTAGAGCAAAGCGCCCCGGTGTGCAGAGCATCCCTGTCCCCAGGAGGACACGGGCAGGGAGCGGGGCTGCAGGAGCCAATGCGGTGCCAATGGCGATGCGTCCCCGCTCACCTTCCAGGGATGTTTGATCTCCACGAAGCTTCGCACCGCCGCTGCTCCCTCCTCCTCCCCTCCGGCTTTTATTGGTTTAAACACATGGACGCATGAAAAATAAATGTTGCTCGGGAAAGACAGCGGCAGAGGGCTGGGAAGCAATTAGCATCCAAAGAGGCATAATTAGTGCTCAGAATGCAAGCGGCAGAGAAGAAATAAAGTAGCATTCGGATGCAATCAGGGTCGTGCCTGAATTACAAACCGTTAACTGAATTGCTAATTAAGCACCGTGTGTGAATCACGTCCTGTTAAGGGCCCGTAACCACGGCTGGGACGGGGCTCGGGGGTCCCCAGTCCCTGCTGGGACAGCAGCAGCCGCGTGTCCGTGTGCCACAGCCACGAGATGACGGCCGCCTGCCTGCCAGCTACCTGCTGCGATTAGGAGGATTTGCTTCGCTTGAACCATTTGGACAAATATTTGTCCGGGGAGCCCTGGTGGGGATGGAGGTGGGGGAGGTGGGACGGCTGTGAGCTCTGGGTTATCCCCAGCCCAGCACTTCCATCCGCATCTCCCCACCCCCCCATGCCCGTCCCCACAGCACATCTCCCCCGTTGCTCCGCACCCGCACCGAGCTTCACGTGCACGCAGAGCCCAATCCACACGGGGGAGGATTAATTATTCACATTTTATCAAATTCAGACACGTCGTTCTAAAGGTCTAACAAGCTCTCTTTGCCCAGGGGGGCAGCTACCCTCGATTCCTCTCTCCCTTTCTTTTCCCCCGGCATTGTTTCTATCTTCACCTTCCCGTTGCCTTTCTGCCACCCCCAGCGTTTCAGTAACACCCCTGTGAGCCCCGCTGGCTGCCCACATCCCATTCCCACGGCACAGCACCGGGTCCCACCGCGCACACCGGGCCGGGCAGCAGCTCCACGTGTTGCGGGGATGAAAGGAGGACGGCTTCGCTTGAAGCCTCGCAGTGGGGAAAGGTCTTCGGAGCGGCGCGGCGGATCAAAGGCGGCTCTTCATCTATTTTAATAAGGCTCCGCGAGAGGAAGGGGCTTTCCGGAGGAGATCAAAGCGCAGGAACAGAAGCGGAGGGCTCAGGGGTGAGGAAGAGGAGGGAGGAAGGAGGCAGGGGTTGGGCATCGCCCGGAGCTCGGCTGGAAACCCCTCCCGGCCGAGCGGGGCTGAGGCTGCAGGAGGTGCTGAGCCGTGCGCCCACGGCACGGCCGCGTCCCGTAGGGCAGCTCTGCTGCACAGCACGTCTCCAAACCCCAACTCCCACCTGCGAGCAGCAGCAGGGCCGGGCGCACACCCAGCAGCCGTCCCCCCACACCGGGGTCTCCCCACTGATCTGCAGTTTTGAAGAACTGAGAGCACGTGAGAGCGAAGTGAAGGCGCTCAGCTGGGGCTCCTGCGGAGGAAACGTGGAGCAAACGAAGATGCGGGGCTGCAGCCTTTATCGCTCATCAGCGCCGAGATGGGCCCTTTGGAGATGAAAGCCCTTTTTCTTTTGCAGACGATTTATGACGTTTTGTTTTAAAATCACCGAGGAAGATTCCCCACTTGGATGAGCCTCAGCCCTGTGCTGCACTCATGTCCTGAGCGGGGGGAGCAGCAGCACGCGATGGCACAGCGAGCCCCATCCTGCAGGGCGGCACGGAGCCCGGCCCTCTGAGCTCGGGGATGGTGGGAGGGATTCCTTTGATTCTAAAGGAGGGAAACCCAGCGGAGCCCGTCTGCGCTGCAGGGCACACACCTGGCTCCGTGCAGCACGCGGTTTCCCGGTGGCACACACGGTGTTCCCCGGCTCCGCCGCGCCGTGCAGTGAATGCAACATCCCTGCGCACACCTGGCAAGGCGAGGAGCAGCCCCAGCCCTGCTGCACCTCAGGAAAGCACCAGGTCTGATGGCACCAGCAGACGGCAGCCCCACGGCCCCCTCCCCAGCTGGGGCAGCTCCACATCCCCGTGCAGCCCCGAAGGAAAAGAAAGGAGCCGCCGCCCCAGGGAGCCAGCGGTCCCCACGGGAACCTGCCTCTGCTTCGTGGTTCCTCTCTTCGTGGGGCCACGGCATCGCCCCGTGTGCCACAGAGCTCCTCCTCGCTGATGGCTCAATTATCAGCATTCAGCTCCCGCCTGCCCGCAGATCCTGTAATCAACGTCTGCGTGTGTATTCTGGCAAAATTAATCATAATTGCTGAAAGCAAGGCACATCGCACTTGTAACTTTGGTCCGTTAATTAGGATTCTGTAATTGGATACAGCGCTGCCTGTAAATCCAATTACCTGGGATCAGAGCAGCCGTGGCCGGGCAGCAGCGCCGGGACCCCAGGGGCCGTGCAGACCCCCAGAGTGCAGCAGCCCCAGGCTCTGCTCCCAGCCCCGGTGCCATCCCGAGCTCCGTCCCCAGCACAGCCATACAGGCCCATTGGATCCAACTCAGCCCGGGCAGCCAGGACAGCACCAGAAGGGCACTGGGACGTCCCTGGTGCGGTCAGGATGGGGCAGAGCCCCCCAGGGATGCACACAGATCCCCCACAGCAGGGCAGAACGCCCGCTTCCACACTGCGGGCAGCCCTATTAACGTAATTAATTATATCAGGGGCTGGTGGATTATCTAATTATAAGTGTGCCTAGCTTTGATTTTCCTGCTAATTGATTTGTATTATTTACACACAGCAACAGCTGCCCGGGCAGAGGTCGGAGCAAACGTCTCATCATTGCGTGGCACCAGGAGTGCATCCCCAGGGCGGGGGGCAATGAGGGCTGAACCCCACGGCACAGGGCAGGGCGGAGGGCAGCCAACGCAGGGCAGGGTCCCACCGTGCTGCAGGCAACGCCAGCTGCTTTGGGTCGGTTTGTGGTAAGCCTGCAGAGGACACCAGCAAAACCCACCGTACGGCTGCAAGGAGGGGGGGTCCCAAGGGATGTGCCCAGGTCTGAGGGACCCCAAAAGGCCACGGCGGTGCCACAGGGCCCCCAGAAGGAGGCAGGCGGCTGGGCTTCACTAGAGGGCAGCAAACTGCTGCCATTCCCAGGGCCGCTGGCACGGGGCACCCAGCACAGAGGCCACTTCTCCCTTGGGGTCCCCCACGCTGTCCCCTTGCCTGGGGCACAGGATCCTGCAGGCATCCCACAGCTGCAGTGCTGCCCTGCTCCCACCCCGCCTGCAGCAGCAGCAATACGAGGGTTCTGAGCCCATCTCTCCACAAAGGGAACTCTCCTCCTTCCCCAGCGACAGGCTGGCACCAACGGGGCAACCCACCCGAAACACATGGATGCAGCTGGTGCTGCGCGCACGCATTTCTGCAGCTCAGCTGCAGCTCCGAGCTGACCATAGCTAAAAGTAAAGCTGGGCAGCAGCTCACACTGATCACAGCCAGCAGCTGCAGAGCACAGCACAGCCCGTCTCAGCACTGCGCCCCTCCGTTCCCCAGGCATTGGGAGCAGCCCCAGGTTTGCTCACAGCTCCAACATCTCAGTGCCCACCCTTCACACCTGCCCAGAGCACCTCCTGAGCTCCTGCTTTTAAAGCCAGAGGAGCAAAACTACACGAGATTATCGCTGTTATTTATGTGGTGCCCTTCAGATTTACCCAAGGCCGATGCATGCAACGCAGCACCAAGGTTGTTATTGCTATTAATCTCTATTATTTAGTTCTGACATTTATTAAGTGGCCTTCCTGCAGGCTGGGGCACACGCTTCGCATTTCTCAGACCAGAAACAAACAGTGGGAAGCGAAATACCCACAAGCTGCCCACTGAAAGCCCCGCTCAGGGCTCCCCATCAGAGCTCCATCCTGGGGCGGGATGCAGCCAGGCCCCCCTGTGAGGGATGGCACTGAAGCTCTGGGTTTGTTGCAGGTGCACCAACCTCCCCTGGAGCGAGCGGAAGCTTTGCTGTGTGCACTGCAGAGCAGCTCGCTAGCAGCAGCTCCGTGCTACAGAAAGGCAATCACAGCCCAAACAAGGTCTCACTGCCTTCACGTTTAAGGAGAGCATCATCAGACGTGAGACTTCGCCTGCTAATTGCACGCAGCTCTCACTGAAGCCATCAGCATGCTGTGCATCACTGCCACCATGAGCTGCTCTGCCCTCCCCAGCACAGCACACAACAACCTCACTCCGGCGCTGCCCTGCATTGCACTGGGCACCAGGCTCCCTTTGAAGGCACCTCCGCCTCCACCCCAACAAAACACAGAACCACAGACCTCAGCTCCCCTCCCCTAACACAGAACGCTCTGAGCAGGAGCATGGGGCCGGCGCTGCTCTGATCTCGCACTGAAGGCATTTCAGGGCGCGAGCATCCAATTAAAATCTTTACCTCCCCAAACCTTCCTTCTACATCGGTGTGGGCAGCGGAGGAAAATCGTTACTGCTGGAGAGGTGCAGCCATGGCTCACACTGCCTGCTCATTAAAGGCAGGCAATGACTGCTCTCACTGTAAGCAGGCTGGGGCCATCACCTGCTGCCCAAGCCCCAGGCGCTGTTGTGGGTGAGCTCTTCCCTTCCCCAGGCTGGAGAACTCCCCCAGCGTCCCTCGGCACTGCTTTATCTTTTTAGGATTAAGGTCTAATCTGCTCAGAGCAGCCCGGGGCCCGTGCTACAGACTGGGACTGCTGCTCATCCAGTGCACGGGGAATCCGGGCAGAGCAGGAGGGAAGCACCGAGCGCCTCCCCGCTGGTGGGGCGGGGTGATGTGGGGCCGTCTGAGATCCCGACCGGCACAGAAGTCCCCTCCCCAACCCCTGTGCTGCTGCGGAGCTGCACTGAGAAGCCCTGGGCTCGGTGCAGCGGTCTGTGCTGCGATGGACCTGGAGCACTCACAGCAGTGCTAACGAGGCCCTACTAATTGGAAGGGACAGGAGCGGCGGGCAGAGGTCGGCAGCTGCCTGAGGATGCTCCATGATTTACTGCAGCATCGCAGCACCGAAGGATCGCTGCCAGGAAGGCACCTCTGGGCCGGGCTGCAGACCTCAGCCTCAAC
This sequence comes from Meleagris gallopavo, assembly GCF_905368555.1. Taxonomy (NCBI): domain Eukaryota; kingdom Metazoa; phylum Chordata; class Aves; order Galliformes; family Phasianidae; genus Meleagris; species Meleagris gallopavo. The sequence goes on from NC_139428.1 coordinate 5,064,631, forward strand.
CCAAAGTGACGGCTGCTGCTCCGCGGAGCCTTCAGCCCACCCAGCACAGGGCTGGGAACGAGCAGAACAGCACGGGGCATTCCCTGCCCCTCCAGGCTAAACCTGGCTAATCCACAGCCTGACAGGGACAAGGAGAGGGGTTAGCAGCAGAGGGCTGAACTGCAGCACTCCTCCAACATCCGCCTGCACGGCGAAATCCATCACAGTGCAGCCTCTCTGTAGGGGCTGCGGGGATCGCCGTAATCCAATCCTTCCTCCCTGTGCGCCTCCATCAAAAGGCACGGAGGATCCCCACAGCCCGCCAACATAAAGAAAAACACAGAGGCAGTTCTTGTGCCTTGGAGCTTCCGCCCCGTAGTGCTGCCCAACTATCAGCCACTGCATGTCCTGGAAGTTAACGGCCCGGCCAGAAGGACCAGGGATGAGGAGCACCCCAGAGAGAAGGGCATCACCCACAGCACCGCCATCAGTTGTCCCCTTGTGTCACAGCAGATGTTAAGGAGAGAAAAACACGGGATGGGAAACTGAAGGGACAGGGTCACCTCCCAGCCCTGCACCCAAAGCTTCCGGGTGACCCCCAGCTGCCTGGCACTCTGGGCCAGCCCAGCATCGAGCCCAAATCCCCATTAAACCAGGAGCCATTTTTCTAAGGTCAGTGCCCTGGAAAGTTCCCCTTTGAAGGTGACTTCTCAAGCTGCTGAAATCCAGCATCTGCAGGATTTTCCCTTATAATAATAATAATCCTGTGGAGATTTAGCTAATCTCTGGGTGAGTCACTCTCCTGCCTGTATCCCATCCTAATTACTGTAACGCTCCTCAGCCTCTCATGAATTCCATCTCCCTGTGCAGCCACACATCAGTTCACCCCAGCCCTCTTTAAATAGCTTCTCCAGCCTGCAAAGAACCTCTCCCTCCTGCCAATACTGCCAAACCCCGATGTGTGCAGAGCACCCTCATGCTGTACAGGATCCTCCCCCTGCCCAGCCTTCCCCAGGGCTCCGCAGGACCGCAGCAGCGCAGGGAAGCAGCCCCTGCCCTCCTCCAGGCAGCACCTGGGAACCTCCTGCTGCACACAGGACCTGGGACGGATCTGGATGAGCCACCATGGGGTGACACGCTCATCCAGCAGCCCTCAATTCCCTCCTCCATCATTTCAGAATCCCCTTTGGGAAGGGACAGCCATGCTTCCCTGCTCCCCTCCGTTCCTCCGTGTCACTGCGAGGGACAGAGCCCCCAGAGGGCTTCAAAAATCAGCAAATCCTTCACCATGGCAACTCAGGCAGCTCCACATCTCAGGTGATTTTGGAGTTCCATGGGCTGACCCGCTCTGCCACCTTCTGCAGGAACAGAAATCGCCCGCGCTGAGCTGCAGCTTCATCAGATGAACCCTGAGCAGGGATTGAGCTCCAACCACAATTCCCCCGCAGCACAACCCTGCACAAAGCAATAGGCATTAACAACACTTGTTCACTCGACGCGAACCAACCGTGGCCAAACTCCCAGAAGAAGCTGCTGAAGCCAAGAAATTAGCAACACTCCAAGAAGAAGCATATGTTTGTATGCATAACAGTGAATCATCTTACAATCGTTAACAGCGCACAGGAAAACAAGGGGAAAACATCTTCATCCCCTCACCTTCATCCCCTGCTTTGGGCAAATCCCTGCCAGGGATGGGGCTGAGGTGTCAGCAGTGTGGTCTGTCTGGGGCAGCTCGCTCCTCCAAAGCTCACGGCGTGGACACTGGAGATGCACAATGGACATTCTCCCCATCCCGCCGCATATGCAGAGAACACCGCACCGTGGGTTAAAATAAAGGACGGTGGAGACCCGTGCTCCACCACCACCTCCTCGTGGTGGGACGTCTCCCTCCCCGGGCTGGGCAGGGCCTCACGCCGGGCGCGGCTGAAACAAAGCCTCGTTCACCCACGGCACGGCCGGGCTTCTTCCCCGCGTCCTCTCTTCCACGGTGTCTTCCCAGCCTCATTCTTTCACTGGCAAAAGCAGGTCACCATCTGCTCTCCCTCCTGACTCTGGCTGGATGACAGCGCCTGCCTCTGCAGGAGACAAAGCAGCGGCTCTGCAGAGCGCTTTCCCTGCCGCCGCTGGGAGCCCGCAGATCTCCTCTCCCAGCGCTGCCCGACGAGGACAGCGGTGACGGCTGTCACAGGGAGCCCCGCAGGCTATGAAATAATGACCAGGAAAGTCCGCCGCATCCATCAGCGCAGTGCAGGAGATGGGAGAGCTGCAACGTCCCCTGCAAGGCAGGAACCCAACCTGCTCGACACGGAGCTTTAGTTTTCTGTCCTGTGCCCATGCAGGCGCATGGTGTGAAGCACTGAACGGGTGACACATAAGACAGCACCTCCTGCTCCCTGCCATCGGCTCCGGAGAAGCCAGGAGATTTATAAACAAGCACCCTCCTGTCGATGGTGGAGAAAACAAGAACAGAAAGCAATAGAACCAACGTGGGCTGCTTGCTGAACCTCTTCCCCCCCTTTTCCATCAGGACGGGCCGTGCACAGTGACAGCCCACCTGCCGCATCCAGCTCAGACCCCCACCAGCACTGCCCACACCTCCCCCTCCCCGGGCCGAGCTGAACCTGGGCAGTCCAAGAGCAAACCACCCACGTGTCCCAGCCTTACATCCCTTTGTCACCCCGGTGGAGCCACCGAGCGGCACCGCTCCGCATCCGTCCTGCATCCCAGCACGTTGGTTGCCACGGCAACGGCCGGTTTGGAGGCTGGAAGGTTTATTATCAGTTTCTCTATTGAATAAAACCTTGGACGGAATTTTGTTTTCTCCCTGCTGATGCAAAGTGTCATGGATTTGTTTCTGACCTCGCTGAAGCTCCCTCTTTATTTATAGATTATCGAGGCCAACCTTCAGAGCCCGCAATGGAAGGCAGCGCCATGTGCGCACAGGCAGAGCAGATCCCGGATCACACAGCACCCGAGCCCCGGGGCAAAGCAGCTCGTCTGGACACTTCCCAAATGCCGAACAAACACACTGCCTGCTGTTAATTAAAAGGCAATCAGCAGTCTCCTAGTAAAAAAATAAAAAGCACAACTTTCCTGCAGCGCAGGGATCGATCCCGCAGGGCGCTCCCTGCTGCTCCCACCCCACAGCAGGGGCAGGGAGGCTGGTGAGTCTGTCCCAGGAATCTGGGAGAACTGGGTAGGAATGGCTCCTCAATTCCTGGCAGAGCTCACCTTTGCAGTGCCAGGGACCCTTCCCACGCAGCCCAATGGCCCTTTCCCCAAAACTCTCCCGAATGCATTCCCAGCACCCTCGAAGATGTACACCCTCTCAGCACGTTCTATGAAGCACAACCATGGGACGTGCACCATGAGAAGCACTGTGGGGTTTTAATGGGTTTTCAAGAGCCCGGAGGGAGAAGGAGCGCAGGACCAGGGCGGCTCTGTGCCTCCCGCGCCCACCTGGCTTCTCCCAGCAAAGCCCTCCCAGTAGGGGACACCCCAGATGGGGGCTGTGCACATTGGAGGTGTCGCAGCAAAGATCTGCAGGTCGCTGCCCTCAGCATCGGTGTTATCCTTGGAACGTCCTCGTCAAGGGAAAAAGAATCATTTCCTGCCCGACTTCTGCCAAGGCACCCAACCAGAATCCCTCCTTTGTCTCACACTGAACTCCCGCGCTGCTTTATTGCCCTCCTCTCACTGCAGAGCAGAGCTGGGCTCCACGGAGCAGGAACTCCCTCAGCCTTCAGCTCCCACAGCTGCTCTCATCTGTTTTCTGCCTCAGCCACACAGCAGCCATGAGGGAACTCGAGTGATGACAGAAGCTTTATGAGGCGTGGAGACACGGCACGACACGGTAATGGGACGGCACTCAGAGCTCAGTGCAGGGGCACTGCCCAGCTGGGAAATCACTTCCCAAGCCTGCAGACATTCCTTCCACTTGTCACGGGAGGTCTTGAGGAGCAACAGTTCTAATCCTGCTCCATTTGCAGCAGGTATCGACCTGCTATCGGTGTTCCAGAGCAGCAGTGCTGCCAGCGATTAGGAGATGCTCCCTGCTGCATTAAGCCCAGCAGGCAGAAGCCCTCAAAGTCGCGCCCGACTCCAAGCACGACTGCTTTCTGTTGTTTCTGTGTTACTGCACATTCAATATGAGGCTGGCCTCTATTTATCCCCCTTGCCAAAACTTGCTAACAGCGAGGGCGCTGCAGATAGCTGGGCTCCACGTGCTGAGCAGGACGGGGCAGGGAGGAGAGCAGTGTGATTCTGTGATGCTGTGGCGGAGCGAGGCGAGCAGCCTGCACACAGACTGCAGGCAGCAAAGAAAACCCATGTGCTGTCTTGCTGAGAGGCATTCCTTTCATGCTGCACAACTGCTTCCTCTAATCAGCTCACCGCTGAGGACTCAGACAACAGAACATGTTTTCTCCTCAAAACAAAGAGCCGATTGCTATTGATCTGGAGATGGAAACAGTCCCAAGACATCCCCAACAGGGGCCTCAGGGCCCCTCCGTCCCCCGGCCGCTGCCCTGCACCCCCAGAGCCCCAGCCAGGCTGCAACACCTGCAGTGCAGCCCAGGTCCACCTGCACTGCACAGCTGTGCTCCTGTACAGCACTACAGCACGGGATCCCCCCCGGGATGGAGGCTGAGATGATGCTCAGCACTTGCTGCGCTCAGCAGAAAGCTGTTTCCATTCCAACTCCTGTAGCTGTGCCTTCCTGCTGCGAATGGGTTTTGCAGCGCTGGTTGCTGGGTGGTGTGAGGGCTCTCCCCCAGGTTTATCACAGGGGGTGCAGCTGCATTCACACACAGCACTGAGCTCCCCCTCCTCTGGGAGCAGGGTGGCAGCAGGCTGAAAGCTGTCCTGTCATGACACAACACTGCAGCAGGGACGAGCAGGTTTGGTTCCGTTGCCTCTCTTTTTTTTTTTTTTTTAAACATAAAAGCACAAGGAAATTGCTTTTTAGATCTCAGAGACCGGAGCTGGTCTGATATTTAAAGCCTGCCACAACTCTGTCACACAGGACTGGTAATTTCTTCTTCAATTTCTCAGCAGTCCCTCCAGAACGGCGTGCAGCAGATTGCCCTAATTCACATTATCAGCACCATTTGCCTCATGAAAGACAGAAGGACCACCCGAGACCGAAAGCAAAGCTGCTGCCCTCCAGGTTTCCCCTCTGGTGGGCTGCATGGTGCCTCTGCCTTCAGGCCCCTGCCTGAGCCATGCAGTCTGAAACTGCTGCCCAGCAAACGAGCAGCACACGCAAAACTCCCTGAAAGAGCAGCAAATCTATTCCCTCCCCAGGCTTTCAGACGCCATGGATAATTGATGCATGACTCCACGAGACAAAGAAATAAACCATTCTTCCTTCTGAAGGCCCCTCCTGCCTCTCCGAGCTGGGCAGCCTTTGACCTTGAGTTCTCACATTAATGCCTGCACGCAGGCGGGAGGACATCACACACACCCCGCTCATCTCCTGGGGCTTCGCTTTCTTCTGCCCCTGAATAATGGCAGCTTTGTCCTCCAGTAAATGAAGGAGCAGCCACTTTATTGCAGGCCCAGCTTGTTGGCGAAGATAAACCCAGTGAAAAATGTCACCTGCCGATGCGATCCGCCCCGCGTGCCACTTCAGCAGCTGCTGTATCCCAAACGCATTATCACCAAACAGGTGGAGTAATGGCAGCGCATACAGTACATATACATAAACATGAGAGCGGGAGGAAAGGTGGCATTTCATCTCTCAGTGCTGCAGCCCCAGCTTGGAGACCTGCTTGGTTTCGCAGCGCCAGCAGCCAGGCCCTCAGCAAAGCTCCTCTTGGCCCCATTGGCACCGCAGTGCCCAGGAACAGAATTCCTGGGGGTGGGCAGCAGAACCCCTGCAGACGGCTGAGCTCAGGCAGGATCCTCAGCAACGGGGACAGAAGGAAGTGCCCCAGAACCGCAGAGCTGGTTGGGACTTCAGCGCTGGAGCAGCTGAACGCACGGCTGCGCTCCGAGGCGCTGGGGCTGCCAGCTTCCACAGCCACAGGGCAGAAGGCAGACACACAAGTGCCCAGAACCGCCTCCCACCCCGGCCCTCGCCAGAAGACCCAACGCTGTGAGCATCACTTAAAGCCATTTCCAAGCAAAGGCAAGCAGTTTAATTCTGCCGCCCTTCGGCAACCTCGCTTTGATTTCTTACTGGGGTCCCGAAATAAATGGAAGGCTTGGATTCGGCTCAGCAGAACAACAAACACGAGAGCCGTGTGATAAATTACCTCTGCAGGCACGAAGGATTCACCTGGGACAGCGCTACTGCCCAGCAACCAGGAAGCAACCGTGGCTTCTCAGCGTCACTTCGAGTCTGTGATGCGAGTGTGTGGGAGACAGCAGCTCCACGCCGCTCCCAGCAGAGCAGCTCCAGCCGTGGGGCGATGGTGCGGCCGTGCAGCAGCAGCACGCTGAGCCTTGGCAGCGCTCCGCAGCCCTCCTGGGGTGTTTAGATTTACTGTCATCATTAAGGACAAAGACGCAAATGTCAGACGTAAGGCATCCTGTAATGGATTTAATGTAGGCTGGAGAGGAGTTAACTGAAATGCAGAGCATTCGTCTCGCTTTAAGTAATTATCTTTGCAGGAAGAATACTGCTACCAAAAGCAAGCCTGCAGTCATTTCTGACACCTTCCCCATGACCCCTCTCCTACTTAAAATTTCTGGCTAGCTTTACAGAAAGGAGAGCGAGGCTGGCTCATTAACGGAGGCACAAAGAACAACTACAGTAGGTTGGGATGGAGTCCACACGGTAATCAAAACAAGGCTTTGTAGTTAGCACTGAATTCCTGCTGTCTCAATTACGTTTGTGGAGCCTAGCCCGTGCTGCACGCAGCTCTGCGTGGTGAGACTTTTCTTTGTGCCTTATTGGCTGCACGGAGCGGGACTGTGAAAGCAGTTTCCTTGACAACATTTTTTTTTTTTTTATGGAATCTTTTTTTTTTTTTTTTTCCCCTCCCTTCCCCACTCTGTGGCTGCACGATGAGGCCTCGCTCGGAATCCTGACTCGGAATCCCGGTTGCAAAGATACCTCCAATGTGAATGAGCATCACACAAAGCGCCCATCAGGTCCCTGTCCCGAGCACTGCAAGCAGACGGGGCAGCAGAGCAGCTCACTGACAGCTGTGAAGAGAGGCTGCAATTAGAATTAAGTGCATTCTGCAGCTCTTCCTCCAGGTTTTTCTCCCTATTAGCCCGACCACATTTCACAGTCGCTTCATTCTCAATGCCTAAGGAGAGAAGGGAAGAAACCTACAGCTTACACAGACCCCAACAGCCACCCCAGCTCCGGTCACACCGTGGGTGCCCCGCCACGCAGCACACCCCAGCTGACTGCTCCAACCCCAGGCAGCCCCCGCAGCCCCCAGACCTGCACCCAGCTCCCTGCGCCCACGATGGCTCGCTGCCCCCGAGCAACACAAAGCACGTGTCAGGACTGCTGAAATATCTTCCAGCAAAACAGACGCTGCCCTCCCTGCCAAACGCTGGAAGGACAGGACTGAAGTGCTCTGCAGGAACGTATCGATCCCTGCGTCACTCTCAAAAAAGCAGGAGGCTGCTGCTTTCCCAGCACTTTGCTCTCCTACCTGAGCTCGCAGGCAGCAGTGAGATCAAGAACCCTCCGGTGCTGCATGAACATCTCCCCCAGCCCTGCTCGCTGCCAGCCTGATGGGTTCTGCTGTCTTTTTTTCTCTAGGAAAATTTTCTTATTTCGGTCCTGAAGCTGTTTATATTTCACACAAGAGTGTCCTCTCCCCTTTCATTGCTGTAAATTGAAATTTGAAATGGCAATAAATCACAAAGTGGCACAAGACTCAGGCTGCACGGAGAATTACTGCAGCACAAGGTTCCCCAAAGCACTGAGTCCGGTCAGTTGGAATAACCAGCAAACCACAGCGCCCAGCAACCCACGAGACAACAGCCTTTTGGGTAGCAAGGACAACACAAATCAGAGACAAAACAGCAGCCCAGGAAGGTCAGCAGCTCAGCACTCTGGCCTTACCAAAGATGCCGTGCCAGGCATTGCATCACGCTGTGCCCCGCTCTGCAGGGCACCGCAGCCAGCAGCACTCAGCAGCACGGGGCTCCCAGCACCACAGCCTCCCACACGCACGGCCCTGCATGGCGCTCAGCACGGGGACGAGCCTTCAACGAAGGGCTGCAGCCCCAGCGTTCAGCAAAGGCTCCCCGCCGAAGCGGCACCAAGAAGCACGGCAGGACGGCCTGGACCCGCTGCGTCCTGCTGCTGGCTCAGTGCACGGCCCTAAAGGAGCCCCGGCGTTACTCAGTGCCTTTGGTTTCCCTCACCGGGCAGAGAAGCAGCAACTCCTTACCCATTTCTTTTCTCACTGGAGCTCTTCTTATCCTTCCACAGGTTCGGATCAGGAATTTTCTTCCATCGTTGGCTCTCGGTGTCCCTCATTTGCATTCATCTACAAAGTTAAGCCCTGAAAGAAAGGGCACAGTCACAGCCACTCAAATTCCAGCTGCCCTGCCGGCATCACTGCGGCCTCTGCCCAAATAAAGCCCCCGAGCCCCGTGTCTCACCCACAGCCACCTCTCCAGGACACAAGCCCCGCTCCCAGCCCAGCGCTGCCCCTCACGCTGCAGGCTGTGCTCACACAGCACCACCCCCAGCCAGGCTCTGCTCCGGGAAGCAGAGCAGGCAGTGATCAGCATCTGCACCAAGTGCCAGCCGAGCTCCGTGAGACGGCTTCCTTTGTTTTGCCCCACCAGCAGCACTACCTGGAACTACAGGAAATGATTTATGATTTGTTCGTTAGAAGAATTGCACTATTATAGAAGAGCAGACCATGAGTCCAACAGTTTCCTATCCATGCAGTCGCTCCATTTCTGCTTATTCTTAACTGCTCCAGAAGGACCACCTTCCCCAGTATAAACAGGCACACGAGCGAGAGCCATCCCCACTGAAAGCACACCTCAGTAAGTGAAGTTCCTAGATAGGAGTGAAAAGAATTACCAAGAGAAACGAGCAACTCCCATCATATAGAAACACCGTAAGTGTACCTGGAATGGAGGCATTTTTATACTGATGAGCCTTTGGTTAAGAAAACGTTCCTTTACTGCACAGTAACTGAAAAGGTAGGAACTTGACAAGACAAAGCAAGAGCCTGGTGTTAAAAATCCCCAAAGGAACAACAAAACCACCACGCTGCACAAAGCCATCCTCACTGCAAGAGGAGACACAACCCGACAGCCGCTGCTCTCAGCCTCCTGGTCAAAGCGCCTTATTACCTCCGTGCCAACGGGGACCAGAAATTTGTCCTAGAACACTGGTGGGAAAATCTGATAAATGCTAGGAAGGCGATACCGATCTGCTAGTAACACATTTCTTTGATGGCAGCAAAGCAAAGCTGATTGGATTGATATCCACAACAGCAGAAAATAGCACCTTAATGCCACTTCAATAAATAATGCATCTCAGCTGAGTGGCACCGCACGATGGGAGGAGGGGAACCGGCCGGGATGCAGCACTGCAGACGGACCCACGGTCACCGCAAGGCAGCGGACCCAACCCAGCACCTCCAGGCAGCACGGGGTCTGGTTCTGTCCAGGGCACAACAGCAGGTTTGCACCAAAAACCTTTGCCAGTTCTCAGGAACTGCCAAAGATGATGACGATGTTTTTAAAGAAGTAATCTCGAAGAAAGCAAACAGTTTTCTTCTGCAGTACTGCGCCAAGGCAGCACAGCATTGCCCAAAAGCTGCAAAGCCACCACCAAGTTCAAGCCGCGTGGCGCTGATCGATGATGAGGAATCCATGGGCATGGACAAACCTGTCCGAGGGCCTTTATGGATGAGACCAAAGAAGAGCATTTAATGTTAATGACCTGCAATAAATTTATTAAGAGCCAGAGGGAAGAGACATTTTACTGCAAGAACTTTATTGCACTGCGTCCAAGTCTGAACCGACACCGTGCCTGCTGGACCCGGCCCTTACGTCCCCCCATTCATCCGGGTCTGCCCTGTATGACAGACTGCACTTCCCAGTATTCTTCCCCCAGTTAAGGCTGCAGTCACAGTACGTGATAATTAGTACCTTATAAATCAGAGTAAAAACTAAGGGGAAGAATGCAAAGTTATACATACAGCATGTAAAATATATTTAATTTTATTGTTCTTCAGAAGGGCTCAGGTTTTTGTTACTAGCCCAGCTCAGCACCTTCCCCTCCAACCAAACCTCTGACATTCGCCCAGTATTTCATCACACTAAAAACACCCATTTTCATTGCAGAAACAGTACAGCATTAGCTTCTAGCTTGCGAGGGGAAGGCAAAAGCCAGAGTTAACGCCTCCAGCACCATCTGCCTCCCACACAGACCCAAACATGACCAGATTCATTATTCTCCTACTGTAGGCATTGACATCACACACTTCTGTGTCTCTTACCTATTGAAGAAATCAGAGCCACTACACATCTTAAAGGGAAGGAGCTTAGGACAACAGCACAGCTTGAGTCAGGCAGGCTGAGCTCTGCAGAGTGCAGTTTTTAGCCACAGACCTCAAAGAAGGTCTGCTGGCACATCTGTAAGAGGAGGGGCTTGACAAGTACCATTATTTTCTGTTAGATTTATAAATCCCTTCGAGGAACAGAATTCTAGAAGTCCATCACTTGTTTTCTGACAATATTTGTGCAGTTAAGCTGCAAATCAAGAACAGAACCGTCAAACAGGGGCTGTGCAGGCAGTCATTTAGCCAGCAGCTGAGGTGTTGGTGAAAGACAGGCACAGGTCTACACCTATCACAGGACAGACAAAAGCCTTTGGTGCCCCATGGTAAGATACCACAGGAGAGTATGCTCCTCAGCCTGAATCCAAAGCCTTTAATTGCTGAATGCTGCAACGTCCAGGCGAAAGCAAGGCGTCCTGCTGGCAGGGCACCACGTTAACAGGGTTTGGTAGAAGCAGCCTGGATGAAGCCGCTTTTCAGTCTGTAAAACGACTTGCCTTGATTCAGACTTCATCCATGGACTTCCGTGGTGCCACACTCAGCACACTTATGGCCTGCCAACAGTAAATGCGTGCTGAGCACGTTGGCGTGTAACTAGAGATTCTCCCTCCAAAAGAGCCTAATAAAAAAATAACAAGGCAATCAGTGGTTAAACTGAACTGTGCACGAGGGCCAGTCTGGGAAAATCCCCAAGGCATTTCTGTGTGGACACTTCTGTGTGCATACTACATTCACACCTCATACACAGCGCAAACGAGACCCTCCCCACAGCCCCGAATCACTGTGTTCTGCAGGGCAGAGCACCCAGACAGCACCAAAGAGCCTCTTCCTCCTCCTCAAGACAGGTGAGTCACACTTCACTCCTTGTCCAAACTGCCCCTCGCTCACCTATGACACTTCTGACCATCAGTCTTCTGCCAGGATAGATTTTTTTTTATCTAACAACAGAAAGACAATCAACATCTCAGCCAAATTCTTTGGAGAAGTGAGATTTGGACAGACAGACAGACAGACGGACGCACAAAGTCGTTATCTCCCACCAATCAGGAAAGGCCTGCAGGAGATTCAGCACAGACATCGGGCTGAGGATCTCTGCTGCAGCTGCTCAGCCCCACCAACACCACCAGCAGGGAATGAATCCCAGGGTGCCCAGTCGGGGCTGAAGGCCAGCAGGTCGCTCCCCAGCTGCGAAGGTTCTGCTCACGTCTGTCTGCTGGCTGCTAAAGAAAGGCAACGCTATTTAGAAGAGTCCTACTGGAACTAATGCACCAGGCCCTAATTGAGGGGTACTTTTCTCAGACCAAGAAAAAAAAAAAAAAAATAGTTTCTGCACAAGCCAATGCTCTGCTGGTTTTCCTTAGACATAAAATTTACTTTATTTCTTTTCTTAAAAAGTTAAAAATACAGAGGGTTCGGAAACTGATTTTCTCCTTGCAGATGTTCAAACTGCAGCTTGAGGAGAAAATAATCCTTCACTGAAATGTTTCTCTTAATCTTTTATTTTATTTTTTCCAATCATCACCATCATTAGGACAGAGGTTGAGGAGCACGAACTCCACCGCTAATCTGATGACGCAGTTTGATTCCAGATTCACATTTCCAGGTGCCAAGAGTCCAGAAAACAGTGCCATCTTCGTCTGAGATTTTCTATTGAACACAGCAGTGACTGTTGGCATCTTTGAAGCGTAATCGCATCTTAGGTCGGTATTTCTCAAGGTAAAGCAGCTGTTTGGAATTGAAAGCTCCCCTCCTTTTCCTAAAACAAACAGAACGAAGGCTAGTATCAATGGCAAAAGCACTGCTTCAGTCACTGTGATACTCAAATTCATATATCTCAAGGCTTTTCTGTATCCATAAAATAGTGCTTGGGATAAACCGTGAACCCATTGGCAAGCCAGGGAACGGAGCTGGGCCAGCACATGCAGTTCATTACCTACATGCCAATATTAAAATCAAAATCCTGTTAGCAAGTTTCAGGAGATTTTCTTGCATTGGGAGAGCTTATTTCCAGCAGCAGCAGCAGCCACTGAGCACCACAAGGTCACCCTTCCCCTGCAGATGCATGTGCTGCTTAGATTAGCGAGGCAAGCCCATGACAGCCAGATAGAAATATGTAAGAGATGCTCAGAAAAGAACTTCTCAATGTGAGAGGTACTGTATCTAGGAAGAGGGGAAAGAAAAGGAATTTAAGAAAGGGCAAAGTTCAGAAAAATCTGTTGACAGCAATATAGTTTACAAAGATAACCAAAGACCCTGGGAATCCATAAAGAGACAAATTGCTTTCTGGGCAAAGCTCATTCAACATCATCATACCCGCTGGGCTTCATTTCAAGATCTGATGTTATCGGTGAGCCAGCAGAGCTCTGCAGGCTCATCCTTTACCAGTTCTGCTATTTCCCAGATAAGGGGGCTGCTGACATTTCCTGAGTGGATATTGCACTCGTGCACAACACCTGCAGGAGTGCTGGCACTCACTCACTTGCTGGGAAAATCGCGCTGCTTGGGGGCCCAAACCAGCCCAGTTTTTTGGAGCAAGGAGCAATCAGTCCACATCCAGCTCCTATCAGAGCTCACAGCCCCAGCCTAGGCCTCCCCCAGCTTCAGAAGCTTTGGGGTCCTCAGTGCAACGCCTCAATGTAAAAGCCAAGATTTAAAATAAATCAGAAAAAAAAGAGTTGGGGGATAACACCTCATCTTTAAACAGACAGAAAGGCCAAAGCCTCCGCAATCACGTCAAAGTCATGTCTGTCACTGTTAGTTCATAGCAAGAAGAAAACGAGCCAGAAATCAAATAAGCTTTGCTGAAGATGCATGCTGTCCAAAATAACAAGTGGAGAAAAGGAAGTGGAACTTACTGCCTTATAAACTGAACTGCATCTTCGTACTTCATTCCACATTCAAGGAGAGCAAGTGCAACCAGGACAGGAGCCCTGCAGGAGAAATCAGTGTGTAAGGAATACCCAAAGAAACACCGCACTGAATCCCTCCAGATACATCCAACTTATCCAAAAACAAATAGCTTCAACATCTTCTCTTTGAATGTTATCTACAGAAAGGCATTTGCCAGCTGAGTATTTAACGTAGAACTTTAGCAGACAGCTGTGCTTGCAGTGTGCACACACAAACCTACGGCCTCTTCGGTGTTCGGGGCATGAAACAATAATTCTGTATTTTTACGCTCTCTCATTTCACTGTAACCTAATTTTCTACTCTGCTAAAATGAGCCTGCAGTACCTCTTGGATGCACTTTGCTTCTTATGGCACCGCAGGTTTAGCTGTGCACCAGACAGATGCACAAAGCATGAAACGGACGACTTCCAGAGATAAATCTTTACCACATGCTGCACACGTAACTGGGCGTCCCAGCAGCAATAAAGGAAAGTTTCCCACTTTGGGATCCTCATCTTGAGTACCGTTAGGTGCAAAGAGCTGGCTTTACAAACAGGCTGAAGTCACAGAGCGCACTGCCTTGCTCCTGGATGGATTTCACTCTGCTAAGCACACACAGGTGCAGCAGGCACCCTGACAGTAGTGAAGGATTAAGCAGGTGTTAGCAATTGGACAGCCTGTGCTTACAGCCACACAAAAAAGTGGTTCAGGAGAAAACTGGCTACACTGCAGTCCTGCACACGCATAAATAGTGATTCCCTCTCCAAGGGGAACAATCTGAAATCTCAAAATCTCAAAACAGATATATCAACCTCCTACAGCTGAGGCTTAACGCTCTGCTACACAACACCGACCTTCCCAACCCTGCAACACAGTGAACAGCAACACAACATCCACTCTCTTCACGGAATTTGGTTTTCAACAGGTTGAGCCATTCGTCAACGATCTGACTGGGGGGTGGTGCTCCATCATCGAACGGCCAGTCCTGGAAGGGAAGCACACGTCAGCTCCTGGGCACCTCAAGCAGATGCACACACACTTTTCAGTACGTGGTTACCAGCAGGTAACTAACGGGGAAAGGAGAGGACTCCACATCACACTAGCAGTTCTGCGGGTGTTTTTCTAGTTAGAAGTTCGCCGGTCAATACCGTAATGCACCACTAATTAGACTTTTCAATACAATTTCAATAAAACCCTACGTTGACTTCCTCATAGCATAGAATTTTTAGAAAAATAGCTGCCTTTAAAATCTCAATGCCTTATGAATGTGTGAAAAATCAATAGGCATTTCAAATTAAGATTTGAAAGATGAGAGCTCTGTAGACCGTTGCCTGCGGTCGCGACCACCTTTTGTAACACAGTTTGTACTACAGACCCTGAGTGGAGGAGGTCCTCCACAACAACCCCCACACAGCCTGCCCACCCTCCCAGCATCCCACGAGCGAGGCTCAAAGCTGCCCAGGTATTTTCAAATTAAAAAGAAAAAACTCAAACATCTCACAAATAGGAGAAAAGAAGTGCTTGGAGAATGGGCAAAAACAACAGCTAACAGCATTTAAAACTTCACTTCTGTCCATAAAAGGAGTTGCCAACATTTAAACCATCTAGGCCACATTTAACGCCGTGGCTGTACATCAGATCTGCACACAAGAAGCCCCCCACGGTCTCGAGGTCACAGCTCTCCTGGAAGCTGTGCTGAGAGCAGCACTGCACGTCCTGCACCCCCAGACCAGCACAGCACCCCGCGCTGCCACTGCTCAGACGCAGCGGGGCTGTAGGAGCACTGCTCTGCGCAGGGGAAGGAAGACTTCCCGCTTGTTTGGCGCTCCCACGAGCTGACTGCAAGGCAGTCTTACAAAAGAGGCTCGTAACCAGAGCTTCGTGTTACTCAAAGAACCCTTCAGATGGAAAGGAAACGGCTTTGAAAGGAGCCCTCCTCCTCCTCAGGCCTACATCCCAGCTTCCCGTGGCGTTTCTTAACGCAGGTTAGCATCGAGACGCGCCGCTGAAGCTGCGAGAACATGGGCAAACTGAACACACACGAGGGTTTAAAAACCATTGCTTTTCAGCTTGAAATGCACTTACTGCCACCCTAACACCTCCTGCAGAGCAGACCCAGCCGTGCAGCACCGAGGATCGCAGCCCAGGAGCACCTGACAGACAGACGGACAACGAGGCCGCGAGGAGCAGCTCTGCCTCTTACAGCTACAAACACAGAAGCTTCAGTTACTGAAATACCTTTGTGATTCATGCTGAAAGACACAAAGTCTGAGGAGTGCTGCAAACTCCTTCACAAAGGAAGCAGGAAAACGAAATTACCTGGGACAACACGGCAAAACAAAAGGTTACAGAAACAAGAAAAGTAAATCTTGTTTGTCCCAGTGAAAGGCTTTTACAAGAGGTCCCACTTGCTCACACGCTGTGAGCGGTGTTATTTCAGGTTATTTCAGGCCCAGCGTCACCCACTGCCCCAGGAGGTGTGTGGGCAGCCAAGAGATGAGGCATTGCCCACTGCAAGATGCTTCCTTCTGAAGCTGGCAGCTGAGAGCAGGATTTATGTCAGTGGTTCTGGGTCGGATTGAAATCCTTTCCTGCAGACCAAATACGGGATGTTGTTGTTATTTTGCTTTTGTTTGTGTGTTAATCCTCACGTCCACACACGTCTTGCGCTGGTCTGAATTAATGACAGCCCTCGTTTCCTCACAGAGCATCGCCTTGGCAGAAACAGCACAGCACCAGCATCAAATGAGCACTGGAGGGACGCTGCCCAGAATGAGAAACACGCGTAATTCTGGGACCACAGGAGTAATAGCAACAAAGTTCTGCAAGTTTTTCTCTGCTAATTATGAGTTCTACCAGCAATCCTTTGAATTCCTGTCAGTCAGCAGAGAAAACAAATTGCTAGGCTCCGCGACCAAAACAATCATTAGTAACCAGGATGATGCACTGGGTTTGCACAAACAGAAAACGCAGCTCGGCTGTGCCACCCTGCAGCAGCTGGGAAGGAAGATAGGCAAGAAGGGGGTGGTTTTATTCACCCTGTCTGCAGCCTCTGCTCAGCAGCACAGCCCGCAGCATCCACAGGACTGCCAACGCAGAACGGAGATCCTGAGGAGCTGCAGGATTCAAGTGACAAAGATCCCTTTTCCCAAACGCTCCCAGAACAGGGCAAGACTGTGCCACCAGTGTGAGACCTTCTCACCCTTACCAGCAGCCCCATGGCCGCGCTGTGTGCAGCTGCTGGACAGGAATCCACCCCCTGAGCCCTCCTGGAGGCATTTATGGAGTGCAGCAAGTTCTGCTCCAGGTGCAGACAGGCAGAAGCACGACAACAAAACGTGCCCCAGATCCATAGAACAAAACTCTGTTGGCTGCTACTCAGTAAGAACACTTTCAGGAAAAAAACAAGCTTTTCTTGACATAACATTTCTACACTGAGACCTTACATGTGAACACAACTGTAGGAACCGCACAGAAACCCACAGGAACTGAACCCATCCCCACCTCCTGCCTCCTGGATTTAATCTCTGTTGATAAACACGTGTGCAGTAGTGCTATGCCAAGCACAGAGCCTCATATTCTCTGGTTTCTCACTATGCCATCTGCCAAAGCATCTCCCTGCTCCACCCCTCCTGCCAGCACAGCACTGTACCGTGGCACGAGAGCAGGCTTTGCTGAAATGCTCTCATTTTCTGGGGTTCCCCTGTGCTTCTGACCTCAGCAGTTTTAAAATAGACCCTAATCTCTCTCAGGCTCTGCTTTTAATCTGTGTTACTTCTATGAGTGATCAGCTCTAAGTAGCAACGTGTTATGCTTTCAGCCAGTTGGTAATTCAACACTGTTTCTGAACAGCAACAGGACTCAGTTTTGGAGAAGCATGCATTAACAGGAAGGAAAAGCAGGAGGTGGCCGTGTCAGCAGCCAGCTAAACTTATCTCACATACCAAAACACCACTGCAGCACAGTGAGTTATAACACAGCATCGTGACTGGGATCGTCAGCACCAGCAATGACGCTGGCAGCAAACCCTCCCATCTCCTCCTGCCTTCTGCTGCACACAACAGATGTCTGCTGGATTTACACCCTCCCGTTTTGCCTTCTGCAGCAGAGAAATACTCAGAAGAGCTGTGCTGTACTGAACGTGGGAAGGCAAACGTGCACGGGCACATGACTGCATGTGTTACTCAAAGTGAGAGGCTCTTCAAGAGAATTATGCTTAGCAGAACTGGTGGAAACGCCATTTCCAGTTTTTGGAAAGCTTCCTCAAAAAACGGCTTTCAGTTCAAACCTCGCCAGCAAGTTGGGGTTTTGTTTCGTTTATTTCTTGAGAACTGCAATCCCCTGCCCCTTTCAGAGGCTCCCCAGCAAAGAGCACTCGGTCCTGCTGCTGAGGGCAGGGTGGGCTTCACCCCGGCTGCGGGGCCAAGGGCAGCAGAACACCGGGGAACAGCCCTGAGGAGGGACACACATCTCTGCTCTCCCACAGCAACACAAACACTTAAGCCCCAGCTTAAGGCAGGGCTCTGATGGCTTACACAGCACGCCTTTAATCCTTCCATTTTCTGGCAACCCCAGGAGTATCACAGCTGGAGTGCCTGAACACAGCACAGCCCGATCCAAGGCAGCTCTGGAGTGAGCAGAAACGCTGTCCCACATCCAGCCACTGGAACCTGAACGGCTGATCTTTCCAACAACACAGGCACACGTGGCTGCCTGGAACTGGAGTAAATGTGCACTAAGACCGGGAGCCAAGAAACCTGACTGACCTGCATGCGGAGCTTCCAGCTTTTGCAGCTGTGCCAGGGTACAAGTTTTTCTCCTAATGGAAAACCATGAAGGTTTTCCTCCAGTCGAGCCATTAAAAACAAAAAAACAAAACACCGGCGCACACAGCCAATAAGGACTACCTGCAAGAAGGTTAGGTGCAATTTCTGGCCTCACAACAGTTTACTCCAGTAAAAAAAAAAAAAATCTGATTATATCTAACACCGGAAGAACTGCCTGGAAAAATACTGCCTGTAAGTGCAGTGTGAGCACACAGCTGCACAAAAATCCTGCCCTAAACGCATGCAGGAGCAGACAACACAGCCGCTGTGCAACGCTCGCTGTGAGAGCAGCAGCTCAGGGCAGCACTGCACGGGGAGGTGAGCAGGGAAGTGCTGCCCATCAGCACCCTGCTCCTGTGAGCTGTGGGAGCCTTGTGTTTGCACAAAAAGCAGCCTCTCAACGTGTCAGCTGTGGTCTCATAAGGCAGCAGTTCGAACGTGTGAGAGCAGAGCTTTATCTTCACCCTGAGAAGGCCAACAGCAATGCCAAGTGCTGTATCAGGGGAAAAGGACTGAGATGAACTGTATGAAACACAAGGCTGAACAGACCACAAACTGTGAGTTCACACTGGATTAGTATCAACCCAAAATATCTCAACAAACCCAGGAATAGACATTTCTATTCCAAGTGAAGCTGT
Organism: Meleagris gallopavo; assembly: GCF_905368555.1. Classification (NCBI taxonomy): domain Eukaryota; kingdom Metazoa; phylum Chordata; class Aves; order Galliformes; family Phasianidae; genus Meleagris; species Meleagris gallopavo. Next base: position 5,083,462 of record NC_139428.1, read on the forward strand.
AGAAATGAATCAGCAAGTACATTTCAGAGAGGCACAGCAAGTGTCTCAAAGCCAGCTCTGTCAGATGCAGGGGATCACACAGCTTTCGGCCAGTCTGAGACAGCCAGCTCCTCCCAAAACACAGAGGCTATCCCCACCCCTCAGCTGCAAGTGATTTCCAGCGTCAGACAGTTTTAAAAGGTAACTCACTAGAACTTGGATTCCTTCCTTTTCGATAGGAGCTTTATCATAGGTGGCATCACAGACTCGCACCAAGGTTGTCACTCCATACTTCTTCAGCTCCTTTGAGAAGAAGGAAAAACAAATGAGTGCACCGGGAGGGGGAGAAACGAAACAGCTCCAAAACCAAACATTTTCACATGGATCAAAGGTGACTGCACAGCGAGGCAGGGAGGGAAGGCCAGCCCTGAAAGGAGTCGTGACCTGCCGACTGGTTACAAGTGACAGGAACGAGTGTGAAACATCTCAGAACTATTTCTTTCCAGGGAAAAGCCGAGCTGGAAACAAAGAAGGCATATGAGAACAAAATTAAAATAGCTGCTTATCCTCTCAGCACAGCTTCTTCTTCTCTTTAAATAGAAGCCTGGGACTGTTGGCTTCAGCCAGCACTGGCAGGGAGGAGCAGAACACACACCACCGTGCAGAAAGTAGCACACTGTGCCTGATAAATAATCAGAAGATCAAACAAAGGCCGTTCCAGTTCACTTTGAAGGTTCATACAGCAAGCAGAATTTCCTCTCGTGTTTGCACCGAGGCCCTGTAACTTGGACCAATTAGCAGTAATGTCTGTTCCAGGCAGAAGCCTCCTGATGAAGGAAGGCAGTCCCCAGTAAGACCAAAATTAACCACTGAAATCTGAGTGGTCTCGTGGTGAGCTGCAGTCTGACATCAGCATCTGATGGAATGGAAGTGACCCACAAAGGGCACAAAGATATGGCAGATTTGGAGCAAACCAGCGTGCAGGCTGCCTTCCATTGTACCACCTGTTAATTGAGTACTAAATTTTGTGTTATTTCTGACTTTTGTGTCGGTAATGGTCTGATCCACCATCCATCAAAGATGGCTCTCCCCATAGCAGATGGCCCTTCTCAGGGATAAATTCTGGTACCCGAAATACCTGACAACTCTGGGAGCAGAAGGGTCTGGAGAAAACACCCTATAAGCCAAAACACCTGCATAAGTACTGCGTGAATCCTATTTTAGGGATAACAAAGATCATAAACCAGTTATAATTCCATCAACTACTACTTTCAAAGCCAAAAGATCAGCAATATATTAGAAGCAATGTATTACTTAATGAAAACTAACATTTAGAGTCACAGAACATGCAGTCCTTTCCAAGCCAGGACAACGGCAAAGGTGCAGGTCTGCATTCTTAAAATGGAAACTCCTCCAATCTCTCAATTACTGATTACTTTTTTCCAAATCCTGCACTCGTGTGAATTCTTGTACTGTCAAGAGAATATCAATTGTATCTTAAGGACAAAATGCCTGCATGGAATGTATAGCACAGCTTTGTGAACAAGAGGTGTGAATGCAGCACAGTGCTTCTGTGCTGCCCGATGGTGCAGAAAGCAGGAGCGGGTCAGGAAGGAAGGATGAGGCTGATGGGATGCCTTACCTCTATGAACCTGCAGAGGGTTGCATTGGTTGGGTTGTGAGTGATGAGGAAACGCATACCGTCATAGCTGATTTCCACGGGGGCTGGACGGTTCATAATGGCAGCAAAACGTGTGAGGGGCCAAAAAATTTAAAAAAAGAAAGAAAGAAAAAAAAAAGGAAAAGAAAAAAAAAAATCAATAACCTCGGAAACGTTTCACAGCAGAAAACATTAAAAGACCACTAAGATGGCTGGGATTGATCAGAGCTTGTTTGTTCCTTAAAGATCTCGCTTCTACAAAAGCAGGTTTGCTTCAGAATCCACTCGAATTCAACTTCGGCCTCGGTTACTGCAGGTGGTTTCCTTCAGACTCCACACCTCTACTGCAGGACTAGGCAGCCTGTTCTACATTTAGGCACTGGTGAGGCAAAGAAGTAAGGGCAGGATTTCTCTCCACTTTGTTTTCTTGACGCTTAGTTTTGCTAGAGTCAGTAAAAGGAATACGCCTCCAAAGTGCAGGAGATATCCCATATATTTGGGTGTGCTCGCAGTGTCGGAGTCCTCAAGGCAAGTGGGGTTGGCACACCGAGGCCCTGCGCTCACTTGTCGGCCAGGGCGCTGTGCTGGGCCTGGCAGAACTCTGCCCTCACGCTCAGAATCGCCATAAATGTGCGACGTAAATTCCAGCAGAAGACCTGAGGAGAGAAGGGCAGCACGTCAGAGGGGGGGCAGCTGCCCGCGGCAACAGCACCGACCGCTGCTGTGGCTTCAAACCCTTCGCAGGGCTGCGGGTGGAGATGAGAGGATGCAAACATCAGCACTGCTGTTAGCACAGCACGAAGCAGGGCTCCTTCCCCGCCCGTGGAGGATTCGGATCAAATGCAGTTTTAGACTTTGATCAACCATTGCCCTGAGAGCCCCGAAAATAAACAGTTCGGAAGAAGCCTCCGTGCATCTGATGCTCATAAACATTTCATAAGAGAAAACAGCAGACCAATCCTACACAAACAAATTGTACCTTTGAATCAAGCTTGTACCATTTATAACTATTTATGAAAACAAGGATGACTAAAACTGCCCAGAAAAAAAAAAACAACCACGTTTCCAGTGACTGCCACCCTTAGCAAGCAAGGTAATAACGAGCAGAAAGCAAACAGGAGTTTTGTACGTCACTGTGTTCACAGCACTCGGAATGGGGCAGAGCAAAAACCTCCAGGTGCAGCAGAAAGCTGAGGAATCCCAGGGCCAAACAGCAACAGGAGTGGAGCCGCAACACGGAGGCAGAACCAGCAGCTGCTGTCACTGCTGCTCCCCAGCCCTGACTTCACTGAATGGTGACACTTCCAGCTCCTTCCCAGCTCTCTGCTGCACGCTGTTAACAAAGCACGTGTTGGGAACAGCGCTGGGAACTGTGCTGTGCTACAGCTTCGTTTTTGGAATGAGAAAAGAAAGGAGGCTGTGAGCGCCACGTGTGTGAGCACCCCCAGCCTCACCACCAGCCTCCCCCAGCAGCACAACCCCTACAACCTGCCTCCAAAGCAACAGAGGCCTCATTTAACAGTAACAACTTCCAGTTATTCCCAGTCCCGTCCCTGCTTGCAGCCCGGGGCATCCAGGCAGCAGCTCCCAACCTTAACACGGAGGATTCAAAGCACAGCTGGCTTAGCAACAGCAAGAAAAGCCACAACAGCACAGCTCTACCCCAGCCCTTAGGGGAATGGAAGCAGAGCAAACTGATGCTCACTCAGTATTGGAGACCCAGAGCTGACCCAGCACACAGAACAGCTTTCAGTGCAGGCAGCTGAGCCGTGTTGGATGGAGCTCTCCCTGCAGCACAGCTCGGGAGCCCCGATGTGACATCACAGCAGGTTGAAGTTTAACTGCAGACAGAACATTCCACGTCTCACTTCCTGCTGTTTCGCAACGCAGCCCTCCTGGATCTGGTGACAGCAAACCTAAGTAGGTCAGTAATGTGTCACATCCAAAGGCGTGGAGCAAAGAGCTCCATCACCTCCCGGGGCACAGAGACAACGCAGAGCACTGCGTGCGGGTCCTCAGAGAAGGAAAGCAGCTCTGCTGCGCAGAAGAACTTCACCAAACGGCATCAGCTATTTTGGAATAGCGAAACAGACCCTTAAACTCAGTAAGTGAAAGCGTAGAGCCAAAGAATCACCGCTAGACTTCTGTTAAGGACAGCAGCAAACAGGCAGGCACAGCCGCCCCGTGCCCTGCTGGAGCTCAGAGCAGCACTGCCATGGCTGCAATTAGCAGCACGCGTGGAAGTGCCCACCCCAAACCTCAGCAGCACTGAACATTTTAATGAGACCCTCATCTCAAAACAGACAAATTAAGGACGGCAGAACTACCTCTTTCACTGACACAAAGTCAAAAATCACCCAAAGAACAGCAATTATTTCCTTAAAGAACAGCTCTCAATGCCAAAAAAATGCATTAATTAGGTTGCCAGAGGCAAGAACAAAGACGTTTTCAATAACCTCCCTCAGTCTCAAAGCAGTTCTTCCTCCCAGTGACTCAAATACAAATTTCAGAGAGGAATCCAGGGATAATTTGTCAGCACAGTGACTGTGGGATCAGGGCTCACCCCAGCTGGAAGAGTCCCTCTGAACACATAACATTTGAGTCCTTAAGTGTCAGTTCTTGTGCTTTGTCCTAACTTTATCATGTATTCCACCAAACCTCAGACTTCTCAGAGCACAGCAGTCTGCCAGAGCCACGCTACACTGAGCCAAGCACCCACACGTGCCCAGGCGCTGCAGAACGCCATGCAGGGACGCCCTGTTGACAGGTACTGCAACGGGTCCCCATCCCAGCACACCCTGACATCACCTGGCACAACCTGGCCCGAAGCCTTACATCACAGCAACAGTTCCAAAACCAACCCCGAGGCCCCAGCAGGGTCATTTAAAACACAAACGGCCACCAGCAGACCTTGGCACGGGAGATCAGGACGGGGTTGGAGTACCAGAGGCTCACGGCATTACAAAGCATGCTGTCCGAGGCAAAGAGTGCCACATTTAAACAAATCCTTTGGACGTTTTTCTCTGCAGCACCAACAATGTCATTGGAAGAGCCTCACCCGGCACTACTGGAGCCGTGTCCCAACAAATCACTGTAGTTACACTTCTCCTCCCCTGAGCAAATCAGTGGGAGAACTTCAACGCAATTACCTGAAAGGTGTTTTAGAAATACTATTTACCAAGGCATTCAGGTGGCACCTCTGCAACCTCAGCAGCCCGCACAGCCTGGCCTGGAGCACACGGCCTGCAGTGCAGAGACAGCACGGCACGAGAGCACTTAATTAGCTCTAATGGCTCGGGAGTGATTAAAAACGTAAAGCGCCGTATTTAAGTCTGAAAAATGATTTCCAGAAGGATAAGTAGTTTATGCAGCACCCGCTCCTATTTTTAAAACAGCTTCATTACTGACACATGCATCCCTTCCTCCTGTGACTTCCAACTGCATTTTGCTGAAGTTCAGCAAGGAAGATCGGGCTTTTAATTAGGAAATCCAGAAAAACCCCACGTCTAAACCTCCTGAACTCCCCAGGTAGTGCTGTCAGATTTCTCCCTCCTCATGTCAGCAATTTGCACTTCTAAGACCCGAGCACCATCAAATTGATGACAGTAAACAGCATCTACAACGCAAAAAACAAGAAGCAGTTTTTCAGCCAATTAACCTGCAGCTTTTTGTACTTGGAAAGTGAGATGGAAACCACAGAACGACGACATGTCCCACATGGCCGCTCGGACTGGGAGCACCCAGCGCTGAGAATGGGGAGCAGCAGCCCAGGGCATCCAGCAGGATGAGTGCAGGCAGCAGCAGTGCTCGCATCTGAAAGGCTCTGGGCACGCCTGGGAGTGAGTGAGTGCCTGGTGTCATTGAACTACCAGGGAACAACCATCCATCAAGATGCCCATCTCCACAGCCAGGCTGAGTGAGCTGTCGCAGTCCCTGCACCCACAGATGTGAGTTACAGCTGAAGCACCTGGGCTCCCACCCCCAGTGCTCAGCTCCAGACACTGACAAAGTTTGAGAAAGCCTAACGAGGCCAATTTGAGAGGAATGTTTTTCAAGATACTACGAACATCCACAAATATGATTGAAATGTAAGCAAGGGGCAGGCTACTCATCACCTCTGCCTGTTTATTTAGGCTAGTTAGCTAATTGAGAAAGAACGCTTCCATGGATTCCTGACTTGGAAGACATTTCACCTGAGACTGCCTTGAGTAAAACCAACAAAACCACCTCCTGCAGCTGCCTGCCCAGCAGCAGAGCAACTCCTAAACCAGCCAGCAGCTTGCTCCTCTGAATTGCACATCAGTCCAGGAAGACAGCTGACGAGAAACAAGGGACAGCACCAGGAATTCCTCACTCCAAAGCACGCAGTTGGAAGTGCTTCCTTCTCTGCACAGATCAACAGCTTGCAACAGCTGCAGCTTCCACCCACTGCAAAACGCAGATACCTCCAAAAGGTCACTGGGATCACCTTCCAAAAAGAGCTGGAGTCAGGATGTGGTACAAAGCTGAGCGGTCACTGCGTGAGGATACTGAAGGTCTGCAGTGTGAAACCATCTCAACTCACTTTGTTCCGTAAGTGGGAATTCACAGTCAGTGTTAATGAGTGGGTAACAGCTGCAGCTTTTATTTCCCTCTTTGCAAAGCCTTCCTTGCAGTGTGCACTCACACAGGTGAATCAGCACCCACAGCACCGCCAGCACAAAGCTCAACCCCAACAAAATTTCTGTTCTGAACAACACTGCAGTGCTGTGAGACTTTTCCTGCCATCCCGCCTGCTATGTTCCACTTCCCCATCCCATGCTGTACCTCTGAACGACCCACATCCCACCAGCAGATGCTCGGAAGCATCCTCAGGATTGGTTTCTTTACAGCATGAGGCGCTTTAAAGTGCAAGACTTCAGCGAGACCCTCCGATTCGTCAGCCTTCACGCAGCAGAAAGGCACCTCAGTGCCCCGACACAACACCTCCCCTCCCACGTGCTCTGCTGCACACAAACTCCAGAAGCAGCACTGCTGGATGAGGTCCCTGTGCCGGAGGAGCTGCTGGGGCAGACACGTGCCTGAGGGCTGCACTCTGACACAGCACAGCCTGCAGCAGCACAGCCCCGCTCTGCAGTGACTCATGCATTTCCTTTGCTCGAACGCAGGCACTGTGAGCAGCATAGGCATCAATCTGCCCCAGCAAGATTTAAAAGAAAAAAAAAAAAAAAAAACCACCTCAGTTAAGAAGTGACGCATCAGGAAACGGTGAGAACTGTCACAGGTAGCACACAGTGCTGCACGGCAAAAGGACAACTCCAAACCAGAGCCCAAAGCTGGGTGCCACGCAGAGCTTCACCACCAGCTGCACTGCACTGCACAGCACACAGAGCTGCACGCTGCTCCTCCCAGCAGCTCACAGCACAGCTCTGCCACTTGGGAGTTTTTGAGCACCTTCCCCACCCACCACCGAGCTTAAAAAAAAAAAACAAACTTCAGAAGACATTTGAATATGATTTGCATAGTGCATCCAAGAAGTTTGGTGTTCCTGAAAGTGAAGTGAAAGCCAGAAGTGCCCCCTCCCCCAAGAAAAAGGAATTCAAGCTTACTGCTTTACCCTTCCAGCCATAAAATCCCATTTAACTTGAAATACACACAATCAGAAGTAACTTCAGACAACACCCCACCACTACGTGATGTTAAACTCATCCCTAAAACTCAGCACAGTGAGTTCAGGTGCAGCACCTGATGGGGTTTGAACACAGCTCCACCAGAACGTCGGCATCCCTGGCAGCTGAGGAAATTTCTCACACTTTGGGATGAAACATCTCAAAAAAAAAAAAAAAAAAGAAGCATTAACAAGTCAAGCAGGACTTGAAAGCAACTTCAAACCACACAGCAGCAGGGATATTATTCTGTGAAGCTACAGAGTTGAATTACTTGCACCTTACTCATCTCGCTGCTTTGAATTTGCCAGACTCCTCTGCAGGCAGAATGACAGCGCAGAGCCTCGGCGCTCCTGCAGGAGTCACATTCGGCCCCGCTACTGAAACTTAAGCTGATGAATTTCACCGCATGTACACAAAGTTGCAATTGTTAAAATGCAGGGTCCATTATTTCAAGCAGTGCCCGACTTCCAGCGCAAGTCACCAGAAGGAATGTAAGTCTGCAGCAGAGAAAAGAGAAAGGAGGGGTAACAAAACAAAGGCACAGCTGAAAGCGACCTGAATAGAGGCAGCAGCTCGGCACCTCAAGTGTTAGCACAGAGAAGGGATCAAGGGACTGAAGGCTGCATTCAGCCTCACGACACAGCAGCAGGTCTGTTCCATGCAGGCCCAGCCCGCCCCGATGTGTCACAAGGAGCCGACCCACACCTCAGCCCATGGCTCTGCTCCTCAGCGCCCAGCAGAGCCGTCCTACTCCTCCAACCCTTTAACAGGCAACGCCGCCTCACTCATCCGAGCACAGAGCCCTGCGCTCCTCTGCTGGCTCAGCACGGGTGTATCGCTGACAAGCCTCCAAAGATACTATCTAAATCCACAGTCTGTACCACTCACAGCGATTGCCCACGGCCCAGGAGCTGCCTTCAGCTGTGCAGCGCAGCCAAGGGCAGGCAGGGCCCAGCCGGCCCCGGGCCAAGGCCGCCCAGCAGCGCGCTGCTCAGGGGCAAAGTGCGGCGTCACAGCTGCAGCCACAGCCAGGGGAGCAGCGCAGGTAACTGAGCCCGAGGGCAGGGGCTGCGTCCTCAGAGCCGAACGCGAAGGTGCCGCCAGCAGCGCCGTGCAGCCATACATACGCAGACGCCGCCTCCTACTTTAATTCAGATTAAGGCTGATCCTTTCTTTCCAATAATTGAGATCACCGGAGTATTTCGATACGTTGAGTCATAAGAAGATAGAGTTTTTAGGCTGTTGCCAGTGGTGGTTTTATCATTTTTTCTTCTTTAAATACTAACTGCAGTTCTGAGTCAGAACCCAACTGGCTCATTTGGGGAGTTTCAAAGCCGGTTTCCATTTATACAGCAGCCTTTAAAAGCCAACTTTCTGCCTCCTCACGCTGTGAGCAATGAGCACACAGCCGCCCGGGAGGACACAGCTCACGGCCAACCACGCCAAGGAGCCACAGCCACCGCCCAGCAGGGGCCACCCCTGCCATGTCCCCACGTGGTGACCCCCCCACAGCAGCCACCTCCACCCTCCACAACCGTGTTTCCTCCCCCCAAAGCGTGCCCCAAGCAGCAGACCCTGCAGGACAGCGTTCCCTGCCCCAGAGCACCCCACAGTCGTCCTCAGCGCTCCCCGCAGCCCCTGCGCCGTTCCCCCTCCCCGGGCCTCACAGGGCTGTCCCTCTATTACACAGAAGGTCCTGCCCTCTGCCAAGCCCCAGGAAAGCCACCACATCCCGGACACCCTTCCTCCCAGCTCCACCCCCGGCCCGAAGGGAACCCCCAGCACCGCTCCCAGCTTTCTCCTCTCCACTTCCAGCCCGGATCCCGGAAAGTCTCCTCATCCTTTACAGCCCACCTCCAGGCCAAACGCAGGGCAGCCCCTTCCGCCACAATCTGGGGGCTTCCCAGCCCCTCCCAAACAACTCCTCACCCACCCGTGCACAAACAGGACAATAACCACAGACCCCCTGCTCTCGGACACCCCCATCCCGAGCCAAGACCCCATTCACCAACACCAACACCCCCTTCCCACCAACTGCCGCCCCACGCACACCGAGCCCAGGCCGTTACCCTCACCCAGACCCACAGGTGAAGCGGGACCACCCAGCGGCTGACATCCCCGGGAAGGGGGGGTAACACCGCGCCGCCCCGCGGCCCCACGCACCTCCCGCCACCGCGAACCGCAGCAGCACCGCCGGGAGGAGCCGCACGGGACGGCGGAGGCCCGGGCCGGGCAGCTGAGCCCCGCGGCGGCCGCGGCCCCCGGAACGCCGAACCGCCCCGGCCGGGCGGGGTCCCGCGGCGCACAAAGGCCGCGCTACGCGAGGCCCCCGCCGCCCCCGCCCCCCGAGCGGCCCCACCGGCCAGGGGCGCCCCGAGGAGCCCCCCGCCCCGCGGCCCCCCCCGGCCAGGCCCGCCCCGGGGCGGGTCTCGGTCCGCACGCGGCCTCCTCCTCACCCGGAGCCCCCCCGGCTCCTCACCCCGGGCATTGAGCGCGGCGCCGTTCTTCCGAGCGGGCCCGGCGCCTCCCACACCGCGGGCCGGGGGGCGCGACGGGGGCAGGAAGGGGCGGCGGCGGCGCGGAGCGGCGGGGCCCGTGACGGGGCTGGGCTGCGCGCGACCCGCTGCGGCCCGAGCGACGGAGACACCCGAGAGCCCCCGCGCCGCCACACGGCTCCCCGCGCACGGGCCGCTCCCTCCCCGCCCTGCCGCGTGGTTCGGCCCGCCCGGCGCTGATTGGCACGGCGCGCCGCACACCCGCGCCCGGCGTTGGTACGGTCCGCCCCTCCCACCGCCCCTCCCGGCAGCGCTCACTCGGTGCCGTCGCGGGGAGGTCCCGCGCCCGCCCGGGCGGTGCGAGGAGCGCCGCCGAGCTCCGCTGCCGCGGGTCCGCGCGGCCCGAGCCCCTTCCCGTGCCGCGGGGGGCCGCCGCTCCCATCCCTCCCCGTCGGAACGCCGCGCACCCCCCCGCGCGGTAGCCGGCGTTGGTACGGCCCGCTTCTCCCCCTGGGACGTCGCTGCGGACCGACCCCCCCGCCACACTTGGACCGGTCCTCCCGCACCACGTGCGGAGCGGCCTTCCACGCCAGCACCCCCCCGTGCAGAGGGGCGGTGGAACAGCCCTTCCCCCCCGCCCGGTGGTTCGGTCCGCACGGCGGTTCCCACGGCTTCCGCGGCTCGGAGCCGCGACGGCACCTGGCAACGGGCACGGCGTTAACAATTAAACAATGGCTAAAAGCGTCTCAGCCTCGTGCAGCAACCGGGCACGGCAGCCCGAGCCCCACTCACTGCGCTCCTATCGCCAGGAAGAACAGAAGCCACGCCACGAGCCCCGGCCCGGGGCAGGGTTGCAGCCACGTGCCCCGTTAGTTCGGGCCGGGTGCGACCGCCCCGGAACGGGAACAAGAGCGCCTCTGTGCTCTGCCTACCGGGAGCTCCAGCGGGGCCCCTCGCTGCCCTGCCACCGCGCGTCCATCTGCACAGTACACATCATCGAGCCCTGCAGCCCACCAGGCCCCTTCTGCAGCTAAAGAAAAGCTTTTTATCAGAGAGCTCACTGATTAACACCCCGTTATCTCAGTAGCAGGGAGCAAGAGGGGCGGTGATCACATCCACACCAGATACACGCTGCTCCTGGCAGAGGAGCAAACGCTGGAAGAGGGATGGCAACACACCCAGCCCCAAAGCAATCCAGCTCCTATCTTCAGCCAGAGAAAAGCCCATTGCTCCTCTGCCTGCCAGACAGCGCTGTCTGGAAGGGCACCGCGTCCATTTTAACAATGGGAACAGATTCAGTGGCATCTGGAGGCTCTGGCCAAGCCCAGGGCCGCACTGCGTTGTGTTGTGGGTTCCACAAGGTTGTAACAAAGAAACATCTCAGCTCCTCGGCACCCCGAGCAGATCAGACACCTCAGCAGGGCACAGCACACCTCCTCACAGCCCGAGGGGTGCTGAGCCTCAGCTGATGGGCTCCGGCCGCCCTGCTCAGCCAGGAGAAAACGACTTGCCCTAGACAGAAGGTCAGTTTGCTGAAAAGTCTGAATTAATTGCTAAAGCACTGATTTTATTGCTGGGTATCAAACCCAGCAGTCCCCACACAGCCCAGCCCGGCCCACCTGCCTCTTTCCTCGTGCTCCAGCAGCGGGCAGCAGCCAGCCCACACCGCGCAGCCACCGATCGCTCCGAGCAAAGCCCACAGCACGAAGACATCAGGACGAGGACCAGGGCCTGGCACAGCCCCAGACCAGGCACTGCACGGCACCGCATCTCATCCCGTCGGACCGCGGCGGCCCTTCGCACCTCCCCACCAGAGCTGCTCTGAGCGCATGCGCACAACCTCTCGAGTCTGGCGCCACGGCGCTGCGCGAGCGCACTCACGGCGAAGGGGGCGATAAGCCCCTCCCACGCACGTGCTTGTCTCCCTATCACACGCCCAGCACTGCGCATACGCTCGAGCAGAACGTTTCTGTCTCAGCCCGCCCGCGGCTCTTCGCGCATGCGTACCGCGCGGCGGCGGGGCGGCGTGCCGCCAGGAGTGAGGCGGTGTGCCGGCGCAGGCGCAAAAGCGCGTGGGGTGGTCGCGCGGGAACCGCTGGGGGGGGGCGCTGTGAGGGATGGGGCGGTACTTCCGGCCCCTCACTTCCGGCCCTAGCGCTGCGGCGATCGGTGTGGCAGCGCCGTTCGGGCCCGTTCCGCACCGCGCCCGCCCCTCCGCCCGCATGCAGCGCCGCGACGACCCCTCCGCCCGCATGGGCCGGGGGCCGGGGGGCCCCGGAGGCGCCCGCCAAGGGGGTCCCAATCAGCGGCGGTCGCCCCGAGGCGGGGGGGGCCGTGGGGCCGGGGCCCAGCAGCCGCAGCCCCTGCTGACCGGCGGAGCGGCCGCCGGCTCCTCGGGCGCGCAGGGCCCCGCCGCCGCCTCACCCGCCCCGCTGCTGCCCGGGGGTGCCGGCAAGATGGAGCCCGAGAACAAATACCTGCCCGAGCTGATGGCCGAGAAGGACAGCCTGGACCCGTCCTTCACGCACGCCATGCAGCTCCTCAGCGCAGGTACCGCGCGGGGCTCGGCGGGGCGGGGCGGCCCGGCCCCGTTGCGGGGTGCCGAGGGCTGGGGGTGGCAGTTTGTCGAGCGGTGGGCTCCTGCTCGATGTGAGGCATGGGGCGGGCGAAGCCCGGAGCCGAGGGTTCGTTTTAAAGCGGGACGTGGTGAGCTTGGCCGCTGTCAGCCCCGGGGATGCGGGGGTCCGCAGGGGGGGCGGTCCGAGCTGAGATTTCCGTCAGCGGCCGCTCGAGGTGCGTGCGTCGGGACTGCGAGCTCTGATTTTCCACTCGGGTAATCCGTAGAGAGCTCGTTTGGTGCTGTTGCTGAACATCAATAGGGAATGGAAATGGCAGTCTTTGTTCTGTGCCCGGAGCAGCCTTCTCCTTCCCCATCGCCGCTGTCCAATCGCCTGCCGCCTCTCATTTCTCCCCATCTCCCCGTGCAGCTGCTGCTCCGTGCCGTGCAGGGTGGGCTCAGCTGCCTCCGATACCTGGCAATAAAATCAGAGCCTTCAGCATTTAATTCAGATTCTTCAGCAACCTGACCTTCTGTCTCGGGAAGGTTGTTTTTCCCAGATAAGCGGGACAGCTGGAGCCTAAAAGCAGAGTCCCAACATTCCACGAGCTGTGGGGAGGTACCCTGCTGGGGTGGAGAGTACGGGCACCATGACAGGTTGAAGTACTAATTGGGAATGTAGTCAACAGCCATGTTTTTTGTAAAAAAAATAAAAATAAAAAATAAGAAAATAAAAAATGTCTTAACAGAATATGGGACCTGGCCTTTGTCGCACCCAACCTCTTGCCTGGATGGCATCTGCCAGTAGAAGCCCACAGCCCCCACAGACCCCTTTTCAAGAATGCCACATTAACACAGCACATGCTTAACGTTAGGTTAATTCTAGGAGTGGTGGTCATGTTGTGGTTATGTATCAATCTTTACATGCCTAAAATATGTGAGATCTGTGTGCTTTAGCTGCTGGATGTGCATGCCCAGAGGTGCCATCCTCCCTGCACCCAGCGCTGCAGTACAGCGATGTCGGCTTGCTGACCTGCCGTGGGGTTGGCAACTTTCATTCCTGGATTTCAGTGACACCTGCAGACCCCAGAGTCAGCTTAAAGAGGGAACAGCTTAAAATATTGGCTGCCACTTTGAGCTTAGTACGCGTGCAGTGCTGAGCAGGTGGTGCCAGCACAGGGATACGGCAGACTGAACCAGCACAGTGCTCCATGCTCTGCCGTTTGTCATTCTGCTTAGAAATGATTGTTTAAGGTCTTTATACTGCTGAATATTGCTGTAGTTGTCGCAGCACTCGGGGCTTTTTTCATTCCTCCTTTAATGTGGGAAATAATTCTTAAGAATTGCTGTCTCCTGTTATGCAGATAGCTGAGGTACATCGTCATGGGTAACTTGGCATCACTTGTGGACATCTCGATCTAAATAAATCAGTTTTATAATCCGATTTGCCATCAATTTAATGTTTTTCATTAATAAAAGCATTTAGCCAGCTGATGCTCACAGCTCTGTGGTAATGCTTTCCAGCTCCACGAAACCCAAGGATTGAGGAGCGTGCTAATTCCCAAAGAAAGAGCAGCATTCTCAGCCCACTTCGCACAGCTTTGCAGAGCAGCACAACAAGGATTTATGAGTTTTTCTACTAATTTAAAATTTGCTGTTGGTAAACTGCAGCTTTGTGAGATGTCAGATTGGAAGAATGCCAGCTGCTTCCTGCTTGCTTTGGGTATTTTGAAAATTGGGGTTCTGGGGGAGAGTATTCACCAGCAGACCAAATTCAAGCAGAGCAAGAAGCTGATGAAAGAGTACCTGAAATAAAGGGCCTCAAAGCACAGCTTTGCACAGATGGCTGACTGCTCCCCAACTCATCTGGAGTGCTCCGAATGTCTCCATTGCCATAGCAGCCCCTGGGGATGTCACGTTGCTGTAGAGCTTGCTTGGGAACTTGGGTCTGGGCCAAGGAGTAGTGCCTCCATGCAGCACACCTGAAGCACAGTGATTTTCAGATTTAAAAAAAGAGTGATTATTGAATGTCAGCCCTACTCCTCTTCCTTTTTTCAGGAGTGCAAGTTGCTTGTCCTGCCTCTTTCTGGAGGAAACCACAGGGAGGTTTTTTGCATTGTAGCTGAGACTTCTTGTTTAAAATAGTGTCTAAAAGTAGCCTTAAAGTACCTTTGTAATTCTGGAGCTGTTTAGTGTTTCTGAAGAACTAAGCATTGTTTGGGATTGAGATGAAAGGCCGCGCAGTGACGTAACGCTGATTCTGAAACAATGTACTGTGTGATAAAAAAGCACTGAAGTGGGTAGACTGTGGGATTCTGTGACACAGCACCCTGAACAGACCTTGCAAACTGGAATTTTTGCACCTTGGAATATGAGGTTCCTCACTCCCATGACTCAGGGTCTGCATGAGCTTCCTTTTCCATAGGAAGAAGGAAACCCCTTTTCTTGCTTCAGTTTATGCTCTGCCTGCTGTAGGTGCAGGGCTGGAGTGCTGCCGTTCTGTGAGGCGCAGTCCTGCTTCCATGCACTGGGAAGTTAGGAGGCATGCCGTGCCGTGTCAGTGGGGTGGAGGTGTTTTCCAAGTTCTTGCATTAACCTGAGCTACTTTCATTTCATGGAGAACCTCTCCTCGGGCAGAGCTGGCCTTTAATCTCTGAGCTTCCTGTGCTACACAAGCGAGCCGCCTCTCCGCTCCGTTTGCACCTTAACCTGTAGCATCTCGAAGGTGCTTCATCTTCCCAGAAGTGTGGGATGGTGAGGAGGGCAGAGCACAGATGTTCAGCGTGGTTTTGCCAGGGAGAGCTTGGGCTGAGATCAGGAGCGGCACTGTGGCTGCTGAGCCTCCTTCGTGCAACGCAGCAGCATCGCCAACCCCCCTTTACCTGCCCTGTCGGATTTCTTCTGCCCCACGTGAAGTCCGGGAAGCCACTGCCATGCATGCCACCAGCCTGCTGACATTCCTCACGGCAAGAAGGTTACCTTCTGCTGCACCTCTGACACGGCCTTAAGAAATGAGGTGTGCTTAATCCCTCGGGGCGTGCGTACGCTTCTCCTGCATGTCAGCAAGTGGTCCAACAAACTGCTGCCGCTCGTCGGCTCGGTCGGTGCTGCGTTCAGTTCGTAGCTCGTGGGGCAGGAGGGGCAGTGGGACACATCTCAGGTAATGCGGGGCTGCTCCTTCCTCGCGCCTGTGTGAGGCTTGGGTTCCTTCTGTGCTGTGCAGGAGACTGAGGCCACCTGCACTGACCCGAAAGAGCTTTGCGGGTTGCTTTTTGGGTCAGGGCTTTTTCTTCTCTCTGGTTTTGGGTTTCATTTGCAGAATTAGTGATGCTGAGAAAAGCCTCAGCAAAGCTTTAACCGTTTGTTGCTCCCCCAGCCTCATTCCCAGGCGTTGCTGCTGTTGCATCAGGCAGAGGAGGTTTTGCTGTCTGTTCAGGAGCGCCGCTCTCTGCTTTTCAGAGGCTTATGTCTGATCACGTTGCTCTGGCAAGACAGCCTAGGGGTGCTTTTATTCCTGTGTGTGTTAAAGTCCTTTCTGTTAATATGCAGAATACTCTTACAAATATTCTTACTGGTTTTGGAGAACCGAAGTGTTGGAGAGAGAATCCAACTGTACTGTAGGATTTAAAGCTGTGCTTGACCAACACTGAGCCCGCCAGCAGCTCCTTGCGTTCCACCTCCCGATTCTCTGATGTGTTCTTATAGCTAAAATTAAAAGGCTGTGCGTAAAGCTGACCCAGGCGTCTCCTTGGTCTGTTTTATAGATTTGACAGAGCTCCAACTGCATTTGCATACTGTCCTCAGGAGATCAGTTCTTTGCAAAGCGAAAATCGGCTCATCTTCCTCAAAGCCAATTGTATCCCATCTTTGTTTTTTTTAACTGAGGAGTCATGGTAACACTCTTGTAAGCGATCCAAAGAGCTGTTCCAAGTGAAAATTTGAAAAATTGGGCTTTTTTCATAATTATGCAATGTAATAGCCAAGTTATATGGTTAGATCTCTGAACTAAACATATATATATGTGTATGTATAGCCCCCATCCTTGGGGCTGCTGGAAGGTGCCAGGTGCCTCCATGCAGGCTGCATGGCTTTGGAGTCTGACGTGTTACTGGGTGGACAGCGTGCCAAGCATCTGATGGAAGCCAGTCTTCGTAAACATGAGCATTTAATGCAAGGCATAGAGATGATGGCAGGGACAGAAACTGCAGGAAACGTGAGACAGCGCGGCTGCCTCTGCAAAGCCCGGGAGCTGAGCAGGCTGTCCTGCAGCTCTAATCCAGTTATGTGTGATCTTGTGAAACGTCTCTCTGCCCCCCTGAGATGTGAGAAGTTGTATCTGCAGCGCTTTGCACTCAGAAGAGATATTTATAGCTCCTGGGTTTGCTGGTGAAATGGCGTGCTTCAGCCCTAAGGAAGGGTCCTCGCTCGGCACCCACAAGTAATAAGGGGGGCAGGGCTGCACCAAGGGGTGCCGCGGTCCGTCAGTCTTGGGGTTAATATTGATGCACCGACTGTAGATCTGGGGCACTTGAGGTCTTCTTGTTGGCCATTAAATAAAACTCGGGCGTGACCAGAGAGCTCGGAGGAGAAAAAGCTCCGCTGTAGCCTTGGCAGAGCACTGAGGGTTTGCCTCCCCCGAGGCCAGGTGTGTTGCAGCAGGGATGGCTGTGCGAGCGCTGAGGGTGGCTCTTGGTCTCCTGTGGTCTCCCCTCCTGCTGTCTCGTTGCGAGTTTATTTTCCAGCAGGTCAGAGGAGGTGTTGCTGCCTCCTAATTGATCTCCCTTAATGACCTGCTTCCAGGAGGTGATGAGGCCTTTCCTCGGACCCCCCAGGCTGCACTGTGCCTCCACATCACTCAGCCCAGCCCCAGCTTTTCTTTTTCCAGGCCCCCACAACTCCTAGCATTCAATTAAAACTCAGAATCTTGCTTTGGCAGTCAGCATTTGTGGTTACGTCGGCTGAGTCAGGTTGGGGCATCTCTAGGGCTCGTGTGCCTGGGGCTCACAGCTTGAAGCCCTGAACTGTCGGTGATAAAGGTGCGTTCCTGGAAGGAGAACTGTCAGATCCAGAAACCAGTCCGACTCCGGGCTGTTTCTGACTGAGACTTCTGGTTATTAAGAATGTTGTCAGCATAACTGGGATTCACAGTGCGGGTACGTGCTGATGCCACTACGTAAGTGACAGACTCAGAATAGCGCATCAGCTTTAAAAATCTGGCAAAGATTTGCCTGCTTTGCTGGTCTCTGTGCTCTGAAGTGGAGGGATGCAGTCCGTGTGGCTGGGCTGGGTGCTGCGGGTCAGGGCTCTGCCGTGGGAACCGCGCTCACATGGAGGCACGAGCCTGGGGACGGGCAGCAGGAGGCACAGCACAAGTGATGCACAGAGCTGCTTCAGTTTCCTCCCCTGAGTGATGAGGTTATTGTAGGGCGTTCCCTGCTGCTCTCGTGTCCCCTTCATTGTCCTGGATTTGGCCTTCTGGAATCCTTAGGTGTGAAGGGAAGGAGAGGAGCTGGGCTGGCATCGAGGCTGTCCTGTCTATCCAGACCCCATTTGTACAAATTCATCTGATCGATGTTCATGTGCTGACAGAAATGAGGGTGGTACGTCCTGGTACGATTCCAACGCTAAAATGATGCTTGTTTGAGGAATATAAGCAGCCCTATTTTTATCTTGTTTAGAAATTGAAAAAATTCAGAAGGGTGAAACAACAAAGAAGGATGAGGAAGAGAACTACCTGGATTTATTTTCTCACAAGAATATGAAACTGAAAGAACGAGTTCTGATACCTGTCAAACAGTACCCCAAGGTGAGGGCCAGAAAATAGCTTACTGAATCTCTGTGATTTGCTTGTTTTCTATGGATTTTATGGCTGAATGTTAGAGATAGTGGCTGTCAGTGTGTCAGCAGGAGTTATGCCAGTGTGCCGCTATCGCTGTGGAATTCTTCCTGTGCAAGCTTGCAGGATCTTATTTCTAATATATTACATGTATTACATTTCTAGAATGTCTAGGGATAAAGCTAAATGGTGATGCGTAGCTGTGATGTTTCTTTACAAGAATAGACTCATATGCTGAGCTCTGTGTTTTACAGTTAAGACCACATTTAACTCTTAAGACTGCCTGTAAATCTGCTACAGAGTAGTAGTTAGAATTCAGCTCGTTTTCCGTGAGTTAATTTAGCTTGATTTTCTGGTGGAGCATTTTAATTTGGAATTTAATTTTTCCTGTGTGTCTTTGGTCTAATTACTTTTGGTGTGACTAAATTTGTAATCCAGGCTAACATTAAGAGAAGCTTTCGTTAAGGTTACTGAGTTGGGGGCTAAATGTTTCTTTTCTTTTTCAGTTCAACTTTGTTGGAAAGATTTTGGGACCTCAAGGTAACACCATCAAGAGGCTTCAGGAAGAAACTGGTGCTAAGATCTCTGTGCTTGGGAAGGGTTCAATGCGAGATAAGGCAAAGGTAACGTCCCCCCCTTGAAACCATGCATACGTTAACGCCTTTCAGTCTGATGTGAAAAGCAGATGTTCCCAAAGCATTTTATAAATCAGAATTGAAAAGCGAAGGCAGTAGGAAGTCACCTTTCTGAAATTGTTCTGTGCTTGCTGGGAGCATTCTCAATTGAGAGAGCAGTGTGATGGATGTTTTCTCCAGAAGTATACTTGCAGAAACCCGTCATCTTTTGATGTACTGTACCTCAGGAGTACAGATAGCTTGTATGGAAGGTGATATACAAGGTCTTTAAAGTAAGAACCAATTCTACCTACTCGTTGAGAAGTCATTTGCTGAAGTAATACGTTTCCCCTTCAGAAAAACCCCAACGTTTCCCATTTCCAGCAGTCCCCTCTGAGGTCTGTAAATTCTCATGGTTTACGGAACACTTTGGAGCAGTGTGTTGCTGGTGATCTTTAGTGAATCACAAAGAGCCAGAAGGCTTTCTGGGCAGAAAAAAATGGATTTTTTTTTTTATTTGCTTGCTCCTAAAATTGAGCTAACAGTCAATCAGTGGGGCTGTAACTTCATTCCTCCTTTACTTCAGCAGCCTGAGAAGTTTTTACACTCCAGTTTATTTATAGCTTCTTAACGCCAGCTGAATAATGCAGGTATCCAAGAGCAGAATTAGAGCATGAGTGTTTGAGATATTAGACTTCACTTCCACTGTGAAGAACACCTCAGGCAGTAGGGGGTGTAGAACAGGAGAACATCGCTTCCGTGTGCTTAGTGGAAAAAGTTTCTGGCATCATTGCATTTACACTGATACCACAGTCAGCTGGGAAGGTGGCTGTGAAAAGCTGGAGGGTATAGGCTGCAGGTTGTGCTTGGGGCTTCTTGTAACACTGTATTCTCATGTGCATAGGATGTCAACGTGATCGATATAATCAGACACAGCTAAAATGCTTTTTAAGCCCACTAAGGCTCAGGATATAGAAAAAGAAAAGCAGTTTTGCTGCATTTTGTTCAGTTTTAGGACTCTCTGATACACTTTTTTTCAGGAGGAAGAGCTGCGTAAAGGGGGGGATCCTAAATATGCTCATCTAAATATGGATTTGCACGTCTTCATTGAAGTGTTTGGACCCCCTTGTGAAGCATATGCTCTGATGGCTCATGCCATGGAAGAGGTCAAGAAGTTCCTTGTCCCAGTATGTATACTGATGCTCTTTCCTTATTTAAGGAGATAGATGTGCAGTATTAATCTCAAAGTGGTACACTGCTAGGGCAGTAGCACAACAAACTTGGAATAGGTATTTCTTTCCAGTATTAGCGATGGACACAGGGGGTGGAGAGCTTGTCCAGCTCCATATGTCAGTGTTAGCAGGTGAATAATTGTCTGTCTGGCACGGAAGAGATTTCCATAGCATTGGTCAGGTCAGAAGCTCTGTGCACAGAAGTGTTTGCTGTGACATGAGGGTGAGGAGGGTGGCTGCCCAGGAGCTTGGCAGCAGTGTACCTAATGTTGTAGGTAGTTTTTGAGACACAGCTGTTACATCAATATTTCTGTGACTTTAAATTGGTGAGGTGTGAAGGGACCTGTTTTTGCTGCTGGGGCATTTATATAACTGACATTTCTTGTCCTTTTGGAGATTTCTTCTAGTGGTGAAGTTTCTGAGACCCTCATGTTCAACTTGATGTTAGCCTTACGTTATGTAGCGTAACCAAGCTAGAGTATCGCCCCCAGGAATTGCAGAACCTGGAGGAGTCTCACATGCATTATTGAAATACTGAGGTATTGCTCACCAAATTGGGAAGAAAACAAAATGGGGGTGAAGCACGCAGTGCTCCCAGCTTCTGGCTAGCCCAGCCTGTGATTCAGAGCCCTAGCAGGCAGAGAGCTGAGTGCAGCACCGTGCTGCGTTGAGCTCGGCTGAGATGGGAGAGCTCAGATGTTCTGTCTGAAACAAAAAGGGCGGGTGGAATCCAAGAGCTGTAGGTAGTGGGGAAGTGTGGCAGAGCTTACGGTGGCTGGGTGGTTTCCGTGAGTCTGACACAGAGAGATGACTGTGTGAAGAGCCTTTGAAGGAAAGAGGTCATCTTCAAGGAGACCCTTGGATGTACAGAACTGTGCCTCGCTAAGGCAAGCGTGCAGCCTTGCTATTTAAAGTGTCTTATCTATCGGTGCCTTCAAACAATGTGTTAAACTTGTGAAAACTGACAGAGCAGTCACTATGGAAGCCAGCAGTGCTGTGAAGACGCAGCTGGTAGGAGACTCCTTGCTTTGTGGAGTTGCCATGGCAGCATAAAGATCCCCTCTGTGTGCTCAGGGAGGGGTGGGCTGCAAGGACCTCTGATGGCTCACCAGGGACTCGGCTAATTCCTGAAGCTGGATCCCCTGGGGCGATAAAAACGCACAAAGCAGAAGCGTACTGTGTTTGTGAGACTGCGAGAAGACAGCCTGCATTTGCACATTGCTATTTACTCTTCGTCAGGCTGCATCCTCTCCTGTGCTGTCAGCGTGTCAGGAGCACAGCAGTATGCTGTTGCATTATGTGGGCTCACTGCCACCTGCCTGCCTTTAAATAGGGGTGTAAGGTGCTTGAGGGGAGATACATCTTACCTGACTTAACCTCTGAACTCTCCAACATTTGCAAATAAAACTTGCCAGTGTCCCTAGGGTGCTGAGTATCGGATGCCTCCAGAGCTCCCGCAAGCAGGTCCTCTTCCCAGGGACCATCTGCAGCACACACACAAAGTACTGTGCTCTTCTCAGCTGCTTTGGAGTAAGCTGGCATTTGTGTGCTGCTGTCTGCTGAGAAGATCCCAGGAAAACCAACCAGCAGGCTTTCATTTAGGACTGCTAGGTCATTTTTATTCTAGCACGGTGGCTTATGGTACCCTGGAGCAGAGACTCTAGTTAGCTGCTCTTTGGAGCTGACTCTCTCCCCTCTTTAGGATATGATGGATGATATCTGTCAGGAGCAATTCTTGGAGCTCTCCTATCTGAACGGTGTACCAGAGCCAACTCGTGGCCGAGGAGGCCCTGTGCGGGGAAGGGGAGCAGCTCCACCACCGCCTCCACCTGTTCCAAGGTACCTTTCCCAAAAGCATGGACCTGGAAATGCTGCATCTTGCTCAGAGTGGTGCTGCGAGATCAGGTTAAGCTGCTTATTCTTGTACATCAGCTGTTGACTTTGACCTTGGCTTTTGGCCAAAGCTTTCTAGCCTTGTTTTGCAGGCTTGCTTTAGCAAGCTGACATCAAATATTCTGTATGTTTTGAGTTACAGTAGTTGTGGTCTAGCTCAATGGATGGTTTCTTTATTATTTTTGCTGTCTGAAATCATTAGCATCATAAAATAGCCATTAAAAAATTGAAAGAATAGCTAGAAAATTGTTTTTTAAAAAGAAAATCAGCCTGCAAAATCATGCGCAGATGTTTTGTGTTTGCTTCTACAACCTCCAGCAGAATACATATTTTCAGTTTAAACTGACCTTCCTTTGAAAGTCACAGGGCAGTGTTATTCTGTCGCTGCTGTCAAGGCGTTGAGATAAATTGGTGTAACACTGTTGCTGTAGTTGCTTCAGTACATATCTCACAGGGCAGTCTTTACTTCTGTCTGACTGTTCATCCCAGAAATGTCCCCGCTCCCCTCAGCATGGTTCCACAGCTGGAGGAGTGGCAGTCATTGCTGGTCAGTGACAGAGGGCAGCTGGGAAGGAGCTCTGAGAGACGCCTCGGCTGACGTTCTGTACTGGATTTGTTCCTGCACAGCATGTAATGCACGAGTGTTCCCATCCCAGAAGAGTTGTTTTTTTTAAGCGATGCAATACAATATTAACAATTCACTCTTGACAAATAATCCATAGCTTAACGAATGGTAACCGAATTTATTTGCCAAGCGATTGCGTTTTAAGGTTGCAGAAAGCAGCTGTCCAGCAACGGCAGCTCACAGCCGTTCTCCTCTCCTTGCAGGGGGCGCGGTGTTGGGCCTCCCCCTCCGCCGCCTCCTCCCCGGGGGGCCCTGGTGCGAGGAGCCCCGGTGCGGGGTGCCATTGCCAGGGGAGCAGCTGTAGCCCGTGGAGTGCCTCCCCCCCCGGCAGTCCGGGGTGCTCCTGCACCCAGAGCTCGTGCGGCCGGCATCCAGCGGATACCGCTTCCTCCTCCTCCCGCGCCAGAAACCTACGAGGAATACGTAAGGAGCTGTCTACCATTGGGTGTCATTCCACCTAGCTGGGCGCGTGTTAGTTATTGGACATCTGGGCATAAAGGCTACAGCCACGAGTACTGCCCCAAAGCAGTGAGCAGTAGTGCAAACACTGGTACGGTGCTGGGCGACCTGCTCTGCCTGCTTCCAGTGGAGCTGCTGGTGCCATGAATAGCATAAAACTGAAATGTGTGCCCAGCAGCATTTTGGGGAACCACCACAAGTAAGGCAGCTTTACAAATCCTGCTCTTCATCCCAGTAAAACTTCTGATGCCAGCACTGTTTTTTGGTCTATCTGTAAATCTGTGTATTGGATAACACAGTTACAGACTTCCCAATGCATGGATTTGTTCTGTAGACAAGCTGTAGCCTTGGACGTGTAAGTCACTTCTTAATCCATTCATTGCAAAGATCAGTGTGGTTCATTCCTTGCACACAAGCAGGTTTTAGCTGCCCACTCATGTTTTCTGCTCAATCCGTTCCCTGTGGCGGGCGGGGACTCTTGAGCTGCTCCAAAAAATCCTGTAACCTGAATTCACTTCTGCTGCTACCTTTGGTCAGTCATTAACCTTCCATCTTTCCGTTAATGCCGTTTGTGTCGTCCATTTCAGGGTTATGATGATGCATATGCAGACCAGAACTATGAGGGCTATGAAGGCTACTACAGCCAGGGCCAAGGGTAAGTCTCCCACCTGTTACTGGGAAAATTATGCATGATCTTTTTTTTTTTGTTTTTTTA
This sequence comes from Meleagris gallopavo, assembly GCF_905368555.1. Lineage (NCBI taxonomy): Eukaryota > Metazoa > Chordata > Aves > Galliformes > Phasianidae > Meleagris > Meleagris gallopavo. Next base: position 5,107,175 of record NC_139428.1, read on the forward strand.
AGAGAACAGAAACACTTATTTCTGCGTGTGAGCTGTAGGGAAAGTGCCCTCTTCTGCTATAACCCTGGAGTCCTGGGAAATAACCTTTGGGAGTGTCCCAGTGTTGTTGGCAGATCTATCGAAGCAACGAACGCCCACCACAGCCACGAAGAGCAGAGATGCCCCATATTGCTCAGGTGTTCAGGAATACCATTTCTGCACTGTGTGTAACCAGCATAATTACTCTTCCAGGGACACAGAATACTATGATTATGGACACGGGGAGGCACAGGAAACCTATGAAGCTTATGGTATGTCTGGGAATCCTGTTTTTTTGTAGGGAAGGGGCTGCACGTAGCTGGGAGTTGCCTGCACATAGCAGCTGTATGTGGTTGGGAATTGCTTGTAGTCGGTCAGCTGTTCTCCAGTGCTGCTCCACACTCTGAGCAGAAACTTCTGACACTGAAGAGGACCTCAGATAGTTTTCATGGTGGAACTTTTTTACTCTACACATTACCCAGATCAGAGCAACTGAAGGCATTATGTGGGTTTTTAGATTCTTATGTAGTTCAGTTGTGTCAGAGGTGATGAAGAATTCCATTTTTAACTGTGGAAATATCTTTCCATTTCCTGGTAGCTTTAGAGTATTTTAAGAGCTATGGATTTCCACCCACAGCACTACTTTTGCTGCAGTCTGGTTTCATGAATTATATTTTGTTGAGCTGCGTGAATGCATGGCTCCATCTGCTTCCTTATCCTCCAAACCCTTCCAGCTGACAGTGACTGCAGTGACACGTTGGCTTTAAAAGTGGTTTTAAATGTCATATTAAGGCCTGTTCCTTGACTAGCTGGAAAAATGTTGTTCGATATGACTTGCAGGTAGTGTATGAAGTTTGGCTAATGTGCATTACCTGAGGCCATCAACTGAGGAGTGTGGGAGGCCAATTTAAGCACAGCTATGTAAATCACAGACTGTTGAAAGCCATAGGCCTTCTATCTGAGGTGCTGGCAATACAGCATTAGGTGACTGCGTTGTTTTTTAAGCTAGTTCAGATATCTGAGCTTATGAGTGGCATCTGCATATGGCAATAAGAAGGACTCGTTTTCCTTTCTCTATAAGCAGCAAAAGGCTCACAGTGAGCTGCTCAGTGGTGTGGAAATACGCTGGATTGAAGGCAGTGCCTGCAGCAAAGCATCCATCGGTCGCCTGAGGGTGTGAGCAAACTGAGCTGGCGATGGTAATGACCAGCACAGAGAGGCTGCTGGTGTTCTCAGAAACAGGGAATCCCTCCGCCCTGCTGCTGCTGGGAGCTGTGAGCAAAGCCAGACCTGCCTCTGGGTGTGCCCTGGGCGTGAGCTGTGAGAAGGGCAAATTCAGGTGCTTATCAGGGCTGCTTTTCCAGTCTGAGGTGGGTGTGAATAGACAGCTGCTGTCAGCAGTGCTGGGTATCTCCGTGCCTCTGTGCAGAATGGCTCTGGGAAGGCTTGGGTTGCTGCCTGTGTCAGTCATGCAGCACAAAGAGGCTTTTGTGCCTCCTGCTTGGTAGGAGAGCGGTGTTGTCTAGGGTATGAAGGCCAAAACGCTCGTTGTACACTTGGCACGAAGTTGCCACAGTTAATCTGTTTATCCACAGTAATTTCCTTTGGTCTCTGCTTTCATGAAAACAAAATCAGAAGAATAAATTGTCAAGCCAGGCTGGAGACTTGTGAAAATCCGAACATGTTCCACGGCAGCAGGAATAGCGGCCGGCTGGCCTCGGGTTCAGGAGGTTGCTTTGGTGAAGTGGGGACTGCAGAGAGCAGCAGGCACACCAGTACGGGTACTGCAGGCACAGAACTGAAAGCTGAGCTTCGTTGTTTGGGGCTTCAGGCAGCTCAAGAACAGTGGGGTGCAAACTCTGCTTCAGTGGCAGTTGTGCATGGCAGGAGTTGGTGGCCGCCCTGCCCGGTGCGTTGTCCCTGCAGTGCTGGCGCAGTGCTGGCACGGGAATGCAGATCTGCAGCCAAGCAGATGCTGCACTCCCCGTGGCTGCAAATGGCCCCTGGTGCGGATGTGTTTTGGCACAGGAGCGGCCCGGCCCGGTGCTCCAGGAGGAGGAGCGCGACCTGCAGCCACGTCGGGCCCGGAGGTCGGTGCCGATGGCTGAGAGGATGCGACTGCCGGGCCCGCGTGGGGCTGGCTGCCAAGGCCGCCTTGAGAGCTGGCTGCAGCTCTGCTGAAATTAATTACTCATAAAAGGCACCGGATTTGCCCAAGCCTAGGCTGAGTGGGGAATCCTGGCCCAGCAGCTTTTCCCAAGCGATGTTCTGCGAGAGAATTTTGTAGAACTGGGGCCGAGGGCTACGCCACACCAGCCCCACGCAGGTCCCTGTGGGGATCGGCCACGCTGGGCCCTGAGCTCGCTGCCAGCGTTGATCTGTCGCTCTCTTTTCCGCAGGCCAAGATGACTGGAACGGCACCAGGCCCTCCCTGAAGGCCCCGCCAGCCCGGCCGGTGAAGGGCGCCTACAGAGAGCACCCATACGGACGTTACTAAAAACAAAATGAGGGAAAAATAGCAGTTATGAGCAAACAGTTGTTACTGATTCTTGTATCTCCCAGGATTCCTGTTGCTTTGCCCACACCAGACAAGTAATTGTCTAACTGTTTTTCTTCGTGGCCCTTTCTCTCCCACTCCATCCTCACCCTGCATTCTGGCTTCTGTACGTAGTATTTTAAAATGAGTTAAATAGACGTAGAGCACCAATTTTAATTTTTTTTTTTTTTTTTGAGTGTGTAGATTGCTTTTCTTTCTTTGTTGTTTAGATAAATAAAACTGTACCTTTTTCATAAAAGAAAAAAAAGTTTAAAATGTTAGTTTCAAAAGTGACATGCTTGCTTAGCAGATATGAAACGAAGGTTCTGTTAACCTTTAAGTTCGGTTTTAAGAAACCCATAAAAGTTGTAGTTGCAGAATCCCAAAGTAGGCTACATTTCAAAATTCAGGGCTGTTTTTAAGAATTAAAATCATAATGTAACGGTAGTGGTTGCCACCGTTTAGAAGTAACCTCAGACGTCAAACTTTCCTTAAAAGCAGATTGCTGGTGAATCGTAAGTTTAAAATTTAATATGAAGGATCCTCAAGCAAATTAAATAGCATTTTTTTAAAAGGTAATTGATCTAAAAAAAAAAAAAAATTAGGTTTGTAAAATTGACTTTCACGATGTGGGTTTTGAAATCTAGCCCCAAACATGCGGTGTTGAGAGATGCTTGGGAAGTGGATGTCCCACTGTGAGGGGTTCGTAGTTCGGTCCTGGACGGAGAACTTACGAGAGGGAAGCAAATTAAAGCGTGGCTCTAATTGCCCAGTGTTTGATATTAGAAAACAGAGCATTAAGTGAATAGGTCTGAATTCTATAAAATTACAGTCTTCTCATTTTTCTAGCATTGGTGGCATAAAATACAGTGCGAGCTTAAAACTGACAAAATGATCAGTATTAGCAATCCCACTGACTTGTTCAAGTGCATCTCAACACTAGCTCTGCATAAAAAGGGACGCTGCAGCTGAAAAAATGAGGAAAATTTTCACTTTGTACATAGGTTAAAGTCCTAATGGGATTTGTACATGGTCCTCCCACTTTGTTCTCGAAGATTAAATGCTACATGTGTAAGTCTGCCTAAATAGGTAGCTAAAACTTGTCAACATGTCTGCCGCAGTTTGTCAATAAAGTTTAGTCCTTTTTTAATCAAAGTAAATGTGATGAATTGTCATTTTTTTGTTGAGCAGTAAAATAGCTGTTCTTTTTTTTTTCAAATAATTTTAAATTAATGCTAAAGCTAATTGTCTTTTTAAAATATGGAGACATTCTAAAAGTGGTGGTTTTTTTGCAATTCTGACCAAAAGTTTATCAAGTTCATTGAACAAGCTTAATTTAAAGGGGAAAAAAAAAAAAGGGAAAATCTTGTTTTTCACCCCCTGGAAGTTCTTTGAAAGCATTTGATCCTGGACTGTGGCAGCAAGCTGACTTCTGTCTGCTGAAAAGTGGTTATGGTGCTCTGCTGAATTACTGATTCAGATTGCAGGCGGCCTCAGAGTGAGGCAGGCTGCAGACTCCAGGCTGAGTCTGAAATGGCTGCTTTAAAAGTAACGTGACAGAGCGAATGCTGAGAAATCCGAGGAGGAGGGAGCTTGCTTTCTGTGCATGTAAACTCCCCTGACCCACTTGGCTGGGATGATGCCCTTCCTACTCGAAGGCAGCCTTTACTGGGAAAGCCACTTTCAAACATATCCCTGTTTGAGAAGGGTGCTGCAGTTGCTCCTTGTATCCATCCCAACGGTCTGTGTGTATTTCTGTGTATATTCCTTAAACATTTAAACCTTCTCAGAGAGACGTGACAAACTGTTTGTGTTTCCCAATGCAAAGTGATCTGGCATCGTAGGGGGAGAGAATAAAACTGCTCGGGGGTGAAAAATAGAGCATCAGGAAGCAAACTGCTCGTAGCAGTGCATGACTGAGGGGAGTACTTTAAAACAAACAGTTGTATTTGTAGATTGTTATTAAAGTGTAAATAACTGAATTTTCAACAATGGTTTGGAGTCAGCTTTCAGGGCATAATGTCTTGCTTGATGAAAAGATCACCCTATGCCCCCCTTTTAAAGGAAAATTATCGCAGGAGAATCAGGATGTGTAAAGCTAACATGCATCGCAAAACCCAAAAGGTAACCTAAATGTCTGATTTTAATAGCACATTTCTCTTTTACATAAACTGTGACGGCAACTTGCATAAACTTTATTGAGACAATTCTTCAAGTGTTAATTTTAATGTAAAAAATTTGCACACAAAAAAAAAAAAATGTTTAAAATAAACATTAAAAAAAAACAACAACCGACCAACCACACGGTAATGCATAATTAGCAATAACTTTAATACTGTGCCCTTGGAAAATGCACTGTAATGGAATGTGGGCAAAAAGGAATCGGCAAGCTTAAGCATCAAAAGATGTAAAATGACAACGAATGTAGATAGTGCTGCTACTGCCAAAACATTCTGCTCAGTGATTTCAAAACGTAAAGTGATGGCCCTTTGTAGACCCCACTATTGATACCGGCTGTGAAATGTTCCAAGCTCAGCTTAAGTTGCATGTTTTCCTTCCTGTGTAATTGCATGCAGGACTCTGTTCTGTTGGGTTGTGCTCACGTTGAGGAGACTGACGGGTGCCTTCAATTTGCAGGAGCGCAGAGCGGCTCGCGGCGGACGAGGGGTGAAGGCGAGGAGGGGCAGCGCTCAGTGGGTGAGTCTGTCTGCTTATTTCTGCAACTTACGGCAAGCTGTGAACACGTTCTGTGTGGGCAGAGAGGGTGGCACCATCTGAGCTGTTAAATTGGAGCCGTTTTACATACCCACAAATAAATCAGGGTGCCGAAGGCCAGCTCCACCAGCGCCGCTCCTGCAGAGGTCGTGGTGTGGAGGAGGCTTTGCTGGGTGCATGCTAACAGCTCTCCCAGCCGGATCCCGTGGAGGAGGAGGCTTAGTGGGTTTGAGGAAAGGGGATCGGGATAAGATCTGTTTCCTGGGGCGGGTTCCTGGCTGAGATGCTGGCTTTCATGTGAGCGCCCGCAGGTGCAAGGTAGCACTGGAGTTGTTGTGACCCCGTGCTCTGGGATCAGAGCAGTCCAAGCAGGAATCTGTAGAAATGCAGTGGTATCACAGGATCATGGAATGGTTGGGTTGGAAGGGACCTTACAGCCCACGCAGTCCAACCCCTGCTGTGGACTGGCTGCCCTCAGCTCAGGCTGCTCAGGGCCCCTCCATGGCCTCGAGCATCGCCAGGGATGGGGCTCCCACGGCTCTGGGCAGCACCACTGGGGTCTCACTGCCCTCCGGGGAGAGAATTCCATCCTCACATCTCACCCCTCCTTAAAGCCTTTCCCTCTTGTCCTATTGTCAGACCATACAACAAGTCACTCTCCCAGTTTATAAGCTGCCCCGGGTGCCGTGCGCTGTCACTCTGCTCAGCGGCGTCCCTGGGTTGGGACAAGCGCAGCTCGGAGCTCTGGGATCGAGGCACCCCTGGGTCACCTTTGGGTGCTGGTGCTGCTCAGCAGCGGCGGTGATGGGGCTCCCTCTGGTGGCTGCCGTGGCCGCAGTGAAACATTTGTCCTGCAAACGCCTTCCCAAACGCAGCACGTCCTGCAGAGCTGCCGGGCTGTGCCTGGGGATGCTGAGCTCCGGCATCACGCGGCACTGACCTGTGCGCGCAGCAAGGACGCGTCTCCCCTGCGGCCCCAAAGCAGAGCCCCGAGCGCGTCCTCTGGGGGCAGCTAATTGGCTTCTCTCATATCTTGAGATCACTGGAAGCCTGAGCTCCAGAAATCGGAGAACAAAGAAATAAACCTTTGTGCTGCTGGAGGAGTATAACGGCTTCAAAAGACTGCTGTGCAAAGCCCGGGGAGCAGGACGTGGAAGGACATAAGACTTATTTTATATGGAAATGCAGAGCTACCCAACGAGCTTCTCTTAAGAGCATTAGGAACAAGAAAATGGTTATATGTGGAAATGGTGCAGCAGAATGAGATTACCCTCAATTCTTTGCCTTTAACTTGAAAATTGGAGCCGTAATTCTGTTAGGGAAAGGCATCGCATCTGGAATTCGGGGGGCTGTTTGTGTAATGCATCTCCATTACAACGTGACTGAAACATCAGTTTATGTGGTGGTGTTCCAATCTTTGCCATTTCTTTCTTAATAGGCACAACTTTTATATCAAGTGGAAAAGATTTGATAGAGATCATCTATTATGATGCAGTTTTTTACCAGTAGGAGTGGATCTTGTGGCACTGCCTTTGGAGTTGTACAGCTTGCTTGTGCATCACATTTATTGCATGTTTATGTGAAAATGTTGAATGTTATGGGGGAATGTAAATCGTAATATATTGAAAATAACTGCATATGCTAAAAATATTTCAAAAACACGTTCTGCATCAGATAGCTTCCTCCCTCTCAAAGCATCACTCCATGCAGATTGTAGCCTTGAGTCTGCAGAAGCTAATTGGAGATCCCAAAATAGCCATCAGTGTCGGATGTGTCTCTGAGATGCTGTAATGAGCCAAGCTCCGGGGTGATGCAGGGCTCACAGAAATGTGTGAGGGTGGAGATTCCTTGGAATGCTGAAGGCTGAGTCACCCAATAACCTTCCCTTTTGTGCTGGCAGCCACTGGAGATGGCACTTATTCTGCTGGCTGTTAGCAAACAAGTGCAGGTGGCATTTCACCTCTGGACTTGCCCACAGAACCAATCCACATGTCATTGTTTGTGGGATGGTGGTAAAGACCATACACAAGATAAAAGCCCCCGCCTACATGGCTCTGCACAACATGGTATACAGCAGCAGTCACATCTCCCCTGTGGAAGTGTTTCCAGCAGCGCTGTTCTCAGGCTTGGCTTTAGGAACACTCTGCTCCAGAGCCCTCCCTGCTCAGCAGTCCATCTTCTCTGGCTCCTGCTCTGGGGGGCAGCTGCTGCTGCTTCAGCCTCTGGTCCAGCATTGGGTACCAGCACTCAGGCTGCCTTGCTTGGAGCCGGTACACAGCTGGACTCTGTCCTCCTTCGGTGGGATGTCACCACGTGCAGCGATGTCACCACGTGCAGTGATGTCACCACGTGTAGTGATGTCACCACGTGCAGCGATGTCACCACGTGCAGTGATGTCACCACATGTAGTGATGTCACCACGTGCTGTGATGTCACCACGTGTAGCGATGTCACCTCGTGCAGTGATGTCACCACGTGCAGTGATGTCACCTCGTGCAGCGATGTCACCACGTGCAGTGATGTCACCACATGTAGTGATGTCACCACGTGCAGCGATGTCACCACGTGTAGCGATGTCACCACGTGCAGTGATGTCACCACGTGCAGTGATGTCACCACGTGTAGTGATGTCACCACGTGCAGTGATGTCACCACATGTAGTGGTTCCCAGCATCGAGCAGCAGCTGAGCTCCAGCTGGGATTGCAGAGATGTCCGAGCAGTTCTTCCTGGAAGGAGACTGTTGTGCTGTGTGTATTCCTTACCCCTGGTTTCAAGTTGCTGTTTAGATTATTAGATAAAGCAAATGACTGCGAGCTTTATTTCATAATTTATTGTTGGTAATTTTTACTTAGCATGGCCCTCTATAAAACTCCATCTTTGGCAAGTTGGGTCCAGCTGAGGTTTAGGAGCACAGCTGCATTCCTTGCTTGGCTCTTAGAGCGGATGATTCTTCCTGTAAAGAAGGAGTTTTCAAATTTGTATGAGAGCATCTGTCATGGGCAGAGCCAAGAAAAGCAATTGAGATGTGCACCTCTTCCTTCCTGCCCCACACCGCTGCTCCTGAGGGGCCCACGTGGGCAGGGGGCAGCTGGCACAGACCCCAGGGGGAGGGCAGCAGCTGTGCCTGTCTGCTGGGAGCTGAGCAGAGCAGGAGGTGCCGTTAGCACGGCCCTTCCGTGAGGGCTGTGAGTGCAGATGGTGCTTTTGGGGAGCGTGGCACAGCTTAGGGAAATCCTGCCTTAACTGAGAAACCTGCAGCATCTCGGGTGAGATGTTGGACACAAGCCCTGTTGGTGAGCTTTGAGGGGGAGGAATTTCTGCAGCCAGTCAGGGCCTGTGGGGAACTGCCGTCTCCAACGCAGATATTATTCCTCTTCTCAGGAAGCTCAGATCCCGAGAGCACAGAGCAGAACCCTTGCTGTCATTGCTCAGCTGAGCCATATGTTCCAATAGAAATGTTTGTTTCCATGCTCACTTTGCTCCTTTTGAGACGCGGGACGGAGATGGGATGCGTTGCTTTCAGATGCCGAAGGAATGCAGTCCAGGAGCCCTTTGCTTTACTGCAAGGTGGAAGCAGCCAGCTCTGCTGAACGCCGGAGCTCCTTCAGCTGCCTCCAAAGCTGGAGAGAGGCAGCATCGAAGCACAGCCTTCCCCTGGAGCTGTGACTGCTGGCTCTGGAACCGAGCACGAGCGAAGGCGTGCAGCGTTCCGCCCTGACCTGTAGAGCACCGGTGCTGCTGGGCTGGAGGACGTGGTTCTGCTGCGGGTGCCGGGATGCTGCTGAGCGTCGGTGGCTGCACAGGTTCCAAAACCAATAAGGAACAGAAGATTGCTCCGTGAAAGGCCGTTAATTTTAGAAGTGGCTTTGCCTGCGGCCTGGGCAGGGGTAGCAGGAGGGTCGTGTACTGCTCCATCTGAGCCACGGCCCCGAGTTGGGGGGTTCAGTGCAAAGCGCTGCAGTGGCCGCTGATGGAGGCGAACGTTGGCCGAGGCGAATCGTGGCACTAAGCTGACTTGTACAGGAAATGGCACGATGTGACACAGCTGGAGCTCAGCTGATGTTGGAAATGATTTGTCATTCCTAATAAAGATTGAACACGGATCTTTCGGCTTCCAAGCTGTCGGGGTTTGTTATTAAGGAGGGCGGGGCGGGGGGTGGCGGGGGGTCAGGACAGCACGGAGGTTCCGTACGGGTTTCTCAGCGCGGTATCACCGCAGGGATGGGGCGGCGGAGGCGCTGCTGCTCGGTGCCGGGCTCCCGCAGCGCCGCTCCGCTTCCCGCGCGGCTCCCGAATGAACGGCGGGGCGGGGCGGGGGGCGGGGCCAGGACTGAGGGGGCGGGGTCTGAGGGGGCGGGGCGCGCGGCGCGGCCCTGAAGAGGATTGTCCGCTAACGGCCGCCGTCCGTCCGGCCCCGCCCGCCATATTGCACCCCGGCACGGGCCGAGCGGCGGCCGGAGATGGGTGAGGGAGGGCGCGGGCAGCAGGACGGGACGGGGCGGAGCGGGGCGGAGCGGCGGGGACCGGGACGGGCGGCCGGGAGGGAGCGGCGGCCGAGCTGGGAGCGAGGAGGGGGCCGACGGCGGGCGGGGCCGAGAGGCGCCGTTAGCCCCGCCCACACGCGCCGAGGGGCGGCTCCGCGCCGGGCCCGGGCCGATCCGATCCGATCCGCGCTGCCCGCGGCCCCCCGGCCTCCGCTCTGCCCGGCGCGGCCCCCGAGCTCCACGTCCCTGGGGCCTCTGCGGCCCGCCGTGCAGCCGTCCCTGCGCCCGCGGTGCCCCTCGGTGCCCCGGTGGGCGCGGGGCGGTGGGCGCGGTGCCCCCCGCTGAGACCCTCCGAGCTGCAGCCGAACGGGGCGCTTCGTGCAGCCCCGCACCGCCGGCTACGGCCCCGGCAGTGCCCCAAACGCGCTTCGGCTGCTTCTTTTCCCACCTTAAAGAAGGAGGAAACAGTTTCCGTGTCTTTGCGGCACCGCTCTGAAGAGCTGCGGGTTCCCACGCAAACACAGAACTGCACGAAGGTGCCCCCAGTGCCCCGAGTCCCTTGGCACGTTGTGTACAGCCCTGGAAGCAGCGGGGTAACCCTGCAGCAGGGCTGCACTCCTTGGGATGCGTTCCTTGGGAGGTGGCTGGGTTGGGGTGCAGGGAGCTGCTCCCCGCTGCTCACGTTGAGCTTCAGCACCGCGCTCCGTGCAGCCCCAGCAGTGTCAGAGCTATCCGGGGCCACACCTGTAGCCCAAGCAGGGCACGGGAGATGAGTGGGGCTTACCCACGGTGAGAAGGGCTGAGCAGCGCTGCTTCCCCGCGGGTGAGCCTTGCTCATAAACGTTCTCTTTCCAGTTTTAAGGACTGAAGGCGTAACGGTGCAGTGAGCAGCCAAGAAGCCACCCCAAAGAACAGCCCTCCGCAGCCTCTGTTGTTATGGCAGGGGGAAGGCGGGGCCCCAACCGCACGTCCTACTGCCGAAATCCTCTCTGTGAGCCCGGGGCTGCTGGCGGCTCCAGCCACTCCACGAGTTCCTCTGTCACAGGCGTTCGCTCCCGCACCAGGTATGGCCCGACCTGAGGCAGCCGTGAGGCCGCCTGTGCCTCCTGTCTCACACACAGCTGGCTGCCCTGCAGCTCGGGGATTTGTTAACTCTGGTGTGCAGCAGCGTCTGTGCTGCGTGTTCCGCTTGGAATAGGTGGGTTCTGATGTCTCAAGTGCTTTGTCAGACCACGGCAGACTTCCAGGAGTGTTCAAAAGCATGTAGGGGCCACCTGGGGGAAAGAGTACAGATCATGGTGCATCCAACGCCTGTCTGTGGAGTTCTGGTTGTTGTGTCTCCTGTGCCAGGTGAGGTGTTTCTAGGGTAGAGATCAGCTCGCTCAGATGTTGTGTAGGCTGCATTTCGGGTTTTTTTTCAGGTTCTAGCCTGACTGGTTTGTTGCCTTTCTGCTTCTGAGGTAGAAAGGTGGAAAGAGAAGCTCTGTGCCAACAGAAATACGTAAGCAGGAGGTACCTTATGAACTGTCTGCTTAGCAAATGTTAGCCCCGTTTTAACATACTCCCTGCTTATGACCTTAGGCCAAGGAATGCACATGGATACAGTTATTCAAACAAGTTATTGCAAGGCCACCAAAAGTGGAGCAATCCACCGGGTACCTGCACCACTGTGAGCAAGCACAAAGGTCCTTATCACTAAGTAGGTAATGAAGTACAAAGCCACACCCCGAGTAATTAGTCTGTGCAGCCTTCTGCTCTTAGAACCTACGAGAGCTGTTCTGTATGTTGTATGTAGTGCTGCTGCTCTCGCAGAATCAGCCTTTGGTTTTGTGTGGCTGTTCAGTGTAGAAGAGGCTTCGTGTCTGTAGTTAAAGAGGAATTGGAACGGGAGCACTTGCTCTGAGGTTATTGGCAGATTCCTCAGTCCTGAGGAGCTGAATCAATCTTGTTAAGTTGGGAATCCAGGACTTCTGGAGACACAGCTGAGGTTCCTGAAGTTATCCTCACACACTTGTTTCATGCTCTCAGCCTTCTGCCTCAAACAAACAGCACGGACTGATCACCCGTGTTGACCCTGGGCCAGAAGTCTTTGTGTAGTCACACTGACGCTACCAGGATTTCTTTTTGGGGTTTGCAGTAGGAGATTGGCAACTTGTGCTCTGTGGTTCCTTTGAACCCCAACCCACACCCAGATTCCTCTGAGTGCTGTTATTTAGAGATTGCAAATCAGGAGGGATGTATCTAGTGCATATTAGTTCCCTTCCCTTTGATTGAAAGAGTTGGTGTCTGGAATCGTGTGCATGCTCACACAGGAATATGCACCTCTGACTAAACTTGTTTTTCCTCCACAGTTAGTGGAATAGAAGTTGAGGAATGAGAAAGAGCTTGTGTTTAATTGCTCTGTATTTCATGTTCAAGCACTCTCAGAAATGTAAATAGCAACTCAAGGTCTAAACACTTGCAGTTAATTAAATGGCTACTGATTGCCTGTTGCGCAGCACAGCCACGGCTTTTCAACCTGACTCTCAACGAGGGATTTAATATGGAATGAGCTGATGCTGTAGGCTGGCCTGGCTCCAAATATTACTTTCCCTGGGGAAATTCCTGCTCTCCCTGCGCTGTAGCAGCGGTTCTAGAAATCCTTGGAGTGCTGACACCTCTAGTTGGTGGCAGCTGTTATTCTGCCAGTCAGCCAGCATTAGACCCACCTGCTTCTGCAGCGTGCTGTGCATGCAGGAGGGCAGTGCTGTGTGTCTCATGGAGTGACTGCTGCCTTCTGTTTCCCTCGTAGGAGCGGTTCAGGTACGGGGCTTTCCAGCCCACCTCTGGCAACTCAGGCAGTCGTTCCCCTCCGGCACTGTAAGATCCCAGAGCTGCCTGTGGAGAGGAGTGTGCTGTTTGAACTTCAGCTCTTCTTCTGTCATCTCGTTGCTCTGTTCGTCCACTACATCAACATCTACAAAACTGTGTGGTGGTACCCCCCGTCCCACCCGCCTTCACACACATCTTTGGTAAGCACCGCAGGGCAGCTGCTGTCTGCTGATGGTTGCAGGCTCTTTGGGGGTTGTGAGACATGATTTTTTCTGTCTCTGCTTTGTGCAAACTACGTGCGACTCCACAGCCTGGGAGGTTTTGCTCTCGTGGCTTTCATCTGGCAAATTTTGGGCACTGGCTGCCTGCTTGGCATTCTCTTCCTGATCTTGAAAGAGAGAGTCCAAAGAGAAAAGAGTACCTTGGGAGCTTCTCTGTTTAATGTGGATTTCTGCTGCCTGGTGGAAAGTGAAACCGTTTCCTTCTTATCGCTGCAGAATTTTCATCTTATTGACTTCAACGTGCTGACGGTGACAACGATCGTCCTGGCACGCCGCTTGATTGTAGCTATTGTGAAGGAGGTAAAGTCTGATGCAAATCTCAGAACCATTCTTTCCTCTTGGGCAAAATGCGTCTCTCCGTGTCCCTTTTCCAAAGAATGTCAGGCTATGTCTAAGCCAGAAACGTGGGCATGTTTTCTAATTGGAAGAACAGGAGTGTGCTCAAATCAGTGCTCGTGCCTCTCGCTGCCCTTCTGTGATCATTTCTGAATTACTCTCTCAGTGAGGCTGCTCAGCTAGCCCAGCTTCTGCTTGATTCCTCGCAAAGAACCGGGTTGGGCTCTTTTCTTGTTCTCTTAATGACCCCAGCTTTCTGCAAGGAGGAGCTGCCGTGGTTTGGTTTCTGCTGACTGCAGAGGTGCTCTGTGGTGAGCGGGATGGTGGTGCAGATAAGGACTTTCTGGCGGCCTTTCCCTTCACTCTTCCTTCATGCATGTGATATTGACTTAACAGATTGAGTGCTGCCCTTCTGCGTGTGCTTCTGGAGGATTGGATGCCTTCCTTCTGCCCTGTTCTTTCTGCTCTCCCTGCAGGCTTCCCAGAGTGGCAAAGTCTCCCTGCCGCGCTCCGTGTTCCTGGTGGTCACTCGGTTTGCTGTTCTCACTGGCACAGGCTGGAGTTTGTGTCGATCAATAATTCACCTCTTCAGAACCTACTCCTTCCTCAATCTCCTGTTCCTGTGTTACCCGTAAGTGTCTCTTCTCACATTTGTGTGTGGGTTCTGATGTTGCTTCAGTGCAGTGGGCGTTGCTCAGGGTGACATGAAGCTTGAGTGTAAATAAACACTTGATGACACGATAACAGAACTTTTAAGAGCCCTTTTCCCTCCTGTTCTGTCACATTTCTGCGTGGTTCCAGGGCTGTTCTTTCCCACTCAGCCGTATTTCAGGTTTAATACAAGCATTAATTATAGTTCTTAAATTGTTTGTGTCACATGAGAAGGATTGTCTGGTTTCCTCCTGGCGTTCCAAGAACCCACTCCTTCAGTTTATCTTAGTCCTTAGGTGCCTCTGCCAGGTGGAGAGGATCAAGCAGCTTCCGTGCTTTGTGTTAACCAGCAGAAGAAAGCCAGCTGAATTACCTTTCAGTTTGTGGAATTGCTCCCTTCCCCCTGGTAGATGCAAGAGGAAAGATTTCATAAAGATGTGAGACTTGGTGTTACTATGGGTAAGGCTGCCCTGCGTTGTACTGAGGTTGGGGTTGCATTGGGGAAGCTCTTATCTGGAGTCTGTGTGGGTACTCGGTGTGATTTGGGGTGGGCTGCAGTCCTCGTGCTGATGCTGTGCATGCAGACTCAGGCTTTGCCTGCGGTGCTGGCAGGAATTAACCGCCTTCCTGCGCTCTGCTGCTGCAGGTTTGGCATGTACATTCCCTTCCTCCAGCTGAACTGTGACTTTCGGAAGACAAACCTCTTCTCCCAGGTGGCCAACATTGGCCCCAGAGAGACCGGCGAGGTGAACTTCAGGGGCAGAGACTACTTGACAGTCCTGAAGGAAACCTGGAAGCAGCACACTCGGCAGATGTACGGCATGGAGGCGATGCCCACTCACGCCTGCTGCCTCTCCCCAGACCTCATCCGAAATGAGGTGGAATACCTGAAAATGGACTTTAACTGGCGGATGAAGGAGGTGCTGGTGAGCTCCATGCTCAGTGCCTACTATGTGGCCTTCGTGCCGGTCTGGTTTGTGAAGGTGAGCCGGGGCATCACCCCACCCCTCCCAGCATGGCACTGGCTGGGGAGGGCGGGGGGATGCTGGGTTAGGGAGGTGTGGTTCTTGCCTAGCTGGGCCGTGGGGAGGTTGGAGGGCTGTTCTGTGTGCGTGTCACCCATTTTTGGTGATTGGTAGCGTGGTTTGTGCTGGAGCTGCACAGCAGCCACGCTATGTGGGTGCCTCTTTTGGAAGCAGAATTCATAGCAGTGTGAGAAGCCTCGTTTTACCTGCCGGAGCGCTTCGTGTTTTGATGGCTGCGTTGGGTGAGCCTGTCCAAACACACTGTCAGTCACACATCCTTCTCTTCCCCCCTCAGAACACTCAGTACTACGACAAACGCTGGTCCTGTGAGCTCTTCCTGCTGGTTTCCATCAGCACATCTGTGATTCTCATGCAGTACCTCTTACCTGCGCGCTACTGCGACCTGCTGCACAAGGCTGCAGCACACCTGGGCTGCTGGCAGAAGGTGGATCCGGCCCTCTGCTCCAACGTGCTGCAGCACCAGTAAGGAGCTCTGCTGGGCGAGGGCTTTCTCTTTTTTTCCTTTCTCTTTTTCTGGAGCTTTCTCTTTTTTTCCTTTCTCTTTTTCTGGAGCTTTCTCTTTTTTTCCTTCCCTATCTGGAGGCTGGGTAGGGAGCTTAGCATTCCAGTTCTGTCTTTTTATCATCTTTTTGCTCAAAAAGAAATAAGAGAAAAATGAGAGCGGGGTTGTTGGCTGACACACTGCTGTCTGTGCTGCCCACTTCTAAGCGCAGCAAGCAGATGTGATTTGGGCAAGTGTTTGCTGCTTCTGCCCACAGGTGGCTGCAGTTGGCCACTGCTGTTCATCCCCTGCCATCAGCTGAGCTCTGCCCTCACAAATGCCCACAGCTCACTGCAGCACAAAGCTCAAATGCTCCCCTCGCTGAAGTGGGAAGGCAGCAGATCCCCCTCAGCCCGAGTCCTTCTCTGTCAGCAGATGTTACAGCCCTCTGCTTGTCTTCTGCAGGTGGACAGAGGAGTGCATGTGGCCGCAGGGAGTGTTGGTGAAACACAGCAAGAATGTGTACAAAGCTGTGGGTCACTACAACGTGGCGGTGCCGTCGGACGTCTCGCACTTCCGCTTTCACGTAAGATCTCGTTTCCTTTTGGGGGCTGTGGCAGCGGGTGGCAGTGAGAGCCCCTTTGTCCTCAGCCCCGCACTGCTCAGCTCTGTGAGCAGGAGAGCTGTCTGTGGGGTGCTGGGACACACAGTGCCCACTCTGCCTTCGGTGCTGCCAGGGAAGGCTGTGCCCCATCCCAGCCTCTGTCCAGAACTGGGATCCTGGCAGGGCAGCACTCAGGGCTCCGCCTCACTGCCTGTCCAAAAAACAGCCCTGGGAGGGTCTGCCATTGCTCCGTGCCTCACTGCGGCCTCTCCTGCAGTTCTTTTTCAGCAAACCACTGAGAATCCTCAACATCCTGATCCTGCTGGAAGGAGCTGTCATCTTCTACCAGCTTTACTCGCTGATTTCTTCCGAAAAGTGGCACCAGACCATCTCGTTGGCTCTGATCCTCTTCAGCAATTACTACGCCTTCTTCAAGCTGCTGCGTGACCGTCTGGTGCTGGGCAAAGCCTACTCATACTCTGCCAGCAGGGACTCAGAGCAGAAGTTAAATTAAAACAATTGCACTGATGTTCAACTTATTACAGAACAAACAAAACAAGGAACCCTCAGAGCTTTGTATTTTTGTTACCACTGCTTTTTTTTTTTTTTTCTTTGATAACTGATGTAATTAAAAGGAAAAAACATATTTTTTTACTCCCAACAGCTGTCAGTGTGTTTGTTTAGTAAAGTCCCATGGGAGGACCTCCTCCTGCTGGGCTGTGAGGAGCCCTTTATTAACAGCACTTTGTTTTGGGACGTGGAGATGCTGCTCCTCGCAGAGCTGCAGCTGCACCGAGTGGGGAGGGGGGTCAGACGCAGCACATCTCCATCTCCCAGCTCGGTGCCCTTAGGATGGGACGCGTGTTGCGCTCTGTTTTCCCGGCAGCCCGAAGGAATTCCTTTAACACCCTGCGGTGGTTGGCCGCGTTATTGAGGCAGTTCCGAACTGCCGGATTTGGGTTGGACGCGGGGCCGAGCGCCGCTCTGGGGACAGCCCCGTGATGCTCGCGGCTCCCGGCGGTGTTTCCGTGTCCCGGGGCTCCGTCCGGGCGATTTTTCGGGTCACTCGTTTCCCCGGGACCCCGAGCCGTTGCGCCGCGCCGCAGCCGCCGCTTCGTGCCGGGAGCCGCCGCCAGGGGGCGCCAGGAGAGCGGAGCTTCGGGACGAAGGGCGGCACCGGGCGGGCCGCTGCGGGGCGAAGGGCGGCGGGGGGAGGAGGGGGAGCGGGGAAAGGAGGGTGCGGGGCTGAGCCCGGCCCGGCGCGGCTCTCCGTGTCCGCGGCACCGCCCGCAGCCCCCTCCCCACGGCGCGGAAGCGGCCGCGATCGGCCTTTCCCGAGGATGAGGATTTCCTTCCTCCCATTGAGCGCTGCCCTGGGGTTAGCACGCAGCCGTGGGGCTCTCGCCGTCCAGGACGCGTCCACCCCCCCCCGGCGCACGGCTCCTCCCGGAGCCCCCCCTTTATCCCCCCGCCCGGCCGCGACCCCCGGAGCCGCCCTTCGGGTGGGGGATGGGGACGGCCGCCCGCCGCCCTTTGCTCGGCCCGAGCGGAGCCGCATCCCCCAAAGCCGCGATTTGGGCTCCCGAGCGGCGCGGGTTCAGCGACGCGACGTCCGCCGGGCGGTTACGCTGCGTCCCGACCGCGTTATCCGTGCGGGAGCGGCGGGGCTGGGCGCGTTCCGAGCGCCGTCCCCGCAGCGGGGAAGGGCCGAGCGTGGGGAGCGCTTCTCCTTTCCTCTGAATCACGGGGCGCTGCGAGCGGCGGGGTTTTCCCCACGATGTCCCCGGGGAGATCCCGGGTGGGAATTCCCCTGGGAGCAGCAGAGCGCTCCTCCTGCTGCCAGCCCGGGGTGGGGACTTTGTCCCCTCTGTCCCGGTGACCCGGGGGTCGGGGCTCCATCTGCCGCCCCCTAATCCCGGGATTAGGGCCAGCTGCCCGGCGCAGGTTTGCTGCAGGTAACGAGGATCCCTCGGGGGGCGGCTGTGGACGTCCAGGCGCGGGCAATTAGAGCTAATCCCACACCTGTGCCTAACGAGCTCGGGAACCGGGGAGACTGCGGGCATTGGAGAGCTGTCCTGGGTCGGCCCACGGGACTCCAGCGCTGGTTTGGCCTCGAGGACAACAGCCGTTAAAGGGTCACGGAGCTGCCCCTCCTACAGACCGGGATGTGGCACACGTGCAGTGCAGTGACGGAGCGTTGGCTGCCTGCTGGAATCCCCCCTCACCACGGCCACGTTCCCACAGAGCCCACCCACCATGGGGGAATCGCTGCCGTCCCAGTCCCATCCCCAGGCCCCGTTCGGCCTCCTCTGGCTCAGGGCTCCCTGGCAGCAGCTACAGGAGTGGCTCTAACGCAGGGATGACGTCAGTGCCCAGCAGTGCTGCAGCAGGGCTGTGATGTGCAGACCCGAGGTGTGGGGGCTGCAAGGGTCCTGGGCACCCAGTGCCAGCAGTGCTGAGCCGGGCCGGGCAGCTGAGCTGTGCCATCCACCGCTGCCCTCACAGCTGACCTTGCCCAGGGCTCATCCGGCCAAAAGCAGGGCAGGACACGGCCCACGAGGTGCCGTCCTGAGCCAGCGGGACCTGCCTTAATTGGCAGCCCTGAATTAGCGTGTGGGTCCCCGTTAGTAATTATACACACACGCACATACGCCCTCATTTTCAGACCTGAACAACTTCACTCTGGGGAGCGGTGAGCGTGGGGAGGAGTGGGGATGGATGCTGTGCACCCCGAGCCCCAAGCAGAGGCTGATGATGGGTGAGCAGGGAGCTCAGCAGCGGGATGGGCACAGCCAGGCTGCCAGGGAGCACTGCACCACCCCGGCAATGAGCAGTGGGATGGGGCTGGGCAGGGCTCAGGGCTGCCCTGGGAGCAGATGGTGATTTGCAGCTCTGCAGGGCCAGATGGGCCACAGGGAGAGCAGCGACGTGCCCCCCCGCCCCGTTACACTGCCATTTTATCAACCACTTATAAATATTTAACAGCTCCATCCTCTGCGCTGCTGCTGAGCCCACAGCCAGGTGCGTGGCAGCTCCTTCTCCCCCCAGATTCCACCCCACTCCCGGACACGTTCTGTTTGTCCTTCTCTGGTCCCAGCAGCCACGTTCCCCATTGCTGGCTGTCCCTCCATCCTCTGTCTGGAGCCCTGGCTGTGGACACACGGCGCCCGTGCCACCAGCAGCCCCATGGTGGTGTCCCCAGGTCCCTCCATGGATGCATAGATGGGTTGAGGGATGAGTGGGCGGATAGATGGGTGAAACAGGGGAGACGTGGATGGAGAGGTGGTTGGATGGACAGATGGATGGATGGGTGGTCGGTCCCCACCCGGAGCATGGCTCGTCCACCACAGGAGCACACAGCTCAGCTGGGCAGCGCCGGGTCCCCACGTTTCACCAGCAGCATTCGCTGCTTCCTTCCAGATCAGCGATAAAGACATCGACCACAGCGCGGCTCCCCCAGGCGTGCGGCCGGACGGCAGCAGCTCTGATTGCAGTCACTTTGGGGGATCTCCTGCTGACCCAGTTGTTAATCCACCGAGCAGGGACTGATGCTGATGGGAGGGGAGCAGTGAGCGGGGCGGGGGGCAGCAGCACAGCCCCATCCGTCCCCCCGCTCTCGACAGCCCCGCGTGCCGCACAGCGCTGGGGTGGCACCGCAGCCCCACAGGGCCGTTCCCACAAACCAGCGCTGTGATTCAGCCGCCGGGAAGCGCTGTGTGGGGGTGGGCCGGGGGGGCCGTGGCACCGCATTGCGGCGCAGGATGGGACCTGCCCGAGGCCCCACTTCCCGGGCAGCCAAAAACCCGAGCGAGGAGGAAAGCACAGAACTTCCTTTTCCTTCCCTGCGGAGCCGCGTGGGTGTCAGTGCACGGCTCTGCTCAGGGCGCTGCCTGCAGCCCCGTCCCAGGGCACAGCTCTGGATCACACTGTGCTGACGCAGCTTTGCTCACGGGCCGCCCGTCGCGGTGCAGGTGACGTTGGCGGTGTCACTGGCGGTGTCACCTCCCATCACAGGCTCAGCCCTCCCCAGGGGTTGCAGCGCTGTGCTCCCAGGAGGGGTGCAATGGTCCATCAGCCCACAGCCCGTGACCCGGTCACCCTTAGACCAATCCAAGGCCCAACCCCACCCGTGCACCCATCCCCAGGTGACGGCACCAGGCTGGTTCCAGGAATACAGGGAGCAGGGCTCGTTACTGCCGCCCCAGTGAGGGCTGCAGGATGGGGCTGCGCTGCTCCAAGGGGATGGGGAGGGGTGCTCAATGCAGGGCAGAGCACAGCTGTGCAGCTTCCACTCACCCCCAGGGTAGTGAGGGCTCGGCTGCTCCCAGCACCGCAGCAATGCAGGCTCTAATGAGCTGGGATGGTTAATTAGTCAGTGTCAATTTATGTTAATTAGCTGAAGGTTGAGAGTTGAGAGACTGATTCCTCTGCCACCTGGCTGGCACCGGAGCACTGTGGCTGCTGCAAAACAAAACCAGGAATGGGGCTAAGGAAAAGGCTGCAGTGCTGCCCTGGGGCTCTGTGTGCCCAGCGCTGGGGAGAAGCCATGCTGGAAATGCAGACATCCTTTTCTCACCCAGCTGTGCACCCACACACACGTGCACTCATGCAGACAAGCACAAGATGCAGCCGTGCCCCGGTGCACACACAGCTGCAGGAAGCTGAGCTCACAGCAATGCTGTGAGCCCGGGGGGGGGGGATGACGTGGGAGGGGTGACCAGGACAGGGGCACGGTGTGGGGCAGCCACGCTGGAGTGCAGCCATGAGGTTTCCTGCGGATGATTCACGCTCTTCCTCCACTTTACTGCCCTACAACCATGGGCTGCACCACACAGGAAGCCACAGGGATTTCCAAAAGGACTCAGAAGTGCTCTGGCCCCACTGCTGCTTCCTCTCCCCATCCCGCACCCAAAGAGATCCTCTCTGGCCCTCCCGGCGCCGCAGGATCTAGCTGCAACCCCCCCCCCCCACCACCACCACCGTTCTGCACCTCGGCTGCATTCCCACGGCCCCCACCCACAGATGGAGCCCAACACAGAGCCATGAGCACCGCCCCGTGCTGCTGCCCTTCGCCCCGCAGCCACATCAGGCGCACACGGCCGGGGCTTGGGCTCCTCGTCCTGCTCAGCTTTTGGCCCTTCCCAAACCCCTCCAACACATGGAAGCTGCACACGCTGGCAGGCACAGCTCTGTGGGGCACGGTTGCTGCTGTCTGGGTGCTCCAGGGGGGGCAGTGCCTGCAGATTTGTTTCATTTTACAAGAAAATGGAGTGACACCATAGGTGGGAGCAGCCCCAGCCCTGCAGCGGAGCCCACCGTGCTGTTGGAGCTGAGCTGATCTCTGTGATCTGCTGCAGGGCTGCACCTAAATAGGAGCAGAGCCGGACACAGCGCAGTGCTGTGTAGATGCTGCCCAACACCCCACGCCTTTAATGCACCACCAGCTGTGCGAATGCACCAGATTTAAATCGGCCAAACGAAGCAGGAATCTGCTGACCTCACAGCACCTGCAGCGGTGGGAGCGCAGGCACACCCTGAGCTGTCCCCCACCCCACAGCCCCCAGCTCCCGCACACCGGGGCTCACAGCCATCTGGCCGTGCCGTATTAATGCAGAGGAGAAGAAATGAGGTCAGGGCTGCAGCGGTGGCTGGGCGGTGGGCTCATTGCTCCGCTGGGGGATCCGGCACAGCTCCGCTCCAGGCACCGCTGCTGGGGATGGTAGTGCGGGATTTGGGTTATTGCAGCTCAGCCGTCCCCAGCACTGCAGCCGGGCCCTCTGCAGAGCGGGGCTGCTCAGGGTGCCCGGCAGCAGAGAAGGGAGGGTGAGCAGACGCCCCAAATTGGTACCCAGACAGGTACCCAAATCCAGATTGGGGCCGGGAGGTGCTCAGCCCTCCCCAGTGCACAACACACTGAGCGCTGCGATGCCGCGATGCCCCAGTGCACGTGAGCGTGTGCGCGTGTCCCTGGAGGCAGCGGGCTGCATTTCATGCATTTTTCAGGAGAAGAGGTTAGTGGGTCACTCCAGCACTGGAGGCTTTTCTCCAGCTGAGCTGCTCCGCTGCCAAAGCCGTGGGAGCGGCGGAGCTGCGCGGGGTGTGGAGCAGCGCGAGGGGCCAAACCCTGCAGCGTCACCGCAGCTCCCGGAGCTCAGCGTCCCCTCCGACCCCAGCAGCTCCGGGAATTGGTTGCAGCTGAAAGCGAAGGGATGCAGGCAGACCCCTCCACCCCCACCCCCACCGCGCCGCGCGCCCTGATGGCGCTGCTCGCGTGCGGCACTGAGCTGCGGGATCGCGGCGTGCGGGGCTGCGGGCGCGGCTGCAGGAGGGCTGCGTGGTTAAAGGTTAACTAAGGGACAAAGGCGGGATGGGACGGCTAAGAGACTGCAAACAGCCCGGGCTGATAAAGGGGGGAACGGGGCCGCTCCGATGCCGCACAGACCCGCACGGCAGCACTGCGCACAGCCGTGCCGCGGGACGGACACACGGGGTTTGCAGCGGGACGATGCCAGCAGCGCCGCCGGGATGGGCTGAACCCGATCACGGGGCGAACCCACGCTACGCTGTACAATCGCGACAGCTCCGCGTCCCCTGCTCCCGTCCCAGCGGTGCACCCCGGCGGGACGCCCGCCCTGCAGCAGCAGAGCCGTCACAGCGCCACAACCCCGTCCCCGTCCTCCTCCCCCCCCGTCCCCGCTCAGCCCTCCGCCCCCATCCCCGTTGGGATGCCGCCGCCGCCGAGCAGCGGTTGCCATGGTTACGGCCATGCAAGTCTGGGCGAAATGCATCTGCGGTGCAGCGCGCGGGTGGGGGCGGGGAGGACCCTGCAGCCCCCGGCACCGCCGCGACCCCCACCCGACACTCGACCCCGGCCCGCGGCCGCTGACCCCGGCCCGGCACCTTTGTTCAGAGCCGTGGCGGGGGGCGGGGGGCGCGGGGGGTGCAGGCAGACTGAGCGCCCCGATGGGCTCCGAGCCCCCCTCTCTCCCTCCTTGCCCCACACCGAGGTCTCCGGACTCCGCGGGCCCACGGGCAGAGTCCGATCCGTGGCCCCGGGAACGCTATCAGTTCTGCTCTGTGGCGGAGGGGAATTCTGCTCCCGGCAATGAAGCAATCCAGGCGGGGACAGCGAGGGATCGGGGAAGGAGGGGATTTCTGATGGAAAGTTGCGGACGATCCCAGCTGCCCGTGTGTTTTCCCACCGCTCTCCCCCCGCAGCTGCCCACAGGATCGAGCTCCCGTCCCCCCCAGTGCTGCTGCGCTGGGAATTGCACCCGGGGCTGCACCAAGAAATGCACCGACAGCCGCATCACAGCACTGCAGCTGCCCGTCCCTCGCTGCAAGCAGCCCCGCAGCCCCACATCTCGCAGCCCCGCAGCCCCGCAGCCCTTCCCCCACGCCTCCCTGGCCTCTCTCTGCCCGGCCGTCAGATGTTGCTGAAAGGGAACAATGCGACGTATTGTCTGTCCCTGCTCGCAGGCATCAAAACCCAGCAGCGCAACAAAAAGACACATTGACTGCCCGGGAGAAAGGGGCCCATACATCGCCAGCGCTGGGGGCAGGGACTGCAGCATCCCAGCGCTGCTTTCCTGTCTCCGGCCCGGTCACCACCGTCCATCTCCGGGGGTGCAGCAGCCATCTGCCGGGTCCGAGGGTTGGCCTTGGGGGCTGCACTGCTGGTGGCCGGACGGGATAAGGGGCTGCGTCTGTATGGGATGCACAGGACCTGTGCTGCCGTGCCTGTGCTCAGTCCATGCCAGTTGCAAGCAGGACCCCATAGGGATCCATAGGGATGGTGACACTGTGGGCATCACCACCCCACTCCAAGATCCCCTTGTGCACAGGTGAGGAGGGATGGGGAGCCGAGCCCAGCTGGGGGCTGCACCACAACCCCACTCTGGTCCCCATGGCGGGGTTGGACCCAGCACCTCCTCCAGCTTCCTCAGCACACTGCTGGCTGCGGGCACCTCCGGAGGAAACAGGATGGGAAAAGCTGTGCTTGGACAGAGAGATGCTCTTGTTTCCATCATAAACTTCCCTTCCAGTGAGGACAGAGCTCCGAAGCACACTCTCAGGTCAGGCCCTACACTCAGTCACCCTCCAGCAGGACTCAGCCTTCCCTCTCCACACAAAGCTGGCGGCACCCTGCGCTCATCGCACGGCCAAAACGGGAACACGTGGCTGAGGGTCAGTCAGCCCTTAATCTGCCCTGAATGGTTGGGACACGAGAGGAGTGATTCTGGGGATGTGCACAGGGATGGGCACAGCTGTGCTGCCCATCCAGAGCTGCGATCCCAGGAAATGGGGTGTGGGAAATGGCAAATGGGAAATGGGGTATGGGCAGGACGGGGGGATGCGAGGAGGATGTCAGCAAAGTGAAAAGCAGCCCCAGAAATAGAAGACGCAGTTACACAAGGCACTGGTTGCCATGGGATCTTCACAACCAAAAATGACGGGCCTCTGGCAAATACAAGAACGGGCCCTTTTATGTGTTTCTATGGGAAGTCAGCACCTCGCTGCAGCCTCCCGGGCTGGAGCATTTCCCAGGGCAGGACAGATTCGGAACCGGCTCTGGGAGAGCAGCAGGGACCCCTCCCCACGGCAGTGCCCAGCACAGAACAAAGGGGTGGGGTAACCCAGGGTGGGACGAGAGTAATGGAAGGCCCTGCGCAGACCCCCGCTGGGGCCCAGGACCCCTATTCCCTGCAGGCAGCAGGCGGGGGCTCGGCAGTGACCCAGCAGTGGGTCACAGGTTTGGAGGTGGCAGATGTCTGCTCATAGGAGGGACAGGAAAGCCCTCATCATCACCTCCCCCTCCTGTCCATGCTGACCCCTGAAGTCCCCTCCTGCCACACCAGGCAGCTTTTTCTCCTGCATCTGGATACAGCCCCGTGGGCACAGCCCCATGGGCCAGGCAGTCTGAGCTGGGGAGCACACAGACATGGTGACACGTGGTGACACGCAGTGACATGCAGTGACACGTGGTGACACACGGTGCAGCAGCCCCCAACCCACCCCATGGACTCATTCCAGCCATGGGATGCACAGCACTGACAGCAGCCATCCCCGTCCCTCTGCGCTCTCCCTGCTGGAATTCTCTCCCCAGAAGAGCTCTAATTAGCTAATTCCTTCACTATTTATAAATCAATATGGAAACCCCTCTGCTTGATTCCCAGCACCGTTGGCTGTCCCTGTTGGAGGGGCCCCACTAAGGGCTGCAGGGTGAGCGACTGCTCCCTGATCCATCAGTCTGTGACAGTTGGTGTTGGGGTGAGCGGGGTGGGGGCACTCTGTGGGGTGGGGGTGCCCCCTCCTGCGGGCTGTCAGTGCTTACCACCTAGTAAATTAATAACCAGCAAGAGGTTTAAGTAGGTCTGGAAAGTGGAAAATAACATCAGCAAAGATCTCTCCTCCCTAAGGCCCTCTGGGCAGGAGCAGACAGATTTGGCTGCCTGTCCATCTGCTGGGGAGCAAACTGCCCCATAATCTGCAAATCCCCACCGCTTCCCGAAGCCCGGGAGGTGGCACAGGGCCTTCGGGCTCAGTTTGTGCCACGGCTTTGCAGGGGAAGGAGGATTTCAAGGAAAGATGTGGCTGAGAGCAACGTGTGCTGCTGAGATAAAAACCACCAGGAAAGCACAGGTGGGATTTTCTGCCTTTCTTCTTGTGCTGAAGGGGGGCTGCACTGCGACCTGCAGTCACACTGAGCATCACCTCCCATCCCTTCAGTTCTGTGCTCTGACGGCAGGGCAGCGGCGCTGAGAAGCATTTCCTCCCCTCCACCAAAACACAGCAGAGGTGGTCAGCAGCCCCAACCCTGGGACCCCATCCTGGTAACCCCTGGAACGGCCTCACAGCTCCTCCAGCCCAGCTCTGAGCTCAGTGTCCCCACGGTGGGAGCAGACAGGTCAGGACCAGGGTGCTCCGTGTGGGGGCTGTGCTCCCTGATGGGCACCGAGCTGGAGCTCGAGAACAAACGCCATGAGGCTCAATGTGTTCAGGTTCTGATTCAATGGGCTCAATTGGGCCAAAGCGAGCAGCCTCACTGGGCTCAAAACCCAAGAATTGGAAAGCTCTGCAGCCCCTTTGCACCCCCTTCCTCTGTTCCCTGCAGCCCCCGGATGGCTCCAGCAGCAGCAGCTGCCCAGCGACCGGCGACCGGCCGAAGCTTCATCAGCTGGCACCCAAAAGTCA
Organism: Meleagris gallopavo; assembly: GCF_905368555.1. Taxonomy (NCBI): domain Eukaryota; kingdom Metazoa; phylum Chordata; class Aves; order Galliformes; family Phasianidae; genus Meleagris; species Meleagris gallopavo. The sequence continues at coordinate 5,133,333 of NC_139428.1, forward strand.
ATCAGGAAGATGCTGCCTGTTTTAATGAACAGAGAAAACTCGCACAGAGTGATGTGCGCCGGGGGGAGGAGGGAGGCTGGAGACAAAACATGACCTTGTTGGTGGAGGCACACAGCGGCACATTGTTTTCTTTTCCACCCCCTGGAGATGGTGGCCTTGATGCTGCGGGGTGCAGCTGGGGTTGGGAGCTGGAACCGGGTGCTGGGGTTGGGAGCTGGGGTTGGGGGCTGGGGTCTCGGGACTGGGATTGGGTGCTGGGGTTTGGTGCTGGGTTTGTTTCTTGCATCTTGGTGCCAGGGGTCTCCCAGTCTCTGGGGGCTCTGGTGCAGCTTTGGTTCACCACCCAGCTGTGGTCCCACCCAGCACACTTTGGAGACCCTCTGCCAGAACCACGATACCTGCGTGCCAAGTGAGCTGAGCACCCCGGGGTGCGCTGCCCAAAGCACCACAGAGCCCCAGTCTGTGCCAGCACAGTTCTGCTCTGGTGCTGTAATTGTGACCACGGTGCACTGCAGAGCATTGACCCTCAGCATGGACATCACTTTAGTCACTCTTCTCCTAAACTGCCCCTTTCCGGGAAACGAGAAAAAAACCAGAAAATAAAACCACTGGGGCGTATAGAGGGAGCTGGGGTGTAACTTTTGGTACCGTCCCTGAGGGAACTTCCGGAGGGGCAGATGGGGCCGGGGGGGAGCGGCGCCTCTGGGGCGGTGGGTCCGCGACAAGAGGGTGATGGGGCCGTCCTGGGGGGCGACGGAGCTGTGACAAGAGGGGACCCTCCAAGAGTCACCCCCCGCTCCCCTTCCCCACCCCCCACCCCCCCGTCGGGGGCGGCTGGCGGCCGTCAAACACCTCCGACCCCACCGGGGCGGTGGCTCAGCCCTGTCCCCCGCCCCCGGGGCGGTCTCGGAGCAGCGTCCCGCCCCCTCCCCACTCCTTATTACGGCGGCGGCGGGGGGCTCTGCCCACTGCCTCTCGGCGCCGCTCGCACCGCCGCGGCGGGGGGTGGGGGGGTCTGCGCCGCACCATGGGCAGCCAGGGCTCTAAGGCGGCCAAGGCGGAGGGCAGCGACCCGCCGGGGGGGCACGCAGCCGTCAACGAGTCCTCCAAAGCCAACGGGCAGGTAGGGAGCGGTGGGGGCCCCGTGGGGGCGGGCGGACAAAGGCGGCGGCGGCGGTGGGGAAGGAGGAGGGAGGAAAGGAAGGAAGAAAGGAAGGAAAGATGGGGAGGAGGGGTGGGGAAGGCTGTGAGCCCAGGGGGCACCGAGCGATGCGGCACCGCCCGCCGCCCCCGAGCCGCGCCCCGGTACCGCGCGGGGCTCCGTCCGCGGCCGCGCCCCGCGGGTGGGAATGAGCGGGGACGGAGCGCGGGCGCCGCCCGGTGGCAGCGCGGGGACCCCCTCCCGGTGGGACCCCCTCCCCCCGCGCATCGGTTCGGCGGCCTCGCGGCTGAGGGATGCGGGCTGGGGGTCCCGGCCGTGCCTAACGCCGCGCTGCTCCCGCAGGAGAACGGCCACGTGCGGCTCAACGGGGACATGACGCCCAAAGCGGGGGGTGACCCAACGCCCCTCAACGGCGCCGGCTCCGCCGAACCCCCCCGGGAGGACGGCACGGGCGGGGCGGGCGGTGAGGACACCATCGAGCCGGCACCGCCCGCGGACGGCGGGGAGGCGAAGCCCGAAGGCGCCGCGGCCCCCAAAGACACCCCCAAGAAGAAGAAGAAGTTCTCCTTCAAGAAATCCTTCAAGCTGAGCGGGATCTCCTTTCGGAAGAACAAGAAAGACGACGGGGACTCCGCCGCGTCCTCGCCCACGGAGGAGCAGAGCAAAGAGGAGCCCAAAGCCGAGGAGGACCCCGCGGGCGGAGCCGCCCCGCAGGAGGAGCGGAGCGGCGAGGGGCAGAGCGGGGCCGAGCCCAAAGGGCCCGACGGAGGGCACGGCGCGGAGGAGGAGGAGCCGCCCGCGGAGAACCGGGGGGACGCGGCCGCCGCCCAGCAGCCCCCCGAGCCCACGGCGGCTGAGCCCGCGGCGGCGGCGGAGCAGAAGGAGGAGTAGAGCCCCGCGCTCCCCTAGGACTAATTGTCCCTTCAGCCCTGTGACCCCGCGCACGGACTGCCGTTCCCGCACCGCCCAGCCGACGCAGAACTGACGGCGCTCCCTGAGCCCACCCCCCCGCCAGGACCTCCTCCCCACCCCCGGCACCGCTCGGAGCTGCCGAGCCCCGACAGCTGCAGCCCACATCCACCGCCCGTGGCCAGAACTGGAATTTACAGTCTGTAGGAGCCCGGAGCCCCACACCGCGGACTGCTCGGATCCTTTCTCTCCGTTTACATCCCCGGTTCTGCCTTCATTTAAAGTATTTTGCGCTTTTTATAGAAACCGAATGGTTTAAGAGCTAATCTGCTTAGGTTGGTTGTTGGTTGGGTGTTTTGTTTTTTTTTTTTTTTGTTTTGTTTTTTAATAGAGTCTTTAGTTTTGGCTTAAAAACCGTAATGCTTTGTAAGTCCGCTGTGTTTAATTCTGCTTCCATGGGGGAACTGCTGGGGCCGGGTGGAGGGAGGGCACTGCCCGCTGTATAATGTGAAGCGATGCTGTTTCCTCTGTAAATAATTTTTTTAATGGCCAAAACACACGATTTGCGATTTTCTAACTTCTGAAGGAAGAGGAAAAAAAAAAAAAAAAAAAAAAAAAAGGCTGTATGGGTTCTATTGTAACATTTGAAAGGAATAAATGGTGATCCCTTCACGGGTGAGCTCGAGTCCTTCTTGTCCCACACGGGGAGGGCAGCAGTTGCTTATGGAGCTCAGCAGCTGCTGCATTAATTGCCCTGCTCTCGCTAATTGACTCACAGCAGATGCAGAGCTGTGGCCACAAAGGATTTCCTCAGCACCGGACGCTGCCTCTGGGGGCTCGCGGCTCCGTGCTGCCATCGCGGGGCTGGATGGGCTCCGCTGGGGGCAGAGGGGCCCCTTCTCCTCAGGGCAACCCAGGCGGGCTGCTGGGAGGAATTCCGTGCCGTGAGTTCCGGTGAGCTGTTGCGGTGTGAGATCCCAAGCCGCGTCCGACGGTGAAGGAGTGACGTGCTGACATCACGTCTCCTCCCGGTGGGGCGCAGCGGGTGCTGCCAAGCTCGGTGCCGCGGAGCCGCGCTCTGCCCTGGGCGCTGCAGCCCAAAGGCAGCAGCTCCTCTGCTCGGCATCCAACGGCCCTGCCCCAAACCCTGCCGGCGGAGGTCGGGCGAGGGGCTGGGGGCGGCCCGGGGGACGCGAGGAGCGGGGTTCGCTCAGAGCGCCCGGCAGGGAAGGGATCGCGGTGCTGAGCCGCGGCCTCGAGGTAGAGATAAGAGCCAAAATGTCTGCGCGCAGCGTCCTCCTACCGACAGCAGAAAGCTGCGCGCAGGGGGGACTCATCCCGGCGGTGGTGGAGGGAGGGATAAAAGCCGAGCGGGTGCCGTGCGGCGCTGCGCTTTGTCGGTCCTTGTCGCTGCTGGGCTCCGTGCGCGGGGCTGCAGGAGCCGCGGCCGTGCAGACGTGGCAGCCATTTTAAGGCAGCCCGGCAGGGAGAAGGAGCGCGGAGGTCGGAGCAACGAGCGCGATGGGACGCGGCTGCTCGCAGCAGGGCTGTAAGCGGGAGCCGCGGCTCCTGGGCAAGGAAGGGCTGCGGCGCTCGAAGCTTTTCCTCCTCTCCTCGCAGCAGGTTGGGCTCACGAACCTTTCCCCTGCGTTTCAGCACACGATGCAAAGTCACCCTGCTCGATTAATGATTTATTTTTTCTAACCAGCTGAACAACAGATTATAAAAACAAAACCAAAAACCCAAACGGGCTCATGCAGAAAAAAACACACAGCTCCTTTTCCTTAACCTATGATTCCCCCTCCAGTTTAACGCCGCCTTCGGAGCAGCGCTAACAGCACACAAAGCACTGCTGGGGAGAACCAAGCCATGGAACGGCCGGAGTGCTGGGAGCGAGCAAACAACGTGCAGGACTTCAGTGCGGGGGGTGGGGGGAGAGGTGAAGGCTGCGTTGTAAAATTCAGGGAAATAAAAAGGAAATTTGAATGAACACCTGGAGCTGCAGCAATCTTCTGCGTGCTGCATGGGCTCTGCGCACCGCTTTGGGCTTCAGCGCTTCACCAGCACATCCACAGCCCTCCTGAGAGAAGGGAGCCTCCTCTTGCCCCACACTGTGACTTAAACCCGTGCTTCCCCTCGGCAGAAAGCAGTGCAAACTCAGACCAACCGTAGAAATGTATGTTTTATTACAAAGATTCTCAAAATTTAAAATAAAAGCATCTTTAAAAAACCACAATATATTTCCCCCCCCCCTCCCCAAGACACAAAGATACACTGATCTCTCTCGCTTCACATACAAACACTGAAGAGCAGGAGTGAGATGTCACTCAGGTTCCAAGAGACTACAAAACTTACGGTGGAAAAGGGGGGAAAAAAAGCATTTAAAAAAATAAAACATTTTAAAAATAACCTGTGTTAAGTTAGCAGCATTATTAGAGTTGAAACCACCAGCAGCACTCCGTGGGAGGTACAGATCCTCTTATGGACAGAGGAATCCCCCTGAGAAAGGAGAGCAGCGAGTCAGAACTGCCTGCAAAACTTCTGCAAAGTTGGAGCTCAGCGAAGCATTTCATGGAACGCTCATCTCACGCTCAGCTGTACAAAGCAAGGTGTGAGAAAGGCCAGCTCTGAGCACAAAAGACCTTTGGGTGTGAGATAACGTGTGGGAGTAGGAAGAGGAGTAGTTATAAAAGTGTACAGAGCCCCATCTGCTGTTTCCTTGTACAGATAACAGCTCAGACTGCTGATAAAAAGGTTCTCCGCATTTACTGGCCTTGAGAGCAAAGAGAGGAGAGGTTCCTTGAAAACGTGTCTACTTCAGAGTTTCTGTGAGTGACACACGAGGAGCAGAGGCATCAGCTGGGCTCTGTCTGTCCTGTTCTGCTGTGGTTTCAGCTAGGTCACAGATCAGTACTGAGAAGCAATTACAGCACACGTAGCTGAGGGCAGAAGCAGAAAGAGTGAAGCAGGCAGCCAGATGGGCAGAAACTCACCTCCCCCTGCACAGAGGGGCACAGCTATAGGAAACAAGTGTATAAAGATTCCATCCCTTCTCCTATTCGCAAAGCACAGCGCTGCCACGCTAACGAGGTCTGCCATCCCCTGGAAAACGTTCACCACCACGCCAGGGTGATTTTCACTTTGCATTTTCCAGATCTATACCTGCAGGGCTCTTGGGCAGATTCTCTCAAGCCATTTTCTGATCCGCTTGTAAGCTGCTTCATCTCTTTCCACAAGTTTGCTGCAGGGAGGTAGCCAACTCTGTTCAAGAACTGCACTATTTGACCCTGAGAAGCGGCACCAGCTTGCAGTTACTTGCCATGGTGGAATCAGACTGAAGACCAAAGGAACACTCAGTCTCTCACAGGCTTAATTTGGGAATTCGTATCTCCCACAAAAAAAAATAAAATGAAATAAAAGAGAAAGGAAAAGAAGAAGAAAAAAAAGTTTCATGGCCATCTTTCCACCTAACCTGAAATGCAGATACTACTTCTACTTAAATTATTCATTTTCAAGGGTGGTTACTTCAGAGGAGAGCAAAGAAAGGAAGTGATTCTTTTTTAAAGACACACTAAGGAGGCAGTGGAAGGCAAAGAGTGAAACTTCCCAGTCACCAATCCTGGGCAGTGCGGGTCTCTCTACTCTGCAGAGTCCTCCCTGTCTGCTCCCAGCAGAGTGCAGCAAGGAATAATTTACAGTCCTCAAGTCATTTATATATTTATATAGAAATATATACAGAAACATATATAAAATATAAATCCTGTGGAATGGGAGGCAACCAGAGAAGCTAACCTACGATAACTATGCACTGACAGGTACTGTCCAGCTGCAGCCATCTTAGGTGGATTTTGTCTCTTCCTTCACCCTGTGGAAGGAAGCAGTGGAAAATTCGGTTTAAACAAGAAACTGAGGCTGCACTACAAGCTAGAGCTGTGGCCATAAAAGTGCCACTGAGATGCTCCACCCTAACAACACTTAACGTGCTCTGATGTCAATCTCCCTTTAAAACCAGTGACATGTTACAGAATGCATAGTATTTTTTAGCCCTATTCTTTGGAGGCTCTCAGAGCTTTATCAGGTGTGCTGTCCCTCCCACGCTGACTTCCCCCTGCTCAGAGCCCATGACAAGGCATCCAAACCACCACGTCTCTACTCCAACCCCAGAAGCTGTGCAACATCCCATCAGGGGCATGGGGAAATGCACAGGGAAATACAAACTCAGGCAGTTAACTGCCAAGCCAAGAGACAGTGGGCTCACCCCTTGGGTTCGGCTTTCTCCTCTTTTGCTTTTTCTTCTTCTTTCTCGTCTAAGAAAAAAAAAAATTAAATTAAATTAAAAAAAGGCATGGAAGGGCAGTAGGAAATGCAGGCAATCAGCATCAGGCAATGCTCTACAGAGCCAGGAGGGCTCCCAGCCATAGCTCTCGTGCTTACCCTTCTTCTCCTCCTCCTCTTTTTCCTCTTCTGTTTTCGCACGCTTGGCCTTCTTAAAGTTAGCAACATTTTTGCGCCCTCCTTCCCCTTCATCTTCAGAGTCAGAGAATTCCTCATCGCAGGATATTCTCTTATCAGAATTGCGGACTGAGAGTGAAGGGGAGAAGAGGTCAGAAGATACTGCACACCAATGCTTGGAGATGTACCCTCTGTGTACACCCACACACACGGCAAGGAACCAATAAACCGACACAGCTCACAGTGAGATCGCAATAAAAACACTTCATCTACCTGCCGTGTCTTTTAACTGACTGCTCCTGACTGCTTATGCTTAATCTGAGCTCACGTGTGGGACGTGGATTAGGCGCAGTGTGATGTTTAGACTTGACAGCATGAGCAGGTTAACACACCTCGAACTGAGAAAATCTGACTGCCAGACCTGAAGGCCATCGGCCAATCTGGGTAACGAGCAGCATTTTCAGAGGCAGGCAACGTCTGGGACAACCTGATAGCCTCCCAGAAAGTAATCTGTCACAGCACCTGTGCCACAGGAACTGTTTAAATCCTCACATGAATGCCTGTGTTCTTCCTTTATGGAAACTGTCTGGCAAAAATGCTCCCAGGGAGAACAACTCCACCAGTCCTGCAGCTCGGCATCACTGCTTTATCTTACAAAACCCATCAGAACAACGGGCATAGATTCAAACTGAAGAACCCCTAAACTGAGGTCAATCTAAGTCATATACCCTTCTCTCTTTAATAAGGTACTTCAGTTTAGTGCCTTCATGCTTCTCCAGCAATCTGATCCCGCTCAGCTTTGGCACCCACAGGCTCTGCACAGCACACTTCCCAGCAGTGCAATGCAGCCACGCCAGAGACAAGCACGTACTTGAAATGCGCTTCTCAGGATCTTCTTCCTCTTCATCTCCACTGTCTTCCTGAACAGCATCCTCAGGAATTGGCTGCATCTGGACGCCAGGGGCATGAGGCAGCATGCGCAGATTCTCAAAGAGACGCTGCCTAGAGCCAGCCAGGAAAAGAATACGTTTGTATTTAACCAGCAAAAGGTGCCAGCCTGGTGGAGAAGGGCAAACACTTACTTGATCTTCTCGAGATACTCGTTGGTATTCTGGTTAGTCATGTTTGAGGGACTGATGTGCAGCTTAAAGTCTGGTCCGAAGTACTCAAAATAGTCATTATATGGGAGTTCTGCAGACAAGTTAAAATAGAACAAAAATCAAATCACCTCTGGACCAGTAATGAAATGCCTCATATACAGCTGATTTCAGTGCTCAGTAAGAGCGCAGCTGCGTTTTCCTATGGACAGGAGCTGAGCATTTCATAGCCCAAACTCAGATCAAAACAGACGGCTTAGCAACAGGGCAGTCTAAGCTTACTTGGCAGTTAAACGCTATCAGTGTGCACAAAAGTTTGCAGTAGAAGGTCGTCTCGTCTCAGCACAACAGCAAGACTGCTGGGTATCTCCTGATGGAGGGGAAAACTACAGGGCTATAACAAACAAGAGCAACTACTGCAAACCATGGGCTCAAAAAGCTCTTCCACAATAGCAGTCAAAAGCTAATGAAACATCTTATGGTTCCTGACTCTCACACTACCTCCCTAAGCTCTGTCACTAGGTAGTCACTGTCCCTTATCCTGCCTCAAAGGCTCTAGGGGAAAATTACCATTTGGGATCTCAGTGTCCAAAGCCACAGCAGTCTCGTAGGTCCAGCATCTGGCCACGTTGCGGATCGTGTAGCCACCTCCTCCCAGCATCAGCATGGGCAAATTAAAACTTTTGACAAACTCCACACACTTGGCATGACCTGCAGCAAGGCAGAGGGGAAAAAGGTGAGAGCCCCATGGAACAGACATATTTTTCAGTGAAAAGTAATAAGATGATTTATGCCAATTTAACACAGGCACTGTGCTGAACAGTTCTGGCTACTTGGCATCACAGACCCAGCCTCACTACTTTGATGGAAACACGGTATTCTTACCTTTGATGGTCAGATTAAAACAACCCAGCCTGTCTCCGGACAGAGAATCTGACCCACACTGCAGGACAACTGCACTAGGCTGGAATGTCTCCATCACTTTAGATATCACCTAAACAAGAAAGTCGTTGTTACACTTTCTCCACAGGACAGTGTCACAGCAACACAGTAATGTCCAGCAAGTGACATGAAGACATCCCTAGTGTTCCCACAGCTGCTGATTCTCATATACTGGTGACACTGGGGCTCTTACCAAGAAAAACTTACTGATGACAGGCTGCAATTGTTAGGGAGGAACACAGCCACTGAGGAATCTTACAACAGCAGTCTGAGTCTCCCTAAAGAATGGCTCCACGAGCCACCCAGTGACAAAGCATGATGCACAAAGAATCGCTCAGCAAAGACACTTACCGGCTTGAATATTGCCTCATAGGACTCATCATCAATCCCATCCCGGAGGGGATAGTTGACAGCATAGTACTTGCCTTTGCCTGCACCAATGTCCTGTTAGAGGGAAAGACAGGACAGAGCACAAGGTCACCACAACACACAAACTGCACTGCAAACTATGAATGGAAGTCCAGGAGTCTATTGGTGTAATCTGAATGTAAGCAGAAGCTCTCATGGTTGGTACTGTCATGGTGTAAGAAGGCAAGAGCCAGCTGAGCCCAACAGCGATGTGTTTGGCAGAAGTGGAAGCATTTGGACCTCTGCTCAGGGAAGAAGAACCCACTACCATCACTGTTGGAAATGTCAACAAGATGCACCAACACATACTAAAGCAATCCTGATAAACTTTCACCAAAAAGCCTGTGTACACTGGAAGTAGCTGAAGTGACCGAGATGCCACCAGAAGGCTGCTAAATAACTGATATCTAAGCCTTGATTTTATTACACAGATCTACTACTGCACAGGCCAAGTTCATAGGAACCATGCATCCTCTCTAAGAGCCAAGCCAGCTGCCACATACATATACTTTCACCCTCTCTAAAAGGATGCTACAGAGCGGTGGATTTAGCTCAATTAATGTGAAAGCAAATAGAAGAAAGTGATCACATTTCAAAGAAATTTTCTGCTAAGGTTTCACTCTCACCCGCAGGTCCCCTGTTCCTGGGAAGTACTCTCCATACTTATGAAAGGACACGGTCATCACACGGTCTGTGGTATAGAAGGCTTCCTCCACACCATCTCCATGGTGAATATCAATGTCGATATACAGGACCCTCTGGTGATACCTAGGATCAGAAAGGAGTCAAAATGCTGCATTTCTTCAGAGCGTGCCCAGAGCAAATGGGAAGTGGGCAAAGAACCGTGCAGAGATTCCCAGGCTGCACAGCTCCCAGCAGTTGTCTTTCTGGTGCAAAAGAAGTGTGGAGAATGGACCCGTGTTTTGCTCAGCAGTGGAACAGAATCCCTGAGCCACAAAGTGGCTTTTACTGCTGCAGCTGATCTCTGAAGGCAGACTTGACTCAGTTTATTCAGATCCAGCCAATGGACTCTACATTTTTATGTCCAAGCCTCCCACTGAGGTCTGCCTTGAGCCAACAGCCACCAGGGTGAGCAGCAGACAGACACATCTTACAGCTGTGCACCCTTCTCTTGGGGGAGGAGAAGGGCCTAAGAGCAACTACAAAATGCTCCAAGCCTTCTGCTTCCTGCACAGCGTCATGGTTAGGCACACCCCTTCTGCACAGAGGGTACTACAACCCAAAAATATGGCTGATTAAGACCTCCCTGGAAAATTCAGCTAAAAAAAAGCAACAATAACAGCAGACTGGGAAGTGACGAAGACTCAGAGGACTGCACCTACTTTAAGAGCTCCAAGATAGCCAGGACAATGTCGTTGACATAACAGAAGCCAGAAGCCTCCGACTTTTTAGCGTGGTGGAGGCCTCCTGCCCAATTCACAGCAATATCTGTCTGCTGCTTGTTCAGCTTCACAGCGCTGGCTGTTGGGAGAAGAATCACAAAATGTTAGCACGAGGGCAAAGGACCAATGGCAGAGCCTCGGGGTGAAGCACAGGTCTCCTGTCATCACATCACTGTTTGTGCTTTTGGGCACAAGCCCAAGTCCGAGGATTTAAACACTGGATGTCTCAACAAACAAACAAAGGAAAGGGAAGAGAAAAGCAGCCTCTATTTCGCATGCACACACTTTTGACTGCTTCCCCCACTCGCCTCAGAGCACGAAATCTGCACAAACAAGTGCACTGCTCTGTAGCCCGGGTCACACCTGAAGACAGCCTAGAATTCCCAGCGTGCCAAACAACGGAACTTTGAGGAAAGGTTTTACCCAATATATATTTAGGTCAGTCACTGAACATGCATTCAGACAAAGAACATCCTCTTCCCCTGCCTCCTCCATAAACCTTCTGCAATTTTGCAAGTCTCCAAGGATTAAAACAAGTGATACATTCTGGGGACGTACAATCTTGGGGTCACAAAGCACAGCTATTTCAAGAAACAACGTAAGAATGCTGCAGTCAGCACTCGTAGGTACTGCTGAGCTCTGTGACAGGAAATGGAGATTTCTAGATGTCACTGTGGGAGTAGTGGCCACAAAGCTCTACTGTAGATGCACAGTAACACGGTCCTGCACTACCACCACTTCTTGCAACAAAGTACTTTAAATGTCCCAGCTCTTGCCTCAGGGCCAGAGACAACTGGCTTTCTGTTAAAAAGAAAGAAAAAGTAACCTTTTTTGCTTTTTAGTTTGCACCTACACAAAGCAACATTTTTTACATCTTTTTTTTCTGTGCAGCTCACATCATTTTTTTAATTATTACTGGTAAAACTCCACTGCTGCTGGGGTCTGTCTGTCACCTACACGGGGTCATCGAAGTAGCTCAGAGCAATAAAGATTTGCTTAACAAACAGAGAGGGATCTGTCAATATGCAAGGCTGGAATTCCACGGGGAAGAAATCTTAACCTAAGGAAGTCAGAAATAGGTTCACAGGGCTCCCCCACCTACAATAAACCACTTTCTCAGGCAGAACAACTTTATAAACATCTGCTTAGGAGAAGACCATAGGACAGCTGAGCTTACCAACTGAGCCTCCAGCAGAGAGCTGACAGAACTCAAACAGCCCATCGAACACAGGGCAGTCCTCCCCGACGTTAACTTGAAAAGAATACATAAGAATTAGTAAGACCAAGTCACAAAGAAATGGTAAAGCTTAAAAAAAAAAAACAAAAAACCAACCAGAGAAGCACTTTAATTAACTGAAAAATTACCACACACAAATGACAAATGACAGAACACGAAGGCAGTCACACCAGCACTGCTGCTGCCATGGGAAGGATGCTCCCAGCACAGCTGGTGCCAGGAGCTGCAGGACAGGCACGCCACCTACTGGGTCCTGGCTCAGAGGGAGGCTCCTTTCCAGTCACCTCAGAAAGGAGCGTGCAGGGAGAGCTGCTACCCCTGAGAGCAGCACAGGCCCTAACAGTTGGCAGGTTTGCTGTGCTTGGCTCTATTGGCAGCTGGTGCTGCTCAGCAGGGCCACGCACACGCTGTGCAGGAAGGAGGCAGCACCCCTCGCCATTAAACACACAGCAGGCTTGTGTTAAATCTGCATTTTACAACGTTTGCTTTTAGAAGCAAAAAGAAAATCTGTATTTTTGTACCAACATCTGGAAAGTGTTCATTTTGGGGGGTTTTCGGCTGTTGGTTTTTTTTTTTTTTCCCCCCTGTGTTTAACAAACACCACAGATCTTGCAGCATGAGACACTCAGCAGCACACAGCCTTCACAAGGAGTGGGATAACAGAACTCTCAGTGTAGGACAGAGGTTTCTGAAAGGGACAATGCCCAGCAAGAGTCCCAGAAGGAAGTAATTGCTCCCAGATTCTGATGGTTGCAGCAGGGCGTAGGAAACTGCAAACGTTGAATAACTACTCTAAGAAGATTTCCAAGTTAAGTGAGGAGAATCGAAGTCATCAATTTCCGCACACTTTCCATTACAACAAACTGAACTTCTTGCCCTTTAGGTTACAGAATGGTTTTTCCAAGCCCTCCTGCAGGACTCAGCAAAGTGATGTAAGAAAACGGTTCAGTACCTTTACTGCCCCTCAGAAGTTTGCGGGCAGCACTGACTGTATTTGAGGGCTTCCCTCTGCTATCCTGGCAAAAACAGGAAGAGCTGCTGCATAAATATAAGCCAGTTGAGCTGCTTCTCACCAGGAGGCTGAAAGCAGCCAGGACTACTAGAGAGCATTGTTAATAACTGGGGTCAACCACTTGGCTACGGGCATGAAGCTCAGGTGCAAGACGAGAGGCACGGATGCTCCCACCTCCTGACAGCAGGTAGGGGAGGAGCTTTGGAAGCATCCTTGTGGAAATCACAGCCCCATCCTTTCCTCAAAAGGAAAGGTAAAGCACCAAGCAGGCCACAGAGACCTGCCACCGTGCCCAGGAGTGCTGACCTTGTCTCCTTCACCGCTCATCTCTGCTCTGAGCCTCTCGTGCCAGTTTTTCAGCCAGGCAGAAGCTTGTTCTTTGCAAGAAAACAAAGGCAGGGGCTTATTTTCCCTGCTGAATAAAAGATCTGCCCTCTGTGTGTTTAAGATTAATTTTCATACTTTGCCTCCTTCAGTTAAAAATAGTTCTGTGGAAATACAGTAGAGAAAACGTTGCCTACCAGAGAGCAGAGTGGGTGTTCATGAGCCGTATCAGCTTCAGGGGTAAACAGTTCAGCTTGTGTAAATATATACTTTGGTATATTAAGTCAAATTATTTACTGTAGGAGGTCTTTCAATGTATATTACTCGTGTACCATACTATTCATTCCTATTATGTGCTTGTGCCTAAACATCTGTCCCTTTCAGCTAATACCACATTTTCAAGTCCCCTCACTTCAGGCTCAAGACTCGTATTTCTTTTAATTTGGAAATCACATTTGACATGAATGAATCCTGTGGGCTTTTGTCTTTTTTTCTGCTCTCAAGGAAAGCAGTGTACATGATCAAAATAATGTTTAAAAGAACCTTGAGCCTTCCCCCTCGATTTGCCTTTATGACCTGACACAAAACATCACCTCAGAGTTTAAGACAGACCAAAAAAAAAAGGTTTCTGCAGCATTAAAGCTGCCAAGAGATCCTCAGCACTTCCACGGACTGCAGAGGTTAGAGGAATAGATATCTCACAAAAAAAGAAGAAAGAACATTCTAACACAAAGCACAGGCACCATCATGCATCTCAAACTCCCCCCTTCCAAGCAATTGTAGCTCTGAAAATCCTTCAGAGTTCCTGATGATTTTGATGAGCCTCTTTTTAAAAATAAAATCTAAATTTAAAAACACACCACCTTGTCCCATCCTGATACCTTCAGTTATAAGATAAGCAATTACAGCAAATACATGCAGCTCATAAAAGGAGCAGTTCAATCACCTCCAGGCCAGGAAGATAATTCAGGAGAGTTTCCACTAAAGCACAAGATCAGAGAAGACCATCGGGTCAAACGGTTCTCCTCAGCTCATGTGCCACCCTGCCTTGAGAGGGACTCGTTTTCAAATCCTTGATTTAACAGATAAACAGAACACAAAGTCTGGAGAAATGCAGGTCCTGAGGGCTTCTCCTGCTCTTTTCATCCTGAGCTCCTAAAGCTCACCCAGGATCCCCAGAAGCACAACACTTAGCGCCGACAGCCCCACGCACACAGCTTACATCTCTGCATCTGCTTGCTGTACTCAGACATGTTGTCTGGGCGGATGGATCTCAGGAATTTGATGTAGTCGTCGCTGTGGTACTTGGTCATCTCCTCCGCGTTCGCCTTGTGAGGGCGCTGCAAGGACACAGGGTTTGGTTGGAATGCTGCCCTCCCCAAATCCCATTTCCAGTCTCAGATTTACTCCCAGAAACAGCAAAAATAATAAAATAAATCAATGAAGTAGCAGCACTAGACAAGAGAAACTTATTTTCAAAGGCAAAAAAGCCATTACTGCAGACTGGGACATACTACGTATCTAGGCAAAGAAAATATTTAAGCTACAGAGAGAAAACCAATTTTCCAGACTCCAAAGCTTATCTGAAGCAAAGAACATCTCGCTGCAAGAAATCAGAATGCAGCAGAAATATGTCAACACAACCATTTAATCCTTTTTACTTTCCTCTTTGGCTTGTCGACAGAGAACTTACGAGCTTGAAGCACCAAAATTACAACTGACAGTGCACTAAGATCCTGCATGCACACTTCTCCTCATCACACTTACATATATCTCCATCTTCCTGTAAAGGCCGTAGTTCAGCAGTAGGTTGTGGGTCATCCGGATCCTGTGGGGCTTCATGGGGTGTCCCTGGCCATAATAATAGTTTCCAACATCACCTGGGGACAGAAAGGATTTTGTTACAGCAGGGAAAAACATGAACTGCTTCAAATGCAACCACTCAAACCACATCTGTCACGTTGTGTGCCCATCAGCAGCCCATCTGTTCACAGGGGGACGGGTCTGCACATCATCTGCACCATCAGAAAGCTTTATCCCAGTCCGACTTATGGACAAGGGGGTATGGCCAAGCGTGGAGGATTTCCGTGGCAGATCTGGGGAAGGCAGCCCAGCTAAACACTGAGCAGCTGACAACGCGGTGAAGCTGGAGCAGCTCCAGCCTTCCTGGCAGGAGGAGGTTGGGCACCACGTCTGCTGGTCCTCACTTAGCAAAGGACAGCTCTCTAATGTCCTTCCCCGGGTTCAGCCCCACGATGGGACCTCACACTCACAGAGCTTCCCTGAGAAATTCAGAGCTCTCTGAGCAGAAACCTGCAAGCCAGGAGGCACACGAGTTTAATCCCAGCTCAGACAGTGACTCATCAGCCAGCACACGTAGCCACTTTGCCTCAGTTTACTACTGTTTACCCGGCAGACATGAGACTCACAGCTGCTAATTCTGTCAATAAGCAAATCGCAGCACAGCTTTACGGCTCCAGTTATTCTCATCCCTTACTGTTGCCTGAAATCCTTTGGAAATCCTTCATTCTATGGCACCAGGTTAATTTTCAGGAAGTCAGCACCTTGCAATTACATCCCACAGGTCAGCTCCCCACGCAGATATTCTTCCATCCAGTGAAAGCTGAACTGCTGTATCTCCCACTGGTTTTTCCCTCCTCTCCCAGGGCACAAATTTCCGTGGTGTTTTCCATAGAATTTAACTTTCAGATTTCTGTCCCCTGCCTGATGGGGCAATGAGAAGCTCTGCTAAAAGCAGGGAATGCACAGAGCCACACGCAGCAGCAACGCTGCACAAGCCTCATTTTCTTAAGAAATCAAACTAAGTCATTCACATAGTTTTACAGCTCCCCATCAGTTTAGGAAGCAAGAGACCCAACCCGGTCTGGCCGGTGACTCAGCTGGGAGCATTAATATTTCATCACCAATCTTAACATACAGGAGAAACTGCTACTTCCTCACAGCACACAGCTGTAATGCCTCCTCCAGTGGGCACGAGCCTCCTTCCATTTAAAGATGCAAACCCCACGCCCAAACCATCCTGCTGCCGGAATGTGCCTGTGTGATGCCACAGTGAAAGTAGGTGGGTTTTGCCTGCACCAAAACCAGGACATGTTAAGCTCTGGGAAATTACTAGGGATGCTCAAAACCCCATCTAGGAAATACAAACACAAAACTACACAAAGCTTTGAAAAATTATTGCCTCTCTTCTTTACCTCGGGCTGTCAGCGAGACCCCAGACGTGTCTCACCACAAGCCCTGCTGCTCAGCAGAGGGCTCAGGCGTGCTAATGGGTGCTTGTGAAGTGTGAGAATTCAGCAGAGACCTCTTCCTGTCTGCTGGGGTTAAGTAAAGCCCCATATTGGAGCTAACAAAAGAGAATTTCCCATTTTCAGTTCAAACCCTTGCACACAACCCCAGCACACCTCAGCATGTCCATGAACGACCCGTGCCATACAAGATTTCTTTTTCCCCAACCTCTCCACCCTATCCAGACCCTCTCCCACAGCTCAGGCAGTGACCTCCACCGCAGTTTCCTTCTTCTGAAATTTATGTCAGGACCTCCCTTCAGGAACCACTGCACCAGACTGCTCTGCTTTCACCTCTCTGTGTGACAAAGACCCTAACAAACCACCCACCCACAACTGCACATTATGCCTTCCGTGACAAATAAAGCACACTTCCCACTTCCCCCCTGTGAATGTTTGCCAGCCCCTCATAAAAGAGCAGTGGAAACAAGGCACTAAAACCTCACCACGTGGGTGAGGGCAGCTACAGACAAGGGGGAATGACACTAACTTCATTTTGTTACCATGCAATAAAGACCGGAAGGATATCACTCTGCTTAGCGTTCACAGCAAGACAACCACTTATTTTGTGTTCAAAACATCATCTCATGCCTTGAAGGATGTTAGCTTGTTCACAAACTGGAAAGTATCCTTGTGAACATGGAAGATTCTAAGGAGGGAGAAGTTTGGACATTGAGAGTTCTTCCACACGCGGGTTGCTTGCGCACATACAGCACTTTGCCACTTCCTGCAAGCCCTCTGTGTGCTTAAACCAGGCCTGAGTGAGCCCAGGGCTCCAGCACCCCACTGCACTTTGAGATGATGGGTGTTCCAGAGGAGACTGTGCTGAATTCAGGCAGTTCTGCTGCTCTGATCCCCTCTTCCTCACCCTGCCTGCCTGAAGACACAGGGCCAGCACCACAGGATGCAATCCTACTGCTCATGTTTGCTTCTCAGAAGAAATGAGAGCCCTCACTATCTGCCCAACGCAGAAAGCAGTTTAGAAGAGCTCACTTTATTGCTTGAGCATGGAATACATCCACTTGCCAGGGGAAGAAAAAAAAAAAAAAACAGCAATAAAGTTTTTATTTGACTTCATAGACTAAAAACCACAACAAAAAAGAGAACTGCACAATACCTTTTGCACAAAGCAATCCCAGAGCCTAACAAAAAGCCGTCCATCACTGAGGTCACCCTCCAAAGGGGAGGGGGCTGTGAACGCACCCAGGGGGATGAGCTGTGCTTTCTGCCACGGTGCCAGTGGGGAAAGCGCCCGAGGCAGCTGGCTGTAACGCCCGGCTCCTCCCCCACCCCAGAGGGAAGATTAAAAAGCCAGAAAGCAGAGCTCAGCGTCCCGAAGGGCAGAGAACAGCAAAGGCGGCCCCCAGCAAGGCCACACCAGCGCTGTGCCCCAGTGCCCCCCGTCCCGTTCCGCGCTCCACGGGGACACCGCTGATCCCAGCGGGAGCTCCAGCAGAGCCCCTTCCTCCCCTCGCAGCCCCTCCCCCCTCCAAACCTCTCACAGCCGCCCTGCTCCTTTCCCAGCCCCCAAAGCCCCCCCAGACGGCTCCCCTGCCCCCATATCCCTCGCCCCAATTCCCCCCGGCACCCAACGCCCCGCTGCAGCCCCGAACCCCCCAAACCCCTCCAAGCTCTTCCCCTCCCCCCCCCGCTCCCCACAGCCCCCAGCACCGCCCCTCCCCCCGTCTCGGCCCAGCACAGCCTGCAGACCCCACCTCACACGGACCCCTATCGCCCCTATGCCCCCCCAGCCCAGCCCCCATCTCACACAAACCATTACCCCAAGCCCCTTCCCGTCCCCCCCGCAGTCCCCCCATCCCGCTCCCCACCGCTCCGCACCATCGTAGTAGTAGCAGACTTTCCGCTTGGTCCCCTGCGTCAGCGCCATTTTCCTGCCTCCCCACGGCCGCAGACCCTACCGCCGCGCAGCGCAACGCAACCCGCCCCACCGGCCGGGGCCCCACCGCCCCGCCCCCCGCGGCCCGACGGCCAATCGAAACACTGCTCTCCACCCCTTCCAGACCGCCGGCCAATGAGGAGTCGAGGCGGCGGCGCGGCGGAGCCAGCAGGCTAGGCGGAGCGGCGGGCCGCACCACCGCGGGGCGCGGGGCCAGGTGGGCGGGGCGGAACCATTCTGCGAGGAGGGAGGGGGGGGAACAGGTGTGGCCGAACCATTCCCAATGTGCCGGGAGGGGGGCGCGGCACGGGGCTTCGCAGCGCTGGGGCGGGCAGGGCGTCGAGCCGGGGCAGCAGCGCGGCGTCGAGCCGTGGAGCCCGGTTCGTGTGGGGCTGGGCTGCGGCCCACACCGGGTCCGAGGCACTTCCTACCCTGCTGCGGGCAGGAGAGACCGGCAGCAGGGAGAGCCGGGCCCGGTTGGCAACGACCCCAACCCTGTGGGCCTCGAGTCCGTGGCCGCCATCCGAGGGGAGCCGTGAGCTCTGCCTGAGGCCCCGCCCGAGCCGTGAGAGGTCCGTGGCCTCTGCTGCGGCCCAGCCCGGGCCGTGAGGGGCTGCCCCGGGCTGGGAGCTCCGTGCCGTGTGCGGGGCTGTGGGGCAGGGCGAGGAGCTGGCATCCGTGGGCACGGCGCTGTGTGACAGCAGCGCGCAGCGGTCTGCGGGCGCCTCAGTGGGGATGTCACCATTCAGGGGCAAGGCTCTTTGGGAAGCACAACGTGTTCACTGCCGGGCGGTGCTCGTGGGATGCTCGTGGAGTCTGTGGGCGCCCAGCGTGGGGCCTCACGGCTGCTGCTGGTATTGTCCCTCGGTGGCGGTGAAGAAGTCCTCCAGCACGCTCTTCATGTACTCGAAGGTGGGCCGCTCCTCGGGCTGCTCCTTCCAGCACAGCATCATCAGTTCGTACAGCTCCCGCGGGCAGTTGTCCGGCTGCGGCATGCGGTAGCCGCGCTCCAGGTTCTGGATCACCTCGGGGTTGGTCATCCCTGCGAGGGGACAGCATGAGTGGCACTGAATTTGCATCAGCGGTCTTGCAGGGAGCGCCCTGCGTTTGTGAACCCCGTAGGAAACCTTCCTCTGCCCCTCAGCCTCTGGGACCCCCCCACCCGCTGTGGGTTTTGGGCCTGGCTGGCCACGTGCAGTGAGAAGAGCTCAGAACCATTGCGGGCTGGCAGGCAGCGGGGCCGGGCGGAGCGTGTGTGCGTGCAGGAGTGCATGCACACATGGGTGGGTGTGCGCCTGCGTGTGTGTGAGCCCTGCTGCCGTGCAGCTGCTGGGAAATCCTGACCTGGATATGGGATCCGGCCGTAGGTAACGATCTCAGTGAGAAGGATGCCGAAGGACCAGACGTCAGACTTGATGGTGAACGTGCCATAATTAATAGCCTCCGGTGCCGTCCACTTAATGGGGAATTTAGCCCCTGAAAAATAGCAGGAGGGGAAGAACAAGCGTTACGGGTCATCTGTGTTGAACCTGGTGTGACAGCACAGCGAGCCTTTGTCCTTGCTGCACACTGGGAAGGAGCTGGGTTTGGCACCGCGTGCCTGTTCCTGCCGCAGCCACCAGGTAGGGCTGTGACCCCACCAGCGGCAGGGCCGGGTGGGCTCTGGCAGCCCCCCCGTGGCTGGGGGCAGTGATTTGGGGCGGATGGGGCACGCAGGCTGCCAGCAGGACGGACGCACCTTCTCGTGCTGTGTACTCATTGTCCTCAATAAGGCGCGCCAGCCCGAAGTCGGCGATTTTGCAGCACAGAGCCTCCGACACCAGGATGTTGGCAGCCCGCAGGTCACGGTGGATGTAGTTCTTGGCTTCGATGAAGGCCATGCCTTCGGCAATCTGCAGATCAAAATAATCATAATAATCACACTTAATAGGTGGAGCAGGAAAGCCCCAGCAGCCCCCACTGTGGCCCTGTGCCCCTCACCTGTGCAGCCATGTCCAGCAGTTTGTTGATGCTGAGCTTGATGCCCTCTGAGGTCTTGAGGAAGTCCACCAGGCTGCCTGCAGTGAAGGCAGCAGGTCTCAGTGAGCCCCGGGGTAACACCAGTGTGGGACTGGGTGCTCACAGACACTGGGAGGGTGGGGGGGAGCAGGAGATCACACTGCCTGCCAGGTCCCTGTCCCACTAGGGTTGACCCCAGGGTCTCAGTGTCATGGTGCAGGCGTCACTATCGCAGCCAGGTATTGGCACAGGCCAATGGAAGTGGTGGGGTCACCATCCCCAGAGGTGCACAAGAACTATGGAGATGAGGCAGTGAGGGATGTGGTTAGCGGGCATGATGGGCTGGGGTTGGACTCGGTTGTCTTAGAGGTATTCTCTAGCCTGAACGATTCAGTTATCCTACCCGGATGCCCTCACCCTTCTCCATGTACTCTGTGATGATGTAGATGGGCTCCTTGGTCACCACGGCATAGAGCCGCACCAGCCGCGGGTGCTGCAGGTTCTTCATCAGGTTGGCCTCTGCCAGGAAGGCGCTGGGGGACATGCTGCCCTGCTTCAGGTTCTTGATGGCTACCTTGGTGTGGCCATTGTAGTAACCTGCAGGGAGATGGAGCAGCTTGTGATGGAGGAGAAGGACCCACAGTGAGCACATATGGGGGCAGGTAGCAGTAACATGGTGGAATGGTGAAGGAGGCAGGGGAGAGGGCTGCATCCATCTGCCTAGAGCATCCCAACCTAAAACTGCATGAGGAAGATCCTTGTAAAAAGCCAAAGTTGCACAGGACTTGTGCTGGCCTGGCTGCTCCTGTTGACCCGAGGATGCTGTGGGTCTGGGCTGCCACTGCGCACAGCAATGCCCTCATCCGGGAGGAAGCAGCCCGCTTTCACCCTGACTCACCCATCCAGACTTCTCCAAACTGCCCGGCTCCCAGCTTCTCCACCAGCTTCAGTGACTCTCGTGGCACCTCCCACTCATCCTGCCACCACGGCTTCTGCGGCTTCTGTGTCCGGCAGGGCTTGCCGAGGCGGGTGCACAGCCCATCCGAGCTGCCTGCAGCACGGGGGAGGCAGAGCCGGTGTCAGTGTGCGTGGGGAGCCGGCATGAACTGCACCCGGGCGCAGGTAGCGGGGCGTCCTTCTCCTCCCACCCCCTCCCCACATCCATCCTGCAGGCAGGACCAGCTGCTGACGGTGCCTACTTGAGTAATACTCCACCAGCTCGTGCAGGCTGCTGAAGGTGACCCGGGGAGAGATGTAGTACCCGCCATTGTCCATGTTGCGAATCTTGTAGTGCTTCACTGTCTCACCCTGGTTCTGGTCGAAGTCCCTCACTGACAGCGAGTAGGAGCCTGGGGGAAGTGCACAGGGTTGTTGGGTCCCGGCTCTCTGTGCACTGCAGTGCAGGAGGAGCCGTCGGGGCTGGCAGTGATACCTTTGGAGGTCTCGCTCTCCCGGATGAGGAAGGAGCCATGCGTGTTGCCCGACGCCAGCAGCTGCCGCTCTGCATCCTTGCGGCTGAGGTTCTTGAAGAACCACCTGAGGACAAGGGGCAGGGTGAGGGCTGGGGCTCTCATATCTTCCTGCTGCTCTGGCACGGCTCCGCGCAGCCCCTCGGCTCTACTCACGGCTCCGGCTCCAGGCTGTTCACCATGGCCACGAAGTTGTGGGGGATCAAACCCTCCTGGCCTGTGGTGAGCGACTGCGCCTTCCACCACTCTCCGCTCCTGCAAGGACACGGCCCTGTGAGCCCCTCTGAGCCGGGCCCCCTGGCCAAGGGACGCGGGGACATGGGGACATTGTCGGTGTCACTCACTCTTCCAGGACGCGCAGCTTCTCGCCCTGCTTAAGTCCCAGGTCCCCATCGTGAGTGGGTTCATAGTCATACAGGGCCACCACGAGCTTGTCTGGGGAGAGCGCAGGGTCGGGGTGGAGGTGGCCATGGGGTTCGCCCAGCAGCCCCCCCCGTGGCCGGGCTGTACCTTGCAGTGGGGAGCACGGCGGAGACGTGGCCTCGTAAGACACCAGGGGATCCCGCACCTCAGAGCCGTTGCGGATGAGCTGTTGTGAGGGAGGGGAGGGGGCCCATGAGTGCAGTCCCCACATCCCGTCATGCCACCAAGGGCTTGGCCATCCCACACCACCCCCGGCTGTCCTGTGGCTGCCCCCTCACCTGGCGCTTGCTGTCGGGGTCAATGGGGTAGTTGCAGTGCTCGCAGATGTCGATGTTCTCAATCCAGTCGTCATCATAGTCTGAGCTGCAGCAGCAGCCCATGGTGGCTATGGAAGGCAGTGAGAGAAGCCTTCATTCCCCCCTCCCCCCCGCCCCATCGTCCCCATTCCCACATTTATCCACCTCATCTCTGCAGCCATTCATTCATCCCGTTTACCACATCCATCCATCTGTACATCCATCTGTCCATCCCGTCCCTGCATCCATCTCTCTTACTTGTCCCATCACACAGCCCTTCCTGCACACTCTGAAGGGTATCCCCTGATTGCATCACCAGCCATATTTCCTCCTGCCTTCGTCCTGGCTGCGTTAATTAAAAGCACAGAAGGTGAAGAGTTCCAGGACACCCACCTCAAGCACCAGCCCTGGTGCCACAAGTGGGTGGAAGGAGCCTTCTTCCCATTGCGTGGCTCTAACCTTCCCACAAAAGCCGATGGAGCCCAGGTGCTGAGACACGCAAACAGTGGCCCACAGCCCTGGAAAATGCTTTTCTGCAGAATCCCCACGCCCACGCCACGAGGATCCGTCCCCACACAGGCATGGCCCCAACCCGTGTCGCCAGCCTGTGCTCACAGTGCCCCACGCATTTCTGCCTTGCTGGAAGTGATCATCTCTGTATCGGTGTCACTCTTTTCTCCTCTGTCATCTTCATCTCGGGGGAGATGTGGCATCCCCTGGGTGCCACCAGATCCTTCAGCCGCTGAGCACACCCAAACCCATGCACACGCACTGGGAGCACCCCAGGCTCATCACCCCGCAGTGGGGACAGCACCGCAATGGCCGTGCCGCCTTCCTGCTGTCCCCAAAGTGCCACCTCAGAGTGCCCACCACCGCCGTGGCCAATGGGAGCAGAGGCTGTGGGAAGGGGAGAGCAGCTGAGCCCCTTTGTGCCATGATTTGGGCCCTGGTGCCCCGCTTCTGCCCGCTCTGCTTTGAGAACGCTCCTGGAGCAGCTCGGCCACGGCCCCAGGGAGCGGGACGGCAATGGCACCATGGGGACAAAGATCAGAGCTGAGCGAAACCCAACCCCACAGACACAGAGCCTCCATGCTCCCAGCATGCCCGTGGCACTTCAAATGCACATCCACCACAGCAGAGGGACCTGGGAGGTGTTTTTTCCTCTCTGCAAGAAGCTGGGGTGCGGAGGGAGGTGCTGCTATTGTGTCTTTTTCTCTGATGTACTCAAGCCACAGCATAATTTCCACCAAGCAACCGTTCCACCTGCTCAGTGCGAGGGCCGCACTGCATCGGAGTGTTTGAAGTCAGGTTTTGTGACTACATCTGTGCAAACGAATTTCTGCACGAAGGCTGCACGCCAGCAGTGCGCAGACACCTCGCAGTGTCCCCAGCATGGGCTGCATTGCACAGCTGTCACACTGTCACACTTGCTCTTGCCGCTCCTGCAGGCCCTTCCGCATGAGCACCTCTGGCTGATGGTGGTTGGTCAGTGTGTGAGCGGGGCTGAGGTTGGGCTGACCCCATGCCTGTCCCCATGTGATCCAGCTGGACGCCGTGCAGAGCCAGCAGGGCAGAGCCGCCCCACGCCGCCATCACGGCACGGAGATGTTTGCACCAAAACAGCACCGAAACCGGACACATCTCAGCGCTCGAAACCACCCGCGATGGGATCTGATGGACCAGCACTGAACTGCTGCTCTCATCCACAGACGGGTGAGGGCCTGGCACAAATCTCCCGCTTTGCCCCGCAAACAGGGACCGGCTGCCCTGGCATCAGAGTGGCTGCTATCCCCCAGCACGGGGAGCTCCCATCTGTGCCTCCCAGCTGCCCAAGCACCATCACTGCCACCCTGCTGCGGTGAGCCCCCGCTCCCTCCCGTCTGCAGAGCACCATCAGTGAGCACAACGTGCACCTGCCCAGCAGTGCTGGCTGCACAGCTCCATCCCGACCCCGTTACCTGTGGGCAGCACAACGAGGACCGGCTCTCTCAGACTCCCATGGCTGTGCAGTAGTGATGGTCCCCTCTCACGTCCTCCCCATGGCCGTGGGCTCACGCTGACCCACGGCAGTGCAGCTGAGCCCCCGCACACGGGCGCACTCCCCACCGCTGTTCGCTCTTGCTCGCTGCCTGCCCCGGTTTCCTGCCTCCTGAGCAAGCTCTAGAGGAGCTGGTTCACAGCTTGCGCACAACCGCAAGCACTGGTGACAAACCCTGAGGCTTCCTGCCATCCCCAGCTGGGCTGTGCATCGGGGTCCTGCTCCAGGTGCCCTCAGCACTGGGATTGGGTGGGTTTGGGGGCACCGAGCCCCTTGGCCAGGTGAGTGGGTGGAGATGGGCCACACAACGGGCCATGTGCTGTGTGGGGGCAGTGATGGGTGCGACACTGTCATCCAAAGGGCTGCCAAGCCCCCCGGTCCCTTTACAGCCCCCTTCTCAAAGCTCAGTGCTGTGGGATCGCAGTGACAGCTCCGGTTGTGCCGTACCCCACCAGACCCTGTTGGGCTGTGTGACACCTCCTGCTTTGGCCATCCACAGCCCCGCTTTGGCCATCAGCACTACACCCCCAAACCTCAGTCCCCCAGGAGCCGCAGTGACAGCCGAAATGGGGACAGACTGGAGGGGATGCTTCGTGCCCAGGCTGTGCCGTGCCACCAGCCCTGGGTTTTTGGAGACAGCTCTGAGCAGAGCAACCACAGCGCTATTGTCTCGGCTTTCATGATCAAAGGCAAAGCCGCAGGTTCCCACCAGCTGCTCTGCAGTGGCGCAGGCAGAACGCCAAGCTGTGCCGGGGGGCACCCAGTGCTGCACCCCCCCTTATGGGGACATTCCTCAACCCCACGCCCAGTGTGCTCCCCAGCACCATGGTGTCCCCGGGCAAGGGCTCACTGCCAACCCTTGCCATGTGCCGCAGGCTCGGGGCTCGTGCAGCTCTCCCTGTTCCCTCCTGGTATCCGAGAACCCAGAATGGTCCCTTGATTCCACAGCTTCCTGGGTCACCCCGTATCTCCCCTGGGCAGCACTTGCAAAATGTGCTTTGTCACATGCTAAGAGCGGCAGCTCCTTTGGCAAAGGGCTTGGAATGAACAGGGGAAGAGGGAAAAATGGAAAAGCAAATCCCTGCAGCAAGGACAGCCATAGGTAGAGCCCCAGCCCCTCCTGCACCGGGGTGGGAGTGGGGCAGTGGGGCTGCTGAGCACTGAGCACAGCCCCCAGCACCTCCAGGCCCCACGACCCACGCAGCTGATGGCAATGAAGCACTTCCTGCAGCAGTGCAGCCCCAGCACCCACCGCGGCCGGGTGCGTGGGGAGGGGCTGGCAGTGGGTTCCTCACAGCAGAGACCCTTTTTCCCCAGTACGGATCCGTCCCAAAGCAGAAACCATTGAGAAAACCAGCCCACGGGGCAGAGCTGGGAGCGGGTGCCCTCCTGGCTCCCCAAGGGGTTGGGAGCATCGCTGGAGGAGCAGGCGGGCACCGGGCTGCGCACAGCAGGAAGTGCTCCTTCTCATCATCGCCAGCTTTTATTCCTCCTCTGAGTGCTGCTCCCCACATCCTCCCGTGTCTGACCCCCACCGCACACAGCTGCTCCACGGGGATGGCACATTTCCCGTGGCACAAACGTGAGGGAGCTCAGCCCTGAGCCGATGTCCCTGCAGCACTTTGGGGCACCTTTGAGCCTCTCTCAACCCCCAGGTGCACCCATGGGTGCCCGCAGGGCCCCGCTGCTGTCAGCAGAGGGAGAAGCGCCGGGAGTTGATGTTCATGCGAGTGACACCGATGTGTTTGAGCGGCATGGAGAGCAGGAAGGCGGCCTTGGGTGGGATGGTGCAGAGCAGATCCGAGTCCTCCTCGCAGCCCTCGAGGCCGAAGGTGGCATCGTCCAGCATCTCCTTGTGCCGGTGGCAGACCTGCTCCACCTTCAGCCGGTTCAGCTGTGCCCGCAGGCGCATCAGCTGCTGTGCCAGGCGTTGGTCTGCAGCCTGCAGCTCCTGCTGTGGGGGAATGGAGCTGTCAGCAGCCGACAGAGGCTCAGTGCCAGCAGGGCTGCTGTAGCAGCAGGGCTCGGTGACAAACCCCAGGGAATCAGCGATACGTGGTGCTGGGATCGGCACAGAGCCCACGTGTGCAGCACAGGCCAACACGGGGACTGCGATCCGCTCAGGTAGATTTGCACCCATGAGGCTGTTGCTGCCTGCACAGAGCAGCAGGAAGGGGTGACAAGTACAGAGCCACAACCCACAGTTCTGGGCAGGGTAGAAGGTCAGAGCTGCAGCACCGGGCAAAACCCCACAAGCGGTGGCCGTGCTGGTGCAGGAACAGAGCTCCGAGCTGCAGCGGGAGCAGCCCCAGTGGCTCCCTTGTGGGGTCAGGCACCATCCCTCCGTGCCCCTCAGCATTACTCACCAGCTCCGTCCTGAGCCACTCCAGAGCCTCCTCCATACCAGGGAACCCACAGACGCTGCCGTCCTGCTCAGCCCTGGGCTGCCCAGAGGTTCCCTTTGCCCCCCATGGGGTCGGCCTGCCCCAGGGCTGCCCCCGCACCCGTGCCTCCCACTCCAGGTAGGAAGGGCGGCGGGTCTGCAGCTTCAGTTTGGCCGTCAGTGCCTTGACCCCGGCCAGGCTCTCCTCGCCTGCAGTTGGCTCCTCTGCACCCAGCTCAGAGAAATTCACCTGGCCCAGGGGCATGGCTGCAGCCCAGCTCCCAAACCCGAGATCCCAAATCTCCAATTCCAGCTCCCAGACCTCGGATCCCAAATCCCGCAGCCCAGCACACCCAGCAGGGCGAGGAACACCCACCGCAGCTGCGCCGAGTGCCGCCTATTTATCTACCCCCAGAACAATAAAGGTTGGGGATAATTATAACGGGCAGGAACTTGGCTTATCCAGAGGAGTGCAAAGAAGTTGTTTTCTGATTTTTTTCCCCCCCTTTTCTTTCCTTTTTGAGTACTGCTGTCTCCGGCTGGGAGGCGGCTCCGCGTCCTCCCGGAGGAAGCGCGGTGAGGACGCGGCGTCGCAGTGCCCTCCCGCTATCGGCGCTGCGTGACACACCGACTTCCCGTCCGGGCCGGGGGCTGCTAAAAAAAGGGCGAAGGAAGGGAAGCGAGCAGCTCCGCGTGCCGACGGGGCGGAGTGCGGGGGCCGCGCGGTGGCGGTGGGCGCTGACAGCTGCGGGACGGCCGTGCGCTGCGGGCCTTAAGGTGGAACCCGGGTGTGCGGCGGCCCGGCGGGCGGAGTGCGGTCCGGAGCCCCTCAACCCCCGCTGCCGTCCCGCGACCCCGCGCGGCCCCCGTTGCTCCCTGCGCGGGGCTGCAAACCCGCGTGCTCCCCGCTGTGACCCCTCCCCGTGTCCCCTTATTCACTCCACCGCCCCGCATCCACCGGCGGGGCCACCTTAACCCGCCCCCCGCGGCTCCGTTCCTGCGCGGCCCCGCACCCTGCGTGCCCCCCGTTTGCCCCCCGCTCGTCCCCCGCTCGTCGCCCCCCGGAGCCGCGGATCCACAGGCGGGGGTGGGGGGTGGGGGCTGGGGGGCACCGTGCGAGCCGCTCACCGCCCCCTCCTCCTCCTCCCTTCTTCCTCCTCCTCTTTCTCCCCTCTTCCTCCTCCTCCTCCCGCCCCGCAGAACAGAGCCGATGTGAGGCGGCAGCCGCCCCAACCCCCCCCAAGTGCCCCCCGATCCCCCCAGCCCGCACCGGGCGCGGCGTCTCGGCACCCACAGCCCCCCGAGTCTCTGCCTCAGTTTCCCCACTGCGGTGACAGCAGTGCTGGGGAGGAAACCAGCGCAGCTCTGCAGGGAGGAAGCGGCACAGGCTTTAGGTGACGACGCGAACGGGACGGAGGAGGCTGCACTGCGGGGAGGGACGGGGGGGTGGGGGGGTTCCAGCCGGGCCGTGCCGCTCACGATTTCCCCTTTCTCCCTCCAGCCGCCATGGAGTTCTCCGAGCTGATCAAAACGGCGACGGTGGAGAGCGTGCTGCTGTCGTGCGCGGGGCAACCGGCGGTGAAGGGCACTCTGTGCATCACCAGCCACCACCTGCTGCTCTCTTCCTGCCCCGGCGGCGAAGGGCAGCCCAGCGCCGTGGAGCTCTGGCTGCTCATCCGCAACGTGGACGCCGTGGAGAAGAGGTCGGTCCTTTCCCACCGCCCTGTGCCCCCTCTTCGTCCCGTCCCCGGTGGGGGTGATCCCCCGCTGCCCTCCCGGCACCGCGGAGCCTCCTCCCTCCTCCTCCTCCCCGTGGCTCGTGGCAGTGGGCATTGACCTCCTCTTCTCCTCCGTGCCCCAGAGTGCAGAATGTAGGCTGGTATCAGCCACCCCGCAGCGGCGGCTCCCCGCGGGATGACAGGTTTGGCTTTAGGTGCTCTCAGCTTCTCCGGCTTGCCCGGCAGTGCCCGGCCTCACGCAGCTCTGTGGGGCAAGGATGGCTGCTCGGAGGGGAGCTGGCGGGAGTCACAGCTTCAGGCACACCGGGAGCCCCGCACAGTGCTGTGCCCTTCTCAGCCCCCCCCGGACAGAGGGCAGCTCCGTGCTGTCTGCGTGCACGGCCCCTCCTGCCCTGACCCCGCTGCCCTCCCCAGGCTGGCCGGCTCCTCCGGCACCATCACGCTGCGCTGCAAGGACCTGAAGGTGCTGCAGCTGGAGATCCCGGGCATGGAGGAGTGCCTGAACATCGCCAGCTCCATCGAGGTGAGCCGTGCCGGGATGCAAAGGGTTGGCAGGAGCAGGTGGCTGCCTACGGTGTTTGCTCTGGGTCTGCCATTAACGTGGGTAAACACTCAGCTGCTGGGCTGTGTTTGCATGGGGCACCCGAGCCGCCAAGCCTTGTGAGAGGGAGCAAGGATGGGGTTTGCAGAGAGGACATTCCCATTCCCAGCCTTCCCCCAGCTCTGCTCTGCTGTGCTGCAGGCCCTCTCCTCGGTGGACTCTGTGATGATGATGTATCCCTTCTTCCACCGGCCTCAGAGCCTGCGGCTGGAGGAGGGGTGGCCGCGGCTCCCCATGGAGCAGCACTTCCAGCAAATCGCCACGCAGGTGGGCCTTGGGGGAGAGGTGGTGTTGTCACATCTCACCCGTAAGGGGAGGGAGGGGGTGACCGGATTGGTCCTTTACACCTGGCTGGGGTGCGGGGGGAGGCAGCCCCCCCTCCCACCTTCACATCTCCCCCAGACCACCCAGTGGCGGCTGAGCGACGTGAACCAGGACTTCGCCGTCTGCGCCACGTACCCTCCGGCTGTCATCGTGCCGGCGGCCGTGAGCGAGGAGACCCTGCGGAGGGCAGCCCGGTTCCGGCAGGGCGGGCGCTTCCCCGTCCTCAGCTACTATCACACCAGGAACGGCACCGTGAGTCCGCATCCCCGCCCCATCCCCGCGCCTCCCACCCCGATGCCCCGCAGGCGATGTCCTCAGCCCCCTCCCCGCAGGCGATGCTCCGCAGCGGGCAGCCGCTGACCGGCCCCAACCGCAAGCGCTGCCCCGAGGATGAGATGCTGCTGGGGTCGGTGCTGGACGAGGGCGAGCGGGGCTTCATCATCGACACACGCTCAGCCCAGACGGCCAAACAGGCGCGGATGACGGGAGGCGGCACGGAGCCCAAATCCTCGTACCCGCAGTGGAAGAGGCTGCATCGGCCGCTGGAGCGGTGAGGGCTGTGCTGAAGTTCTCCGCTCTGGCCCCAGAAGCAGACTCACAGCCCTCACCAGGCCGTCCTTCCCTTCTCCTCCTCCCTTTCCAGTGGCCGCCCGCTGCAGGAGAGCTTCATCAAGCTGGTGGAGGCCTGCAACGACGCTTCGCTGGGCATGGACCGCTGGCTGGGCCGGCTGGAGAGCTGCCGCTGGCTGAGCCACGTTAAGGCGGCCCTCAGCACGGCCTGTTTGGCTGCGCAGTGCCTGGACAGGTAGGGGGCTGCCTCCCCACGTCCCTCCCGTCCCCCCGAGTCGACGCACAGAGTGCAGCTGGCAGAGCCCTGGCTGTGCCCCCAGGGAGGAGAGCTGCGTGCTGGTGCACGGAGCAGAGGGCACAGACACCACGCTGCTGGTGACAGCGCTGGCGCAGGTGATCCTGGATCCAGGCTGCCGCACACTGAAGGGCTTCCAGGAGCTGCTGGAGAGGGAGTGGATCCAGGTGAGGGGCAGAAGGAGCTGAGGCGGGGGTCCCGTGGTCCCCTGCAGCCCTGTTACCACTGCCATGGGGTCCTGCAGGCTGGCCATCCCTTCCACCTGCGCTGTGCCCGCTCTGCCTACTCACACGCGCGGCTGAAGCAGGAGGCACCGCTCTTCCTCCTCTTCCTCGACTGCGTGTGGCAGCTGAGCCGGCAGTTCCCCTTCTCGCTGGAGTTCAGCGAGGGGCTGCTCCTCACCCTCTTTGACAACGCCTACGCCTCCGACTATGGCACTTTCCTCTGCAACAATGAGAAGGAGAGGCAAGTGGCAGGGAGGTGGGGACAGCAGTGCCCCATCTGCATTGTGCCCCAGAGCAGACCCCTGGGTCACCGTCCCGGGTCAGTCCCAGGGACTGAAGCATATCTCTGTTCTCCTGCAGGTGTCTGTGCAAAGTGAAGGAGAGCACGCACTCCCTCTGGGCCTGGCTGGACCAGCCTGAGGAGAGGAAGAAGTACCTGAACCCCCTCTACTCGCCCAACCCGCTGGTCATCTGGCCCTCAGTGGAGCCCCAGAGCATCCAGCTGTGGCAAGGTATGGCGGGTGCAGCCGTTGGGCTTTCCCAGCCCATCTGGGTTGCATGCTTGTCCCTCCTGCAGCAGGACACCGCCGAGGTGACGCAGCCCCTTGTCCCCTAGGCTTGTTCTTTCGCTGGATCCGCTCATCCCAGTACCTGGATGAGGCGTGGGCAGAGATATGGCAGTTGGTGGAGGGCAGCAACACGGCTGTCAAGGAGAGCACAGAGAACAGACTGAGCCGCTCGCTTTCCGACCCCGCTGCCCGGCTGGAGAACGAAAGATGAGCGGCAGCACGAGCACCACGTCCTGGAGATCATCCCCCATCACCAGGGCTGATGCACCAAGGCAGTGCTGCGGCTCTGCAGGAAGCGCTGTGCGGGACACACACCCTGCAGAGCCCCGAGGAGCCTGCACAGAGCAGAGCTGTAGGGCCATCCCTGGGAGAGGGGGATTCAAGCGAGCTTCCTGTCAGCCACGCAGCCTGAGCACATCACAGTAAAGTGGTCTCTCTCTCACAGTTTGCTCCTGCTTTCCATGTGTGTTCTCTGGCCAGAGCTGGGCTGTTCCTGCTCTGCTCCACAGTGGGATTTCAGCAGCTCTCGTACCTGGACCTGGCAGCAGGACGCCCAAGTGCCCAGCAGCTCTTGCTGCAATGTATCTGGCCCGTGGGCCCTGCCCTGTGCCCAAGGTGTGGTTGGCACAGCAAAGTCTAAGCAGCAGAACACACTAAGCCCACGCCAGTCTCTCCATAAAGGGCATGCTGGCTGCAGGTAGTGTTGTATCAGTCGCTCCAAGCTGGAAGCCAGCCTGGGAGATCTGCCCTTGAACCCAGTTTCAAGGAAGGAAGGACAGAAACCACCCCTCCAGCCAGCAAGACAGAGGGACGGGGTCTGGAAGGATGAGGATTTGCAACACAACCCTCCTAGTGCAGGAAATAACTGTTCCATGAGGAAAGTTGGCTCAGAGTCCGCCCAGCAAATAAACAAAGCACTTGAACTGAGCACATGTCTGGCAACTGTATTTCCAAGCTGTTTGCAGATCCAGCACTGCTAGGTCTGGACTTCAACAATAGCATCTCAGCACCGGGAAAGAGCTAACGTGTGCCTGGGTGAGGACAGAGGCACAGGGAGTACCAGCACTGCTGTCTGCTGCTAGGCAGAGAGCAAGACACTGACAACAGAGCAGGGAAAGCAAAACAGTCATGTTAATTTTGTCCCAGTCCAAAAGAATAGAGGCACTTTTCCTTGCGTTCAGAAAAGATTTCTATTTATTTCTTGTTTTTTTTTTTTCCTCCACTGATATATAAATAAGCCCAGCAGGCCAGGAAGTTAGCATCCGCAGGGGCAGGCAGGCAGCCAACTCAACTCCTTTTAGGCCACTCGTGCCATTTTGAGCTGGTTGGGTTTCCAGATGCCCACCTTCATACAACCCCTGAGTTTGGTGCTGCTTCCTGCTGCCTCCTGTGGAGCAGATTAACTTCAGGTCTTACAACAGTTCTGCACTGGAGCCAATGGACTGTGCAGTGGGTTGGAAGAGGAAAGGAGAGAATTCATCCTCCTTTAAGCTTCAAACTCAAACTCAAAGTACTGGGGATCAAAATAATGGATGCGAACGTAGCCATCTTCACCACCACTGCTGTAACTGTATGGGAGAAAAGAAAGTCACCGATCTTGTCAGGAACTCACCGTGTACAAATTTAACCTAGCAAGTGATGGAATCCAAAAGCTAATAAAAAAACATTAGCCAAAATGCACAGCCAGGCATCAATGACCCCCCCACAGCCAGTGTGACAGGGGGCAAAAGGGGTGGAATGGCAGAATTCAGGAAGGTGCAGGCTCCTTTCCCACTGCAGTTCTGAGTGAATCCAACCATATCCTAACCAAAACACAGACCACGTTTGATGGGGACATGCAGGAAGACCCACAAAGATCCTCACCTCTTCCCATCAGGGTGAAAAGCAACACTGTTTATCGGACCAAAATGACCCTTTACTCTGCCAAACTCTTCTTCAAAAGCCAAGTGGAAGAACCTGGAGAAGAAGTGGGGAGGCAGGTTAGGGACAGGATCAAAGTTTCCCCAGAGAAGCTCTGCAATTTTAATAACTCTCCAAACACTGCCAAGAACAAGATGTTCTGGGAACAGCAGAGTACTCCATGTGCAGACTCAGCCCTGCCAGAGAAGAGCACCAACCTTGCCTCAAATTTGCCAATCCTGGTGGAGGTCGTGGTCACATCCATGGCTTCCTGCCCACCACCAAGCACGACCTGCAAAGAAGAAAAGCCACAACACTGCAATGCTGCTTACACTGTACGTGAAACAACAGCCAGGGTAGGAGGGAGCCCAGCCTTGGGGAAACCTCCCACTAACCCAGCACAGCCCATGGCAGCAATAAAGTCCCCTGGCCCAATCCCACAGCCATTGTTTAGCTCAGGCTGAACTGGTGACACCGTGCCTTCCAGCTGCCCAAGACAATGCAGGAGCTGCACCAGAACTGTTAGAATGAGTGAGCTCATTCTTACGTGATCAAAAATGGGGGAGAGTGCAGCAGAGTTCACCGGTCGCTCTGTCCGGAATGTCTTCAGATGTTCCAGTGTCGTGCAGTCAAATAGCTAAAATGCAAAAGGAAGAGAGTAGCAGTCCAAGTAACTCATGCAAATCCCAGCCCCTGGCTGCCAGTCCTCACACAGCAAGATGTTAGCTCTAAAGTCACTCCTGGGCATCCAAACCCCAAAGACATTTCTCCAGAATCCAAAATATACCCCCAAGGTAATTCTCACCCCTATCACCTGTTGGAAGCGCTAATATGCAGCCTTTGTTTTTACAGTGTTGTTTCCAATGCCTGTCTGCTAATTTAACATGGTGATGCCTCCCCATTCCCAATGAACCCTGCCACTAAGCTTTGGCTTTACACCTGCTCAAATTCCCAAGGAGAAAACCACTGAGGCAGCTGTGTCTTTGAGCAGAGCTCCTGCAAGCAGATGTCAGCAATGCATCACAGTCCCCACAGGAGGCCTCACCTTGGCAGTGTTATCCTTGGAGGCAGTGATGAACATGGTCATGTCCCTGGAGGTCTGAATGTCATTGATTTGCTTGGTGTGCTCCTTGATATTTGAAAGCTGCTCCCCTGACTGAAGGGTAAACAAGGCAATTTCAGTGAGCTGGCAAGCAAAGCGAGCTTCTCTGCTAAAAACAATTTTAGATGTTGCTGTCAGCAGAAAGGTAGGCATGTGTATGTTTAGCTTTGCTGAGGAGAGCCACATATTTTAACTGTCCTTCCACGAGGCCACTGGTTTGAGTCCAAAAGCCCACATTCTGCCCCTTGATCACAACAGGAATGCTGTAATATCCTGTCCCAAGTGATGCTGCCTGAGGGCTCCTCCTTGTCACACTGACCTTGGCACTGAACTGGTTTAGCTCTCCACTCTCATGACCTGCGATGATGAATTCTCCCAAAGGGCCCCACACAGCACTAGTGATTTTAGAGTCACTGCAGGGGATTTTCATGTAAGGCTCGTTGTTCTCTGAAGGAAGGAAGGATGGAGACAGACAGACCGAGTGGCACCAGCTCTTGGCAGCCAACACTTCCCCTTATTCCCAGTCGCAGGCATAGGCCCAGATTCCTCACCAATCTGGCTGGGGTCACGCAGGTCGAAGAAGCTCACAAAACACTGATAACCCATCTGCTTGTCCGTTGAAAACATGATGATGTTTCCTCCGAAGTCAAAGCCACACGTCCTCACTGCCGAGCTGGTCTTCACCAGAGCAAGCTGCTTTCCTGAACACAGCAGAAACCATCACTTCACTTGGTCTTGCGTTGCAAAATTAATGAAAGTGATCAAATAAAAGCCCAGTCACAGCAAGGACAGGAGAATCAGGCAGAGCTGACAAACAGGTTGGGTGAGTGGAAGGCACTAAACACGTGCCTGGGCAGCGAGGTGAGTGAACTGACTAAGTGTTCACTGAAAATTAGGCAAATACGCAAACACCCAAGAAAGGACTCAGACCTCTTTCAGGGGGCAAAGAGACACACGTTGCACACAGATTCCAGAACAGGACAGAGCTGTGAGTCAGACACAACCATGAGGAAGAGAAGAGCCTTACCTGTTTCACAGTCCCAGAGCCGACAGCTGTTATCTGCAGAGCCAGTGAGCACATGTCGTGTGTCCCCTTGGTCAGCAGTTAGGGAATATCAGCATGTTTGCAGCCCCAAAAGCCAATTATCTAGATACCAGGCAGTAGTTATACACAAGATTAAAAAGCCGCTGAGAAAATATAAGGCTGGGTATCTCCATTACAGGAGTGGCAATACTCCCATACAGGCAGCAAGTTCAAGCGCTCTTATTACAAAACCCACAACTTTCTTTTTGGGATGACAAAGAAAAAGACTACTGCTCTTGGCACAACCTTTGCATGTTTTCATCTCTGCTACTTCCTGCCCACCTTGGAAAAGCAAAACCTTCTGCTACTCAGACACCTTTTTTGTGCTCCCAGGGCCACCTTAGCAAAAGCAAAGAAGCACAAATGGGAGCAGATGGGATGTGCAGCACACGTCGTTCCAAACAACAGGAAGCAAAAGGAGCACAAACACCAAGAGATGGCATAAGGGAAAATTAAGTGCATTGTGTGGCTGCTGTGCTCACCACACTACAGCAGCTGAAAGAAACCATCTGTGCTGAATCACCCTAAGGAACAAAAAGGACAAACTGGTTTCACCGTTCAAAGGATACAGTCTGCATCCACGCACCACACAGCTCCTGTGTGGCCATTGTAGGTGCCCAGCCTTTCTCCATTTACTGAATACCAAACGTTGACGATCTAAGAGAAGATACAACCGCTCAAGCACCCCCTCATCGCGCCGACCGATTAATTAGGCTCGTTAATTAACCACCGTTCCTTTCTCTCACCACTCTTCCCCCCCTCACGCATAGGAGGGTCGGTTTCCCCCGCAGGCTCAGCCATACTCACGGGATCCTTGGCCACAGTGAACAGCAGGTCTCCCTCGCGGTTGTACTTGATCTGCGTGATGGAACGCTCGTGGCCCTGCAGCAGGATCGGCTTCTGCGTGCGGGGGTGAGGAAAGACGCCATTTAACGCTCACCTCCCCGGCAGGAACTCCTGGGCCGCTGTAGGGGCGGCGGGCTGCCAGCCGCCGTCAGCCCAGGAGCCCCGATCGCGGCCCCGCATCGCCCCACCGCCCGCAGCACGCGCGGCCCGGCCCGCGCCGCTCCCCATCTCACCATGGCGGCGGTGCGAGAAGAGCGGCGCGCTGCACCACTTCCGGGTCAGAGGGCGCGGGAAGACGGAAGTCCGTCTCTGTCGCTATGGCGACCGCGGGTGAGCTTCCGGGTTTGGGGAGAGGGGAGACGGGCTGAACTGGGGAGGCCCGGGACCTTTGGTCCTCGCTGCGGTTGCCGGAAGGGCTCGGGGGAGACGCGGGTTGGGCTGTCCGAGGGGCCTTCCCTGAGGCGGGGAATGGCCGCGGGTTGGAGCTCCGGCGCTCTTTCCTGAGGCTTGCAGCCATGCAGACCCCGGGAGGGGCTTTACTGAGGGCCGGGGCGCGGCGATCCCGAGAAGGGCTTTTCCTGAGAGGGGAGGTGGCTGTGGGCAGAGCCCTTCTATGAGGGGGGACGCAGCAGCAGCGAGGGGCTGCTTTAAGGGGACGCGGCCGTGGTTTTGGGCTGCTGTGGGAGTCCCTGAAGGGAAAACTTGGCCACGCGTCGGGCCTTCCCAGCTGGGGAACGTGGGCACGGGCTGCGGTGCTCACCGTGAGGGAACAGGGCTGTTGGCAGGGCCGCGCAAGGCCATTCCCCGAGGGCCTTTCGGGGTGGGACGCCTGCTGCAGGCTGATGGCGGGCTGCGCCAACGGCCCAGGGCTGAGCTGAAGCTGTGCCGCAGGAGAGGCAGCTGTGCTGGTGCTGGTGGCTGCGCTGTGGGGCAGCACGGGGCCGTTCCTACGGACGGGAGCGGCGGGGCTGGAGGATGTGCGGCGCCAGGGCCGCCTACAGCAGCTGCTGGCCGAGATCAGCTTCCTGGGCCTCAACTACAAGGTGCGACCCCAGCTGGGCTTCTGGGCTAGGGAGGTGTCATGGGACCATTCCTTTCTGCCTCTTTCTGCACTCAATACCTTCTTTCTGCAGTACATGGTGCCATTTCTGCTGAACCAATGTGGATCACTCCTCTTCTACCTCACCTTGGCATCTGCAGGTTAGCTTTCATTGCTTTGTTGAGTGGGTTGATCAGGATTTTGGGAGGAGCTGTATTATTCATTAGTTTGGTGTTCTGGCTAAACATCAAGTAGGTGTCTTAGAATGAAGGACACATATCTTACAATTTTTATAGGATTATCCATTTCAAACTGCTTGACAATTGTTCAATTTCAGAACTGTCCCTGGCAGTGCCACTCTGTAACTCCCTGGCTCTGATAGTCACACTGGTGACTGGAAGAATTCTGGGAGAGGACATTGGTGGTAAACGTAAGTTACACTTGAAACATCTTGTCACATTGTCTTCTACATCTATTTGCTATCTTAATGGTATGCGCTCCCTTCTGGTATCCTAAGAAACAGTGAACACTGATACAAGTCCTGTAACTACTGCCTGTAGGCAGTAGTTCTTGCAAGGAGGCTGAAAAGGAAGTGAAACTGACTTGTAAGAGGGTAGGGCTAGTGAATTTAAATTGGCTGGAACTGACTATTGTAAACTAGCAGAACTCATAGGCCTGAGCTTCACCTAAGGATGTATTTAACCATAAGAGAAACGTCCCATCAGCCCCAGAATGTCACCACCCATCATTCTTTATGCCCCTTACTCTATACGCTAACGTTCTAACATTATCCTGCTTGGAAAGTTGCAAAATAACAGGAAACTTGAAAGCTGAAAGACACCAGGCATAGAACATTAGCAATAAGTACCAGTTTGGCTCACATCCATTTAGGCTATCTTCTTTATTGACAGCTGAGAATCACATATTTAGCAGTGACAGGGGCTGACTGACAGGTGTTGAACACAGCATTCTGTATTTCTGCAGGGGCTGTGGCAGGGATGCTGCTCACCCTCCTGGGAGTCACCCTCTGCGTAGCCGGTTCATGACCAAGGCACAGTGAGCAGAGGAAACTGTTCAAAGGTAACCCATGGCTGAAGAGGGGAGCTTCTGGCTCAGCAGCAACATGTTTGGCTCAGCTGCCTCAAGAAAGCTGTTCTGACACATGGCTGTCTGAAAGCATGAATCAAATTCCCTGAGTACCAGAGTGGAACAAGGCATGTTGCAAGGACATCCTATTTAATACCTTCAGTTAAGGATGTTTTTTTTCCTGTGGGTGGTTCAAGGCAGGGACAATTGAATTGCCTTGTTCAGCACTGGAGGGGTAATAATTGGTTAATAAATCATTGAAATGGACCTTCTAGAACCATCTGATCTTTTACAGAAGGAACTTTATTAATACATCAAAATCTTGGCAAGTCTGTGGTGTTAAACAGACCTCGTACTCGCCTCTTTTGTTACCTACAGCAGTGCAGAGAGCAGTTTACTTATCTGCCCTTTCATCACAGTCCTTTAACTCTTCAGAGTAGTTTTGCTGCCAAGGAAAACATCATGCAGTGCTCTTCATCTTCAGAACTGTTGTCATCCCTTTTCCCTGAGACAGCAGTTTGTGACTTGCTTGTAGTCCATGCCTTTTTGCAGCAAGAAGAAAAAACACACTTATTACAAATCAGCTTCAAAGCTTCACCTGGCTACAGGCAAGTCCTGCCTCAGAGGTCACAGCTGGGGGTACAGAATGTTAGCATAAGAGATCTGAACACAGCCAGGAAGGATCTTACACATTTCACACAACCATTAAGTGGAATAAGTACTGTGGTGTATCATTTTGCCTTTTGGTATAAATTCTTTTGCAGTCTCTGCAGTTCTCTGGAAAAGGAGTAAAGATAAAAGTAGGAACCCCTCCAGGAAGTCTTTTATGCTTACTGCAGTGGGGAGCTGTTACTCTCACAATCCAGAAGAGGGGAAATGCTCATGACGCAGAAAACAACAGAAAACAACCTCGACTTCTTAAAATGCAGAGCCCTGCAGTAACACCGTCCTTTGGTTTCTGAAGTTCCCCCTGGTGGTTACGTTCAGCTTTACACACTCCAGGAGGAAGCACAGTGATTTCTAAACTGAGTGAGAAAGCTAAACGACTTGCCCAAGCAATTGCTCTAAACTATTGTTTGATGTGTTCTCTAGTCCCTACAGCAGTGACAGACTCTGAACAGGGCAGAAAATTATTTACCACACCAGATCAATGAGTGCCTCCATCTTTGTGTGTTTATCTGCTTTTACCTCCCAGGCGCTTACACAGAAAGCTTTGAAGCATTCTTGCTTCCTAAATTTCCATCTCATTAGGCAGAATTCAACCCTTGATACAGACAGCACTGAATGGAAAGGCTATGGGAAAGATGATTTCAGCTGAAGACCACCTCTGAGATGGTTCTTTAAACCTCTCAGCCACAGCCTACGTACCAGAGTGTCCTGCACACAGAGTCCTGGGGCACCAGCAGTTCCAAGTAAGGCAGCTTTTTGTACTCCTCAGTTCCCACTGCCACATAGTAGTTGCCATTCACCAGTTCCTCCCCACTGGACACCAGTGTGCCATCCAGCCTGCAGAGCCTCAGGAAAGAGACAGCAAAAGATTCAGAGCAGTATAAGGGGAAGTCGCAAGATAGAGAACAGCCCCTCAGTGTGGAAGCAAACAAGTGCAAAGTGGTAAACGAGACCACAATAAGAGCAAAGGACATTGATGTTATCATTGATTTAAAGATGGGAAAACTGAAAAGCAAATTAAATTGCCAAAGCATGCTAGAAGCATCTAAACTCCTGGTCCTGCACATTAGTAAGTGCTGCCTGTGTTCCTGGGCATAATGAAAGACGACCCAGCGGTGCCTTGCCCAGATACCCACCTGTTAACAGCTCCACTGCACAGATCAGCTTTCTCTGTCAGCATAGCCAGGAGTGTGTCCCACT
This sequence comes from Meleagris gallopavo, assembly GCF_905368555.1. Classification (NCBI taxonomy): domain Eukaryota; kingdom Metazoa; phylum Chordata; class Aves; order Galliformes; family Phasianidae; genus Meleagris; species Meleagris gallopavo. The sequence continues at coordinate 5,173,338 of NC_139428.1, forward strand.
GCCAGAAAGTGCTCTTGGAGATCGTCAGTTGGAAAGGAGGGCTCAACAAATCCCCATTCCGAAAAACACTACAGCAGAAACGATCCAAAGCGTGCCACGAGGCAGTGTGAGCAGAAATGTTTTATTAGCAGTTGTGAAGACATCAACTCTCTGCCCCTGGTGTCTCTAGACAGCTTGAGATCTGTAACTGAACTACGGGCATTTCTGTTCAGTTTCCTCTGATGAGGTGGTATGTGGAAGAGAGGGGAAAAAGAAACGTGTTCATGCAGTACTTATAACAAATAGCTCTGATAGGAGGAGGGAACTGTTCCTGTGGGGGCAGCGTTCAGGTTGGATATTAGGGAGACCATCTCCAAGAGAGGGGTCAGGCACTGAAACGGGCTGCCCAGGGAGGTGGCTGAGTCACCGTCCCTAGAAGTGTTCATGAGATGTGTAGATGTAGTACTGGGGAACATGACTTAGTGGGGAAATACTGGTGGTAGGTGGGCAGTTGGACTAGATGATCATAGTAGTCTTTTCCAGCCTTAATGATTCTATGATTCTCAGAATCTCACACAGAAGTTCCCTACTTCAGCTTCCAAAATGCTCCCAAATACCTTCCCAGGAGAAAGCACTGAGGCACTTACTGTACTGTAAGGTGGGTGGGATTCTGCTGTCGCACTGCAGTGTTGTTTGGCTTCCAGGGGGCTGTGGTGCAGGTCTAGAGAAAAATTCAGTGCACAAAAACAGACAGCTCTGGCACAAAGCTTCCCAGAGCTGTTCCATCTTCTTCATCAGGCAGGAGGTGCCTACCCTGCCTACAGCTTGCTGCTGCTAGGTGGGGTTTGTTGTCAGCAACATGAAGGCCTGGAGAGGTTCTTCACATACTTGAGTGCATTCCAGAACCTCTGAGCAGATCCTTCTTCCCTTCACCGTTAAGCAGCCCCTGCATCGTTTCACACATCATCCTACTGATTCCTGTGTCATTATCACAGGATCTCTGCTGGACACATTGCAGCCTTAAATCTCAACTTTTGTTACACCAGTGCCAGCTCTCGGCCATCCCTCCTAACTCAGTCTGTGTTCTTGCCTGTCCACACTCAGCTCAGTCTCACCTGCACACTGTTGCTGCTGTCTGTCCCACGGAGCTCCTTCCTTCCATGATTTAAATAGCTATAAGAACAAGAGATGACACTGCAGCGTACCAACCAGGCCATGACTAAAGAGCAGTGAGAAAATGACTGCTTTGTCTTGATTCATTGCCATGTTTATTATTTGGGTCACATTTAAAATCCTCCATGTACTTCATCTCATGAGCTTCCACAATTAAAGCCTATTTAAGAAATCCCAGTCAAACACAGACCAAGACATCCAGAACATTTTATTCCTTTGAGCTAAACAATGATAAGGCTCCAAGGACTGACTGCTGTTACAAGGACTGACTACTGCTTAATCCAGCCTGGACCACCTCAACAGGATGCAATACGTCAGGGAGCCAAATTCACCCAACACACAGCTCACACATTCCCTCAAGACTGAAGCGACGCCATGAATCTCTTGGCCCTCTGTATTTCAGGATGAACCTAAACAGATCTACTTCAAAAAGAACTAGAAAACAAAAGAAACCTCCACTAAACCAAAGAAACAATACTTATCAGGGCGGAAACTGTGGCTGGCAACTCTGCTAGAACCTCCCACACACCACAAAACAAGTGCCTGCGAGGCAAAGCAGCACCAATCACACACAGCCAGCTGGAGACTGCACCTCTCCCCCACCATGTTTTCTTTCAAGAGTCAGTGACCTTGTCAGGAATATGTGTATTTCCCAAGCAACCTGAAATACATCCAGTAAATTCCACTAGGAAAAGAAACTAATCTCTCTATATTTTTCTTTGGGTTTGCTTCATTTTTACCTATTTACCCTTCCCCCCCCCCCCCCATTTACACCTCAAAATATCTAGAACTGCTTACCAAACCCAGAGACAAAAGGACCATCTACTCACTCAAGCCTTTTGAACTTTTCAAAGCCTGCAGCCACGTACTGGCACCCATCCTGCAGGTCAGCCAGCTCAGCAACGCGACGGCCATGCTTGGGTGTGTAAAGATTCCTCACAGCCAAGGGTGCATGAATGCTCTTGGTCACCTCGTTCAGAAATGCCTCAAAGGTCAGGAACTGCCGCTGGTTCACTACAAACTTCCTCCCGTGGAAGAAGGGGTCACCGTTGCGATACACCACCACGTTCTTGGCTGGACGAGCCAGAGCAAAGCCACGGGAGCTCATTCCCCATGGGTCAGAGAGGCAGACAGACCAACACAGAGCACAGAGGAGAGCTCCAGCAGGTCTCCCACTGAGCCTACGCCCTTCTGACCAGCCACCTTTGTGTTCTGCTGTCCCTCTTCATCAGTCCCCTGAGCAACTGTCCGTCACCATGGCTGCAGCAGGAGGAAGTTGTGGGCCAGGCTGAAACAACCTGCAAATACTGCCATCTGAGAACCAGGAACCACACAGCTTTTTAAACCTCACCCCATGCTAACTACCATGGCCACCATGTTCAAATGAAGCAGTTCAGAGGTGCAGTGCCAGTATCTTTGGTCATCCAGAGTAGCAATACCCTGAAGCTGTCACCCCCTTGCCAGCACTTGCTACCTGCATGAAACGTGCAGCAGGTTTCCATACTGCACACGATGGACAAACATCCACACCACGGCAGATATGCTGCCCCTTGCACTGAACTGGTTGCCCTGGATCAAAACAGGCACTTGGAGATCCCAGACATTGCAGAGTGGTGATGTACAGAAAAATACCGTTCACATACTGGTGCACATCACCCACAGCTGAGTGGAGGAGAAGTTAATCCTACAGATTCAAAGCACCTGTGGCCTTCAGGCATTTTAATTCCACCACAAACAACAAACTGGTCAAAGTGGAACTATTGTGACAATTTTCCCAGCCTCAATTTACCCTAAGGATGGGTTCTTGTGGAGGGAGAACTTCCTCCAAGACAGATAACCTCCTTAGAGTCAAAGCGTCACTTAGTTCCTGCTTTGATGAAATATTCACATTTAAAAGAAACAAAAGTCTTTTGCCACATGAATCTGATTAGGAGAACATCAGCTCACAGAGTTGAAGTTCCCTTAGGGTGCTGCTGTCTGTGAAATCATGTTGTGACTTTGGTGCTGCGGCTCCTCTGCTGCACCACAGCAGTGCAAAACATCCCACATGCTCAGGAATGCCTTCTTAGCTGTCAGGAGACTCCAGCCTCTGTTTCAGCTTCAGGTACTACATGAGAAAGAAAATCAAATGTTAGCAATTAGATCTCAGAGACCCAGAAGCAGGAAAGCACCTGCAGTTTAGCCAAAGTCATCACACTTGGCCAGAAGATTCACATGAACTGCACCTTAACCAATGCAAAAAGCAGCTTGCTAAGTTAAGTTTCTGTATTACACAGACACAATACTTATCAAATAGCAGTGTCTCTCTAGCAGGACAGAAGCTTACAGCCAGATCTAAACAACTTCTGCTTTCCTTTTTCATTTTTTCCCCTCTCTCTCTCTCTCTCTCAAAAAAAAAAAAAAAAAAGGCACTGCCATCACCTGATCCAACCCCGAGGAAACCAGACCACCACCACCCAGCCTCTCATCCCATCACAGATGGAACCCCTCCGACCAAGAGGCAAAAACAAGCCCTTACATTTTTACGGCTGTCAATAGCTTGTTGCAACCACAGCAGCTCCATGATCAAGTGATTCCTGAAGGACTGGAGGCCAGGCCGAGTCTGGGGAAGCTCCTTTACATCCACAAGTGGAATTTCTGCAAAGAATTGGAAGAAGCTACTGCTAGAATACTTAAATCGCATCTTTCTCTCCTGCAGTGAGAGATTCTGACCTCTCCAGTACATTCTCAAGGGTTCGACTCTCCAAAGACCTACTTCACCACTTGCACGTGGTTATTCAAACCACACACCAGAATACCACACTGCAGGGACTGCTGTCTCTTACCCAGGCAGGCTTTGAGGGAGCCTGGTTCCAGGTCACTGCTGTCCCATACAGATGAAATGCTGCTGGTGTTCTGCCACTCCTTGCTCTCTGCTGGGACACTGCACCTTTTTTCAGTGCTTTTACCTGTGACAGCCCCTAGATTTGCAGAGCTTGCTACATTGCATTCACCCACAGAACTCAGTTCTTTCTTGCTTTGCAGCTGGGCTGTAGGTTTCACGCTACTGCTGGAGCCCCAATCCCGTTCTGGTTCGGGAACATCCGGTTCCTGCTGTGTTTTCTCTGTGCTCTCCTTGTCACTTGATACAGCTTCTTGCACAGGTGAGCACTTCTCTTTCACCGGCTTCTAGGAGACAAAAGTGAAAAACAGACAGACATAAAAAAAAAAAAGCATAAAAAGATCTGAAAGGGGCAGTGCTGCAGGGCAGCGCTTCGTCCTACCCAGAGATCTGCCATTACCAGCAGCTCCGCCACAACACCTGACACGCTCTGATTTGAACCACTGCAAACTTTGTCCCAGTCCTTTCTCTCAGGACGGGAACCCGTGCTAAGAGCAGCACTCGGCCACCGTGGGAGTGGGGCAGACCGACGTGAGCTCGGCGCACGAAGGCAGCGCGCTCAGCCACTCGTGCAGTTGGAGCTCCGACCGGAGGCTGAGCTTCACCCGCGGGAGGCAACGCTCAGTCAGCGGGAAGCCCACAGCGGGCCTCGGCTGCGCAACCGCCCCGTTTCGTCCGGTGACGAGGCCGCAAGGCACCCCGGTGCCGCCACGCGGACCCGCCGCGCCCAGCGCCCGCACAGAGCCGCGGCCCCGGCCCGCCCCGCGCCAGCACGGACCTCGGGGACGAAGACGGGTCTGGGCAGACAGAGGCCCGTCCAGCGCAGCTCGCTCAGCTCCCCCTCGATCTCCTTCACCACCTCCTCGTACTCCGCTCGCACGCCCCGCAGCCGCCGCCGCAGCAGGAAGCCCCGGACCGCGGCCTGCGGGCAGAGCGAAGGGGAGAGCGGCTCAGCGCCCGGACGGCGGCCCGGCGGGAAAGAAGCGGCACGGCGGGTACGGAGCGAGGTGCGGCTTTAATGAAGCGCGGCCCGGCCTCCCGCGGCCCCACCTGCAGCCGGGTCACCGCGCGCAGCAGCCGCCGCCTCTCCGCGCTCTCCTCCCGCGGACCCGGAGCCGCCGCCGCCGCCATCGCCTCCATAGCGACGAGGGCGCCGTTCGATGACGTCACCGCGCCGTTCGATGACGTCACAACACCGCTGCGTGCGGCCGACCAAAATGGCGGCTGGGGGGGGGGGGGGGGGGTGTCGGTGAGTCGCGCGTCAACGCCGTCGGCCCGGCAGGGTGGGTCCGGGGGACTCCGCCGTCCCGTCCCGTCCTCCCCATCCCGCGGGGCCGCCTCCCCGCAGCCGGCGGTTGTCAGGCCGCGGCCTCCTCAGGGCTGGGGCTCTCGGCCAGATGCAGCTTCTGACTGGGCTGCTGTCAAGGGAAAGCGCGGCAGGACGGCACGAGCCCTGCACCACCAGCACCACACCACCAGCACCACCACCAGCACCCCACAGCCCTGCAGGATACATGGAGCTGCTGAGCTCCTCCAGCTGCAGGAGGCAAAGGCAGAGGTTGAGGCGCCCACCAGCGCTGCAGGGCCGGGCACGTGCTGAGGAGACGCCACTCACGTGTGCCAGCAGCTGGTCCAGGTTCCTGTCAGCCACCAGCTTCTTCTGCTCCTCCGGGAGCTCCTCCACGCACACATCCAGGCTGAAGTGCAGCCGCGCCAGCTTCTCCTGCATCTCCCGCACGTGCTCCAGCTGCTCGAAGGAACATTCCTTCCCTGTGCCCACAAGTAGAGCTGTCACCACCCACCAGCGTGACCCCCCCCCCCCCCCCCCGCACCTCCTGGCTCCCGGCCCCTCACCAAAGGCCTGCAGCTTGCCCGAGTGGAAGTCGCTGAGCAGGCCGAGCAGCCCGCCCTCCATCTCGCAGACATCAGAGACCTCGGTGAGGAAGCTGTGCTGCAGCGGGGCCCCCCGTGCTGCCCCTGCCCTCACCCTCTCCTTGCTCGCCCTGCGTGGAGGACACGGACGATGTGACACCACCAGCCCATCCCCCCAGCACTGCTCTCTCCCCCCACCCCCAGCACTGACCGCCGGGGCCTGGCATGCTGTGAGGGCAGGGCGGGCAGCGGCAGGGCGAAGGACGCGCTCCTGCTGGTGGGCAGAAGCCGCGATGCCCTGGCGGGTGCCGGCTGACCTCTGGGGCTCCGCTTCTTCCTCCGCTCCTCCATCTCAGAGAGGATCCCAGAGCCACGTGGGAAGCACCTGAGCAGGACAGGATGGACACAAAGCTCTCGGCAGCACTTCCCCACGCGGGGCCTCCTGGTCCTCACGGCAGCCGGGAAGCCAAGGACGGAGGTCAGCCCACACACTGGGGTCAGCAGCCAGGCTCAGGCTGCCTTATCCCGGTCTGCAGCGGGCATCACGGCATAGAGCAGGGCCTGGGATCTGAAAAACACCCGGGGAACTCCCAGCCGGGGATTACTCCTCAGCGTCTTCTCCCAGAGCTGGAGAAAAGAGGATTTCAGCCCCCACGGGGCAGGGAAGGACTCCCGATACCCAGAGCCACGGCAGAGACTACAGGAAGGACCCGACACCCCTGAACCCCCCCACGTATTTCAGCCCCCTCCGAGCCCCTCCGCCCCCTGGGTCCTTGACGGTGGCAGGACGGGGTGATGCGGCGGGTGCTGCGGAAGCCCATTTGTCTACGGGCTCCGGCCCCGCAGCACAGCGGCACGGAAACACCGACCTGTGCGAGGACCTCCTCCGGCCTTCGGTGCCACCCGGCTGCGTCCCCAAGACCGCCGGACCAACTGTGTTCCCGGAGCCCCGGGGCTGTGATTTGCATTTAAAGGGAAAGGGACCTTCCTCCGGCCTCAGCACAGCCCGGCCCTGCTGGAGGGACGCTGCCGGACGCTGCCTTGCAGTGCCGATCATCGCCCGCTGGAGTGGCACAGCGTGCGGATGGACCGCAGCACCAGCGCCACATGGGGAAGGCGGGATCCGGCCCTCCATTCTGCACGGCTGGAGCAGATCAGCAGCCGTGTGCACACAGCGGGGGTCTGGGGTAGGTATGGGGTCTGCACCTGGGCTCCTTCCCTGCGAGCATCCTGATAGAAATGGGGGGGATGTCACTGCCTGCCACCCCTTTAAACCATCCAGGGTTTACCGTGAGTCTCCTCAGCATCACCTGATTTGTGTGACCACAGATTTGCCCTTGCAAGAACAAGGCTTCAATCCTCTGGCACGCAGGACCACAGGAACCCCCAGATCACAGGGAGGGAAGAGCAACAAACTGCCCAGTGCTGGGTGTCCCAGGCACAGACTTCCTCCCCCCAGTTGTCTGTAGGCACAGATACGCCATTGTCTTTGTGACTGAAGGTTCCCCCCAGCCTCTCCACTCCATGACTCAGTGCCCCAGATTTCACTCCCAAACATGATCCTTAACGAATGAGAAATAACACAAACAGCAGCAGTGAGTTTGTGGGTGTTTCTATTGGATACGAAGATAATACATCAGCTCCCCACAGAGGTTATCTGTACCATAACAGGAAAAAAAAAAAAAAAAAGTAGAGAAAAAAAAAGTGAAGGTGTTTGTGACTTTCTGAGAGATTCTTCTTTGACTGAAAGGGCAGGAAAGAGAAATCCAGTACCAGGCTGCAGCCCTCTCTCCCACCACATTCATTTGCTCCAGAACGCTCCTGCCCAAGTCAGATGCAACCCATACAGGAGGAAGCAACGCAGGCAGTGCAGGGCCAGAAGCAGCCCAGAAAACCCAGGGAGCACAGAGCAGTGGATGTTCAAGACTGTGGCTCTGTGGAGCTATGCTAGACTCAACAGCCTCTTTCCTTAGACCCGAACTCTCCGGAATCCTCAGGGAATAAAGGGAGAGGCAGAAGCACCTCCTGCAGGCAGCTCCATGGCAGGTCCTTCGCAAGGGCGCTGTACAGTTGCAGAGAAGATGCAAGAGCAGCTGTGGCCAGAAAAGAAACCAAAACTGTTCCGCCGAATGCATTCACTGTGAGGAACAGCTCAGCCAGCTCAATTCAGCTTCAAGCAAAAGGAAGGCAATGCTGAAAATAGTCTGCTGTGAAGAGAAGCTGCAGCAAGAGGTTTTCAAGCAAGTAGATGTCTCCCAAAAGAGTAGAGAAAAAAGGAAGTCTTGAGAAACTAAGGAGAAATCCCCCAAGTTCTGTGCCAGATTGCCTCACGTGCCCATCAGAGCCCTCCCAGACACAGCGGCAGCAGTTCAGACTTGGTGACTGCCAGCATCTGGGAGATGCTGTTCCGAAAAAGCAGAGGGGAAGGAGAGGCCCAGGCAGCACCAACACAGCCTGTCTGCAGGGTCTGGCACTGCAGAAGGAATCAGCCCACAGCACCATCCTCGAGCCGGTCCCAGCGATTCAGCTTCAGCAGCAGGTCATGGAGCAGTCACAAGTTTGATCCTCCTGGACCCCAGCTCCACGAATACCTCCAAGACCACCCCATTCAACACCAAGGGATGGTCCTGAGGCAGGGCAGAGGAGTTCAGTTACAAGGACGTCCCTATCCCCTTGCACAACTAATCACACGTGCTTGTGCAAAACACTTCGGAATTAGACCTTTGGATTAACTGTTTAATATACTTGTGCACATGTGCGTATAGCAAAGAGGCAACTGTGAATCATAAGGCTATTGAAACACTGGCAGGTTCCAGGAAGAGCAAAGGCCCTGCAGGGTGCCTGGGCAAATCAGGTGTCCCCAGTTTCTCTGCTTTTCTGTCCCCATTCAATACACAAAACCCATACAAGAGGGGAACTGGACTGTTTTGCTCAAGAACGAGCTGCCAGCCAGAGCGTGAGGAAGCAACAGCGAGTCCAGGAGCTACCTCCTGCCTGATGCAGAGCAGGGAGGGAGAATCCAGCGCTGGGAAATGCTTATGTTCTCCCTTGCTCAGTTCTTTTGCTTTCACTCAGTGTGACAGCATTGCCGTGAAGGTGGAGGAAGCGACGTGTCCTGCTGTCCCGGTGCCAAGAGTCGGAGGGCTTGGGCCGATCCATGCCCGTGCTTTCCTGTGCTGCACTACAATTTAGGGGAGTCGCAGCCTGCCAATGACAAGGTCTTTCAGTGAAAGGGACAATCAGTTGAGTCTCCATATATTAGTTATTCACACACACGCAGGGAGGTGGGTCATTCTAGATTTCATATATATTCATATATAAAGTGTATGTTGCCCTGCACATATTCTATATATCATATATATATATACACACACACATCATCTATGTGTGTATATATATATATATGAAGTGTTAATACCCTCCAAAAGCCTAAGCTAGGAAATTTCATAGCCCAAGGAGGGCCGTCCTCTTGCACCTGTCCAAGGACCAGGAGAAGGGCTTCAGATGGAGCCTGGAAACATTCATGCTACCTCCCTCACCCTACTTCCGCCTACCGCATAGCAGGCTCAGTCAGCACCCTGAGAGCCTTCCTCAGTCCCACTCTGCCCCAAGGCTCCTATGCTCAGTTCTCCGAGGCTTTCTGCAGGATCTGTGCTGTGCGTCGGCTTTCCCGAGTGAAGGCAATCCTCAGCCAGACGCTGCTCTGCTGGGGCACCTCCGGCTCCTGCCTCGGAGCTCTCCCGGGATGGGTCCTTCAGAGGCTCTGTCAGGTCCACGTCAGCCCGGGGTGTGTGGGCACACAGGTCCTGCACCTTCTTGTTGAGGTCGTTGCGCTCTGTTTGCAGGGCTCGGCACAGTTTCTCCAAGCGCTGGATTTTCACCTGAAGCCCCTCGAGCTCTTTATCCCGAAGGGTTTTCTGCAAACAGAAAACAGAGAAGCAGTTCAGACCTACCACACTGGGGACAAAGGCAGAAAGGAAGGGAAATGAAACTTCAGAGGGAAGCTCAAATGGAAAGACCACTCAGTTGCCTGCCTCAGCACAGAACAGCCACAGCCTCCTTACCTCTTCAGCCATTTCCAAGAGAGCCTTGTTGCTGCTCTCCCAGCGAGAACGGTACATTGTGGTCTCCTTCTCCAGCTTCTTTATTTTCTTTGTCATCTGCAGAACAGTGACAAAAAGGCAACTAATAAGCCAGAATAATGCAGTCAGGTACATCTCACGTATAATCAAATGGACACCCACTTTCCCAGGGCAGACAGCAAGATCCTGCTGTCCTGGGAAACGTCGTCTTGTCCTACTGCAGCCAGCTACGTTAGTGGGACGCACCAACAATAAACCAGGAGATAGTGGCAGCACTGCTTTTTCTGATCCAGGAGGGGTACAGCCATCACCCCACAAGTCCAGCATCCACCTTCTATCAGCAATCAGTTTGTGCCTGATTTTAATGCCAGCGTAACTCAACAAAACAATACAGCTGCTGCTTATCCAGCTCACAGAATAAGTGAGGAGAAAGGCAGTACCCAGCCTGCTAGCCCACGCACACACTGCAGGCAGCAACAGCAATACCTACCTTCTCCATTTCCTGCTTAAATGTTGTGAACACTTCACTGCTTTTGGAAAGGGTGTTCTGGAATTCTTCAAACTTCTCTGTGTAGAGAGCCAGCTGTAGGGAGAGACAGAGTTACAGCTCCTCAACATGGCACCTCCTGATGGCCTTTCCGAGGAGCGGGGAGATGTCAGCCAAGAAGTGAGCTAGTCATCTTGTGACTGGACTTTATGACTAACAAACTTGCAGCAAGGGGCTGCTCTGCCAGCATTAGGTACTGCAGAATGTGGAACAATATTTCTTCTTTCTTAGGGAAACACCCTTAGAGAGCAGTGTGTTCTCCAAACATCTCCTGGCCTTGGCAGGAAGCACTTGCTGGGTCTGATTCAGCAAAGCGTGATCACACAACTGCTCCGAGCACTGGGAAACACACTGGTAAAACCAGGGCTCCTTTCTTTCACAAGGAGGAGAAGCTGAAGAAGGTTTCATCTCACACCGTGCTTCCCACAGGCACACAAATATCATACTCAAGAGCAATCCTGCCTCTGTGTTTTTCACATTAAGGAAATTCAGGCTGTTCCCTGCTGAAGGAGGAAGCGAAAAAATAAATGACCAGGCTGAGCACACACAGACCAGGTAACTCACCTGCTGCTTGAGATGAGTCTCCTGCTGCTTCATCAGCTCACACATCCTCTGTGATTCCACAGCTTCCTTCAGCAGCTGGGAAAGAGCAAAAGCAGTTACCTCGCTGCTGCCAGAGAAAGCTCTCAATATGCCAAACCCTGCTGGTGCTTGGCTTGGAGTCAGCAGAGGGCTGGGAGGAACACCACCAACAGCACAGGCTCCAGCCTTGCTTCCGAGGCAGCTGGGGGAATGGTCACTGCTGCATACACAGCTGGGATGGCCTGAGCTGGTAAGGGCTCTGCCCTCAGGAACCCAACCTCCACAAAGAAACAGGGCAAACAGCTAAGTGCTTATAACCAGTAGAGAATCACAAGACTTACAAAGTCCTTTTCCCGTTGATGTCTCTCCTCTGCTTCCTTCAGCATTTCCTGTGCCTGCTGCAGTTTGGCATCCACGAGCTGCTGCTGCAGGTCCTTGTGTTTGAACACCTTATCAATGTGCTGCCAAAGGAAATGCCACCAGTCATTGACACGTGAGGCCAGGGCCCTGCTACCCATGTGGCACAGATCCCAAGGAATGACCTCAAAGCCCAAGGGCTCCGTCTCCCCTCCAGCAGCAGTTTCTGCCCTGGAAACACTCTCCACAGGGCAGACAGGTGCACCACAGCAGGCTATGCCAGGCCCAGCTCACCTCCTCCCGCAGCTCATACTGCTCAATGAGCTTCTTGAGCCGCTCTGCCAGCTCCATGTTCTCCTGGCGCAGCTTGGAGTTCCTCTCGTTGTGCTGCTCCATCTGGAGTTGGATGTCATTCAGTGTCACCTGGAAGTGGGATGTCACCTCCTTCCGTTTCTCCTCTTCCTCTCGTGCTCGCTGGACACCCTCCTCCTGTGTTAGAAGGGCAGACAGCAAGGCCACATCAGCCTCTGTGCTGGGCAGGCAGGTGAACAAACCTCCCTGGGCCGTGATGATCTGAACCCACCCAACTTCCCACTGCTGCTGGTATCAATCAGGAAGGCACTGCAGGCCACTGCTTGGCAGCTTCTTCACTCCAAGAGCTGAGCAAGCCCGCTAAACATCGCTTCCCTCAAAAAAAGACCACATGGGTCAGTTCCCTCCTAACCCTTGCAAGATGACAGATTACAGCAAAACTGAAGCCCTGCTCTGGACATCGGACTGTGGGCAACCACTCCTAAAAGTAAGTTTGTCACAGTGGCTCAGAGCCCTGCAGCAGGCTGTGTTTGGGATGAAGCAGCTCCTGCAGCATCCCAGGAGACACTTGCCTTGAGGGTGCGGTTGTGTCTCTGGAGCTCACGGCACAGGCTCTCCAGCTTGCTGCGGGCCAGGATGGCCTTGCTATGCTCACTCTGCAGGTGGTCCTTCTCTTGCACCAGCTGTGTCTGCTTCTTCTGCAAAATCTTCATCTGTTTCTGGGAGTTACGGTGCTCTTCCAGCTAGGGTAGGAGAGCAGAGGGCAGAGATGCAGCAGAAAAGACCAGGGCAATGCTGAGCCCATATAAGGGCACACAGAGATCAAATAGGTGTTCTGACTATTCTGAGGGAAGGACAAGAGCTTTATAATACAAAAGCACAGTAAGATCAGTACAGAACCCGAGGTCTCCCTGCACACAGCCTTTCTCCTTCCTGAATTAGCATCCTACTGGAATCTGTGAGAAGTGCACATTCCTTCAGGACCTCCATGCATACACTGCTTAAACAGAGCAGAGCTCTGAGCACGTGGCCAGCTGTCCCAGCGCTGGCTGCAGCAGTGTCCTCCCACTGCTCCAGAGCCTGGAATGAAGAAACAAGGACTCACCAGCTCAGCGTATTTCTTGCACAGTGCTGCCAGTTTCTCCTCTGGCGTGCTCAGGGTGTTCAGAGTCTGCATCAACAAAGTGATTTCTTTGCCTGGAGCAAGACAGAATTAAACAGAAAGATAACGTCACTTACACAGAGTTCTGGCTTATAAAGGTAAGGACAGGAGAGACAAACCAGGTCTCACATCTGTGGCCGTCTTGGCCCAGAGTTCCCATCTCCAGTGCCTGTGGGGGTTTGTCTCCCAGATCTCTCTGCATATAGCAGGTGAACAATTGAAGCAGCTGAGGAGAGACCTGGTTATCAGACTAGGGAACCACCAATGGGCTAACCAGACAAAGCTGTGTCCAACAGAGGGGAAATCTGCACAGTTCAGAGGCTGCAGCAGCACTCAGGACTGATCAGAGTCTTTGCAACACTCTATGTTTCCTTGCATGCCAGAAGAATAAGATGCTGTGCTATTTCCAAACACATACCTAAGGCATTCATCGCTCTAACGGGACTCAGTGCACTACAAAATCCATGTCTGCACCAAAGTTCTTAGGCTGGTAGCACAGCCACACAGCAGGAAACCTCTTACCTAGGCCCTTGGCTTTCTTCTTTTCCTGAGCCTTCTTCTGATCCCGCTCCCCACACTCTTCTCCAGGTCGAAACTCTTCAGTCCCCTTCGTGCCTTCCTTCTCCCCATTCATCTCAGGGCTGCCTGACTCCTGATCTCCGTTCCTCGGGGACTCACTGCGACACTTCTCCACTTCCTCTGGCTCCACAGGCTCACTCTGCCCGCCGTCCTCGCCCGGACCCTCCTGGCTGGCATCCACGCAGTACGTGTTCAAGATGTCCTCAAGCTGCCTGCTCAGCTCTTCAGAGACGTCCCGCACGGCAGGCTGGGAGGACTTTGTGTCCTCCTGTGCGAGGGGAGCTGTGGGAGATACGAGCACAAAACCGTGATGCTTCCCCACACCGTCTATTCTCTGCTCTCTACAAACACACAGCAAAGGGAAGGTTTTCCCGAGCACCTCACTGCTAAACTCCCAGCACACAAGCCGCTTTGTTCAGGCTGTGCCTCCAGCCAGCTGCCCTGACAATGGAGGTGCATTCCTAACAGCCTCTCTTTTGATCACGAGAGCATGACCAAGCCCCTGACATCTGTCAAGAGCAAGAACTGCCCCCTCCCCACCATCCTCTAACGAAAGCAGGTTGTGCGTGAGCTTTCCCTCGGAGCAGCAGCCTGCTAATATCCCCAGAGCCTTTTTGCACAACAATAGATTTTATAATCTGAGCTAGCCTCCTTCCTCACATATACGAGCAGCTGTACTGGCTCAGATGAAGCATATCCCATCCCCAGCAGCCCCTCAGCACTCCTCTGCATCCAAAATTCCCTCCAAGCAGAGCCTACAGCAGTCAGTTAGAAATGCACAACTGCTGTGCATTTCCTATGTTCCACGTTTACTAGAACGTGGGGCAAGGTTACCTTTAGCCAGACACCTACTCGATTACTCGCTTTTGTCTTACAGAGAATGAATGTTACAAAGCACCAATAACAGAACCAATCGCTGAGGGAAAGCTTTCTGTGAGCATCGCCAACCCCATCGATCCCAGGTCAGAATCAACTCCGTGCTGTGGGAAAGAAGCGCCAACGATCTGGAGCTGCATGCACGTGGGAACAGCAAGAGAGCAGGGTCTTCTGCCCCCGGAATCACAGCACAAGTCAAACAGTGGCACAGAACGGACCCCCGGCGATTAGAAGCAGCGCCAGCACGGCAGCCCCGCGCGCCGTCCCACCTTCCAGCGCCGCGCTGGGCTCAGCCGGGTCGCCCTCCTCCGCCAGAGCGCCGCTCGTTTTGGCCGCGGGCCGCGGGGCCGCCTTGGTGTCGCCGCCCTGGTTCTTCATCGCCGCGCCGCCTCCCGCTCAGCCTCGCCGAGCCCCGCTGGAAGAGAAACCGCGGCTGAAGGCGAGCCGTGCGGTGCCGCCCCGGGCGCGGGCGGGGCGCGGAGCCGGGGGAGCCGAAGCCGCCGAGCCCCGGGGATGGCATCGCGGAGGCGCCCCGAGGAGCCCCCGAGGAGCCCCGGCCGCGGCGCCGCCCCTCCCCCCGGTACCGCCCGGAGCCCCCGGGCCGCTCCCGACGTCCCACGTGACCCCCGTGACGTCAGCAACGCCTCCCTTCCTCCCACGGCACTGCGATGACGTCACGCGCGTACCCCCGTGGCGTCAGCGGCAGCGCTCTGACGTAGGCGGCCGTCTCTCCTCAGCCAATAAGCGCCGGGCAGCCGGCAGCGCTGCGGTGTAGCGGCGGGGAGGGGGAGGGAAGAAGATCGCCGCGCCCCCCGCCGGCCCCGCCGCCCCGCGCTGAAGGAAGCGGCTCCGGCCCGGGCCTCGCAGCGTGCGCGCATCGCGCAGGCGCCGCCCCGCGCCGCCAACCAATCGGCGACGAGGAGCCGCGGGGGCTGCCGGGAAACGGCGGCGAGAAGCGGCAAGCACCGCGAGACTACAACTCCCGGCGTGCCCCGCGAGAGCGACTCCCGCCCCCCCGTCGCACTACAGCTCCCGGCGTGCCCCGCGCGCGGCCCGGGCGGGAACTCGCCGCCCTCACGGCTCCGCGCCCGCCCCGCGCTGCCCGCCCGCTCCACACACGGCTCCAGCACAGCGCGCTCATCTGCACAGAAGTTTTTATTCGTTCAACAGTCACGGACTCAGCAAACCCAACGCGGGGCGAGGGGCACGCAGGCCCGGCCCACCCCTCCCGGCCTCAGCCCCGCGGCTGTGAGGAGCAAACCTTGGCGCCCAGCAGAGCGGTTGAAGAGCATCGTGGTACAGTACGTGAGAGAACGGGAGAAGCAGCAGGACGACGAGGGAGCGAGCTCGGGGCCGTCGTTTCCAGGCACACCTGCCTCACAGTGTTCTATTTACATAAATTACAGAAATTTTATATATAGTTTTCTCTGGAGCCCAATTAGACAAATAGCTACCTATATATAATATAAAAAATACAGAGATTTGATTCTTTTCTCGAAGGAAAATGTACATGTTCCAACTGTGAGCAGGAGGTAAACCTGGAGCCCCAGGCGTGGTGCTGCTGAGCTCACTCTGCACACAGCACAGCACCCAAAACGCAGCCCTGGAGAGCATTCAAGTAAAGATGAAGATGGGTTCCACCATTTCAGCAGTCCTGCAGCTTCCATCAGTAGCAATGCAAAGCCTGTGCCGTGGCAGCTGTGCTTCCTGTTCCAGAACCACCCCAGTATCCCGCCCTCTTTGCAGTGACCAGCTTTGGGGTCTTGTTGCTTTTTATCCTTGTAAATACTAACAGCAGTTCTTCGGGAAAAAAATATCTAGACACGGGGAAGGATCCTTCCCCCAGAAGCCTCTCGCTTCTTCGTCCATTTACAGCATGTTTTGGGGAACTCAGCCCAGCTCTGACAGGACTGTCCGCTGCAAGAGGAGCGCAGAAAGGCCAGGGCTAAACTTTGCTCTTGGCAAATTAGAGTCTTTAATAAGAGTAACATGTGCAAAAAAATTAAATAGATCAACCCAGGTTTCCAGAATTATTCTTGTCAGAATACTCACTTTCTACTTCTGTTCTTACCCAACCCAACGCTGAAATCTCAATTAAGTACCCGAGGTAAGAAGTGACATTTGGGAGAGATCACCACAAAGAAAAAAAACCCAAGAGGTGCAATCTGTTACCTCAGTGTCCTTCCTCCACCCAGATGCCTGCTTTAAAGACACGTATGCAGCAGCAAAAAGAAAAAAACGTGCAAGACATCCCATTTTCTTCATGAGGATAAAGCACTCTTTCTAGTTGTTTGAAGGAAGAATTGTTTCCTAACAGGTGGAGTGAGTGTTCAGCCTTCCGTCTGCAAGGAGGAATGGGACAATCAACTTCTCCCAGTTGCTTTCTGGCAAATTTGTGGTGGTCTTTTTGCCTGGGGCACATTATAGCTGGAAGCCTTCCATAGGGGCTTCAGACTGCTGGAAGATGAATTGCTGCTGGTTCTCATCTACCTGGGGAGCTAAAGCAGAGTCATCCTCTACTCCAAAGTAGTGCTCAATCAGGTCGAAGGCTTTCTGGTAGATCTCTTGGTTCTCGTGGCTCTGCAGGAACTCTATCTTATCCAAGCCTAGGAAAAGACAGAAGTGGAACGTGATGAAACAGGAGACCCTAACATTCAAGCTGTCCCAACCCATCCTCCACCCTTCCCCTATTTACTGCTTGTTTGTGTTACACGAGCATTTTGTGAGCAGCACTGACAGCTAAAGCTAACTATTCCCGTTTCTCCAGAGCTGCTTGTGGATTTTATCTATATCAGCAACCATTAATCTTTCCAATTGTAGGTTTAGCTAATGCAGTTAAGCAGGAAGTCTCCAGCAAAGAACTGCGAGCGCTGAACTGGTCAGTGAAATTTCAATCACTGGCTGTGAACAGTTCTGCAGCTGCAGGGAAGGAAGCAGGGCCGTCCCAGTAGCCTCCAGCAGAGGGGTAGCAACAGCTTTAGCTGTCCTAATTAAATCCACTGCTGAACAGAAAGAATCCAAGCACTGCGTACTCAGGAATTTCAAGAATTATTCTTACTGAAGGAACCAGGACACACAGTGTAACAGTCAGTGAGAGGGCAAGGAAA
The DNA here is from genome assembly GCF_905368555.1 of Meleagris gallopavo. Classification (NCBI taxonomy): domain Eukaryota; kingdom Metazoa; phylum Chordata; class Aves; order Galliformes; family Phasianidae; genus Meleagris; species Meleagris gallopavo. The sequence continues at coordinate 5,190,847 of NC_139428.1, forward strand.
AAAAAAAAGAAAAAGCCACTGACAGCATACAGGGCATTTCAGACCAAAATAGGAACTGTTCCTCAAAGCATTAGGAACAGGACAAAACCACCAAATTAGGTCTCTCCAGGGAAAAGCTAAGTCCCTCTGGATTTCCATCATGCGTTTGCAGTGCACAGCTGGGGACAATTAGACAAATCAAAGATCCATGAAGTGGGTCTTACTCAGCTCAGCTTACATTGATTAATATTCCCAACAGTGTGAGCCACAATTATCAGGCTGGCCTCTAAGTCTAGGAAACCCGGATCACGGGTACAACAGTATTTGCTTCCTGACATTATCTTACGCTGTATCATAACATTCTAAAAAGACAGTGTGATCTATTATTGGAACAAACACCAGCTATTTGGAGCATACCCAACCGCTTAACTCATCAGAAAAGCAAACAAAGCTAGCAGACACCTTCCAATATATTCTGTTTTCAAAGTCAGTGGCACCAGAACCTACCGTAAGCCTCTTCTATCATGCTGCAGTACGGGTTGATGCCCGTCCCACTCTGGTTGGCCTCCTGCTCTCCAAGCCTCAGGATGTTCTCCAGGCCATTCAATGCCACCTGAACAATCTTGGAGTCCATGACAGTAAGGAGGTCACAAAGAGGCTTGATGCAACCCAGGTTGACCAGGTATCTAAAAGAAATGACCAGGAACACACATTTACCTTTCGGGATAGGAAGCACCACCATTGCTCAATTATAAAGAACAGGACAAGTGATTCAAGCTAAAATAAATTTCTTTAATGTAATTTTTATATTTTGCTGTTTTACAAGATTATTTATCTATTTATTATTATTATTATTATTATTATTTTTAATTCTGATTTTAAGGTAGATCCTCCAGCAGTCTGACATCCAGGTGATAATGAAATTATGAGCAGTGAGGATCTAATTGGTTTGGCATGCACTCTCCCTGGGGTTCCCCAAATTAGTTCCTCACTATTTCAGCAGTTCCTATGAAGGAAAGTGAAATGTCTGAATGTATGGTAGCTCTCAGAGCCACAGGGAGTACCTGATCTGCTCAGGAGTTCCTCCTGACGTTGCATTTGTGATAGCCCACGCCGCCTCCTTCCTTGTACGGAATTCTGCTTTCTGTAAGATTTCTATCAGCACAGGGAAGATGTTTGCATCTATGACTGCCTGAGGAGAGAGAACAGCAAGCAGTGTTTGAACGGGCAACATGGTTTCTAAAAAGGCTATTAAGCACCTGGAAGTAGAGGTTTCTTTCATTTCCAATTCAGAAAGTGCTTCCCGAGCCATTACCTTCAGCCATTCCTGCATTTCATCCCTCAGCCAAATCCCATTAACACAAGATAATCGAGTCGGGAACCAGCACACAGATGATCCCTATTACTGCATCAATACTGCAGGAATGCTTTCATCATTTATCTGCCTTTGTACATCGGTCATTAGAAGGATAATTAAAACTCAACAAGCTAAAGCCTTTCAAAGGGATACTTCTAATTGAGGATGGAGAAATTGGGGCTGTATTTCTTTTCCAGTGATCCAAACCAACAGACTCATGCCAGCCCAGCCCTGTAGGTACAATTAGCTTTTTTTTTTTTTAGCTCATTTGGCAGATGGACAGAAACAGCAAGTCTGCAATAATGTCAGAGTAAAGAATGCACAAGAAGCTGCCACAAAGCATCAGATAAGGGAAAAACCAAAGAGATCTCATTATTAATGCTGAATGGAATCTAGGATTATTATAAGTGACCTAGGGAAGACTCAATGCTGTACCTGTATTTGTGCTCTGTTTCCTGCTGTGATGTTAGATATGGTCCAGCAGGCTTCTTTCCTGATGGACTCCTTGGGACTACTTAATAAATGAAGGAGACAAGGCAGGGCTGAACAGTTCAGAATCACCTTTTCAGAAAGAAAGCAGGAGTTAGGCCACCTGTGTCAGGTATGGAGCTAAATACTTTGCTTTCACACAGTGGATATGATGTATGGGCACTGCCTTTCCCTCCCTAACCTTTTACAGAAGGGGGAAGGAAAGGCAGTATTGTGCAATAAAGAAATTATACTACTCCATCTCCTCTGCATCTCAAAACCACATTTTTCTTTGCACCAAAACTACGCCATTTAGAGGCAAGAAACCAAGATGAGTGTTCTGGTAAACCTTGGTTTTAAGAACTTGCTGCAGATACATAAGAGGGACATGCTGCCCAACTTCCACAACACCGTTATCAGGAGCGTCGTTCCCTTCCGCTGCATCTGCAACACCGTGCTGCCCCTCACCTGGGTCTGGATGTCATCTCCTGTCACGATGTTGCCGACCGCTCGCAATGCTGGAGAGGCCACTTTGTAGTCGTTGTGCCTGCAGGAGAGATGGCACAAGCATCAGAACAAACAGATCTGATCACATGCCTGGGTGCTGACAAGAGCCACTCTCCAGTCTCCCATCTGCATTATTTACTTTGGATTCCACCCCTAGCTCAAAACTAACTTACGATACAGGCAGTGTTATCCTTTACCTCCCAACTTATCTTCAGGATTATTACAGATCTCAATATTTACATTCCACTCCTGAACAAAGGCTGTGCTAGTTGGTGCAATACTCAGCCCTCTCTTTTTACAGTCTAGTCTAACTAGCAGCCTGAACCTCTGCTTGGTACATTCTTCCTAGTGAACAGCTGTGTCTTCTCTGAGGCCAACAACTGCAGCTCTCAACCCACTTCAGACCCTCTCAGGGAACTCCCCCAGCAGTCTGCTGAGGCTCCCAGGGCCCGGACCCCACACCCACAAGGCAGGGAACGCTCTGATGCATTATGATATGAACTCAGGCTCAGTCACCTGCTGGGCTGAGGCAGCAAGACAAGATACTTACATTAACAACTCGACCAGTCGCCGACACACCCCCGAGTCAATAACTGCTTGAATTTTCTCATTGGGGCCATCTGATAAATAGGAAAGAGCCCAGCACGCATCTGCCAGCAAGTCAGAGTCACTGTTGAATAATAGTCGGGACAACACTGGCAGGCAGGGAGATACCTACAACAGTGCCACCCCACACGTTAGTCACACTGTGCACCACCACCACGTTCACACACAAACACCACGCGGCTGTGCTGACTGGCAAGGTAACAACGTTGAACATCCACACTTCCCCTCCTGAATTCAGCAGCTTCTTTGGAGTGTGGACTCCTGATGAAGTGCTACTACGTGTGCTGCCGTTGAGAAGCTCCTCAGATTTCTTATCTAAGAGCACTGCTCTTCCAAACCCCCAAGCAGTTCAGCATTCAGAGCAGAAGCCATCATAAGTGCATTCACATTTACACACAATTTAATGTTTTCCCCTTCCCTGTAGGCTTCCCAGCTTTGATGAGCACACTTTCCATTGAAAGAAACAAAACAAAAGCACGCACTGATCTTAAATTATTTTAGTTCTACAAAAAAAAAAAAAAAGAAAGAAAGAAAGATGGATCTGAAGAGCCAGCAGAATCTTTTTAGTGCCACTGGAGCACCATGAAAGGGGAAAGCTGATACACAGTTACAGAGGCCTTATCTTGTAGCATCTTGGCATCTCAGAATTGAATTTCCAGTCACAATTTGAGCACAGTTGCAAACTGTGAGGGTTCATGACAAGAAGGGAAGCTCACAGTATCTGCTACTTGCATGGAAGATCGGGTTTGCCCCTCAGCTGATGGGCTGCCAACAGAGCCATGCATACAGGCTGGCAGAATATTAAACAGGCACTCAAACATCTGCTGAACAGCAAGATCAACCTCGGCAGGAAGAACCTCACCCTGCTCCCTCCCACAAGGTCTTGCAGAAGTCCAACGGCAAAAACAATTTAGACAAACATCTTAACTGGGTGCCTCCCCTTCCCATCTGCCAGCAAGGCACTGACTCTCACCTTATCAAATTCAGGTGGTGGACTCTTTCCTCTGCACAAGTTTGACAAGGCCCAAACAGCATTTCGTGTCATTGTCAACCTGGTGGACTTTGTAAGGAGCCTGAAGAGACAATTACCACGAATTATATCCTCAGTACAGAGCATAGGTCAGTGGAAATAAACAAAAGAAACAAAAGTAAAGAAAAAAAACCCTAACAACTGTAAGGAAGTCAATCCACTATTCCATTTGCCACACTGTTTGTCACCTGAGGCTCTCAATAAGCACAAAGAGAAGCGAAATACAACTGCTCCTAGAATAAACAGCTCGTTTCCTAAAGCTCAGTGACACAGGGCAGGAAGGCAAACGATGTTAGATAGGTTGCAGAAGGAAGTGGAAGACAATCGAATGCAGTTCCACACTCAAATTCAGCCCAGACACTCGCACCCCAAACTGTCAGATGGTTCTCAGTGACCAGCTGACACAAACTGCTGTCCCTCTATCTGCAGTGAAGGCAGCACATCCTGCGGGCTGAGAAAGGCTCAGGCAATTACTGCCAAAAAGGGACTGACAGAAGTTAGCAAACCAAATCATTTGTGACAAAGCATCATTTTGCCAAGAATGAGCGAAAACAAGCAATTATTTCCAGAGCAGTGAGAGTACGCTCTCAGCAGCCACATCTTCTGACTGTGGTGAGCATGTACCGCACCTGAGAGCTCAGTGATGTGCAGACCTGCTCCCTTTCCTCAGTGCTACAGAATTCCACTCAGACCAGCACGTGAAATCCACAGCACAAGCACAAAGAGCAGGCAGTTTGAGGGACACAGGGAAACAGCAAGCCCTGTGGCTTCAGAGAGGCAAGCACACTGCAGCAGCACCCACTTCAGATTCAGAGCAGTGTAAAGGTTTGTGAGAAGGCATGTTATCTACCAAGTCCCACTATTAATCATATACTTGTCTGAGCTGCCAGTTTATCATCTGGTATCAATAGTTTGATTCCCATCATCACATTTCTAGGGAATCCATTTGCCCAGCTCAAATATTGCTCTGCTGCAGTACAATGGGACTTCAAGAACTGTACTGGCAAGTATTCATGGCTACTCACATTAACAAGGGAGGAAGGATAGCGCAGTTAAGGACATAATCTCTACACACAGAGCTGTCTCCAGCAATGTTCCCCAATGCCCAGACAGCCTGAAAGGAAATAGCAACAGTTTTAGCATTCACACAGTTCCTGAACAGAGGAAGAAAAAGGTGGTATGCTAAGAAAGCACTTTCCTGGAACTCCAAGAAACAGGCTCTTCAGTGTGCGGGCTGCAGCCAGCTGCCAGACTAGTCACTCATTTTAAACACTGAGTTTCAGTCACGTGTGGTTCTTCCCCTAACCCCAAAGCAAGAAGTGAGCCTTACCTGCTCTTGAACATCCTCAAAGTCAGAGTTTAACAGCTCTATAAAGATAGGAACTGCCCCGGCCTCAATTACTATTTTTGTCTGTTGGGAAGTTCCTGATGCAATATTCGTCAGTGCCCATGCTGCCTCAAACTGAAAAAAGCAGAAATGAGAGGAGCGTGAACAAAGTAACCCAGACGTAGCAGGATATCTGCCATTAAGTTTCAGCATAAGCTCTTTTCTATTAAAAAAGTTAAGAAAGCATTCCCCAAATAAAACACCTCAGTACTCAAAGATTTTCTTGAGCAATTAGAAAACAAACATCTCTGCTAGATGCCTTCTCAGAGACCACAATTTCTCAAAGGATGAAAGCAAAGCTTTCACTTGCTAAATGTCACTCACATCACATTATTTTACTCATACGACCATTTTCTAGCATGAAGAGTGAAGATATACAGATAAATACATAAATACGCAGAATAAAAAGTTTTATCTATTCAGTGCAACCAGTTCCAGCACACCCTCATCCTGCTACTAGCAGAAAGATGCCTTGAGTTCAAGACCAGCTAAGCACCAAGGATCTACTTCTGCCACTTGCGTCTCAATTTGAGTGCAGGCTTTCATTCACTTCTTGCAGGGAACTTCCTTACACTACACGGCCTGGGCCACACAGCAGATAGAAAAAACGAAGGCAGCTATCAACTCTGAGATCCAACTCCATCTATGGAAGAACCTTTAACCCCTACAAGATAACTACAGTCATTACCAAACTGGAAGGACTCTCAGACAGCCATCTCGCCCGTCCCTCCGCCCCACAGTCAGCACCACTGAGGCCATTTCCAACAGTCGCTGCACCCGTGGCTAACAGCCTCCAACACCAGAGGGCTTTCCTTAAGCAACTGATTCCTGCACGTTTACTCCATGACTCCACGTAAGAAGCATCAGACACAGAAAAGCTACGTTTCCCTCTGCTGCAACTGGAATGCAACTTCTGCTTATTTTTGCCAGGATTCTTCCAAGAGCTGAATGTAGGCTAAACTATAACTCCCTTTTTTCTTCCTTCCCCTTTCAAGCATTAACAATAGCTTTACCATACATCACACAGTCTGCACATTTTGGGTTCCAGACATCACCCGTCCCCCACAGCACCCACAGGTTCCCACTGCTTAGCTGTCAGAGTTTAACAGCCTCCTTTACCTGTAGTGTGCAATTTTCACTTCTCTTCAGGAACTCAACAAATCTGTCCACCACTCCTTGAGTGTTTATCACTTCGTCTATTGGAGGATTCGGCTCTGAAATAGCAATGCAAGATCAAAACAGTATACAGGTCTCATACAGGTGAATAACAACCACGAGCTATTTGTTGACCTGACTGGTCTCAAGCTGTACTGAGCACAGTAGATCAGCTCACCAGAGGAGCTTTCAGTAAAATTCACCCAAACTTAATATTATAGCCTTCCTCAAACACAAGGCTTCTGTACAACACTGCAAGTACACAAACACTTAAATAAAAGGCTACGTCAGACCCCATGGTGGGGATGTTATCTTTACCTTTAGAAAGTAACTTCCTGAATTTCTGTGTGGTTGCTAGCTGTAGGTCAGGGTCATCTGAGAAAAGCATCTCTACCATCTCTCTTGTGATCACTCCCTCCTTAAAGGATGGAAAGGAAACAGAACAGCGGTTCCGTGTCACATTAAGCTCATTTCAGGTATCACAGTCAAGACAGCCTACCACAATTTTGTTCTTAGCTAGCAATCCAAAGATGTGCTATCTGAGATGAACGCACACTCTTTGCTTCCTGGCACATTTCTCCAGTCGGTTGTAGTAACATTTGCAACACACTCAACAGCAGGGAAACAACCAGGTGGAGGTTTGTCAGTTCTGTGCCGTCCACAGCACCAAGTCTGAAGGCATGACTGCAGCAGGGAAAGGCACCTTACCCCACACGTCGTGGAACTGACGTAGGAATCCATAAGGAGGCTATCAAACATGGATGCATCTTCATTGATTAATTCCACGTTTCTTCTTTTAAAGAGCTGACAGAGAACAGAGCACAAGAGTTATTAGAAAGCAGCGTTTCAGTGTTTGTTTAACAGTCTTCATAACTAGATCTTCCTGCTCCTCAAACGAGATACTGTCAGCTATGGACTAAGTGCAATCCAAACTAAAAAAAAAAAAAAAGTAGTCACTAATAACAGCTCTGCAGACTGAAGACTATCTTGGCACACAAACCCTGATAATAAAACATGCTAGGTCTCGCCCTCAGATATGCAAACACCCAAGTCAGTGAAACACTGGCATACGCAAGTGCAGAATTTGGCCTAACAAGTTGGGAAAAGCAGGGAGAGGGCAACTTGTAGGTGATGCAACCAGTCTGAGCCACATGCATCACCTGGGAATCACCTCTCACTTTCAGACTTCTAAGCCAAAAAAAAAAAAAAAAAGCAGGTCAGAGTCAAGAAATACATGCAGTCCATACTTCCACTTACTTGCCTTGCTTCTTGGAGCAAGAACCCCATTTACTAATTAACAAAACCAAAAATTAAAATTAAAACCAAGGATCTGTGAACAAACACCTTTAGTTCCCCAAAGACAAAGTGCTTGGAGAGCTCTTCACGTGATCACGTGCAGAAGAAAAGAGATCTCAGGACAGAAATAAACAGGACTGCCAACAAACCTTAACGCACAGATCCTTGAAGATCCCAGTCAGGCAGCAGCACAGCCTTGATGGCATTAAGGCTGCACACAAGCTGCTCAAGGTGAGAGTTACCTGCTGCTCCCGTTTCTGTTTGCGCAGCTGAATTCCTTCCTCTTCCCTCCTCCGACGCATTTCCTCAGGATTTAGGGCTTTGTTTTTGTAGCACTTCATTCGATAGTTATCCTTCGCAGGACTCGCCATGCTGTCTGTGAAGAGGAAAAAGAGGCCTCAGGTTTCTGGTCATTCTGCACTCCTCCACCCACGTGTCCCCTTCAAGCAGAGGAGCCGGCGCACACAGAGGGCGCGGGGCGGGCAGGTGAAGCGGCGCCTGCTCTTATCACGTAGTGCTGGAGTGAAAAGCTCTGCCTTGGAATGGGATCCTGACATCAGCTCCAGTGATGTGCCGTTATGACAAAAATATTGAGTTCACGGGAAGCAGAGCAGATTCACCGCTCTGAAGGGAACCTGGACCCAACTTCACAGCACTGAGGCACACCACCAGTACAAGAAGCTTCTACTCAAACAGCTTTGCTCTCCTCAGGAGGCACACAGCCAAGTTCCAGTTCTCAGCAGAACCCATTTCCCTCGTATCCTCGTGACATACCCACACCTGGACACCTTCCCCACACTCAGACAGCGACCACAGGCTGTTCTGGGCACAACCAGATTGTCACTCAGTAGCTGTACTAACTGCAGTGCTTTAGAGCAGGCTGTGAGAGCACCAACACACAAAAATACACACATGGCAGGAATCCAACAGGGTGCAGTAAATAGAGGTCTTTATCTTACAATTCCAGTTAAAAACATTGCAGAAAGATGAGCTGTACGTATCACAGGCCGCGTTTGTCCTGCCAGATTACTGCCAGTGTTCAGCACCTGACCTACTTCTGCTGCTCCGTATCTGCCTAAGGCAGAACTGCAGGCTTGACTCCTAGTGCACCTGCCTCCTGCTCAGGGAAGTGACTCCGCTGTTCGGCACAGTGAGAGCAACCGGCACCAACCCCGCAGACATCAGCTCCTCAGACATCAGCTCCTCAGCTCCATCCAGCTGCACTCCCCTGTTTTGACACAGAGCCTCCCAAACACTCCCTCTCTCCCATTCATAGAAAGGCTGTTTGACTTCGGTTCCACACCCTCCACAGGACAGGAAGGAAGCAATGATAATCCACAGCAAACTGCCAATTAACCCCGAGACCAAATTACTCCTCTCTGACAGTCAGCTGGACATGAGTATCTTCATTTTCTTCCACCTGTCCTCAGCTGCTGCAAGAAGTATCCTGGGAAAGTTTGTGGCCCTATCTCATTAATATCTCCTCCTCCAAATTTTAAGCACCCGAGCCACAGTGCTTACAGAAGGTCCAAGTCTGCCTTATCAGCTGTCCCCAGCCAGGCTGGAAGCCTCCCAAGATCAGCTTGGGAAGCTGTGGGCCTCACTGCCCAAGGGAGCACCCAGAGCCACGCTGGAGAAAGGCACACACCAGGCACAAACATCCAACCTTCACTGCTGCTCAGAGAAGAGGCAACTGGAAGAATTCCTACCTTAACATAAGAGGAAACACTTTCAGGAGGTTTTCAAGAACTAGAGACACTGAACCTCAAGGAAAAGACCCCTCTTTTCACAGTACTTGCTTTTTAGGAGAGCATTCCCTTCCCCGGGTAAAATACCAAGGACACTCCTGTGAAAAACAGTGGATAAAGAAAAAAGCCACCACAAATCAAGTTGCTCTGGTCATTCACACTGTAGCAAATGCACATAACAGCCGATAGCTTCATTTGGAAAAGACTGCAACATAATCCCCGATAAAGACAAATTTGCTAATTCCCTTTGGAAGGCAAGGTCTACAATTAAGAGGTAGTTTTTAAGAAAAGGAGGAGGAAAAAGTGGTGATTAAGCGGCTTAGCACGGCGCACGTGGTTACAGACAGGCCATATAAATAGCCTGATGCCAGGGGCAGCTCAGCTGCCCAGGACCTGCACAACCCGCACTGCAGGCGCAGCACAGCTGTGGGCTCAGAGCACCGCGTGCTGCACGGCCGACTTCCAGGTTTGGGTTTCAGGAGCGTCCAAAGCCGCCTTGAATGCATGCAAACCCAACGGCCTCCGCCAGCCCCAGGAGCCACCTCTGCACGCCAGCTCCACAGCCAGCACCCGCCAGCAGCACCGTTCTCCTGGGCTCTTGGTTCTCTTCATCTTGCACACATTTCTCTCTTCGGGTTCTTCCCATTGACTTTTGCCAGCCCACCATCTATCTCACTGCTCTGACAGCGTCAAAACAACAGTTTGTTACAATGCATTCCATTTCTATGGCAACTGAGGAGTGTCACAGATGCAAGACTGTGACTTTGCTGTGAGCTCAGCAGATGCTGTAGGCACCAGACTGTGCAGCAAGTGCAAACACACGAAACAAAACAGACAGCAGCACACCAAGCGCTACAAATTCTTCACTTGTAGTATTTGGGCACCAAATATCCGTGCATCCACACCTGCAGTCAGGCTTCTGCAGCACTAACTATTGACTCAAGCCCTCCCCGTGTGAATGCCCACAAAGCGATGCCACCGAATCACACTGGCGGAATAATCAGGATTTTCTGATTAGGAAAAGCAATCATCCGCTCGTTTCTGTGTGACAGACAATTGTCAAGCCACATACTTCCACTTTGTGATGTAATATACAGAGTGTTGCTCCGAGAAATCTTTCCTTTTACAGAAAAGCTTCTGGTGAAGGTGGCTGTGGAAGCCCACTTAAGGTATGTTTCTGTTAGCTGCATTTAGGCAGCCAATCAAACCAGTACGATTACACTGCACCTCTCCTAGGGAAGGTTTTTCTCTAAGAGCCAACAAAGCCCTGCCTTAAATCCAGATAGTATCACCCACACCCTGAATTACAGAACTGTTCTGATGCCGTTCCAGGCAGAGGTCCTGGCTGTGCTGTACCTGCAGCAGCTCAGCACAAAGCCGCTCCTCCCACAGCACCGGGGCTGCAGCCCCAGCAGAGCGACCTGCACAGCCCACAGCTGCCCTTTCACCTGGGGCTGCACCATGCAGGCTGCGCTCCGAACTCCTCTGCAGAGCCTGCAGCTGCTCACTGCTCAGCACTCACCCACCCGAGCATCGTCCCCTCACGGAAGCACAATTCCCAGCCCCAGAACTGCGCAGGCAACAAGCTGAGCTCAACCCTGCCTGAGCAACAGCACTGCTGGACAAGGGCTGCAGCCAACAAGTTCTGCAATGCTAAGGCCTCTGGGATCAAATCATTGATAAAAACCAGCACGCTTAAATCAAAGCCAGGCTTTAATCGAGATAATTCATACCGGGAACGATTTCAAGTGTTTTGTGAGCTGAGAATTCCCTCACAGAAATTCCTCCTTACCACATACTGCGCGATGAGAACGTGCTTACCACCCGAGTGAGAGGAGGAAAAGCAGGGCGGGAGTTGGAGCAAGGGCCAGCAGAGCACTCAGACCGTAAGCACCTGTGTGGAAGCCAACACCAACTACAGCATTCAGCCATAAAGCAAATCCAGGGGCTCTGCTGCCCCACCAACATTCTAACAGCTTCCTAGCATTACTGAATCAGAAACCCAACCTCACTTCTTTGCAGATGACCTTCCTCCCACCTCCCTGCACTACAGAAAGCATTCGCTTCAAAGAGTTTTTCAGCTGCTGATTAAAGCTCCCAGCTGAGTCACTGCAGGAACTCGCATGCCTAAATCAGGACTGGTGCTGCTGAGTCAGACCGAAGGGGCAGAACAGAAACAGTTACACCGAGATTGGACCTGGCTTTTTTTTTTTTTTTTTTTTTTTTTTTTAAAAGCCAAAACACCCTTAATGAGGATAATCTTCCTCAGGTACCCATGTCAGCTTCTGGTTCATGTGCTCACCTGCTGCAGTTGCTGAAGTTTAAGAAGCAACAGACAAAAGTTGTTCAGAACCTCAGATTTAATGCACTTTACATCAGGTTTTTCTTTAGCTGGTTCTTAAAGCAATGTTGAAGCAGTTGTTTTACAGCATAGCATAAAGGTTCTGCAGAACAGCAGCTACAGACCCAGCACCTGACCAGGGGATTCCCTTCCAAGCTGTGTCCACAGCATCTTCATGATTTCAGCTGGCAACGCAGAAAGTGAAGCCTAAATAATCTGTGCTCCCTGAATACAAGTTAAATGAAGTTAGCAGTAAATACGTACAGATAGTTGAACTGCCTGCACCCTCTGCACAAGGTCAGCTCCCAATTGCCGCCAGACATCAGCCAAGAACACAAACTTGTTCTTGGGAGTTCGTTGTTTTGTCTCCCTAAATTTGATAGTTTTGCAGTGAAAAGGACACCGGGGAAAACCCACAAAACTGCTTAGGAGAGGACGGAAAAGGAAGCTGAGAAGTTCTGCTTGCAGGAAGACAGGCAGTTCTGTAATCAGTGCCATCAAACAAGCAGCAATGCGAGGCCGTTCCCCCGGCCATGTCAGAGCTGCAGGAACAGCCCCCGGAGCAGCCTGCCCCGAGTTCTGTCCCACCGCACGTCCTCCCGTGTTTCTTACACTCAGCAGCACCCTTTCAGACAGTCCCAAACACAGCGTGCAGCCAAGGCCAGGCACTCCGTGTGCAGCACAGCCTGTGCCAACCAAACGTTTATGTGCACAGCTCGTGGCTGCCCGGCTCATCCCACTGCTTTGGCCACCGGAGCAGCGATTCCAGCACGACTGGAATGCACAGAGCCCAGCGGCTGCGGGGGGAGGGAGTGGGAATCCTTTGGGGAAGGACTGGGGCTGCGGCACCTCTGACTTTCACCAGGCTGAGCCCAACAGCCTTTCAGCTCTGAGCCCGGCTGTGTGAGACCCACTTATGTTTCAGCCCCATCTCCTCCTCTTGTCCCCACAGTCCTGAAGCCGGGGTTTGGCAACTTTAGGCCCTCTCTGCACATCCCAGGGCCTTCAGCTGCCTTAGGAGCACACCGATGATGTGTGAGGGATAACAGCCTCCTGTCAGAGGGCAGAGAGCCCTCTGTGACACTCCTCGCAACGAGGATTAACTCTTTGAGTCACCTCAAACCCGAGGCTGCAGCGTTACAGAGTCCTAAGGCCATTCGAAGCAGCCAAACTCAGCGACATCCCAGGAGCTGAGCCGGCCCAGCAGAGCTCTGCTGCAGCAGCACCCAGCACTGAGCTCCATCAGCATTTCTCCAGAGCCCACGAGCAGCACAGAGCAGAAGCACAGCGCTGAAGAAGGGACGCTTCAGCTCTGACACCGACCACCGTTAACAGCGCAGCTCCCCTTCACAAAGTTCATGTTTGCTCGCCTCAACTCGAGCAAATAAAGCAAAGCAGCCAAATAACCAACGGGATCCACCGGCTGCGCGGCTCCGTTCAGCACAGCGCAGCAACAACACGCGGCTGTGCGAGCGCACGGCAACGGGAGGAGCCCCGCTGCTGGGGCCGTTCGCCGGGAACACCGAGAACTCCAACTTCGTTCGTCTTCAAAGCGAGCGGCGTTACACCGATAAAGAGAACGGCGTTAAGCGATCGCCGTCAGAAAGGCCGGCGGGACGGGACGGGACGGAGCCTTCAGAGCCGCCGCAGCGCCCACAGCCGCGCCCCGCCGGGAGATCCCGAACAACGCCGAGCCGCCAACGGCCCGCCGAGAGACGGGAGCGGCGGCACCGCGCTCGGCACCGCACCGCGCCGCCTCGACCTCCGAGCGCGCGGAACGCGAACGGCTCCAGAGCCGCAAACCGGCAGCGGCGGCCGCGCCCAACGGCTCCACGCGGAGGCACGGCGCGCACCGCCGCCGCCCCGCAGCGCCGAGAGCGGCCCGCGGCCCCGCGGAGCTCCAGCAGCGGCCACCGCCTCCGACCCCGACGGCCGCGCTCGCGGCTGCCGCCCCCCGGCCCGCCGCCCCGGGATGACTCAGTGCGCGGCCCCGAGGCGGGAGCGGCCGGCACCGCCCGCGTGCGGACGGCTCGGCCCCGGCTGGACGGCACCGCGGCTCCGAGGGCGCGGCCCGGCCCCGCCGCCCTCACCCATCGCGGATCCCCGGGCGGACGCTCCTCCGGCGGCGGCTCCGAGCGGCGGCGGCCACAATATGGCGGCGGGAGCAGGAGGGCGGGGAGCGGGCGGCCGACGGCGGCCGAGAGGAACCGTGCGGCGCCAAACGCGGAGGCCACGCCCCCTTCTGGCGGGGGCGGAGCGATGCGAGGGGGCGTGGCCGAACCTCGCTGCCCGCGTGCGGATCTTCGTCGCCGTCCCCTCCCGACCCCTCCTCTCCCGTTTCCTCAGCCCCAACCGCAGCTCACAGCCCCTTCCCCATCTCCGGAGCCGTTCCCCGCTCCCTGCTCCCCGTTCCCCGGTCGCCCTCGCGGCCGCGCTGAGCCGGGAACGGGCGGCCCCGGGACCCCAGGGCAGCCGTTGGGGGCGAACAGCCGCACCGCCACGCGCGGCTCGGTGACACAGAGAGGACAGCAGGCGCGGAAACGCTGTAGGATGTCCTTTCTTTACAAAGTGCATAAAGGATCCGCATCCCTCGCTGCTCCCGGGCCGCGTGGCGTGGCGGCATCAGGTGCTGCGTGGCCGGCAGTTCCCTCCCATGGCAATGAAGACATCAATGGGGACGTGGGGCAGCGTCAGGCAGTGGTTCGCGGGGCATCGCCGCAGCTGTCTGCAGGGAGAGCGGGGTGAGCGCAGGGGCAGCGCAGCACAGCACAGCGTGTGGCACCAGGGGAGCCCCGCAGGACCCTCACCTGCCCGCAGTCCGTGCGGCGCCCACCCGCTGCTGAGTCTCCAACGCTGTGGCTGCGCTGCGACAGTCGCCTGCCTCGATGGGGAACCTCCGGGCCCGCGGCGCTTCCTGGGAGCTCATGTCCGGGCCCGGCTGTCTGCGCGGGGGGAAGCGGCTGTGAGCGAGGGGAGCCGCAGCGCGAGGCCCGGCTGCGTTCCCGGCACCGCACGCTCGGCCCGCGGCTCGCTGCGGCCGTGCCTCGCCCTCCCGAGGCGAAGGAGCCCGGCCCGGCTGGGCTGCAGGCGCTGGAGCTGCCGAACGCGCTCAGCTCAGATGTGAGGCTGCAGCGGGAGGGAAGGAGCGCAGCCCGGCGCAGAGCTCGTGGCGCGGCCCTGGGCTCCCCTCCCTGCTGCAGCGGAGCGTTCTCTGACCGCCGGCTCTGAAAGCCTTTCTGCCCGATCCGCCCTGAAGAAAGTTGGGAGAACAACACGTGGGGCCCCCGGCAGCCCCCGCCCCGCGTTCCTCCACCCCGTGAGCCCCCTACTCACGGCGCCCGCTGAGCTCAGCACAGCCCGATCCCCCCTGCCTGGCAGAGCGGTCGCCCACCTCAGTGCACATCTGTCATCTGGGATTCACGCAGCATCAGCTGCATCACAATAGCACGCCCAGGCTACAGGTGCCTCAATGCCCCTTCCCACCAGGGCATGAGCAGGGCCTGGTGGCCCTACGCATGCCAAGAGGGCACGGGGATCCCCTGGCCACTGCGATGCTGTTGTCGAGTTGCTGGGGGTAGACCTGAGATTGAACGGCCCCGGTGTGCGAGAGAACATGGAGGAGTTTTTGCTTGCCAGCGGCTACCAGCTTGGCAAAACCATTGGGGAGGGAGCTTACTCCAAAGTGAAGGAGGCCTTTTCCCATAAGCACCAGAAGAAAGTAGCGATTAAAATAATTGATAAGAGTGCAAGTCCGGAAGGTAAGAATAGCCCCAAAGAGCTTCCAGGCTGAGGCACCATCCCTCCTTGGAAGCTTTTCATTCCTGCCAGAAAATGAGTTTCCCAAACTTTCCACCTAAGAGCAGACAGGGAAGGTGGGTGTTGAGGGCAGCGCAGAGCAGCCGGGGGGCCACAGCCCGGGGGGGGGTTTAACCGGCTCCTCCAGCTGCAGAGATGGCCAAAAGCAGCAGAGCTCAGATCCCCTCCAGATAAGGGTCCTGTGAGGAGCCAGGCACCCACAGCACAACCTCCCCTCCTGCCCACCCTGTGGCTGCAGCCAGGCCAGGTGCCGGGGCCCAGCGGCTCAGGAACCGAGAGTGAATTTTCCTCCTCTTGGCAGAGTTCATTCAGAAATTCCTGCCGCGGGAGCTGCAGATCATCGAGCGCTTGGACCACAAGAACATCATCCACGTGTACGAGGTGCTGGAGTCTGCAGAGGGGAAGATCTACCTGGTGATGGAGCTGGCCGAGGACGGGGACATCTTCGACTACGTGGCACACGAGGGTCCCCTGCCTGAGCACCGCGCCAAGGCGATCTTCCGCCAGCTGGTCGAGGCCATCCAGTACTGCCACAGCTGCGGGGTGGCTCACCGCGACCTCAAGTGCGAGAACGCGCTGCTGCAGGGCCAGACCGTGAAGCTGACGGACTTCAGCTTCGCCAAGCAGCTCCCTGCAGGCAGCCGGGAGCTGAGCCGCACCTTCTGCGGCAGCATGGCCTACGCGGCGCCCGAAGTGCTGCAGGGGGTGCCTCACGACAGCCGCAAGGTCGACATCTGGAGCTTGGGCGTCATCCTCTACGTCCTGCTGTGCGCCCACCTGCCCTTCGACGACACCAACATCCCGCAGATGATGTGCCAGCAGCAGAAAGGCGTCTCCCTGCCCAGGCACCTGGGGGTCTCCAGGTCGTGCCAGGACCTCCTGAAAAGGCTCCTGGAACCAGACATGGTCCTGCGGCCCTCGGTGGAGCGGCTCAGCAGGCACCCCTGGCTGGCCAGACCCTGAGAAGCGCTCACCCCGCCCCCCCCACGGGGAGGGATTGCTTCTAGGATGCCAATAAACTCGGATGTCAGTGTTTCCCACTAATTCAGCCACACGAGTGCTGCCAGAGACGAGGTCTGTTTCACACTCGGCCATTTTTACCTGCTCCCTCACAGCCCCTGGCCTTCAGCAGCAGGGAACAGAGCAGACCAAGCAGATTCACCCCCATGTCCTCATCCCCATCCCCCTCCCCACTGAGTAAACTTCCCTTGAGGTGAGGGGGAGGAAAGCAAAAAGAAATTTAAAGCAGTTGATCCTCTTGAGGCAGCTGTCCCCAGCCCACAACAGGCAAAAGAAATGAGGACGCAGGTGGTGACTGCTGAATTCTTTTAATTGCTGTTAACTGCAAGTCTGTAAAAGGTTTGGAGAAAGTCATTGTTACAAAACTACCAGCTGTTAGAATTGTTCCTGGTTTTTCACCCCAGCTAGAAAAGGCTCAGGGAGATGCGGAATAGTTTCAAACAGAGAATATTGCACAGACAACCAAATGGTTAATTTGACTAAAGAAAAAAGAGAGACACAAGAGCAGCGCAGCCCCAGAGCTCTGGATCCAGCCTGACTCACAGACCTGAGGGAGCACAGCCCTGAGCGCCCTGCCCCACAGCAGCCCCACAGCAGGAACCGCCCCACCGCTGTCCGGCGTTTGCTCACAACAGGTTTTTCTGCCTCAGCCAAACGCAGCCCACGACAGGGTGAGGCTGTGCAGGTTGCAGAGGCTCTGCTGCGCCTGCCGGACGCTCAGCGGGAGCTGAGCTGCAGTTCAGTCCCTGGTCCTCATGGGTTCTGCAGCACAGACAAGCTCTCATGTAAGGGCCTCAAGTCAGTGCTGCCACCAACCCACACGCATAGGCGGCCGCGTCTGAATGTCCCCGAATGTGGGGGGGAGAAATATCTAAGAGCACCTACACTAACGCAATTCAGAAACGAGGAAACCCACAGCTCAAATGAAGCAGCCGAGGAAGGGGCAGAAGAACAAAGGTAGCACGTATGAAACCACCTCCCAAAAGGCCAAGCACAGCTCCGCCCCTTTAGGGTAACCTCCTTCACGACATCCACTGAGGAGCATCTCCTGACATTAAGAGTGAACTGCCCTGCAAAGGGGCGGTGGGGCTGAAGGAAGGATTGCAAGCAGTCGCAGGGGCTCAAGTGAAGGAAACCAAATGAGCAGAGGGCGGCCCATGGCCCCGGGGTAGACAAAGAGGTGGGCTGCAGCTCTGCAAAGGGCACGGCTGCAGCACGGTGCTGCTCCAGGCTGACCCAAAGCACCGCCCACCCAGGAAGGGCTCAGGAAAGAGCAAGCCACAAGCACTCCGCTTGGAGAATTTAATACAAGTACACAAAATGCAGTAAAGAAAGGCAGTGCAGCTGTTCTAGCTGCAAAGAGGACAACATCAAGCCTTGGCTCTTAGAGGAGCCATTGCTCTTGCTGCAGGAGACAGGAGTTTCCATTAGAAGAAGCTTCCAAGACAAAAAGCCAGGCAGAAGCTAAGGGTTTGGCAGGGAGTTTAGCTCCTTCCAGCGCGGCCCAGCTTCAGGCCAAAGCCAAAAGCCAACTGCTTTCCTTTGCAGCCGTGAGTGTGACAGCAGACGGGACTTCTGCTGCAGCACCTCCAGCCCCAGCCGCTCCCCACAATGGGGGCAATGGGCCAGCAGCTCAGAGAGCGAGCAGGAGCAGCACCTGGGAACCTCTGAGCTGCTGCACACAGATTAAACACACACACACAATCACCCAACGGGCAGACTGACAGCACTGAGCAATCCTGCCAGCTGCCCAAGTGCCCACTCAGCCCCTCACTGCATTGCATCTGCCTCCACCTGACACTTTTGGGGCTGTCAGTTTTGGCCTCGCCACTCTCTCGGACCTCCTGAGAAGATGAGCTTCCCAGCAGCTTAAGTGTACGAGCAAATTCCCACTTCTTCCCCCCTCCTCCGAGTCTGAAGGGGTCGTTTGAGTTGCCCACAGGATTTAGCAGGAGTAAAACTCCTTCAGTCAGGAGCTGCAATCCCCAGCACAGTTACACACAAAGGAATAGCCGGTCCGTGATTTAATTCACATTCGATGGTGGAAATGAGCCTGTGATAAGCTGGAAGCTGTTGCTTTATTCCCAGTCTTCCCACTCTTCATCTTCCAGCTGCAAACAAGAATAACATCCCTCAATTGTTTCTGCAACTCAGCAGCCATCTGCTCCTGCCCAGGGCACCTGACTCTGACACAACCACCAGCTCCATGTCCAGACAACAGGAATCTGTTTGCTGAGCTCTCCCTGGGGAACGCTTCTCCCTGAGCACATCTGGAAGCCACCCTCTGCTCCAGCTAATCCTGATCCCCACATCCCTGCAGAGCTGATGAAATGTTGGTGCTCTCTGGGAGCAGAGCTCTCACCCATCTGAGTGATTGCCACCCCCAACTCACCTCCCCAGACACCTCCACCTTCGACAACGCCAGCTGCACCTCCTCTTCAGTCATATCCAAATCAAACTCCTTTTCCCAGTCCTCGCTGATATCAGTGCTGGAACCTGGAACCACAAACACCACAGCTGAGCCACCCGGCCTGCACTGGCACTCTGGCCAAAGCAAAAGCTGCTCTGCTCAGCAGACACTTTTGATTTCTTTTCTCCTCCCTCCATTATCACAAAAGCAAAGAACCTGGGCTTGGCTTTTGATACGTTCTAGACAGCAATTCAGGGAACAACGGGCCAGGACAGAGATCTGCACAGCAGAAAATCTCTCCACAGGTCAATTAGGACTGTTACCTCGTCGTAATGTTTTGTCAAAACGCCCAACTGACCCCATTTTATCTGCATGACCAGCATCAGAGCTCTAAGCCCAAGATTCCACAGCTTTCTATTCCGACTCTGAGCCCTTTCCTCAAAAGCTGCCACACAGCAGTTTCCAGGCCTAGTGCTAATCCACACCCACCTTTCTTGCCGTTGTTGGAAGGGGTGGACTTCCCACTGTCAGAGTTCAGCTCAAAGATCCGTAGATCTGTTGGTCCTTCCTCTTTCAGAGTCTCTGTCCTGCCTTGGGCTTTGCTCTCCACCTCTTTGGGCCCACTCACAGCCGGTCGCTCTGCGCACGCTGCTGGCTCCTGGGCAGGCGCAGAGGGACGCCCCGGTTCGGGGGACTTTGGCACCGGGTTCTGCTCCTCTGAGGTGGCCTCCAGCAGCCTCTGGGAGAGCACTCTGTCCCCAGATGGCTGCACTCCAGTCTGTAGCTGCACAGCAGGCACAGAGGCAGGGTTTGCAATCTGAGTCACGAGGGAAACGCTCTCACTGCTCTCAGAGGGACTCCCCTCTGCTGGGGCCAGCTCAGGAGGGAGGATGGCCCAGCTTTCCTCCGAGGGTCCCTTGTGAACAGAGGGGTGGCTTCCCTCCAGGGCTGCAGGAGCAGATGCTTTCTCCGCTGCTTGTGGAAATTTCACGTTTGCACAAGGCAGGGGTGACATCCCCAAGAACTCCTCTGTAAGAAGGCAGGAGAGAAGCAAGAGATGTTTCAGCAAGTGCAGCAGCAACTGACAGCACAGCAGTTTTGGATAAGACTGAGCCAGGAGCTGAACTGGTGGGAGCAAGGAGGAGCCGCCACCTTCTCTAACACAGATTGCTGACATCTGCACAAGGCTGCCCACAGAATCCCCCCTCCACCATCTAACCCACCTTCATCCTCTTCCCAGCCTGGCTCCTCTTGGTGAATGCTCTGCTCTGCGCGCTGCTTCAGAGCCTCCCTCCGGACTTCATCCTGCAGGGAACTCAGCATCAGCAGCTGCTCACGTCCTGGACCTTTCTTCCCCCAGGAACATCAGCAACATCAGGGACACAGAAGGCAGCCAAGCCCTGCTCTTCCAGGAACAAACCTTCTACCTCTTCAGTCTGCCCTAGTGAGCGCCCTGGCTGGAGTGCCACCCCCACCTGCCAACCTACCTGCTCCAGGCGATGCACTTTATAGAAGTAGCGTTGCCAGAACTCCAGATGGGAGACAGCTGCAGGGACCTGGAAACAGCACAGGAAGGGGAAGGTCACGAGCCTTACAAGAAGCACTGTAACCTGCACAAGGCACCAGCCTTGCCAGGCACACAGAGCTGGGACAAAGCGCGAGCTTCACACCAACAGATGCTCAGACACACATCAGACAGCTACAGAAGAACTTCTGATCCAGGACCACGAAAAACAAGTAGGGGCAGAATACGACGTGCAACCACAATCCGTTCTGCCACCAACTCCTCAGGGCTCAGGTGGGAATCATGACCAGATCAGAACCTTCCTGCTACAGTAATAAAGGCCACTACCATTTTGGTGTAGAGAGCCCGGATGGAAGGGCTGGTTGCCAGCAGTTCTGCGATCTCCCCTTTCTTCTCTTCTAGGCTAAATTGGGAGAGCCAGGCTTCAAGAAGCTCAGCAGGGCCTGCACAGGACAAGAAGAGAGATAACAATCTTTGGCATAAACAAGGCACAAAGTTTCAGGAAGTTTCTTTGGGAAGATGCTCCAGACGAGACGAGGTGAGCAACGGTCGGGCAAAGAAAGGCAGGAATACAACAAGACATGCAGCCCTGAGATGAGCACACCTCCTTCATGTGGCAGCAAACCCCACACAAGTGGGAGGGGATTCACAAGCAGCGTGCAGTCAAAGCAGAGAAACCAGGGAAGGGAGGAAAAGCATTTTCAAGCCAAAAGCAGTCAAGGCCTAAAGGGCTGCACGCACTTCCACCTGCCATACACTCCCAGAGGAAAGGAGCAGCGCTGCTGCTCACAGCTGTGTGACAGGTCCCAGCCTCAGGGGGGACTGAGACTCCAATCTCCGTGCCCACCTTGTAGGATAGCACCAGTTGCAGAAGCTGTTTAAACCAATCCAGAAAACTCAATCTAAGCTAGTCCTCAAGGCAAAAGATAGGCCAGCTTCCTACCACAGGTGACCTTGCCTACACTCAGTCAGCAGACCCACTGCTGAAAGGTTCTGCACAGTTCAGGATGGCCCACAGACCCCACACCAGCCCAGCTTTTTTCAGCAGAGCAGCCAGGGCTCCGTACCGTCAGGTTCGTTGCAGTAGGTGGCTGGGTCTGACTGCAGGCTGTAGAGGCGAGCCTGGAGGAGAGCACATATGTGGAGGAGCCATCAGTGGAGGAGTAGTGCAGGACAGGCAAGGACAGGCTTAGGGATCAGCGCTGAGGGGAAGCTGAGAGCTGGGGCACTCACCTTCGCGCTGTCATAGGGCTCTGTGGTACCCGTGGGTGTTGCCATCAACGTTATGACATCGCAGTCGATGGTCTTGTCTGGTGAAGGAGCGAAAGTGTCTGAGATGACACCCAGGAAGTCAGAGATCCCCTTTCTCACCTTTTCAGTTGCACCAGAAGCTTCTGTCCTCTTGAAGAAAAACAGTGACACAGCGTAAGGAACAGTGCCTGAAGCAGGATTTCTCTCCCTCCAAAAACTGAGATGACTTGTGGCCAGGGCTGGGCAAAGGGTGTGCTGGCAGTCACTGTCCCCACGTGGTGGTGGGGCAGGCTGTCCTTTACAGTGGGTTTCTTGGAAACAGAGCCTGGGCTTTGAGGGGAAAGGGAGCTGGGCTCAGAGACTGGCGCAGAAACAGCCATGCAAAGCTGACAGCTTGTGCAAAAGTCTGATGTCACATCATGGTGATGCTGCCAGTAACCTGCCTGCACAGCACATGGGCAGCAAGAAAGCACTGGTAAGCTTCCCCCACTGATCCCCAAAGCTTCTTCATCATTACAGTGAGAAAATCCCACTCAGCACTGAATCTACAAGGGGAGAATTGTGTCCTCAGGGGCAGGAGGGATATGCCAGTTGCAGGTATGTCTTATTCACCCTATTCTGCTGTCTACAGCAGGAACTCAGCACTCTGCTCCGATACTCACTGCCAGTTTGTCCTTGACCACGCTGGCCGTAGCAGCGATCGTGCAGGCTGTATCATGCTGCACAACTTGAGTGAACTCAGCCAGGTCCCGCTTCATGAATTCTAAAGCTTCTGTGGACTGTAGGGAGACAACAAACAGACTGCCTAATCTTTTGGTCTCTAGCAAAACTCTGGTAGCTCTGGGAACACCTCAAACTCACAGGAACGAATTGCAAGGTGCCTCTACCCCGACCCGTGCAAGGGGTAAAACTGCAGTAATCAGAATAACAATGGGAAACAACCATACACAAAACACGTCAGAGTACTTTTTAAGTTAAAAACTAAAAAACAAAAAACAGGAAAAGAAAAACAGGTGTGGAAAAGCCTCACAACGAGTCCTGTATAATTAACATAAGCAGCACCGTCACACATCAGGACGCGATGCTGCGGGCACTGACCCGCCCGGCTCCGGGAGCTGCCGATCTCGGCTCCTCCACCTCCCCCGCCGCCACCCCGCGCTCCCAGCCGTTCCCCGAGGCCCGGAGGCCGCTTTACCTTCTCCTTGACGGCCTGATAACTCTGCTGCAGCCAGCTCCGCCACCAGCCCGCGTCTTCCCTGCCAGAGCACACGCACATCAGCCGGCCCGACCCCAAGCCCCGCTGCTCCCGGCCCACCGGCGCCGTCCGCCCCGCCGCCCCCAAGGCCCGACCCCGCCCGGCCGCTCCGCCGTAACGCCGCGCTCACCCTTCCGCCATCTTGGCGGCGTGACGTCACCAATATTTATCGACCCCTCACCTTTCAGTCCCGCCTTCCGCGGAGGGGCGACTTCCGGCAGCTCCACTTCCTGCTTCCGGGAGAGCCCGGCGGGGCGGGGAGCGGCGCGGGGAGGTGAGCGGGGTGGCCGGGCCGGGTGGCCGGGCCGGGTCGGTGCTGGGAGGGTTCCGCTCTGCGGTTCCGAGTTCGGTTCCCTCTGACGGTTCCTTCTCCCTCCGCCCTTAGCAGCCGCGGCCATGGAGATGCAGTCGTACTACACGAAGCTCCTGGGGGAGCTCAACGAGCAGCGCAAGAGGGATTTCTTCTGCGACTGCAGCATCATCGTGGAGGGGAGGATCTTCAAAGCGCACAAAAACATCCTGTTTGCCAACAGCGGCTACTTCAGGGCCCTGCTGATTCATTACATACAGGATAGCGGGCGGCACAGCACGGCCTCCCTGGACATCGTCACCTCGGAGGCCTTCTCCATCATCCTGGATTTCCTTTACTCGGGGAAGTTGGATCTCTGCGGGGAGAACGTCATCGAGGTCATGTCTGCAGCGAGCTACTTGCAAATGACGGACGTGGTCAACTTCTGCAAAGCCTACATTAGGTCCTCGCTGGATATTTGCAGGAAAATAGAGAGGGAAGCTGCTTTCTACCAGGCTGACAGTGGGAGTGGAGGCTCAGCGAGAGAGGGCCCCTCACACAGCACCAAGGGGCAGGGCGGCACCTCAGCCCTGCGGGAAAAGGAGAGGATGGCGGGCTGCCAGAGCGACCCTCCGTGCGGAGAGTGCAGCACCTGCCGTCCCCTGGAGCTGGTGGTGAGGGACCCCGGGGGCAGCGACTCCCCGGACGACGCCAACTCTTCCCTGCCCAAGGGGGTGGAACCCAAGGTCGAGTTCGATGCGGACGAGGTAGAGGTGGACGTGGGTGGGCGGCTGCAGCAGTACCCAGCTGCGTTGTCTCTGGAGCAGGTGGACGAGGGGCTGCACGGCGGGCAGGCGATGGACCTGGCCTGCAATAACTATCACATGAAGCAGTTCCTAGAGGCCTTGTTGCGCAACAGCTCGGCTCAGAGGAAGGATGACGTAGTTCATCACTTTGTTCGGGGCTTTGAGGGTAGGCCAGAGGATGCAGGGGTAGCCGTGAGCTCCATGATGGACATTCACAGCGACTGGTATGGTGAGGACACAGGTGAGAGGACTCGAGGGTCAGTCGTTGTGATTGGTGAGGAAACCGCTTAGTCGTGTGACCTCTGTTACTCTTTCTTGTTCAGGAGTACATTGCTGAATATTATGCCATAGTGAAATAAACTGTTGTTCTGGACTTCAAATGAAAGCTGTACTCATTTATTCAGTGCAGCATTTGGAAGGTAAGTATTTGTAATAGGTTCCACAGTCTCTTTGAAACAAGTTCTGGAGCTTGGTGTTGGTGACCCTCTAAACGGTCTCATTTGGGACCTTGTTGAATGGCAGGCAAATTTGAGATACTGGAATTGTGAGAAGGTTATTCTTTTTTAGCAGCAGAAATGGGAAGATAAGTTGGGCTTCTCCAGGAGGGGTGTTCTGTATAATCTGCTACACCAAAATTAGCTTATTCCGTGGAGCTCCTTCCAGTTAATCGGCTGCAGGGCAGTTGTCCATTTGCTGGTACTTTCACCTTCAAAAAGACAGAAATTGATGTTATTCAGTAATATGTTACCTAGAATGTCTTTTAGGAGCACAGAAAGCTTTAACCTGTGGTATTGCATAAAGACTTAACTTTTACTTCCAGAGACAGAATCGTTTTTCATCTGCTGGTCACCTGAGGTGCTGCTGCTTTCACAAGCCTGGTACCCATTGGGATGTCCCGCGCTGGCAGAAATGTCTCCTAGCAGCAATGTCAGGGACCCGGAGAAGAAGGTGCTCATGTTCTTAAGCATTTCTGCTGAAATGGACTCAAAGGATTTGGGCATTTTATCTGCTTGTAATGTTGGCAAACAACTGACCTCGTCCAAACTGTCTTACGAAGAAGGGAGGCAGCTGACAACACACTGCGAGTGGCAAAACTGTTCAGGATATGAATGAATAGAAGTGCAGGCAGCACAGAGGAAATCCGTCATGGAATGTTCTGTTCTGGATAGCAAGCTCTTACATTCTTGTCATTTCTAGTTCAAGTATGCAAGTATGATCTTAAAACCAATAAAAACAATATATTCCCCCAATGCTTGTAGGTAATAACTCTGCTAAAGTCACAAATCCAGTCTTAGTGTCAACAAAAGAGTAAAGTTACAGAACAGTGTGCAGTCACAACATCATGCTTGTGGTTTGTGACGTAGCCAGGTGAGAGCATCTAACACAGTTTGCTTGCTTTTTTCCCATTCCTTAAATCTTTGGATTGTTAATATTACTTTGAAAAGGAAATATTCACAAATTTGGTAGAGAACATCAGCTATTAATGTATTAGAAATGTTAATACTAGATGTGCTTTAAATAGG
Organism: Meleagris gallopavo; assembly: GCF_905368555.1. Classification (NCBI taxonomy): domain Eukaryota; kingdom Metazoa; phylum Chordata; class Aves; order Galliformes; family Phasianidae; genus Meleagris; species Meleagris gallopavo. The sequence goes on from NC_139428.1 coordinate 5,216,616, forward strand.
AGCACAAAAAAATGTGGTCATAAGCAGGTAGTGGGAAGGTTACTTCTCAGCCTTTAATGCTCCTGCTGTCTTCAGCATTCTCACAAGACCAGGAATGACAAACAACAGTCCTGGTAGAAGAACGGTGTGCTCATGGGTTCGAGCTGCCAGATGAGGGAGTGCCACTTTCCAGTGTCTGTTTCTGTTCCAGTCATCCCAACCTTTTCGCAGCTGGTGGAGGGCAGACAGCCACCTCCAGAGCAAGGCAAGTCTGCAGCCTGCTTTTGTTTTTGTGCATGGAGCTCTGAATGCCCAGGAGGGAGGTCCAGAACTGGGTGAGATGCATCCCATTTACGGTGACCTGTTGATACCAGACACTTTTTTTCTTTGAGGCTGAGTTTGACAAACCTCAGCAAGAGCAGTATTCTACAGTCCTCCTAATGGCATATAGCTGTAAAAGAGCTGAAAGTGCAAATACTTCTTTGAAGCTGAAACACTGGAGAAAACTAATCTTTCAGTATAACACCTAAACCTTCATGCTATGACAGTTCGTATTCAGGCTGATACTGACAAAAATGGGAATACTCATGTGTGTGCAAAAGGAGATCTTCAAATTTAATTCTCTGTTTTTGCATCTAACTGCATAAATATGTCCATGTGGTCCAGTTCTAGGAAAAGTAAAGTCTAACCAGGAAGTGTACTGATCTTATTTCTAGTAGAATAAAGTGAACACCAGTAGATGTCTTCGTTCTTTCAGATGAGTTCCCTACATCTAAATTCATGTGCATAGTAAAAGTGTATGGGAAGCAGAGTCACTTATAGTAGAGATTCTAGTTGCTAATGCTATTTCATGGTAATGGTAACCTTTAAAAAAAAAAGAGTGGAGAGAGAGAGCTTTTATGGCAGTGACCACACTGCGCTGAGAGCAACTTCTGGGCACCAAACTAAAAGGCTTCTTAAACATACAGTGAGCGTGTTGTTGTGAGCCAGATCACTCAGAGACGTGGCAAACTGACTTTTGAGAGACTCAACCATCATCAGAAGTTTTTTGCAATTGCACAGCACAGAAATTCCAGGTAAGCCAGATACAAAAGGAGCGGAAAATGAATCATCCTGAGTGACGGCGAGGACAAGAAGCCAACGCAGCGACCACTGCCGAGCTGCCTAGCGTAACGCCTTGTTTTTTTCCTAAAGGTGATGTGTTAGTTGTGCCAATCAAGCTCCACAAATGCCCGTTCTGTCCCTACACGGCCAAGCAGAAGGGGATCCTGAAGCGGCACATCCGCTCGCACACCGGGGAGCGGCCCTACCCCTGTGAGACCTGCGGGAAGCGCTTCACGCGGCAGGAGCACCTGCGGAGCCACGCGCTGAGCGTGAGTGTGGGGCTGGGGGAGGTCCTTAAAGCAGCTGATTTGTTGTTTCCCGAGCGTTTCACAAAACATCTTGGACAGAGATTGTTGCCAGTGTGAGGTAAGCTTTGTTAGTGAGACGTTCGAGCAACCAGTATTTGATTTGTTGGTACTTACCAACAAATGGCCCCAGGTTTCTGTTGCTGGAGATGTGGTAGAGTTGCTGCCCCGTAGCTTAACCGTAGTGTTTGTTCTAGGAGTACATGCAAGCAGCACCCTGAAACAGCCAAAGCTACGAATTGCTTTTGTTTCCATAACATTTTATTTTTAACTTCAGGTGCATCGATCCAATAAGCCGATTATCTGTAAAGGCTGCAGGAGAACGTTCACAAGCAGTCTGTCTCAAGGATTACGGCGCTTCGGCTTGTGTGACAGCTGCACTTGTGTGACCACCACGCATGAGGACTCGATGCCCATTAACCTCAGTCTGATGGACCCGTCATCAGAGGGCCAGGAGAAGGGTGATACGGACAGTGACTGGCCCATATATGTGGAGTCTGGGGAGGAGAACGATCCTGCTGATGATGACGATGCTGAGGACAAGCAGGAAATCCACAGGAGCTTAGCAGACCAAGAAACGCTTACGTAGCAGTGGGAGGAGGTGGGGAGGACTGAAAGTCTCTCTCCAACAGTGGTTGGTCTGCAACGGAAAACTTTGTATTTATCCAGTTAGTGAGACTGAGTTGGGTTTTTTTTAATTGTTATTCAATGTTTTAATAGAAGAATGGGAAGAATTCAAATTCTTAATACTTCTAAGTTTTCAGTGCTGTGCACCAGAATTCTGTGAAGGATCTGCCTGGGGTTCGCAGAGGTTTTATCTGAGCAATCTCCAGCTGTGTCTCTGCCTCCTGGTTTCGAGGAAGAGGAGGTGTTTTGTAGGCAGAACACCTGTTGTTTTGATAACAGGTTTCTTCAAATAATGATGTCGTGTTCCTTAATCTCTGGTCTGAAAGGGGCACCTTTCATTGTCTCTCTGAAGATTCAATTAGAAGAAATGTGGTTTTCATCCTTACTTTGGACTTTTCTAAACTAGGTTTTGATCTTTCTGTGTTAGGACAGTATTATCTAAACTGTAAACCTTGTCTTTTCATAGACTTACTGTGACCTGGAAGCCAGGGCAGACGTGTCAAGATAACAAAAATATGCTGCTGATGAAAGCATAGAAAGTAAGAATAAATACGTTTCACATATCCTTAACTGCAAGTATTTAGAGAACAAGTTTTTCTTTCCAAATTGTTTTTACTGCATCTTCGTGTTTCAAGAGCTCAGACTGCAGCTCTTCAGGTCCTTGATGTCACTTAGACACCAGTAGTTTTGGCTTAAGCAGTACTAAGCACACATAGTGGTGTCTGTTGTCTTGGTCTCTCAGCTTATGAAGTGAATTGCCCAAATCTCTTCAGCTTTTCACAGTAGAAGTGAAAATCTATCCATCAGGATACTGGGGAATTCCAATTCCAGAAGAGGAATTGGATGCACAGCTGATGTAGCTGAGGAACAGTTAAATGAATGTCAGTGAGCTCTGCGTGTCAAACAGCACAGTGGACCTTTTTAGAAGCAGCTGGCTGGGAAATCTCAGAATTTTTTACTGACCCCTTTGTATGCAAATCTTTTTCTTTTCCTCTGCTTTCTTTCAGTCTTCGGTGATGTTTTGCAAGGCTTGTATTGCTGTATAAATTCATACAAGTACTGGGGTTTTTAAGCTCTGTAGCGGACCTCCTGTTTCATTGCTGGGATAGAGAAAGGTTGGCGTTCAAATGAGGTGAGATTTTTACCCTTCCAAGAAAAACTGAGTTGACATAAGCTATGAAAAATCAGCCTGGGAAGCTTTAGAAGAAAACGCCACCAACAGAAATGCTGTTTGCTTGGAAACCTACTGTTCCCTAAAGAAGAGACAGAACTGAAAGATACTCTTAAGAAAAGCATAATGCTTCTTTGCTGTTTTGTTCGTAAGTGTTAAATGAAAAGGCAAATTGCACACGGGTTGTTCTAGCTGAAGATCTGAAGGCTGTAACCTGACATGGCTGATGAAGGACAAGCAGTTCCTCCCACCTTTACTCGAAGGCATCACTTGCTACGTTGATTTTCTGTAACTTAAGCTGAGTAAGTTTTCAGTAGTTCCTATTCCAGATCATCTGTACATTTTAGTTTGTAGTAGCTGAACAGTATCACAGTGGCACACAAAAATCTCACTGGGACAAGACAAAAAGAATGCAGGGCTCTGCAGCCCCCTGTTACTCGTCTCACTGAAGGCCGTCGTGCAGATGCCAGATTTGAGCTGAGCTCCTCTGATGATGTGGCTGCAGTTTTGGGTCTGAAGCACTTTTGGAAATCAGAACAATGCAGTGCAAGTGGTGCCAGTGGTTTGGAAATGCCACCTGCAGCCTATGAGCACCAACATTTGAACTGCCGTCCTGTTTTTGCTGAGTACTACAACCTCAGAGGGTATTTTTTGGTATCCGATTATCTGATACTGGAAGGACTTCTGTGAGTGAGAACACCCAAAAAAGTGACGCTATCTGTGTGTGTTAGATTAGCTCACTAACGGGAGTGAGATAAGAATGTAAATAGGGACCCACAACGATGTGTAGGGACCAGCATCCCAGGGCAGCAGGGCTGGTCGTGGTCGCACGGAGACGCTGAGTCAATGTAAATATTGGTGGAGGTGACTGAGGTCAGCTGAGCACGGCTGTGGCTCAGGAGCTGCCAGGAGCTGCCAGGAGCTGCCAGGATGATCCTGTCCCACCGAGCAGTGCTGAGCAGCCACCTCTGAAACTGAAAGGCGTCCAGAGCAGGGAAAGTGAAGCTCTTGCGAAAGTCTGTAATAAAAGCTGCAGGAATAACTGCAGAGACCTTCAGCAATTTTACTTCAGTCCGCTTTCTTTGGTCTTAGGGGTTGTTCTTTGTGTCTTGTGCATAGAGGATGGGCTGTGCTGTGGTTTGTGTGACTCTGGGTGGGGCTGCGCTCTTTGCGTTCCGGATTGAAAGCGACCACCAGAATCGATGTTTCCTGTTGATCTGTCATGTTGTGCTGCTTTGTTTTCAGCTGAGTCCTTCTGCTTTTGTATTTGGTAGAAGAGGATGGGGTTTATCCACGTTCTTGTGGCTGAATGTTCGTGTCAGTGTTTGCTGTGCTTCTCACCTGGTTCTTTGATGTTTTCCTGAAATCTTCCACTGTAACTGCAGCCTCCACAAGCTCTGAGAAAACGATGTAGCTGTTATCAAATATTCATACGGTGCTTAATGAAAAAATCAAAGATGTTTTTACGAAACTCCTTTTAATAAAATCTCCTTCTCAAAGTTTTTAAAGGCCACACAGACTGCAGATTTCAGTCTCAGCTCCATGGAACTGACTTTGAGGAGCACGTTTAGCATGCTTGGCGCACAACTGCACTGTATTTCATGGTGGAAAACAAGCTGCACTGAATTCATGGTGCATTTAACCTATTGGTGCAAGACCTTGTAAATCTTCCTGATGTGGTCATTTAATTTCCTGATGTTTTGTAAGGCAGTTTCATAACTGGAGTCCTTTTGCCTCCTTTAAGTGATGAATTCTCATAAATCTAACCTTACCTGTAGAAGTGACTTACTAGATTTGTGGATCTTGGAGCATTCTGGAGCTTTCTGATAAAAAATAAAAAATCTCTGAGGGTCGCTTTGGCTTTTTTAATTATTATTATTATTTAACCATTGGAAAGTTAACTCAGTGACTCGGAGCGTATCTAGATTGAGATGCACATTGCCGTTCCTAGGTGTTGAAACTGGGCACATCCATTTCTGCTGCCACACCACGCCAGGAGAGATGAGATTCTCAGTAAGGAAGAATCAAAAGGATGCTGTCAGCTCACAGCACGGCACTGGGATGTTTTAGGACGTCTTTCACATCGCTGATGCTGACTTTGTTTTCACAAGCTCACGTGCTTTTTAACCACCTTGGATTTTTAAAAACTTTTTCCGAGCTTTTCTTTTTTCGTGCTGGCCGACAAAACTCCCCCAGCAGGAAAGCAGTCACTGGTGCTGAAGAACATCTCACAAATGTTGTTCCTAAAACGCATAATGGGGACAAAATCCTGGGTCTGCTCTGTGTTGGCATTGGATATTTCACGTATGGTCTTTTTTAAAGCCTGTTTTTAAAGTCTGTGCTTAAAATCTGTGTTTATCTGTTGGTTTAAAACACTGTGAGTTGATGGAAAAAATGTAACCACCCTTCCTCCTTTCCTACTTTTGAAATACAATCACTTTTATTTTACTGGGTTCTTTTATACATTTTTTCTTTCAGACAAGCCTGAAAATTTTTCACATTTCCAAACCCACTGGAATGCCAATTATTATTTTTTTAATCATTAAAACGTTTTATTGCCATTCAAGATGTTTTGGTCCAACCCAAAGCACCCAGCTCCGCTCCTGAGCCGCCCGCCGGCCAACAAAGCGGGACGGGCTGCTTGAATTCGGGCTGGTTTGGAAGCCCAAAAACAGCCCCGAGAGCAGCGGGGTGCAGCCCCACGTGCAGGGAATTCACCCTTCTTGAGGGTGGGATCAAATCTTTACCTGCTTTCTCTCTTTTATTTTTTTCCTAAGCGGTGGATTGCTGAATTCTCTTGGTCGAATGTTAAATGTGAATGCTGTATGTAGTGCGGTTCTTTTATAGTTAAAGAACATAAAGTGTTAAATGTTAATCTCCCAGTAAGTGGACTCAATTTTTTCTGGTTTTCCATTGAAAGGGAGAGCAGTAATTAATTACCAGACTTGGTAGCAAAGCTGTGAGATTCTTTAAGCTGGAAATGTAATTGAGAGTAGATTTGCCAGCGTTACTTCAGAGAAGAGCTGGACTCAGAAATGTCCACTCCTGTGCAAATGAGCTGCACAGGAATTTGCTCACAGTTCCAGAAATGGGAAGCTGAGCTGGAAGTGAAAAATACACCAAAGCAGTTTCCATTGTTGGCACAGGATTGGGAACTTGAGTTTCCAGGAAAGCTTAAACCTCTTCACTGGTGCTACTTGATTATACTTTTATACTTGGGTACCAAACCCGAATAAAACAGTACAGGAATTGTTGATAGTGTTTGTATCAGCACTAACAATGACTCTTAAAGTCATTTTTAAGTCGTTTTCTACAAAGCAGACTCAGCCTTGCAGCTGGAACACCTCCACCCAGCTGCTAAGTCACCTCCATTGGATAAACTCTCCCAGCTGTATCTCAGCTTCAAGTGGAACTTTCTTGGCTACGAACGGTAACTGAAATGTAGAAATGCAGAGCAGTAGATTAAACAACTGGCCGTGCTTCTGGAATCAACGTTTGTGGTGTGTTACTGTGCAGCACGGGCTGAAACGAGTCCTGGTGGATGAGAAAACCCACGCTCTGCTCCGTGGCCGTTCCCAGCTGCTGGGTAAATTTCTGGGCGAGTTTCCTGAAGCATGCTGAGCATTCTGAGCACTTGCAGCAGGTTTAGAACTTCTGATTAATTTACTCGAGATATCACTGCATTTTTTTCCTACTTTAAAATTCTATTACCTCTTTCTAGCAGATGGAGAACCCTTGAGCTCCCGCCTGTGCTGATAAAAGTGCTGAGCTCAGCGCCCTCTGGTACCCTGGGGAAAGGACCTGGTTTGTGCAATATCAGCTGGGCCAAGCAGAACAAACACCCACAAACTCTTCTTTTCAGAAGGAATTTTTCAGTACAAGAACTCTTTGGGATATGGAAGGAGGGGAAAAATCATGTAGGATGTTACACAGAAAGGTGGTGCTACTCAGTGGAGCTGACAGGCATGGAGAGGACTGGTAGCCACTGTCCAGTGGCTTTGTGAACTCAGGGATCGCAGGCTGAGCTCTCACACAGGGCAGCCACACGAGTTCATCTGTTCATTGCAGCAATCAGAACTCCTGCTCTGTGGAAGAACAGAGAAGCATTTAGCAGAGCTTGAGCCTGAATGCTCCTCTTACAGACCTGGGGGCTCCCCGAGGTGCAGGGCAAGTAACTCCAGCCTCCCCATTGCCTCGTACACCCCTGTAATGCTCACGTTTTGCTTTCACAACAGCCTGTGACAAGGAATTCCAGTGCCTGCCTATGTTAGGTGAGGAACCACATCTGCCTGCTCTGATGCTGCTGACTGCTGTCGCTGTATTTGCTGTCAGCTTCCTCGCACCAGAACCAGCAGCTAACAGACACTTCCTATTGATCCTGATGTGATTTTACAGATTCCTATACATTTTATAGATTTTACAGATTTCCATATCTCACCTGCTTCATTTTTTTCCTGCTTTCGCTGTCTCACACTCCACTGGCATTCATGCAAAGCTGTGCTGGATTTTATCATTTCCCTTTTCTCCTCTGGATGATTACATGTTCCTGCATATACTGTGTGAGCTGAGGGATGCGAGGGTTGCATAAAGGGTTCAACATGCACTATTAATTGATGGTAAAAGCTCAGAAGCTGCATACAAGTGTTGGATGAGGAATGGTGAGGGCGAGGAGGGCTGTCCCTGACTGCTGTGCTGGCTGTTATGGGCTCAGCCAACGCACTGCTCTGACTTGGATGTAAGTCCAAATGAATTGCGTGGCACTCAGGTGATGCTGCTCAGAGAAAGGCACGAACCAGCAGTGCTGGATGGCTGGAAGGAGCTGGTCAGACGTAGATGCATCAGATTCAGATGTTTCTGGATGATAATTAACACCATTGTCCTGAATGGTGAAGAAATCCATGTAAAACGCTGTGTAAATTTGAGGCACTTTCTCGTGTTCAAGAATGATTCATTGGAGCTGGTCAGGCACAAAAGGAGAATTACACAATAGGTGTCAGGAAAGATTTTAAGTGTGGCATGCACAGCAAAATCCCAAAGGAGGCAGAATTTAGAAAACTGCAGAAGTTGATAAAAAGGGGAATGAAACTGGTGAAAAAAATGATACAACATAAATGGATGTAAATTGAATATGAGGACATGAGAGACAAGGGGAATGTTTGTAACTATCAGAGAAAAAAGTCATTAGATATCTTCTGCTTTTGCTGTGGTGAGGAAAGGAACGTAAATTGTTTCAAGATGGAATGTCTGAGGTTTATGCAAGGGAAGGCTAAAAGGACACAGAGGATACAGCTAAAGCAGAATGGCTCCCACGGGAAAACAAATGTTTTTAACAAATAAGTGGGCTGTAAAGAGAGGGAAAGGTGCTGGTGGTGAGAAGAGGATGGTGAAGGATCTCAGACTTCGAGTGAGAGAAGCCAAGAGGTCGAGGAAGCAGGATTTTAGACCTTATGCTTTTTTTCCGAAGACAACTGAGATGCGAAGAAAAAAAATTTCATCTCATCTTGGGGAAGCTGCAAACGTGTTAAGGAAGGATTTGGGTCATCCAGGCCCGTGTTATACATAAAGGTGTGCGAAGGAAACAACCGGGGCATCGCATCCCCTCCCGGGCGGCACGTGGGTGGCAGAGGAAGGCAGCGAAGGCTGCAGGGCGGTCAGGCGGAGGAAGCTGCTGGGCTGCGCCTGCAATCGGTGCGTTGCCCCTTTAATTGTGTCCCCAGCCCTCGGGCGTCTCTGTCCGACGCCCACGTCAGCAAATACCTTTTGTTTCTCTCCGTCCGGGCTTCCAGGGCTCGGGGCTGCGGGAGCGGGGCGCCGAGCGTGCCCCGACGGGAGCCGGGAACCCCGCATCCTCCGCCCGCCCCTCCGTCGCGGCCGAGCGAGCGGCGGCCGCCCGCGGAACCCCGGCGGTGAGCGGCGGCGGCTCGGGGCGGGCGGCGGGGCGGAGGGAGCCCGGCGCGGGGCCGCGGGCGGGACGCCGCTCGGATCCGCGGCCCGCGGGGCGGTCGCGCCGGGAGCCGGGAGCCGGGCGGGCCGCGGAGCCCCGGCGGCGCCGCGCGGGCGCCATTTGCGGCCCCGGGCGCGGCCGCGAGAAGCCGGGCGCGGCAACAAAGGGCTGCGCGGGAGCGGGCGGCGGGTGCGCGGCGAGCGGGGCCGGGGGGCGAGCGGGGCTCCGCCGTGCGGGGCGGGCGCGGGCGGCGGGGCCGGGGGCGGCTCGGGCCACGCCGAGAGCCGGGCGGCGGGCGGCGGGAGCGGGGCGGGGACGAGCGGAGCCGGGGCTCCGGAACGGCGGGCGGAGCGGGCGGCGCGCCCCGCACGGAGCCGAGCGCCGAGCCGAGCGCCGAGCCGAGCCCAGGCGAACCGAGAGCAGCGGCGGCGGCGGCGGCGGCGGCGGGCGCTGCTCCGCGATCCCCGGGGCGGCGGCGCGCCGTGCCGGGCGGCGGCTCCGCGCTTTGGCGGGCGGGCCCAGCGCCGCCGGGCGTCCCGGGCTGCCGGCGGCCGATGCGGGCGGGGCGCGTTGAGTGGCGGCGGCGGCGGCCAATGCCGGGGCAGCCCGGGCCGGGAGGGATGCGATGCGGCCGGAGCCGCGCGGTCGCCGAGTTCCCGTTTCTGGTCCCTCAGGCGGTGCGGGAACGGCAGCTCTGCACGGGCGGAGGCTCCGGCCGCAGCCGCTCGAGGGCTCCTCGCCCTGACGGCGAACGGCTGAGGGCCGCGCGGCTCCGGCCCGTTTCTCACCTCCTGCATCCTCGGGTTGCGATTCCTCCCAATTGGAGCCCTGACGTCGCTGCCAAATAACGGGGACGGCCTTAGTTGGACTCATTCCATCCTTTTCGAACTGAAATGCGTGGTCGTGGATATATGGATATTGTAATTGAAACATATTTGTGTGTTTAAATAAGATTATTTTTCAAAATATCCGTAAAATCGGGTCTGCCGTCCTTAGTGAGTTGCTCAATGCAGAAGTCGAGTTTCTAATTTGTTTGTTTGTTTCCTAGAGGGACACCGCAGCTGTTCTGGAATGGAGATTTCGTCCCACCAGTTTCACCTCCTGCAGCAGCTCAATGAGCAGCGCAGACAGGACTTGTTCTGCGACTGCAGCATCCTGGTGGAGGGGAAGGTGTTCAAAGCACACCGAAATGTGCTGTTTGCCAGCAGCGGGTACTTCAAGATGCTCCTCTCACAGAGCTCCAAGGAAATGACTCAGCCCACGACAGCCACTTTCCAGGCATTTTCTCCTGACACTTTTACAGTTATTCTGGATTTTGTGTATTCGGGCAAACTGTCTCTCACCGGTCAGAACGTCATCGAAGTGATGTCAGCTGCCAGCTACCTTCAGATGACCGACGTCATCAGTGTGTGCAAAACGTTCATTAAGTCGTCGCTGGACATCAGTGAGAAGGAGAAGGATCGCTACTTCAGCCTTTCGGACAAGGAGGTGAATTCCAATGGCGGGGAGCAGCCGTGCCCGTACGGCGCGGGCTGGAGGGCAGAAAGCCCCTCGCATTCGCACTCGAATCCAGAGCAGGGGACGTGCGTGAGGGGAAACACTTGGAGCAATTTCAACTACTATCCAGCTCCTCAAAGGAACGCGCAGCAGCAGCCGTCCAAACATGAGCAAAGGCAGGATTCCATAAAGAAATCCCGGCACCTGGGACTGCAGCAGCCTTCTGACATTCCTCACTATAAGTCGAGCAAACTCGAGGACCGGGCTGCTGAGCCTGCCGGCCACATTTCCCAATCTGAGGACCAGGTCCAGATTGAGCCAGAAGTGGAATCTCCTCACGTGGGGTATCCGTACAGCCAGGGCTCTGACGTGCTCTCCAGGAGTTTGGCCGTGCCGCAGCAGGAGCGCGACTCGCCCCGACCTTCCAGCAAATCCAGGTCTCCCAAAGCAGACGAGCAGTACCCCGGCATGCCCTCCATTGTGGGTGTGATGGGCGGCTGGGCTGAAGGTAGGAGTGAGTCTTCGTGCTGCCTGTTAGCTGCCTGCTGTGCCAGTAGGAGCTGCACTGCTGGAGGGCGGGCACTAACCAGGAATGCTCTGTGTTTTCCATAAATGTAACTTGGAAAGCTGAGATCTTCTCTTTGACAATGATGAATAGATGAAGTACATATTTTTCAGTGTCTTTGCAGCTATATGGTCACGATCTTTTTGGTTTTTTAAGCTCCCTTTAATATAGCTAGTGGTCGGCTCCTTTTCCCTCGTTGCACTCCTGTGTACTTTACACAAGGGCTGCATCTGAAGAGACCTACTGCATGTTTTTTGAATAGAAGCGATCTCCTATCCTGTTCTGTTGCTTTCTGTAACTACGGTAACTATAAGGCGTGGACGTGCTATGACTTCTTTTTACAACCAGATTATCCCCTAACAGATGATCTGCCCAGGATGAGGTTCAAGTGCCCGTTCTGCACTCACATGGTGAAAAGAAAGGCCGACCTGAAGCGTCACCTGCGGTGCCACACAGGAGAGCGGCCGTACCCCTGCGAGGCGTGTGGGAAGCGGTTCAGCAGGCTGGATCACCTCAGCAGCCACTTCCGCACAGTGCGTACAGCTGCTCGCCGCGCGCTGCGCTCCGTGTGTAGGTCTGCTTAAACAGCACCAGCCTGTCTGGTCGCTATATTGACTCCCGTAAAGAAGAGGTAATAGATAACTAATTTGGTTTGAAGCATAATTCCTGTGAAAGGGGATGCATTTGTTTGTTGGCTCACACGGGCACTGCGCTGTGTGAGTTCTGTGATTGGGATGAAGTGCACAACTAGAGCTGCTGGGGATGTTTCATGAGCGGTGTTTGACTGCCCCTCAGAGTGAGTTAATGCTACCGCTGATGGCACTCTAGCTTTACTTTCTGTCGTCTTAAAACGCTTTCTCTCTGCTACCAGATAAATGTATTCATCTCCATTTCCCCAGATTCATCAGGCTTGTAAGCTCATCTGCAGGAAGTGTAAACGCCACGTGACGGAGCTGACGGGGCAGGTGGTGCAGGAGGGGACGAGGCGCTACAGGCTCTGCAATGAGTGCCTGGCTGAGGCCGGCATCGACAGCATTCGCATTGACTTGGAGGCTGAAGCACCCCTTGAATTTCCTCCAGATGGGGACAAGGATTCCAGGTGGCACTACGGGGAAGACAACAAATCTGATGTGGAGATCGTGGAGGATGGGTCATCCGATCTGGTCATCCAGCAGGTTGATGACAGTGAGGATGAAGCAGAGGAGAAGGAAGTAAAACCAAATATTAGGTAGTTGTGAGACAAACACCGGTGCATGGAGTTCCTTTTGCGTGGGAATCCTGTCTTGCCCACCAGCCCTCCACCAGCCTGTCATCTACAAAGACCTCTTGGTTTCTCTTGGACAGGTCCAGATTTGCATGTGTTCATGGACATGTCATTGAGTCCATCCTGAGTTTCGCTATCAACATTCCCATACTTTGCTTCATTAGAAATAATCCACTCCTGAGTGGAGTAACGGCTGAACACAGAAGCTGAAGTACTACAAGATAAGTTTTACAGCAGACAGTGAGTCTCTTCTCAAAACCTCTTTCGAAGAGGTAAGGTCTGATACTCAAAAAAGTTGCACACCGATGTAAATTACTCTTCAGCATTCAGAAATAAAGATAATTTTCCATGAAATTTCATTAAGTCTTCATATTATATTATGACTAGAAAAGCTAGGCAAAGAATTAAGAAAAAGCATATAAAAATGTTTAACTGGAAAAGCATTTTCATGTAAAATTTATTCACTCAGACTGCGTTGTGTTTTTATAGCCATTTGTAAAGTACTTTATTTTAATGCAAACATCTGCGCATGAAATCTAGCTGGGCTTCAGCAAAGCCTCTCCCTGTCTGTCAGCGCTGTGGGGAAGCTGCAGGCCGAGGCTGGGCCGGCTGCGCTCCTCACGGGGTAAAAAGCTGCTGGCCGGCCTGGAGCGGTGAGAATGGAGCTGCACCCAGCCGGGCACCAGCAGGGCTCCCCAGGGGTCGGCACTGAGGGCAGCTCTGGGCAGCGTCTTTACCGATGATCTGGACGAGGGGATGGAGCGCAGCCTCAGTCTGTGGTGATGCCAACCTGGGAGGAGGCCCCGATCTGCCTGAGCTCAGGAAGGCCATACGAGGATGTGGGCAGGCTGCAGAGCCGGGCTGAGCTCTGACACAGCTGAGAGCTGCCCTTTGCTTACAGAAACGCCTCCTGTTGCCACAGCCTGGGCAGCAGGGCTGGGAAATCCCTGTTTGTGTCCGGGGGTGCATGAAGGGAAGGGGGAAAGTGCCAATCCAGGCCTGAAATCTTAACTGCCAACAGCAAAACGACACTTTTGTATACGTCAGGGAGTTTTTAGAAGCAAAGGGATTTCTGGATCGGTATTCAATGTAATCAGGTACTGTAAGTCTGAGGATGGCTTAGGAGGACGAGATTCTTTAGGAAAAAACAGACATGAAGTGGCTACGATGGGCAAACGGAGCAATCTGCCCATAAAAAGACACTAAGTGCAGGCAAACGATATATATGTATGTAACCTCTAACTGACTGCCCTGGTGAAGCAGGGCTGCACTGCTTTGTACATCTTTGTTATGCTCAGCACCATACCGAAATGTTTGTAGCTGATTTTAAAGCGTCTTATTAAGCTTGGAGTTGTAGCTCTACACTGCAATTCCCACACCTGTTTTGTGTTTAAAAAGATGACCATTCTACATCTACGGCTTTAATTTCAGTTGTTGTTTCCTTATTTTTCTATTACAGGACAAGTGCCTTATATTTTCCATGTTCTTCATTTTACATATCCAATCATATATTTTGTTTGTTTTCCTCTAAATTAAAATAATACTGTTTTATTTTCTTTTAATCTCCTTGCGTTGCATCTTGTGGTTGTCTCCTTCACGCCCCTCTTAGGATCACACGCCATTCATTAGCAGAAATAGCATTTTTTTTCCAAAAAGGGAAAGCAAAGACCGCAACGGGCTGTTACCAGGAATTTAATTCACTTCTCAGGAGCTGATCTGAATATTGCTTTTGGAGCTTTGTCGAGTCACACGAAAGACATTTCGTTTTACCCTCAGATGCTGAAGAAGGCTGAACAGAACCGTTTGGAATCCTGCTAATATTGGTACATTGCAGCTCTGTTTCTGCTGCACACCCAGCTCACAGTTTGGAAGGTTCCAGTTGCAGCCCCACAGATCCAAGCCGTGCTTGGAGGTGTTTCAGACTTGGGCAGACAAAACCTAGGCTGATAAATCTGCTGCTTTCTTCCTGGGGGGGGGTTGGGGACACCCCCATTCCCCACATGCCCCACCGCCTTCCTTTTTGTTTTTTGCTGTTTCTTTCATTTTTCCTTGTACTTTTTGTACTTTTTGCATCTTCATCAGTTTCTGATTGCTTTGAATGCTCTTAGCTGCTATTTCTTGCTGCATTTTTGATTCGTCACTGGTTTTTAATAAGCCACTCTGTCTTCTGCTTTTCCATTTGTTTGCTCTGATGAACATGGGGGAATGTCAGCTTCAGGACACACCTTTCATACCTCTGCTTTCCGTGCAGTCCTCTGCTTTTGTCTCTTCTCCATCTCTACTCTGCCATTGGAAGACCATCTCTGTTTGCCTGGAAATGTTCACTGTTTGCTCACAGAACCGTGGTCAGCAGCACAGACACAGATTCATCAACCTCCATTTCACATCTCAGCTTTAACTGCCTTGTTTTCTAGCAGCTTTTCTTGCCTTCCTTTCAAAGACTGATTCACTGAATCCAAATACATGCATCTTTCCCCTAATTCAGGTGTTTCATACAGGATTCTACCTGCCATGTAAATCTATGGCTTATGTGAGACTTGAATTGCTTTTTTCCTTCCATTACTGCATACATCCACCCCCAATTTTTGTTTTCTGTTAAATTATCTAAAATGTTGTATTTACTATCCCAAAAATGGCATTTGCTTTTATCTCCAAGGTTCAGGAAGACTGGCTTTCAGCTGCCTTCACAATTAATAAAAAAAAACAACAAAAACCCACCACAAAAGCTCAAAACAAATGACACTTTGTATGATACACCCCAGTTTGGGATATAAACTACTCCAGATATGAGAAAAAAAGGCAAAAACATTCATTTATTGTGGGCTACGAAAATAGATGTGAGCACCACAGTCTCTGGAGAAGAGGACTCAATCAGATAAGGATGCACACTGAATCCTTTCTTTACTCCTGGGCAAACAGCACCGTACCTTCCGCTCTATTTATTGTTCACTTTGACCTTATGGAAACTCAAAAATGCCTGACCAGCCACCTGGCTACAGCTGAATCAATGTCAGCACCAGGATCCTTTCAATTTCAACAGCACACACCCATCTGCAGTCCTTTGCTTTTGGATGTCCTCCATTGTTTGAACGCAAGACTTTCCTGTTATAAAAATACTCTTATCGAGTAAAGCAATAAATCCTGCTCTACAGAACTACAAATATTTCCCATTCAGGTGGCGCCTTCCTTCCACACACGAAAGCTATCCAGCCGCTAACAATAGCGGTATACGCGGTCAGGTAGCGGCACGTGGGTGGCAGAGGAAGGCAGCGAAGGCTGCAGGGCGGTCAGGCGGAGGAAGCTGCTGGGCTGCGCCTGCAATCGGTGCGTTGCCCCTTTAATTGTGTCCCCAGCCCTCGGGCGTCTCTGTCCGACGCCCACGTCAGCAAATACCTTTTGTTTCTCTCCGTCCGGGCTTCCAGGGCTCGGGGCTGCGGGAGCGGGGCGCCGAGCGTGCCCCGACGGGAGCCGGGAACCCCGCATCCTCCGCCCGCCCCTCCGTCGCGGCCGAGCGAGCGGCGGCCGCCCGCGGAACCCCGGCGGTGAGCGGCGGCGGCTCGGGGCGGGCGGCGGGGCGGAGGGAGCCCGGCGCGGGGCCGCGGGCGGGACGCCGCTCGGATCCGCGGCCCGCGGGGCGGTCGCGCCGGGAGCCGGGAGCCGGGCGGGCCGCGGAGCCCCGGCGGCGCCGCGCGGGCGCCATTTGCGGCCCCGGGCGCGGCCGCGAGAAGCCGGGCGCGGCAACAAAGGGCTGCGCGGGAGCGGGCGGCGGGTGCGCGGCGAGCGGGGCCGGGGGGCGAGCGGGGCTCCGCCGTGCGGGGCGGGCGCGGGCGGCGGGGCCGGGGGCGGCTCGGGCCACGCCGAGAGCCGGGCGGCGGGCGGCGGGAGCGGGAGCGGGGCGGGGACGAGCGGAGCCGGGGCTCCGGAACGGCGGGCGGAGCGGGCGGCGCGCCCCGCACGGAGCCGAGCGCCGAGCCGAGCGCCGAGCCGAGCCCAGGCGAACCGAGAGCGGCGGCGGCGGCGGCGGGCACTGCTCCGCGATCCCCGGGGCGGCGGCGCGCCGTGCCGGGCGGCGGCTCCGCTCTTTGGCGGGCGGGCCCAGCGCCGCCGGGCGTCCCGGGCTGCCGGCGGCCGATACGGGCGGGGCGCGTTGAGTGGCGGCGGCAGCGGCCAATGCCGGGGCAGCCCGGGCCGGGAGGGATGCGATGCGGCCGCCCGCCGCCGCTCCGCCGCCTTCGCGCGCGGTTCGGGTTCGCCCTGCTCAGGTTCGGCAGCGCCCAGCCGGAAGCCCTCGTCGCTCCCTGCCCGCGCCGCCGCCGCCCCGGCTCCGTTTCTCGGCCTTTGAGCCGCTCACGTTCCCGTGGACGCAGTCTTAGAGGACGCGCGCTATTCTTACCGATCTCCTCGCCTCTTTCACAGTTGATTTCCTGCGGTCTGTTACTGAATGGTGCGGAGATGTGTGCGGAGTTGTAGCTGTGTTAGGTATTGATAATATGCAGAGCTTTAATATTTTAAAATACAGGGCTCATCTCTTAGAATAGGATTCACACCCATCAATTTGGTTCTGCGTTGTCATGCTTACGTTTGTTTTGTGCTTTAGAGGAACTTTCCGGCGCTCCCTTATTGGAATGGAGATTTCGTCCCACCAGTTTCAGCTCCTGGAGCAGCTGAATGAACAACGGAAGCAGGACTTGTTCTGCGACTGCAGCATCCTGGTGGAGGGGAAGGTGTTCAAAGCACACCGAAATGTGCTGTTTGCCAGCAGCGGGTACTTCAAGATGCTCCTCTCGCAGAGCTCCAAGGACACGAGCCAGCCCACTGTAGCCACCTTCGAGGTCTTCTCTCCAGAGACGTTTATGGTTATCCTGGACTTTGTGTACTCAGGAATATTGCCCCTAACGGGTCAAAACGTGATAGAGGTCATGTCGGCAGCCAGCTACCTGCAGATGACAGACATCCTTAATGTCTGTAAGACGTTCATTAAGTCGTCTCTGGATATTAATGAGAAGGAGAAGGATCACTACCTGGGCCTTTCAGCCAAAAGCACAAACGGTGAACCCGCTCACGCATCGCTTTATCGTTCAAGGAGGAAAGCAAAGAGCAACCCAAGGCGCTCCTATTCCATTCCAGATGAAAAGGCAGATGTGGCGAATGAGAATTCCTGGAGCAGTTACAGCACTTATCTGTCCTCACAGGTGATCCTTCAGCGGGCAGAAACGCAGCTCTCAAAGAGGGGCAGAAAGCAGGGCTCGGCCAGGAAGCGCCGGAAGCACTTGGGGCTGTCACAGACACGTGAGTTTGTGCAGTGCAGAGCAAGTAAAGCTGGGGCTGAGGGCTGTAACGCGTCAGATTGCAGCCATGGCTCTCGAGCTAAAGAGGAGGCTGAATTTGATGCCGAGAATGACGTTGATCGCGATGATGATGGATATGACCAGGAATCAGAAGTGACACCCAAGAGGTGGTCTGTGGCTCAGCTGGAAGAACTGGCACAAACTTCTGAGTTCATGGAATTAAAAGCAGAAGAACTGTACAGCTCAGTGCCCACAGTTTTAGGTGTTATGAGTAGTTGGAATGAAGGTAAACAGTACATTTGATTTTGCAAAGTCTGTCGTTACTTAGAGGAAGTGAGATGAGAGAATTTAATAAGCTCTAACTGATGTCCTGTTGGTTGCCTTCTTGATCTGCTCTGTTGTAGTGCCTAGCAGAATGTAAGGCTCTAAGGCCAGAAACAAGGGGTGAGAATTAGAATCAGAGCCTAACCCAGGTATTGAGTGAGGTTAAAATAAGAGCTGTCTGATTATTTGGCCCCAAATTGAGCCAAACAAAGCTTGGAGAGCTGCAGTTGACTTGGAGCTGAGGGACTGAATCACTCTTGTGGTTTTCTCTGCTCTCCTGTCACTGGAACAATACTGCATTTCCGTGAGGTCCAAACCAAAACTTGGAGATGGTGTGGTCACACTACATAAAATGTCTCAGCTCCTGATGAACTGACAGCAGTTCATCAACTGATGAATTCTTATGCACATCATATTGGAAACTAACTTAGCATGCTTATAGCTTATTACAGTGGCACAAGGTTACGATGTTATGCATCCTAATATATCGCAGAGATGGTAAATATTTATGAAGTACTACTTGCTGAAAGAGTCAGATGACAGTGCATAATGTAATTACTTGTGATCATATGTCTGTCTAAAAAGTACATGGAGAAGACAGAATACACCATCAAATCCCAAGTATACTCAATGAATAATTAGTAGTTTGGGGGGGGGGAACTATAGGTTTGGATTTTTTCTGTTCAGTGACAAACCAAAGGAAAAATGAACTGCTGCTGATTTAAGCTTAGAAATAGCAGAACGATTACAAAAAGCCACTGATGCGTGAGCTGTGTTCCCCCATAACAGATGCCCTGCCTCGCCTGCGGTTCAAGTGCCCGTTCTGCACGCACACGGTGAAGCGCCGCGCTGACCTGAAGCGCCACCTGCGGTGCCACACCGGGGAGCGGCCGTACCCGTGTGAGGCGTGTGGGAAGAGGTTCACCCGGCTGGAGCACCTGCGGAACCACTTCCAAACGGTACGGCAGCCCGGGGCCTGGGGAAAAAGCGCGGGGTTCCATCGGTGCCGCTGCTCAGCCATCGCTAGAACCAGCGTCGCCACAACTTCAATTGTTTAAATTGGCAAACTTTTTTACTTTTTAGAGTGGCTCAGTGATGTTTTTGTTTCTGATGGGAATGTTACTGGACGAACACTGACACTTTCAAATTCTAAACCTCTTTAGATACATCAAGCTGGCAAACTCATCTGCAGGAAGTGCAAGCGCCAGGTGAGCGAGCAGACGGGCTGCGTTGTGCAGCAGGGAACGCGGCGCTACAGGCTGTGCCACAAATGTCTGACAGGGACCAGCCCCGAGGGCAGCCCTGAAGGAGCGGGCGCAGAACGCTGCCCTGCCGGCTCTGGGGGGAGCAAACATTCCAGGTGGGCTTTGGAGGAGGATCAGAGGTCGGATGGTGACGCAGGGGAGGAGGAGCCGTATGATTTGGTTGTCCGACGTGGTGCCGATGGCACTGCAGGCGAGACGGATGAGAAGGTGAAACCGAATCTTAGGTAGATAATTTGTATATTCCTTATTGCTGCATTCCAGATTAAATTGCCCGTGTTCTACCAGCTAATTCTGGTTTGTTAGTTTCATTAATATTAAATGCTGCTAAAATTCTGTTGCAAGAAGCAAAATATGGACTCCGAACATGTTGGTTTGTGCTTCTGAACACCCAGCAGCTCCTAAACATCACCCAGAAGTCACCTACTGCCTGCAAACTGCTTAGAAGAATTGCTTTGCATTTTGACAGAGCTTTACTCAGAGCTTCTGTTCATAATGAAAATATAAACCTTTCTACAAGGAAGGTGCTACAGTGTACAGATTAAAAACAAACGAGCACACAGCTATGGATAATTTGCGTTGGGAAAGTCTTACAAAAGCCTGCATCTAGAAAGCATAAAACACTTTTGTTGACAGTGTAATTAACAACATATATACACTTAGGAAGTTTCTTAAGAAAGGAGTGAGAAAAACAGAATCCTCCCCGCTCCGCTCTCGTTTTAAGGGGTTGGGCAGAAGGAACAGCCGCCCCCCCACGGTTCTGCCCCCAACGCCCCGCGGCGCCCCCGCCTCAGGGTCCATGGAAGGCAGCCTCACACTCGACGCCTGATTGGCTGTTCCCAGTCACCTGATTCAGCTAGCCAATGAGGTGGCGGAGCGGCCGCTGAGGGCTCGGGTGGTGGCAGTGCGCTTTCCCGCCCACCGCAGCGCTCTGGGGGCTTCGCTATGAGGTGGGGCGGCGAAAGGCTGGGCCTCGCTCCTTCTTCACAGCGCGGGCACGGCCCCGTGTTACAGCCTGGCACCGCGGAGCCCGGGGTTCGTCCTGAGTGAAAATCCTCATTTCTGTACATTTGGCAAACAAATGCATCTCCAGCCTTATTTAAAGGAGGGTTTTCCTCACCGTAGCGGAGAGCAAAGCATGAATGCAATTAATTAAACTCAAACACCACCAGCAAAAATTACTCACACAGAAGTTCTTCCAATTGACAGATTGTATTTTATCCCTTTAAAACCTGACTTAAAACGACTTTACAACAAAACAGAGGTGAGGCACGCATAGGTTTACCACAGGGCAGGGCAGACCCTCCCTCACACCCAAAGGCACTGTGGTGAGATCTGACACAGCTGGCTCTCATTTGTGTTCAGTTGTCCTTTCTGAAAGAACAAAAGCTGATCCAAACTGCCTTCTAAAAGAAGAGATTCTGCTCTCACAAGGCTTAGATTGGAGCAGACCTGCAGAGAATCGGCCAACCTCTTTTTTCAGTGCCAACAAAAGCTGTTTTTCCCAGCCATAACGAGCTGCAAGGATTCCATGTGCAGCCACCTGCATTAAGGTTGCACTTGGAAAAGTATTTATGGTAAATCAGCACCACCTGGTGGTGTGACAAAGTTCTCAGAAGAATGATTTATTTATTTTTTTTTAATAATTGGTGTACTTCCTCAGGGGTCCTTCAAAGAGAAGCTTTCCTACATGAAGGTTGACTCTCCACAGGTATCTTGGAAGCTTTAGATTATATAAAGAGGGATGTCAGCTCATAACTGTTACAGTTAAATTTTCACATGAAATCACATGATCAACACTTTCCTGCCGCCCAACAAAAAGGCAGTGCTGTAGCAGCTCCACTGATGTCTTTTATTTACTTCATACACTGCCTTAAAAGCCAACCACCAGCGTTCCTGAGGGACTTCCATCCCCTACAACTCTCATCTCAAATCCCCCCAGACCCAACTACTTCTGTCCTGGCAGGCTGGCATTGGTCTGGCTCACCATCTTCACACGAAAGTACAGGATAACATTCCCCACAAGTCTCTTCTATTTATGATTTGAACTAGCTAATTCCTTGGTCACTTCCCGGGGGTTACAGTCCTGAAGGGACTTTGGCAGCCACTGACAAGTATCCACTTTGTTAAACTTGCTTTAAATATCAATGATGACAAAGACTTCTGGCTTTTCTTCTTCACAGATCTGCATTGCTGAATAAGTTATGGCTTTGACCTCTGTCCCCTAGAGCAAAAAGACAGAAAGGCATCAATTTTCTACATGACACCTTGTAGCACTTCGTAACGATACATAATATTTACCACTTTCTACAAATGTTAGGCAGTTTTTCTCCCCCAAATGTTTTAGGGGTGTTTGTTCTAAATGTTCTGTAATTCCTATTTAGCTTGGCCAATCAGAATTTCCCTCCACTCCCTTCTTCCTTTATTTTATTGCTTCCTGAATACTACAAATTCTTCCTCTTATCTGTGACATGCAATCAACATTTGATATTTGAATTTGACATACCTAAGTGGCATACTAAGACGTAAAGACTTGCACGTAATTCTTTTGGGAATGGAGGGGGAAAGCAGAAAGGGACTAAACGAGAAGCTGTGGTAAGAGTATGAGAACCAAACCCACATAAAGATTCTGGCTATAGACTGGCTCTTTTTTATCATGCATCACAAAAAAGGAAGCCCACTGCTGAGTTTGCCATCGTGGAGAAAGCATCAGCTCAACAGTTCAGAAATGCATTCACAAAAAACTGCAGGAAGTGAGATCTTAAGGTAATAGTGCCTGTGATACCATTCAGACATGTTTATACTTGGATCTCGAGAGGTTTGATTTAGAAGAATCCACTCTTCCTGTCCTACCCTATAACATAAGCAATATATAGAAGAACTGCTGCGTACCTGGGGGTGTTTTAGTAAAGAGAACTCTTCTCCCCACCTTTAAAGGCAAAAAGAAAAGACGAGTTTGCACTGTTAATATTTAATCAAACATTACAGTTAGTTTCACTGATGAGCATTGGACAGTTAGAATTAAATTAAAACCTCAAAGGAAGGATAAGAGCTCCTTTTTAGAAAGTATCTGTGACCTCCAGCACATCACAGTACTTCACAGTGACTTGGAGGGCAGCATTTGTCATCAGTGGAAGATATTAATTACTCAATTGATCATATGAACTCACCCAATTGATCTTATTTTGAATTGCATTCGGTCAATGTAAAGCACTTTCACCTCCTGCAGAGAAAACAAGTGGAAAAGTGTGTCGCCACCTTCTACCTTCAGGCACTAAATCTAATTAACAAGAATATTCCACAGTTTAAATGAAACCTAAACCCAGAAAACTGCAGTATTCTCAAATACATACTGCTAATGACTACGCCTAATGACTGGCTTTGTGGAAACAAAGCTAAGTGTCTGCTTCTCAGCTCTTTGTGCTTTTGTGTGTTATTCCCCTGCTTCATCAAAGTGATCTGCGGAGTCCCTTTTTCTTCCTAAAAGGGCACTGCATTCAAGAGTGGCTTATCAGAGAAAAGCTTTGCCCTACAAAATGGAAATAGAACAAAACGCGGCACTTACCCTGGGTATAAAGAACTCATTAGCGCTGAATTTATACAACCACTCATCCAAGAAGTGGAAGAGAAGGGACAACATATCATGTCCTGCATGGTTGAAGCAGAGAAGGCAGTCAGCTGATTGTCCCAGCAAGAACACCCAAACGTTTAACATATTTATGAGCATAGCAGCCGTACAGCTCCCGATTCAAATTACCAATCCTTAATTGCATTATCATTAACTTCTACAAAACTACATCTAAAGACTCAGAAGATTTTGGTACACTCCACCAGCAGGGTTCCTACAGTTCCAATATAAAAGTCAGGGTGGTTTTTACCTTCTGCTTCTACTTCAACAGTATCCAGAGGTTCCACAGTCTCTGTGTCAGTCATGTAGCCAAACATGGCCATGGCGCACTGCTCAAATGCTTCTTCCAAAGTGTCTCCCCATGCGTGTAGCCTGAAGAGACACAGCGTAATTCACTGCACTGTCACCACAAAATCCCACTGTACTATGCAGGTGAGAAATATGAACGTGAGAACGAATGCAAAGGAGGTTGCTACACAGAAAGGCTTGTCTGAACTTAGATACTTGGGGAGATTACAGATTTTTCTTCTTACAGTATATGAGAAGAATTTCTTAGGAGAAAAAGGAAAATTCTTATTTTACCAGACAACAGGAGTGTCCTTTGTAATGTAGTAAATGGATATCTATGAACTGCTGGGATGAAATCTGATGACAAGAGTTTAAAAGATTTCAAAAGACGCTCCCAAATAACGGAGGCTTAAATAGAAGCACCACAACAAAACTGCATCAGAAATAAACTTTGTGGTTCTATGCACCCCCAGGAGTGGAAACAACAGAAATGCTGCCCATACTTACTGCACATCTGCTGTGTGATCCAAATCTAAGGAGAAATAAATAAATAAATAAATACAGGCATGACATCAACAAATACAACTTTAAAAGATTAAAAAATTCTGGATATTGATGTTATAACAGTAACTTAGTGGGTTCATCTTGAGACATAAAACTGAGTGTCTATTTTCTGGTATCATAGAAAAAACAGCACAGAGGAAATTTGGGATTATTTCTGCTCAACAGAAGAAAGAGAGCGTTTAACACAAATTCTGTCAGCACTCTCCATGTACAGCACTGTGTGCTTATTGCAATGCAACGTGCTGCTACAGGCTAACTGCAATAAAAACCTTTCACCAGGAATAGTTTTTGCTGACGTCTGCAGGACTGAAGATCTGCAAACTTTTACAGCTCAGTGAAGAAGTGAACCTGTCCACACCCACAGACATCCACAATGCCACAAGGAGAATTTTAAAATGCATATAATACAAAATATAAAGTAATCTTCACTAATGAGGCTTAACATCCCAAGCACATATCAGGTTTTACACAAACATCACTCGCATTTCTTTAAAGGAACCAGAGAAATGCAAAATAAAGCCAGGTTGGTAGAAACAGCCATGTTGGGACATAGAACATAAGCCTCCCTGTGACCGCTGCGACTGAAGGTTCATTCTGAGGCTGTTCAGACCGCTCACACACATTAACTGCTCCTCAACAACTGTCACTAACGCAAACAAATTCCAGTGAATATAAAAGAAAACCTTTTCCAATGATGGAAACAAAGTTAACCGTTGTGATGTGTCACGGCGTTCCTGCACTGTCCCTCCAAACAGACACATGGGCTGCCGTGCCCCAAGCCAGCCCTTGTGCTGACAGCCACTTCTCAGGAGACACTGGGGGGAAAGGAAGCTTTACAGCAACTGCCTGCAATAACAACAATTCTAGTTCTCTCCTCTCTACTATTCAACTCCCGATGCATCCACAGCCTAAACACACAGCACTGCCACAGTGCAAAATCCCACAAGCACCTAAAAAGCTCATCCTATTTCCTTCTTCCCCTCCTGCTCTGTACACACACACGTACGTACACACACACGTACGTACACACACACACGTACGTACACACACACACGTACGTACACACACACACACACGTACGTACAGTATCGCTGTGCTGTTACTTCACTCACATTCGTACTTCTTGGTGACCGGGGGGTATTTGGCCTTGACAGCCTCCTGCTCCTCCGTCAGGCTGTAGTCCCGCTCCTCGCCTGCCATGGCTGCGCTCACTTCCTGCTCGCTCTGAACATGGCCGCCGCCTCGCGCCTCCCGCAGCGCTGCTGGGCTGAACGGCAGAGCTGCTTCCAGCCGGGGAGCTCAGCAGCAGTCGGTGGGGAGCAGCTGCACACAAGTTGGTCCATTAAAACAAGGTTAGAAACGCCGGCTTCAGTTCTGCACCATTCACCCTGCCGGCCCACAGCAGTGACGCTCAGCACCACGCATGCCGTTCTTCTATTGGAGCAGCAGTAAAATGCTGCAATAGTGAGAATATAATTCTCACAGCTCTACAGCGAGTTACCGGGCAGCACATCGCGTGTCACAGCACTGCGATCCCCAGGGACAGCCCGGAGCCCAGCACAGAAAAGAGGAGCCAGCGGTTCCTCTTGGGATGGGGCTGCACTTCAAGCTGCGGTCCTATCGCTACGGAATGGCACAGAAGCTTTCCTGCACTCATTTTCCCACAGAATACTTTATTTTTTTGCTCTCTTTGAGCGGTGGAGAAGATGCTGTTTCAAACTACCTTTTAGAAGATTGATTCTCCCACCAGACCTCCGCGGCCGCTCAGTTCCATGCCGACATTCATTTGTAAATAACAGACATGGGCTGGAGTCTCTGATTAACTTCAGGCTAATTACTGCCGAAGATCCCACGCGAATTCGCCATGACTTTGTCCAGCAAGAGAGGCTCCCGCTGCCCGCCGCGCAACGATTCTACACGGGATTTCCAGGTTCTGTTTCCAAATAAGCACGGAGATCTGCAGGCTGCAAGGCGGGGACGCGCTCCTCGGAGGGAATAAGGCCGAAGGAACACGGGACTGAACGCGAAACGAGCTACAAACCAGGGCACGAGGGAGGTCACAGCGACCCGCCGGCAGCCAATAACCGGGAAGCAGCAGGACGGTGCTCGGGGGGAGTTCCGGACCGGCAGCCCCCACCCCAACCAGCGCGGCCCGCTCACAGTGCCGGACCCCGGGCCTTCCCCCCCGCCGCGGCCCCCACTCACCGGGGCGCTGTCCCTTTAAGAGCCACGCGAGGGGCGCGCGCTGCCCGCCCCTTCCCTCCGGAAAATGGCGGCTCCCAGGGGAGCTTCAGCCGCGCCTCCCGCCTCCCTCCTTCCCGACCTCCCTCACACGTGACCGCCGAGCGCGCTCTCCTGCCCCTTGTCCCCGCCCCTCGCCGCTCTCCGATTGGCGGAAGCCTCCCGGCGGCGGGCGGCGATTGGCCAGCGTTGGCGCGCGAAGGGGTGCGCGGCGCCGGAGCGGCACGCAGCGGGGGCAGGAAACAATAGAGCCGTGGCCGAAGAGGAGCGGAGCACCGGCCGCTCGCCTCGCGCAGCCCAGCCCCATTCCACCGCCCCGTTCCCCCTCCCCGCCATGGCGGACAAGGAAGGTAGGCCTCGCGGCGCGGCCTCGGCGGCGCAGCCTTCTTCTCTCAGCGCGCCGCGAGGCGTTAGGCCTCACTCCCCGCCCCCCCCCGCCTCCATCGGCCGGCGCCGCGAGGAGTGCTGGCGGGGGGGGGGCCGGCAGGGGGCGCTGTGCGGGCCGCGCTGCGGGGGCGGGGGGCGCCGGGCGTCCCGTGGGGGCTGCGGGGCTGCGGGCCGGGCGCGGGGCGAAGCGAAGCGAAGCGCTGGGGGTTGGGGGTGGAGGTGGGGGACAGCAGGAGGAATCAGCCCCGGCCGTGGGTTTCCGGGGCACGGCCGCCCCCGGGCCGCTCCGCTGACGCTGCGTGCGGTCGCCGCTACTTGAGAAGCGAGGGGCAGCGCGTGCGGTGCGGCTGCGTGTCCCCGCCGAGCCGTTTGAGGACAAGCGGCTCCGTGTGGCGCTGCCGGCGGAGTGCCCGCTCAGCACCGCGCCCGTTGGGATCGTACGGCGAAGGCTGACATCCCGCATTTCTTTTGAATAACTTCAGCAGCCTTCGATGACGCAGTCGAAGAACGCGTGATCAACGAGGAGTACAAAATATGGAAAAAGAACACGCCCTTCTTGTACGACTTGGTAATGACCCATGCTCTGGAGTGGCCCAGCCTGACTGCTCAGTGGCTTCCTGATGTGACGAGGTGAGGGTGCATGCTGAATCTTCTCCTTGCTGTTGCTTTGATTTTGTCGCTTTTCTTCTTCCAGCTTCATTCTCCCTTTTGAAATGCAAAGCCCCCCTCTTTGCTAAAAGGGAACTAAATATAATTTCAGTTTAAGCACTCTCGTCCTAAGCTTCCACAACAACATTCTGCTTCCAGAGAACGTTCATGCATCTCACACCATGTACTGGGGAGGCTGTTAAAGTCTCTTAAAGGAAGGCAAGGGAACTGGTGGAGTTATTCGGAGGAAGGTGCTGCTGTGCTGCAAGGATTTTAACTTGAGATCTTGAGATGGGAGGAGTGATTCCTCTGGAGGAAGAAAATACCGTGTCAGAGCAGGAGAACAGTGCTGACTTCTAAGGATGTTATTGGTGCTGGGAGCTGTCATCAAAGGATGCCGTATTCAGCTCAATGTTTGTGTGAACTCCAGTGTTTCTCACCTAAATTTCTTCTCTTGCAGACCTGAGGGCAAAGATTTCAGCATTCACCGGTTGGTCCTGGGGACTCATACTTCAGATGAACAAAATCATCTCGTGATAGCAAGTGTGCAGCTGCCTAATGATGATGCACAGTTTGATGCCTCGCACTATGACAGTGAGAAAGGAGGTAAGGGAACAAAGATGTCAATCAGGTGGGGCTTTAACTGTTTTTCCTCCATTTCTTAATGGTCGAATCAATCTTTCTACATGGAAAAAGTTCTTGACAATCTAATCTTAGCTTTTCTTGTCAGAAGCCTGGATTACGCAATTTATATTTTGATCTTTGGGCTTCTTGGAGTTATTTGTAGACATGACATTACTTTTTCTACTATTTCATGTTGAAAGTACGTAGATTTAAACCAACATGCCATTGCTAACTAAAAGAATCCAGTCTGCATAGATAATAAATGCCTGATATTACCAGCAACTGACTGAGTCTTTGTGTCTTGATGTGTACGTGGTTAATTATTTACAACTATTAAATTCTTTTTTTTCCCAGAGTTTGGAGGCTTTGGGTCTGTTAGTGGAAAAATTGAGATTGAAATCAAGATAAATCATGAGGGAGAAGTGAACAGAGCACGTTACATGCCACAGAACCCCTGCATCATTGCTACGAAGACTCCATCCAGTGACGTCCTCGTCTTCGATTACACCAAACACCCTTCTAAACCAGGTGTCTGGAGCTTTGTCACCTTTGTGCTTCAGAGCTACAAAAGTGTCCAAGCAGCCTTTTCTTAAGGGAAGGTTGATGGGGTGCAAAAGAGGTTGAACACTTTTGTGGGTTGCATATCGTGTAACTTTAATCCATGATGTGCTGATGTGATTCCAGGCGTTGGAGTTCTTATGCTGCTTTTTTACAGACCCTTCTGGAGAGTGTAACCCGGATCTGCGTCTTCGTGGGCACCAGAAAGAAGGCTATGGGCTGTCATGGAACCCAAACCTGAGCGGGCATTTGCTTAGTGCTTCTGATGATCATGTGAGTGCTTTTAAGCATAGCTGGGGTGCCATCTGCACTTTGTGTCCCTTGACAAAGGTCAGACATGTTTTTCTGTTTGAGGGATGGAGGTGAGGGAGCGCAGGGAATTTTTGTTTAAACATAAGATGTACATTTTATTTATTCCCCCCCTCCCCCTTTTTTTTTTTTTTTTTTTTTTTAAGACCATTTGCTTGTGGGATATAAGTGCTGTTCCGAAAGAAGGTAAAGTGGTGGATGCAAAGACCATCTTCACAGGGCACACAGCTGTAGTGGAAGATGTCTCCTGGCACCTGCTCCATGAATCTCTTTTTGGATCTGTTGCTGATGATCAGAAGCTCATGATGTAAGTGGGGTGCTTTCTTTAGAGGCTGAACATCTCAGTCCGTTTTGCCTTCCCAGCTGCTCCCTGCTCTGCCCGTAAGGTGGGCTGTAAGCCTTTATTCCAGGTCTGCATTCCATTCCTTCTCCTTCCAGCTGGGATACGCGGTCAAACAACACCTCCAAACCCAGCCATTCCGTGGATGCTCACACAGCTGAAGTCAACTGCCTCTCTTTCAATCCCTACAGTGAGTTTATCCTGGCTACAGGGTCAGCTGATAAGGTATGTGCTTTTATTGAATTGGGAACGGTTTTGTTTAGTTTCTGCTGTGTTGGAGTGGATGTGTTGTGTTGGTTACCTCAGGAAAAAATGTTTTTCTTTCTTTGACAGACTGTTGCGTTGTGGGACTTGAGGAACCTAAAGCTGAAGTTGCACTCCTTTGAATCACATAAAGATGAAATATTTCAGGTATAACAAAATGTCTGTGTCTTCCCTGCACCCAAGCTTAGTTCTGCTAGCAGGTAAAATGGAAGGTAGTCTTCAGTGTGTTTTCATGAAGTGTGCTTGTGCTTAAAAACCTCATTCCTCTCTCTCATCTGCTTATTATTTTCTGCTTTATTGTTGTGGAGCTTTCTGTGGGGGGGGGATTCCAAGGCAGATCAGAGTGTCCAGAAAGCCAGGGGCAGAGCGTACCAAGGAAATGGCTGAGAGCTTTACCCACAGTGTCAGCAGTGAAACACTAGCAGTACACAGTGCGTGTAAATTATTCATGGCAGCAGATTTGAAGCAGCAAGGCGCAGTGAAATGGCTGCAGCATTTTCGTCTTCTCAGCTTGGTCCTGTGGGAAGGCTTGAGGTGGCAGCCACTAAAGGAGATTGCTGGACCATCCTGTGACAAAAAAAATTGCTAATTTTGCTGGTGTAAATATAGAAAGTTAACATCACTGGTAGCACGTGCTTAGCAGATACAATATTTCCATCTCCAACTCATGCAGTAGTCAGAACAAAAGTATGTGGAAGGGTTTTTTTTTGTCTAAGGATTGCTTTTAAAGACTAGTTACCTCTAAATACAGTTATGCTCAGAATCTTGAAGTGTCAGGCTAGTGTGAAGAATTGTCTTATTTTCTAATCCTGTGATCCTATTAAGTGGTGTGTTTTGGAGAGATTTATCTCCAGCAGTCGTGGTAAATGAGAGCTTTGGGGCAGTTAAGCTTTAATTACAGCGATTTCTTTTCATGTGTAAGCCATACCTCCCATCTCAGGCATCCAGAGTTTATATTGGTGCAGTTCTCTTGGAGGAGCAGCTAATGGTCTGCAGGGTTGTTTATACTTGGTGACATGTGCTCTGTGTTAGAGAAGAAGTTGCACGTGAGACCTTTTTGGTGCTGAGATACTTTGTTAGCACACAGGCTCACGCAGAACTACTTGCTACCTTAGGATGTTGTTACTGGGGATGTTTCTATTTCAAGGTAATAATGATCTGAGTTTTCATAAAGCTCTCATGCCATAAGGCACAGCAAAAGTCTGCCGTGTTACGGGTCCTGCAAACTAACTTCATTCCTAAACTCATTCTTGTCTGCAGGTTCAGTGGTCTCCCCACAATGAAACCATATTGGCCTCCAGTGGCACTGACCGCCGCCTGAATGTCTGGGACTTGAGGTAAATCCCAAACCAGTCAGGTTGTCCTAATGAAATCATATTGATGAGTTGCATCACAAGCAGCGACAACAAAACCCACAATTATTATTATTTTTTAAAGTAAAATTGGAGAAGAGCAGTCCCCTGAGGATGCTGAGGATGGTCCCCCAGAACTGCTGGTAAGAATTCTGAGCCTCGCTGATTGTTTGGTCCGGTTACTCGTCTCCGCAATGGAGATTGGAAATGTTTTGCCCCTCCACCCTTTTCTTTCCCTTCACTCCTAGTTTATTCATGGTGGTCACACTGCAAAGATCTCTGATTTCTCCTGGAATCCCAATGAACCCTGGGTTATCTGTTCTGTATCAGAAGACAATATCATGCAAGTCTGGCAAATGGTAAGTTGTTTGGGAGAGTGCAGGAAGTGGTAGATAAGAGAAGTGTTGAACTGCCTGAATGTCAGCATCCTGGGTTTTATTTACCAGGAGCAAATCCCAGGAGGATTTGCTTTGTAGCACTGCCTGGATCTCAAATGGGCAGTGAGAAATGTTTGAGATTTGGTAGAAACAAGGGCTTACAAATCCTGAGAAGCTGTTTTGTACTTCTCATAATTTAATAGTAAAAAGGAAAGTTAGTACTGGTGTATGGAGTAGAAGTGACATTTTCCCATCTATGTTTGAATGAAAACTAGGTTTAAAAAAAAAAAAAAAGACAAAAAACCACCCAACAAACAAATATCAGCTCAAAAACAAACAGCAGAACTCCAGCCAACCACCACCAACCACAACAAATGCAAGCATGAAGTCGAGGTTTCTGTTACTGTCGTACTGGGTGAGTTCTCTGTGTGTGATACAGACACCCCCTGTGGCTGCAGAGGGGCAGCGTGGTGGTGAATAGGAGAAAAGTGCTGGTTTAACTCCCAGCTGCTGAAGGTTCTGAAGAATAATCTCCTACAGCTCAAATAACCTTTGAAAAGACCGTGCTTCTACTTTTGGTTTATTTATAGATTGGTTCACAGAGGCTTTGTCTTGGCAACGTATCTGTTAGAAAAAGCGATGCTGCAAAGTGAAGGATCTATTAAATGTATGCACAGTAGTGTTAATTAATATAAGCCTGCTCTGATCTCTGCCTTAGGAGGTCAGATGCCCATAAGCTGCAGTAACAGAACTCTTCTGAAATGTGCATCACTGTTTCAAAGCAAGGCAGTCTGTTGCAGCTTTCATGACAAAAAGCCTCGGGGGATTGGTGCCACACACCTGCAGATGAAAATCTGCCAGGACTTTGAGAAATGCTGTGGCATCCTGTTAAATGTGATGGTAAATGCTTCTACAGCACCTTTGCTTTGACTTGCAGGCAGAGAACATATATAACGATGAAGACCCAGAAGGAAGCGTGGATCCAGAAGGTCAAGGATCTTAGATGATGGTCCTTCCTGTTTCTAGTCCTTTTCCTTCTCTTCCTTCTCAGCCCTGATATTGACTTAACACTGGTTTTGAGACACACGTAGACTTTGTGTTCAGCCATCTTTCTGTAGAAACCATCAGCGGTGCTTTTTACCCCGGGCAGAACTCCCCTAAGAAAAGGGCTTTTAGTCCAACTCAGCTGGTGCTGTGCTGCAGCTCCTCAGACTTCCCACAGCAACCTCTTGTGTACAGAGCTGGCCGAACCATTTTAGCTGCCTTCCTCATGCAGAACAAACTTTTTGTTGCTGTTTTCTGTCTTTAGCTTGCCACAGCTGCGGGCCTTTGCCTAACTTAAACAAAAGTTAAATCAGCAGAGCTGCCAGAGGGTACTTGAGGCAGCAGAGATGGTGCAAGTGTTAATCCACCGGTAGTTCAGAAAGGAGTGGGGAACGTCTTGTCCTCTTCAGTACAGCTCAGAAGTGTTGGGATTCTTTTAGTTGATCTGTACCTGCGTGGCTTTATCTGCCTCTGCAGATACATCAAGAGATTTGCAGATTCTGAAATTGTATTTCTTCCTGTACTTTCTTTTGTCTCTGCTGGTAATTCTGGGTTTTTCAGTTCTTCCTTCTGTCCTTCCCCTTTCCTTCCATCCCCTGGACGACAGTGGTTTGGATACATCAGCTGTTCCTGCAGAGCATCACTCACCTTCCGTGCATCTTGTTCTATTGTGTGTTTCTTGAGCTGTGTTTTCACATATATTTCTTTCCTTTCTGTGAAATGGTTTTTAAAACTTTGGGGCCACAAAGTTGTAAAGGTGTCTGTTTCTACCAACGATGTACCACAGATGGCACAGCCCGGTGACCTACAGCAGCAGTGGTAGCTGGTGCAAATAAAGCAAATGAGACGTGGGCAAACTGCCTTTGTGGGAGTCAGTCCTTGACCACTACTTCCTGCCCATCTTCCACCAGCGACCCGTTGCTCCTCGTGTTCCTCATGACTAACTGCGTGTAAGTGCTTCAGATGGAATAAATTTTTTCTACGTATGTGCTGCATGGCTGTGTGATTTTGTGCTGATGTTGTCCTTCTGCATTGACTGCTTTCATAGGAGGGTAAACTGCATCCCTTGAGAAAGCAGAGAAGGGGAGGAGAAAGAGGAGCCTGTGGGTGCCGTGTGGGTGCTGGAGTATATTTGGGGTCTGCAGGGCTGCCTCCTCTTGTTTCTGCTGCTTGCTCTGTGAAAGGAGTACTGAATAGCTCAGAGCAGTCAGGGATGCAGTGGGGTGTGCCTTCCTCCCGCAGTGTGCTGCTGCCTCAGTTTTGGGTCTGCCTTCAGCCCTTACGCAGAACAACGTGGGTGGTGATTTCTTTTTCTCACCCTATTTTGTAAAGCGTGAATATTTGGGTGCCTTTCAAGCCCCTCCGTTTGACACGCGAGCTTATTTTCCTTTGACACACAGTTTTGAGAAATAAAAAGATCCTTAAACTCTGACCTTTATTTTCAGTGTGAGACTATAAAGTGGAAACCTTTTATCCACAGACTTCAGTTTCTGTGGCCATCGGCGGAGCGTATCGCAATACAGCAGACACCGCTGAGCTACAGAAGGAAACGTTTCTGTACGTAAACTTCAGCATTCAGCCCCCGAGTCCTTCTGTGCAGGTCTATATGCTCTATCTACGGAACAGGACGAGATACATTTCCCAAACACAGCAAAACATACACGTGTGATTCTTCAGCCGCGTCCGTTGTTCAGTGCAAGTACCGTTTTCTCTGCTCACGTGTGGAAAAGCAGTTTAGTAGAAGATCCACAGCAGAGTGGTGCTGCTGGCTGGGCAGCGAGAGGAGCAGCGAGAGGAGCCGACCCTGCGGGTTCCAGCACTGCCCTTCGGTGAGGAGGGAATCTCAGCTCTAACATTCCTGGTCTGGTTTTTCTTCAGATTTGCAAAGGTGGCCGTAGATTTCTAAGCAGCCCCTGTGTGGGTAGAAAGTGAATTTAGGATACTAAATATGGAACATACGAAACACAGACTAATGAAAAAAATCTTCCTTTTCCCAGTGTGAAGGAAAAGCAATTAGGTAGTGCTCAAATTGGCTCGGTGCGTGGCACTGAACGCACGGTTGGGGCCAGCCCTTGGCATGAGAGCGGGGAACGTGATTGCTGCTGGGAGCCACGGCAGGAGGCAGCTGTGATTGCTGCTGCAAGACACAGGAGGAGGCAGCTCTGAGGCTGCTGCTCTCCGACTCCCAGTTCAAAAGTGAAACTCGAGGAGGTGAGCTGACATGTAAGAAGTCTGAAGCGCTGTCGCTTCCAGCAGTGGCGCTTTGTAGCTCTCTGGGTGTTAAGAGACTGCAGCCGCAGCTGGGGCTCCATGTCAGCCCCTGCACCCCGTGCTTCACAGGGACCCCACACAGCAGAGATGCTGCAGTTTCTCTATTAATAAACTGCAACACTGAGACGCAGCACCAACGTGGGAAGGTTGGCTCTTCCCTGGGCTCAGCGCTGCGGTGCTTTGTGGAGAGAAGAGCTGCAGCTGCTGGGGTGGGGAATGCCCTCCCTCAGTGCAGTCCCAGGGGGAAGGTGAAAAAGGAACTCTGTGTAGCGTTAAAGTTGCAGAGAATATTAAGAGTGTGTACTGCTGAGATGTGGGCTAACGTAGCAACACAAACTTGTGGATGTGTTGTGGAGCTTTGAAATGTGGTAGAGAGGCCCTGAGTGAAAGCAGCAGCAGATTTAGAAGCAAGAAGGTTGTTCCCTCTGATAAAGACTCTGCAGCAGTGCTTCTCAAACTGAGAACCCAGCTCCCTTCCACTGTTCCTAAGGAAATAGTGTATATTTTCTCAAGTTGCTGTGCCTGTCCCTTGGAAGGCAGCCCCTGCTTCTACTCTGTGCAGAACTTTCCATGACACAGCTGCATGGCAAAGGCTCTGCAGTTTCCACAGCTCTACACTGCAGCCTGAGCCTGGACAGGAGGTGTGCGTGGAACAGACACCGACTTGTAGATGGACAGCTCGTGGTGCAGGCTGCTCCGCAGCTCCTCCAGCTCCTGGTTCTTGCGCTGCTGGAGCTGGACGCTGTTCTTCAGCTCCTTCAGCCTGTCCTCCAGCTCCTCCACCTGCTCCTGGGGTGAAGACAGAACCCGGTTATGCGGGAAGCTTTGCCCTGCTCCATGGCGGTGGTCTTAAGAAACCCCTGCAGAAAACCTCTGCTTCCCTACCAAAGCCGCAGCCAGGGCTGGCGTGCAGTTGTGCTTTGCCTTCCCTGCTGGCAGGGTTTGTCCCTCACACTGCTGGGTGTGCGTTTGAAAGGCTGTCAGCGCTGTATAGTCTAAAATACTGAAGTAGATAAACAAGGGAATGGGGAAAAAGCAGCGGGGAGGCACAGTGGGGGTCTGTGGTGAGTGAGGTGGGGCCCTGAGCAGCACCATGGCAGCCAGAGGGTCCCAGTCGCAGTGCTGCAGCACAGCGGTGCCTGTAGGGATGGTGTTGGCTGTGGGCAGTGGTGACGATGGCTGGGAATGCTGGAGATGGATGGTGGGGCTGCCCTGCCAAAAGGGCTCTTGTGGATATTGAATTGTACTTTCTCCCTACGTGAGGTGCTGTGGGGAGGCCTGGCTCAGCCTCACGGCTCTGTTCCAGCACCTGAGCTCCGCTTCATCTGATGTGGAGCTGTGGGGCCGATGCAGCACTGCACCTCCTCTCTGTCCCCGGGGTTCCTCGGTGCCTCTGCGTGTTGCTGGCTGGAGGCAGCACCTGAGGTGTGGAGCCCTTCCCAAAGCTCATTCTGCACAGTGGGCCGCACACAGCAGGGCACAGCGCTGCTGAGTCACTGAGCTTCAGCCTCTGGGGCTCCTCCAGAGGCACGGTGTAAATCCTCAGGGAGGAAAGTGCCTTCAACGGAACCCGCAGAGCTTTGTCACCTCCCCAGTCTCCCTGCTCCCCTGAGCCCTACAGACCAGACCCACCGCCGTGTTGGCAGGGACCGCCACGCACGTACCCTGTACTGCCCGACCTCCTCATCGCGCTTCTGCTTGACGAGCACGATCTGCTCCTCCAGACTCCGGTTCTGCAGCCGCAGCCGGCTCACCTCCCCCTGCAAGGGCCGCAGGGCCTCCTTCATGCCCTGCACCTCTCCCTGCAGCTCCTGCAGTGCCCGTGTCCCCGCCTCGCGCCTCTCCAGCAGCCGCAGCAGCTGCGGTTCATAGTGCTCCTCCAGGCCGCGGCGGCTCCGCGTCACCAAACTCTCGAACTCGGCCGACAGCCGCCGGCTCTCCTGCAGGTACTGCGCGTCCTGGCGGCACGGCGGGGCCTCCAGGCGCTGCCGCAGGGCCTCCTTCTCCTTCTCGCAGCTCTCCCGCAGGCGGCTCAGCTCTCCCGACAGCCGCCCGGCCTGGTTCTCCAGCTCGTCCCGATACGCCGCGTGCTGCGAGAGGTCGTGGCGGCGGCTCTCCAGCTGGTACTGGCAGGCCACGCACTCCTTGGTCACCTTGAAGAGCTTCTGCTTGATCTGACGGATCTCGTCCCTCAGGTTGTCCCGCTCCAGCTCCACCTTGGCCAGCAGCCGGCAGGCGGCCTGGATCTCCTGGTGGGCATGGCGGATGTCCTGCAGCGCCGGCTCGCGCAGCTGCGTCAGCTCCTCGATCAGAGCATCGCGCTCCTTCTCCAGCTGCTCCACCGCCTCGATGCACTCCTGGAAATACTCGCCCAGCTCCTCCAGGCTGAGGCACGGCCGCACCGTGCCCTCTGCGGCCTGCGGGGTGCCCGCCCCCTCCGCGTCCATGTCCTGCGGGACCCCGATCCCCGCTGCGCCCGGCGGGATCCCTGCCCCGTCGGTGTCCATGGCCGATGGGATCCCTGCCCTGGCTGCATCCAGTGGGATCTCCGCCCCATCCACGTGCAGTGGGATTCCTGCCCCATCCATATCCAGCAGGAGTCCCGCCACGGCGGCATCCATATCCAGCAGGATCCCTAATCCTTCTGCTTCCACATCCAGTGGGAGTCCCGCTCCATCAGCATCCAGAAGCGCCGCTGCTCCGCCGGCATCCACATCCAGAGGGATCCCTGCTTCATCTTCTGCATCCAACGGGATTCCTGCCCCATCCATATCCAGTGGGATCCCTGTCCCACCAGCATCCACATCCAGAAGGATCTGTTCATCTGTTTCTGCATCCAGTGGGATTTCTGCTCCATCCACCCCCAGCGGTGCCCCTGTCCCGGCCGTCTCCTCACCCAGCAGTGCCCCCAGCATGGTGAGGTTCAAGGCCGTGTCCCCAGCACCTTCCTGCAGCTCCCTGTAGGCACCCGGAGCAGGAGCAGCCCCCAGGCCCGGCGCTGGGTCTGTTGGGCTGCACAGAGCCCTGGGGTGTGGGGCTGGGGCCGCTCCTGCTTCATCTGGTAGTGGTTCTGGAGGCGGTTCTGGCTCTGCCATCAGGTCCCTGCGAAGGAGAAGGGACACATCAGCGGGCGGTGGGACAGGACCTGCCTGCCCCGAGGACTACTTGGACCCAAGCTTTTGGCATCAGCACAGGCCAGAATGAAGGAGCAAAGCCATTCTGAAGTGACAGTGACAGAGAGAGAGCAAGCACTGAAACCCAGCAGCCGTTCCCCATGTCCCTGTAATGCCGCACGGATCACTGCAGCTCGCCCCGCACGCCCGGTCAGACGTCCCCAGCACAACGCGCCCGCTGCCCAGCCATGTGCCATAACCTCACGGCACGGGAATGCACGGCTGGGCGCAGCGCTGCCTGGGGACGGAGCGCAGCACCGCAGAGCGCCGCGCCGCTCACTTTGCCGTGTCATCCGAGCCGGGCGTTTCTCCCGGGTGGGCACCGAGCGCCGCTCCCATCCCTCGTTCCCCAGGTGCTATTTGAGGGCAGGGAGCAGCGCACGGCCGTCGGGCTGCTGAGTGCTTTTCCTGCAGTGGGGGGGCGGGGGGATGCTCTCACCTCCCGGCCCCGCGGGCTGAGCTCATATCTCGTCATCCCCGAAGGAATGAGTGCAGGCTGGCACCCAGCGGCCCCCGGCTCGCCCCAGCGGCTTTACGGAAAGCGCTGATTTTCACCGGTCCTTTCTCTCCTAATAAGGCAGTTTTCTGCAGCGCTGACACATCGCAGCCTCGGACTCAACCGCCGGAGCTGAGGAGTGCGGGGAAAGGTGGGGAGAGGGCTGTGCGGGGTTTGCCGTGCCCCCCCCTCCCTCCCTTTGCTTCCAGCAGTGATTTATCAAACTTAGCGACGGCTCTGCGCCCACGGGTTGTGCTCCCCCCGAACCCCTCGGCCCCAATCTGTGTGCCCGCGATGCTCCCCGGGGGCTGAACCTCACCCACAACCCCTTGAGAGCCCGCACCCCGCACCCCCCGGCCCCTCTCCCCCCACATCTCCCCAAGGGCCGGCTCGTACCTTGCTCTCCCGGAGCCCGGTGCCCCCTGCACTGCGCTGCACATGGGCTTAGCATGGGGCGGGTGGGGGTTATTAATACACGGCGTTGGAAATCAGACTCCCCCGGCAGCCGCTTTACCCGCTGCAGCGCCAGCTGCGGGTACTGCCGCCCTCCGCTCCGGGAGGAGGAGGAGGAGGAGGAGGAAAAAGAGGAGGAGGAGAAGGAGGAGGAGGGCGGGGAGGGCCATGCCTGCATCCCTGGCAGCGAAACCTTCAGGGTGGCTGCAGCTCCGCAGAATCCCCAGTGCCCCCACCCAGCCGGGGGTCTTTCCATGCAGGATTGATTTGCTGAGGGTGCCCCTTTGTGCAGCCTCCAGCCCAATCCTGTAGGGTGCTGGGCAGGGCATGTGCTGCGATGGGGACACCAGGAGTCCCTGGGCTGGGGTGTGGCTGTAAGGAGCATGGAAGGGGCACAGCACACGGCCGTGATTTGGTGTGGCCTTATCCTGTGCATGGAGCACATGGATACCAGCGCCCTGAGGGCTGTGTGTGTGCCAGAGGCTGCCCTGCCATCACGTTGGTTCCTGCAGAGCGCAGCCCCCACTTTGCTACCGTATGTCCGCACTCCTTTTCTGCTCTCCCTTTGAGGATGGAATGGCATCTCAGCACCCAGCAGTGATGCTGCCTGGGGTTGGAGGTTCCATCTCTGCGCACCTACCCCTGGTCCCCCAGCCCACAGCATTCTAACCCCACCTTTGGGGCAATACTACCAGCATCTATTTACACCTGCTGTACATCCTACCCACGTCGCTGGGCTGCTGTGCATGCAGCAGCCCAGGGTGCAGTGTGGCTGCTGGGTTGTGGCCCTGGCATCCCCCAGCTCAGGACTGGAGGAGAAGAAGGGCAGAAGCAATTGATTAAAGCAAAGTTTATCTATCTATTAAAGCAAAATTCCTCCTACCTCCGCCCTGGCCGTGCCCGCTCAGGAAGTCAGCGCTCGCAGCTCAGGAAGTCGCCAGCTTACGTGCCCTGAAACCGCCCAGCAACGCCCAGCACTGCTTGCAACATCCCCAAATGCCACCCTGTCCCCGTCCCCACGTCACTGCCACCGTCACCTTGCCCACTGCTTGGTTTAAAATAACTGCTTGTGTCCGTGTCCCGGCCCGCCAGCACGCGATGGTGGGAGAGCAGAGCTTTAAAAGGAAAAGGAAGATTTGGGTGTTTGCTCTTTTTTTTTGACCCTGTTGCTTTTTTCAGCTCAATGCACCTTTTTTTTTTTTCCCCCCCCACAAAGTGCCTCTCTTTGCACCGAGGCTTTTGACTCACCAGGAGAGGAATGCTGTCCATTCGGACAAGTTGTGCAGATAAATATACATCTCTATCTGCATCTGCCAAGCGGGGGGACCTGCGGGTCAGGCGTGCAGCAAACCCTGCTGCTCAGGGTGCTCAGGAGGCGCGGGGCTGCGCTCAGCTGTTCCCGGTAAGAGGATCGCCCCGGCTGTTTTGTGGACATAACCAGGCAACGGGCGGCTCGGGTGTCGGACAGGCACGGCTCTATCTGTGCACGAGCTGCCCTGGACTTTGCTCCAGCAAACAGGGAGAAGGGAAGGCAGGAGAGTATCTGCAGGGAAATGTTCCAGCTGCTGGAACACGGTGAGACGTAGTGCCCGCTGCGGTGTCCTGGTGCCGGCCAGAGGGCACCTGCTCTGCTCCTGCCTCAGTTTCCCCAGCTGAGAGCTGAGGTGCTGCCACCATCGGGACGCTGCAGTGGTAGCCAGCATGGGACGAGGTCTGTGGCCACGTTGCAGTGCTGCGACTGACCCTATTCCCACTGCTGAAATGCTGCAGCTGCCTCAGACCTCAGAAATCCCAGATAAGGATGCTCAGGGTCTGCGCAAGGTCACTGGCGGGACAGAGGAGGAGGAGGAGGAGGGCAGCGTGGGCACAGACCCAGCTGGGACTGGGGCAGAGATGAAAGCTGCAGCCCGTAGGCGCCGTCCTCGCTGCTCTGCAAGGACCTTGGCAGCTCCATGGCAGCGGGGTCAGACCCTGCCCTGGGCTGCAGGCGCCAGCAGCTCCTGCTTATCTGGTGCCAGGACCGATCTGCCCGCGGTGAGGCACCAGGAAAGCACCGGTACCAGCACAGCTGCTGTAGAATGGATGCCTGCCCAGCTGGGGACGTTGGGTCTGTCCCTTGTGGGGGCACAAAGCTGCAGCCCCCAACACTGCCAGCTCTGAACCTCACTGCTGCTGCGTTACCTCTTGGCACAGCCCGGATATCGGCTTCAAACATCCACATCAAGGCTGCTCGGCCTGGCGGCACCACTGCTGGGATAGGATTGTCCCCTCTGCCCCAGCAATGCCCACTGTGGTGTGTGCACATGTGTGTGTGTGTGTGCATGTGTGTGTGTGTGCATGTGTACAAGTGTGTGTGCACATGTACATCTGTGTGTGCGTGTGTACCTGTGTGTGTGTGCACATGTACATCTGTGTGTGTGTGTGTACCTGTATGTGTGTGCACATGTACGTGTGTGTGCATGCATACATGTGTGTGTGTGCACATGTGTGTGCATGTGTACATGTGTGTGTACATGTGTGTGTGCATGCGTACATGTGTGTGTGCACATGTGTGTGCATGTGTACATGTGTGTGTGTACATGTGTGTGTGCATGCGTACATGTGTGTGTGCACATGTGTGTGCATGTGTACATGTGTGTGCGCACATGTACGTGTGTGTGTGCATGTGTACATGTGTGTGCACAACTCTGTGGCCCAGTGATTGCTAACAAGGGCACTGCTGCAGACAAGGCCGATGCTGGGCTTTTCCATGCCCTGGGTTGAGCACCAGGAGGAGCAGCAGCAGCTCCCGACCCGTGGTGAGGGCTCAGGAGTGCATTGAGGCGGGGGCGGCACTGCAGGAGCGCGGTGAGGCCGGTGGCTGTGCCAGGACCTTTTCCCCAGCGCCCACAGGCACTGCAGGATCAGTGAGTCATGAGGCTGCGCCTGTGGAGCCAGCAGGTGCCTGACTCTGGGCACGGATCTGTCCCACCACCTCCAGCTCACGTGAGCAGCAAAACGGCTGAGAGAACCGACCCCGCTGGCGGCTGCCGAGGGGCTGCAGCACACAGCGCTGTGGCCGGTGGGCACAGGCCATTCCATCCCATCTCACTGCCCCGGAGCTGAGCTCCAGCCCAACGTCCTTCTGTCTGTCCTGGCCACATGAGCGGAGGATACACGGCCCAGCTGGGGTGTTCCTGCCTGCATTCCCCCTCCCCAGGAACAGGACCAGGCACTGGGGGGCTGCAGATGACCTGCCCCATCCCCAGCCACTCTGCTCCCCTCTGCTCAGAGCTCTCCCTGGAGCGTGACTGATCCTCACTGTCTTATTTGGACAGTGCTTCGTAACTGTGTACAAAAATATTTTTAAAACTGGTTCTGCCGATATCCAAGGAGAGGAGAGATGTGAGAAACAGGATCTTTTTGGGAGGCTCGTGACTCAGAACTTGGAGCTGGTTGCAGAAAGTCAACACAAACGCCCTGATCGGGGATTAGCTTTGCCCCAGAGGAGCGCACGCTGCTGGGGGTCACCAAAAACCCAAAGGCAGCCCAGCTGGAGGGAGTTGTCCCAGAACTGGGTGCAGGTGCCAGGAAATGGCTGCCCAAACACTCGAGCATTCACCGGGTTGGGTCAGGGGTCAGAGCGGTGGCGGGGGGAAATGAGAAGCAGACAGGAGAGCTCCGCCAGCCCCTGTGCTCCTGCAGGGGCCAGCAGGGCTCAGTGCCACGTCGTGTTAATGCTGAGCACATTGGGATCTGTCGGACTGCACAGCACAGCACCCACCCCTGGGTCCCACCGCCCGCATGGGACAGCAGCGTGCTGGGAAGCCTGC
Organism: Meleagris gallopavo; assembly: GCF_905368555.1. Taxonomy (NCBI): domain Eukaryota; kingdom Metazoa; phylum Chordata; class Aves; order Galliformes; family Phasianidae; genus Meleagris; species Meleagris gallopavo. The sequence goes on from NC_139428.1 coordinate 5,258,775, forward strand.
AGGACGGACAGGCTCGTTGTTTTGTAAATTCTTCTAGTCATTTCCAGACATTGGCAAACTCCCCCGGGCACGCAGCCAGGCGGTGTGTGAGCCTCCGGGAAGAGGATGTGTTTTAAAAGCAATGTTGCAGCTTTTCCCATTAAGCAGAGCATCCTCACGGGGACATCAGCCCAGCGGTGCCATGAGCGTGCAGAAACCTCCTGCTTTCCTGCAGGGATGGCAGCACCGAGCCGGGGCTCTGGGGCACCCCACCGCCCTCCAGCAGCGCGACCTGCTGGCTGTGCTCACGTGTAAGTGGAGAGATTGTTTATTAGATCCACCGACGGCGCTGGGGAGACCCTTAGGTCCCCTGATGGTCCTGGGGAGACCCTTAAACGCACCGATGGTCCCAAGGAGACCCCCTGTCGCTCTCAGTTTATCCATCCGTGAAAGCAAGAGCCTCACATCTCCCGGCGGTGGCTCTCGGGGAGACGTTCGGACGCTCTGGGAGACCCCAGACCCGCCGCTGCTCCCCGGAAGGCCCCGCTGCGCTCCCGGCTCCGTCCAGCAGCCCTTTCAGCCCGCGCCATCCCGGGCTCTCCCGGGTTACCTCCACGGCCGCGAGGACCGGCGGACCCCGAGGCGGCCCGGCCGGGTCACCGGAGAGCCCTTCCTGCAGGTGGCTCCGGGGCCGCGATCCCCACCTGCGCACGGGCGGAGCGGAGGGGCGGAGCGGAGGGCCGGGGCCGGGTCCTCCCGCAGCCCGGCGAGGCCGCAGGCTCCGCCCCGGCTCCGGCTCGGGAGAAACTTTCCGTCGGCGCCGTACGCTCGGCGGGAGCCCGGAGCTGGGGCCGAGCCGCAGCCTCAGCCGGAGCCGCAGCCGGGGCGGGCCCGGCCCTATGGGCAGCGGGCGGCGCGGGGCTCTGCCCGCCGCGGTCATGTCCGCCCCGCGTGCACCTGCGGACGGCGGCGAGGCCGAGCCCGGCCCCCCCGAGGTGTCCCCCCGGAAGAAGAAGGGCAGCGGCAAAGCGGGCGGACTGCGGAGGGCCTTCAGCTGGCTGCGGGGCCGGAGGAGGAAGAGGAGGGCGGGGAGCCCGGCGGCCGCGAGCCCCGATCTGCGCGGAGCGGGTGAGGGGGGGCGGGGAGCGGCGGTCAGCGTACGGGGGGGCGCGGAGCGGTGACCGGGAGGGTCGGGGTGTCGGCCGGGCCGGTCGTGCCGTTTGTGCCGGTTGCGGCGGCGGCTGACGAGAGCTGCGGGTCGTGGCCGTGGAGGTGGCCGAGGCGAAGCGGGGGGGTGGGCGAGGAGGGCTCGATGTGAGGCCACGGCGGTGCGGGGCTGTGCGAGGAGGGGCTGAAGGGGGACCGAGGGGACGGCGGAGGAGGGTCGGCGACGGTGGCCGTGGAGAGGCCGAAGCGGGCTGGGTGCTGAACGGGGGCCGCGATGGCGGTGATCGCGGAGGACGGACCCGGCGCTGCTCTCACCGCTGCCCCGAGGGCTGCTGCCGGTTCGGCTCCGGCTCTGCGCTGACTCAGAAGGTCGTTGGGGCCGAGGGAAATCTGGAGGCGCGCCAGCAGCTTCTCCTCCTCCTGGGCCCGGTGTTTGCCGTGCTCCAGGTGTGGCCCTTCCTGTCCTCGCCGTGGCCCCGTGCAGGGCTCTCCTCGTGTCCCATCCGCGTCCCGTCCGGAGCCGCCCGCAGGGTGCGAGGTGTGGAGGTGTGCAGTTGTGACACGCTCTGCTCGCACGGCTGCTCCCGGTGGCGGCGGTCACAGCAGGGGTGGCACGGCTCCGTCCCCGCCGTGAGGGATCCCGGCTGTGTCACACGGCCGTCCTTCCCGCAGGGCGCGGCGGTGCCACCCGGCTGCCCTCGCCTGGAATTTTCCTCCTCCGTTTGCCCCGGGGGGTTCGTTCCTAGAACCGCGGCTTCGAGAAGCCCACTGAGATGTGTGATAAGGAAGGAGGGGCCGTGGAAAGGCGGGGGGGGACCGAGGGCCCTGGCTGTGCGGGGGGTCCCTGAGATGCTGCCTGGGCGCAGCACACGGAGCGCGCGCTGCTGCGAGCCTGAAACCTGAGCAGAAAAAGCAAGCCGTGCCAAAGCATGTGATATTCCTCCCTGCAGGAGCGCCCGCTCCAGCTCTGTCAACCCTTTTTTTGTTTTTATTTTTCATAATTAAGAATTTTTCCTGAAGTTTTACCATTCACCCACTGGTCAGCAGTCACGGCTCCAGCCCGCTCCCCGTGCTGTGTTGGCAGGGCGCTGCCGCCCCGCGGGCCGTACGCTCAGCATCCCGGCACCCAGGATGAGGGGCTGTGCGGCGTCCCCATGTGGGTGGCAGCGCTGGGGGTTTCCGTGCCCCTACGGGCTGTGGGTTCCCCGCTGCACTTCCCGCAGAGCCGCTCGGAGGCGCGATGTGGGGCAGCGCGTGCGGGTCTGAATCACCCGGCCGGCTCAGCAGCCCCACCCTGCTTAACCGCCTCCAGCCCGGCTGTGCGCGTCCCCGGGGCTGCGCTGTGGCCTTGCTGCCCGCTGACCTCAGGCGGGTGCCGTGTGCCGTCCTTTCCTGCGCAGCAGGGCCGCGGTTGCTCCCCGAGCAGCCGGGGAGACGACGCTGTCCGTGTTGCGCGGCGATGTCCCCGCAGTGCTGCGCGGGGTGGGTGCTGTGTGAAGCTGTGGGCTCTGCCCAACCTGGCGGTGTTTCCAGACGTCGAGCTGGGAACTGTGGGATGGAGAAGAGGAGCACTTAAGCGGGTCGCTGTGGGCTCTGGCTGCTGGCGCTGTGCTCTTCTCTCCGTGTCTTTGTGGTGCTGAGCCCTGCAGCAGCCGTGGCTCTGTTGCCCTCCGTTTGTGTGGCTGTGGGGCGCAGCTGTGGGTCAGGGCTGTTCCTACTCCCAGCCTCAGTGTCAGCCGGGTCTGGATTGCTCAGCACTGAGACCATGGGAACTGCAGGATGAAAGTGATTCCATTTTGGATCAGCCCTGTGGTCCATCTGATGGGAAATCCCAGCTCTGTCTGCTCAGCTGGGCTGGGAAGAGCAGGGATGCCGTCATCCCGACGGGTGGATCTCAGAGGAGGAACGGCACTGGGCAGCGGCAGCCCTTGTGGAGGATGGAACCCCCTCCTGCTGGATGCTCTCGGTCCCAGCACAGCCTGGAGGAGCAGCCGCAGCATCCCTGAGCACTTGGGTGACAGCCACAGGCACTTCCACTGCTCCAACGCGCGTTGGCGGCTGGAAGATGGAAAAAGAAAGAGAAATGTGTGAGCTGGAGGAGTCCGTGTGAGCTGCAGCCCTCGTCGGGTCGTTCTGCCCTCCTGCAGAGGAGGAGCACCGCTCAGTGCCCAGGGTGTGCATTTCCCCCATATTGTGGTGACCCTGGAGCTGAGGGTGTTGTCAGCCCTTGGGATGTTGGGTCGGGGTGAAGCAAAGGGCCCTCTGCTCCTGCAGCCTGCCCTGCAGTGCCGTGGAGCTGCTTTTCCTGCTGTCTGCAGGAGATGTTTTGGTTGGGAGCAAGGGAGCTGAAAGCTTTCTCTCTTCCTGCGTGAGCAGTGCTTGCAGCCCCACGGGGGGCTGACAGCCTCTTAACCCTCAGCAGCGCTGTGTGCTGCAGCAGGGGGGTGTGAGCAGGGGGGTGTGAGCAGGGGGGTGTGAGCAGGGGGGTGTGAGCAGGCCCCTGCATGGCCGTGTGCTGGGGGTGTTAGCCCAGATTTTGGCTATGGCTTTATATGGGCCTCACAGCATTGCTCGTGATTCCCCAGCAAAGTAAAGGAATCGATGTTCTAAGAGCACTAAATGAGCGTTGGCTTCTTGCCTTTGATGCCAGCTTCGAGCAGCAGCAGCAGACTTCCTGAGTGCTGGGGTTAAGAACACAGCTTTGAACGCACGCAGCGGCTGCACAGCGGGGCTGAGCGCTGCGGGGCTGCGTGTGCTGCTCTGATAGCAGCTCCGTGCCTCTGCCCCCCATGTCCCCCGTCTCCGCTGTCACACGGCAGCGCCGTCGCCATTTGGTGTCAGTGCGTTCTGGTCCCGAGCTGCTGAGCTGTGCTGAAGTGCAGGAGGTCGTGGGGAGGTGGCAGTGCGGTGCTGCCCGCTCCATCCGCGCGGTCACGAATTTGTTAAATCTGCAGAAGGCAGAGAGTGACACTTCAGAAAATGTGAGCAACAGGAATCCGCCGGCCCGGCCCGGAGCCACCGAACAAAGAGAGGTGTGTCCTCAACCACAGCTATTCCACCTGGAGACAACTGCAGGAATTGCTCTCACAAATAGCGTTCCGTAAGAGCCGATAAAACTATTTTGCCGGGGTCGTGTTTCCTTTTAGAAGGAAGGTTTTATTTCATAAGACAATATCATCATTGACTTCGTCTCCGGCGCCAGGGGGAACACAGGCCAGCGGAGGGCGAGAAGCTGGGCAGGGATGAAGCAAAAAATCCTTCACCTGCCAAAGGAGCAGAGGAGCAGAGCCCTGCGCTGAGAGCTGCGCTGCCCCGGGGCGAGGAGCTGCGTGGTGCTGACGGCCTGGGCTCCGGCTGCAGCAGGAACTAATGTGAAACCCTCCTGGTTATGTATTGCTGTTAATGATTGGGGATCTCGAGCGGGGGTTTTGTGTCACCTTTGCCTCTCTGAGCTTTGCTTCCCCATTAAGGGAACAAGGGCTGAATTCCTTTCTCATTCAGGCAGCGCGGCTCCCGCTCTGTTTGCTCGGGGATGCAGTCAGAGTGGGGACTGATCCTTCCCTGTGGGGCACAGGGGGGTCTCTGCCCCACGGGACGTGGGCTGCCCGCCTGGCGGAGCGAGTGTGTGACCACAGCAGGATTGGGTGTGCAGCGATGACGAGATCTGTACCTCGCTGTCCATCTCCCTGCCCCTCCACCCCGCTCTTGTCGGTGGGGCTGGCTCTGACCTTGGCTCTGCTCCCTGCCGGAGCCCCTGGAGCACTGTGGCTGCTCAGTAGGAGTTGGGTGCTGGAGCAACAGGGAAGTGTCTGCCTGTATCTGGGGCAGTGCTGCAGGCTCCAGCCCCCTCTTTTTTGCAGGGAGAGAAGTGAAAATGCTTTTCTTCAAGAAGTGTTTGGTGAAGCTGTGTCACGGCGGAGGGGGAAGCATGCAGTGCAGGGTCTGCGTATCTACTTTGAAGCAGCAGTGCCAGGATGTGGGGTCACCCCGCATTGCTGAGCAGGGAGCTCTGACTCTTGCTCGTGTGCCCTTGTCCTGGTTTAGTCCCAGGGCTGGGTGCTGCCACGATGGGCCGCGCTGATGCAGCACCACGGGATCAGGCTCTGCCAACCACACGCTGGTGGGAACCCGAGCAACGTTAATTCCACTGCAGAGAAGGAGGCTGAAGTCCAACGGTGAACTCATTGTGCATCACCTCGGGAGGTCGGCACGGGGCGTCCGGCTGATAATTTTTTTACATCACCTCCATAGTTGTAGTGCTGCGCCTTCACCACGAAACCATCCTTCCTATTTATCCGCGCCTTCGCTGAATCACCAAAGGAACATAAACACTGCCGGTGGGAATTGCCCACCCTCTGACCAGCTGACCCCTCCCTGCCCTCAGAGCGTTTAATTTTCTCATTAAAGCCAGAAGGGAGAGCTGCACTTCACACAGGCGGGCTGCTCGCCGTGCCCACGCGTTTCGCAGCCGCCCGGCTCCGGGCCTGTCCGTGCAGAACCGCCGCTCTGCAGGAGCGCGGCCGGAGAGCCGCCCCGAGGCCGCGGGGTTGGGATCGGCCGGGCAGGGAGCGGGGCTGCGGCGACGTCCTCGTGAGGCCGGCTGGGCTCCGGCCGCAGCTTCGGGCGGCAGGCGCTCGGAACTTCATCGCCTTGCCGCCCCCGGGGGAGGGCGGGGTGGGATGCGCCCTTGGGGCCGCGGCTCCCGGGACCCCCCCACCCCGGCCGTTTCTCCCACAGAGCCGGACTGCGCTCGGGACACGCAGAAATTGTTGCGGGCTCAACTCGGCGTTGCCAACTCGTGAGCTGGGGCGGCCGCGGCCGCTGTGCCGATAGAACGAACGGCGGACAGCAGAACGCAGAGAGCGGAGCGGGGCCTTAAACCCCGTCCCTGCGCTCCCACCCACAGCATCCACCTCGATCCGGGGCTGGGAGGGCCGCTGGGCGCTCCCGGGAGGCCACTCCTCTCCTCCTGTGCCATTGGCTCCGGCACAGCCGGCTGCGAGCTGGGCTCCCGCAGCGATGGGAGCGGGCGGCCGGGAGCCCTGCGCCGCGGGCCCCCCCGGCAGCCCCCTCAGCACCGCCATGTAGGGCCGCGGCGTCCTCCGCCCGGAGGCGGTGGAGGCTGAGGTCGGAGCCATGGGCAACGCGCACCGCAAGAGGAGTCCCGCGGGCTCCCCCTGGCCGTGGGGTCGGGCTGGGAAGCCGAGGGCAGGTAGGAGCTGGGGGGACGCGTCGGCGGCTGGGTCCGTGGCCTTGGGGGCTGTACGGGGAGAGCCGGGGGAGCAGACTGGGAGAGAGCATGGGGACCGGGTGGCTCGCTGCGTAGCTGGGGGCACTCGCTCCGTCGCAGCTTTATGCTCTGGGGGTGCAGTTCAGAAGACTGGAGAAGCAGAGGGAGCTCAGCTCTTGATCCGAGGGAGGGTCCCGTGTGAATTGGATGCGTATATGGGGTTATCAGACCCTTGGGTCCCCGCCGGCCCCCTGCTTGGTCCTGTCAGACCGGGACAGTGCGAGCAGTGAGGCTGCTGACCCGTCCTGCTGATGTTAAGCTGCTTCCCTGCCCCCTGCGTGTGGTGGGGAGGGGATCTGACTGTGCTCCTGGCTTGGCACAGGTGTGGTTGGTGGGACTGAGGTGGCATTAAGGGCTGTTTGGTGGCTTGTCTGCGCTCCCTGCGTGCTGAGACCCCTTCCTGTGGTGTGTGCAGCTCTGGTGTCTTTTGGTGCCTGTCCCCAGCACCACCACATCCTGCCCTGCTCAGAGCCAGCACTTGGGCTCTGCTGCCAACTCTGCCGGCATCCCAGTGTCCCTCTTGTCGCAAGGCAAACATGTCACAGCCTGGATTCAGCTCCCTGCTGGGCTCAGGGCGCAAGAAAGCCGTGTGAAACTGTGAGGTGTGGTTCAGAGGTGACCTGCAGAGCACGGCAGGCAGCCAGAAGGCTCAGCCCTGCGGGGACTCTGCAGGTCCCATTTGTCCCTGGAGCACAGGGACAGGTTGGGGTTTGCAAAGTGGGCAGCTCTGGGAAGGCCCATGGTGCGTTCTCAGCCTCATAACAGGGGTAAAAGGGGTGTAACATCTGTAACAAAGCCTCCATTTATCCACACCATCAATTACCTGTTGAAATCGAATGGGTATTAAGCAAAGCAAACAAGTCCTAAAGAGTCAGCTGGGAAGTCCCTTTCCCTAAGATTTGGTGGGGAAGCGAAGCGAGCACCTCCTGCCCTGCAGGCTCCTCCTGGCCCCTCTCCCTGCAGTCTCCTCTCCATCAAACCATTGGGGCTGGTCCCACTGGGGACAGGTCCCCTGCTCCGTGCCAGCCCTGTGCTGCCCCGTGAGGGGCTCTGAGCAGCTCCTGGTCCCGCTGGTCCAATCCCCCAGGCTGGGGTATTTCTCTCCCAGAAGGAAGCTTCCTGCCAGCCTGGCTGCTTTGCCAACGCCGTGCCTTGCTCCAGAGGTTGCACTCAGTGTTCCCACAGGCCTGGGGTTGCAGGTTGGAGACTTCAGGTTGGCTGCACCATGATGGCGTGAGCAGATGGGCCCAAAATGTGCACAGTGGGTGCAGCACCGCCAGGCAGATGCTGGGATGGGTGAGGAGGGCTGAAGGGCACGGGGTGGAAGGCGCTGAGAAAACATGGGGCAAGTTCTGTTTGTTCTCTGCCACCGCTCCATGGCAACGGCGCGGCGGCCACAAAGCCAAAGAATTTGCATTGTGTCGCTTCAGCATTTCGGAGGGCGCAGCTGGGATCACGGGCTGGGGGCAGGGTGCCGGCCCCGCTCCCTGCCATGGCGATGCCCACTCCTCCTGCCCTGACCAGGCCCCAGAGATCCTGGACTTCGGGTCTGAGGATCACTGCGTATCACTGGTGGTGAGACCAGCAGCATCCCGCGGTTCCCATCTCCGGCTGCTCGGCCCCATCGCCATCCTCTGGTTCTCCTGGGGTGGGCTGGTGTGGCTGGGGCTGGGTGCACTTCCTGCTGCTGCTCGGCTCTGCGGGAGTTTTGCTTGGCCGGCCATGTGCTTTCTCAGAGTATTTGCAGGCGCTCCTCCCTGGACCTGCTGGCCGCTGCTGTGTGACCTCTCTGTCCTGGGGTGTGTTGTTTCTCCCCTCCCATAGGGTTCATTCTCTTCCAGCCGCTCCAGACCCGGTGCCCCGGCTGCGGGGCGTTCAGGAGCAGGCAGGCAGCGCCCAGCCATGTGGCTGCCCAATGCCTTTTGATCTCAAAGAGCAGGAGCTGTGCCAGGAGGGGCTGGCAGGAGGCTGAGCTGCCCACGACCTTCTCCCTGCCATGGTGTGAGGGGCACCGCATCCTCAGCCTGAGCAGCCCAGCCCTGCTCATCCTACGTCTCTCTCCCCGTGCCAGAGTAGGGGATGGATGTTCCTCTGGGTGCATCCCCTCTGCTCCTCTCTGGGCTCCTTACGGCAGGAGCTGTGTGGGGAAGGTCCCTGGCAGTCCTTGAGTACCATGGAGACCGAAGCCTCTTATCTGCTCCTTATCAGGACAGCCCCGCCAGGCCCTGCTGAGTCAGGGTGCAGGAACGTGGCACCCGGCCAGGCTGCGCCCAGCAGAAGCGAGGTGCTGAGCAGCCAGCTGGGCCGAGGGAGCTGCAGGTCCTGCTGCTGGGAGCCCTCAGTGCTGCTGCGTGTAAAGGAACCTGCAGGGTCTTGTCTCTAATCCTTTCCTGGATCTGCTCCCATGCGCAGCACAGGACCTGCTGTGACAGGCACGTCTGACATTTGCAGAGCGCCTTCGGTCCCTGCGAGCGCCGGGCACGATGGCAGCGTGGTGGGGATGGAGCGGGCAGCGAGCAGCCTGTGCGGCGCTGGGAAGGGTGCATGGGAGCAGGAGGACAGGAGCTGAGTGCAGGCAGAGCGGCGCTAACAGAGCTCTGGACTTTGGCACCGCTCGGCGTGGCTCTCCGGGCAGGGAGGTGACAGCGGAGTGCCCGCAGCCGGGGGCTGCCACGCGTAGGGCTCAGCCCCAGCCCTCCCTTCGCCTGCTGTCGCCCGCGCTCTGTCTGGGCCATTCCCGCCCGGATCCGTCCCGGCTCTGACTGTGTTTACCTTCAAACCTGTTTGGTGGCTTCTCAGGAGGGGCCGAGCGCAGGTGGGGACGCAGCAGGAGGCCCCGTGCAATGGGCTGCGAGGGCGCTGCACTGCCTGCGAGCTGTACGGGGCCAGGGATGGAGCAGCCCAGGAGGGACCGCGGCTTCCCGGTGCGTTGTGTGACCAGAGCACAGACTGTCCCCATTTCATTGCTGTGCTCCTGCCTGACAGCAGCTGTGGACCACAGCCCCCCCGGTGGGGTTTCCCCTCCCCTCCCATCCCCACCTGATTCTCTGTGGCCATCCACTTTCCCGGGGCACTCGTAGTTTTCTGCACCATAACTGAAAGGAAGAAAAAGATTCTTGTTTGTTTTCTCATTCAAAATTAATTTTATTTCTGTCTCTGCATGGGATTGTCTCTGAGAACAGAACCAGCAGTGCTGTTCGGGTCGTGTTTATTTACTTTGCAGAGATGTTTTCCTGGCTGGAAGATCAGCCCTGGAGCAAGGAGCAGGGCTGGCTGTAGCCCTGCGATAGCACTGCGGGGCAGCCAGGGGCCATGTGGCCAAAGCCACCATCAATATTATTGTGCTCTTGTCCTGCATTAAGACAGCTCAGTCCCAGTGTGCAGACCCCATGCAGAGAGTCGGGGCAGCAGCAAGGGTGGGGAGCTCCTGCAGCCCTCTCGGCACAGAGCACTGTGCTGTCCCTGAGCAGCAGCCATATTTGCACACCTGGGCATCACCATTTGGTGCCCGCGAGGACCGTTTGATGCCCTATGGTGCAGAAGGTCCCCAGTGTCACCCAGAAGTGAAGGCAGCATCTTCTCCTGTTGCTCCGCTGGGACCTCGCAGCCCCCATGCCAGCTCCCCTGCTCCTCCTCCCCATTTTTCCCCGATGAGTCAGTGGTGCCGGGCGGGCGCTGCCTGTTCCCTGCCGCAGGACCCAAAGGCAAGTCAGGGCAGTGCTGTGCAGGCAGCGATGGATGCACACACCTGGGGGTAGTGGCCCAGCCCGCTGCTCACTGGAGGTGCAGGCGCAGCGTGGAGCACGGAGCCAGTGCTCACCCCTTAGCCAGGCAGTGAGGCTTTCTCTCCCTGGCTCACCCCAATGAGAGAGCCCCTGCAATGGGGCCAGCACCATCTCCTTGCGGCATCCTCAGCTGCGTGGATCCAGCTGTGCTCCTTTGGGGTCTCAGCTCTGGTCTCTCCCTCCAGAACATCAGCAGTGCTTTGCCTGTTGGACACGAGGTCCTGAACAGGGAAATCATCCTTGGGGCCGTCCTACCTGTCCTGGGCAGGAACCGGTCCTCCTGCTGCGGGATGCGGCTGCCACGTGCACATGAGGCACGTGTGTGCCAGGTTGGAGCAGGAGAGCCTGGAGGGGACGGGTCGATCCAGGGCGCGTCACAAGGAATGGGTGAGGGATGGGATGGGATGGGATGCCAGCTCTGGGCAGGCGTGTTGCTGCCAGTGTGGGCCGCAGCTGCAGCCTCTGCTGTGGGATCCCCGTGTGCTGGGCTGCGGCTCCATCCTTTGCTGCCATGGATACTGAACCTTTCCTGCAGCGCAGCGACGCACTGCCCGCAGAGCAGAGGGCAGCGCTTGGTGCAGCACGTGCCGCCTGCTTTGTGCACCCTCAGCCCTTTCATTTTGGCCCTTTTCCATTTGCACTGTGAAAAGAGCTGGGAGTGGCTGCCTGTGGCTGCCGGCACCTTCTGGGTGAGCGCGTGGGCAGCGGGGCTGATCCTGCCCTGCTGTGGGGGTAGGTGTGCAGGAACTGCAGGGAGCTCTGCACGTTTGCTGGAGGAGATGCAGAGGAGGCTGCACCACCAGGCCGGGGCTGTGCCCGTAGTGCCGTCCCTCTGCGCCCTGGGTAACTGCTCTGCCCGCAGCCAGCCCCGTGTTTGGCTGCAGCAAGCCGGTTGCGCAGCCCATGGGGAGCTGCTCCTGCAGAGGAAGAAGGCTTTGCCCCACCGGGATGGTGCTGCTGGTGCAGTGTGCAGGATGGATGTGTGCTGCTGGTGGGGCCCCAAGTGACACCGGTGCTTGTTTGGTAGGGTCAGCACTGTGCTGGTGCAAAGCTCAGCGCTCACCTCCTCACGCGGTGCCCCGGGTGCTGCTCCCCTTCACGCCTGGCTGGAGGGCCTTCCTGGATGGCCTTCCTTCAGCGTGGGGGGGTTAAGGAGGGGTCTGGGGGGGCCGCCGGCCACTCCCTGCAGCAGGGCAGCATGCTGTGCAGTGGGGCAGCCCGACAGCGGGTGCAGGGGTGCACAGAGAGGTGTGGGTGCTCCCTGCCTCCACCTCTGCCTGCGGTTCTCTCCCCTCGTGCGTGGGCACTGCGGCTGCCAACCCCCATTCCCCCTCCCCCCTCCACCTGCCCAGCGGCTGGAGCTACTGGTTAGACTGGTCTGAAGCCCGGTTATCCCCCAGTGCCACAGGCTGACTGTGACACTGCCGTGCTGGGGGACACGGTGGGGACGTGAGGGCACAGGCCCTAGCTGCCAAGCTGCAGTACGTCCCAAGGGTTGATGCCTGGGGGCGAAATGCCTCCCACTCCTCCCAGTTGAGCACACTGCTGTGAAGGCCAGCACGCCGGTTTGCAGGGCTGCTGTGTCCGGTGGGGACCAGTCGTGGTTGATGTGGATGATGCGGGGGGATTCGCCCCTGAGCACAGGAATTTGGGGGGAATTCTCTGCGCTCAGCCCCACACCAGGCAGGGTGCGTCCCCGCACGCTTCGTGCAGAAGGGGAGGGAGGGCCGGGGGCGAGCGGGAGGCCAGAGGAGGGGCCCCGCTCTCCTCCTCCCAGCACCGGGAGCGCGCTGGGAGCAGCCGGGCTGTCCCCTCCTGCCGCCGCGCATCCCCCCCCCGGCTCCGGCCTCTCCCCGCGCAGCCGCTCCGCCGGCCGAGCATCCTCCCGCCGGGCATCCTGCAGCCGGGTCCTGCGGCACGGACGAGCGCGGGGAGGAAGAGCTGCGGTCTCAGCATCCGCCCCCCGGCGCGATCGGCGGCGGCGGAGCCTCGGCTGGGGGCGGCGGAGCCCCCTTCCCGCGGGGAGCAGACCCTTCTCCTGGCCACCATGGTGGTTTTCATGGGCAGGAACCTCTCCTCGCTTCTGGCTTTCTTCAAGAAGAAGGGTGAGTGGAGATGCGGAGGAGGAGGGAGGGAGAAGCGCTTCGCTTGTCCTTACACAACCCCGGAGTGCCCCGACCCCCGCGTGCCTCGGGGGTCCCTGCAGCAGCTGCCGCCCCGAGGAGGGCAGCGAAGGTCGCCGGCCCCGTTTCACCGTGGGGACCGCGAGGCACGGCTCGGTGCTCCGCACACGCCGGAAAGCAGCCGAGCCCACGCGGGTGGGGATCAAGCGAGGGGCTGCCGGCGGTGGGGAGGGCATTTCTTAGGGGAGGGGCGGTGCGATGGGGTTGTGGTTGCCTCGCGTCCCTGCACCGGCATGGGGGTCCCTGAAGACCCACCAATGCGCTTCGCACCCAGCCAAGCCTTTGGGTGTTGTGGGTGCTGGTGGAGGCAGCTGGCTTGGCTGGGCGGCGCGGCTCCATTGTTCAGGGCTGCTCTTTGTGTGCCGGAGCTTCGAGCGCGGCTGGGGCCGCCTGTGAGCCGTGCTGGGGACAGGGCCTGGGTGTGACAAGGCAGCGGCTGTCCCAGTTGGTGGTGGATGCCGAGCAGTGCGTGCCTGCATCCCAGCGGTGTTTCCCTCCAGCCCTGCCGCCTCCTGTTGTCTCCTTTCCCTTCCCTTCCCTTCCCCTCCCTTCCCCTCCCTGCTTGAAGTTGTTTTTTTCCAGGCAGGAAGAGCTGGAGGCTCTGGAGGGTGGACGGAGCTATGCCCATGTCCCCTGTCCACTCGGGACCAAAGCTGTGGGTGGGTGCCAGCCATGGGCACCACTGGGTGCTGGGAAGATGGGGCTGTGAGATGGGTGTGCATGGCCCTGTGCTGGCCGTGGCGTGGCACCTGGAGCTCTGCCACCTGGTGTGGCTGTGGAGGGGGGACAGCAGCCTTAGGGTCCCCTGGGGACTGTGTCATGGTTTACATATTCTGTACCAGCTTGGGGGTGAGTCCCTGCTCCCTGGGGTTCTTTGCAAGGCCTTGAGATGATGCAGTCCTATAGAAGGAAAGGTCTTTTTGTCTTTCTGTCCATATTTGCCCCTTCGAGCATCCTGCGGCCCCCACAGCACGCAGCTTTGTTGCCCTCCAGTGAAGGTGCTGGGCGGAGGGCAGCGCCGTGCCCCAGCTCTGTGCTGGCTGCGGGGGGAAAACGCTGCATCTCTCACAGCGCAGACAGCCTGACTCCATCTGATCGATCGGGCAGCGCTGGAGGGACGAGGCCGGTCCCGTGCTCTGAGCTCGTGGGCAGACTGCATCCCGCCTGGCTGCAGGGCCGGGGGCTGCTCACGTGCAGGGGGCTGGTGGGTGACCCCTCTGCTTTTGCAGGTGCCGCCAAGACCGAGAACGACAGGCGGCTGAGCGTGCAGTACAAACCAGGTGATGAGTGCCCCGACAACGTCTTCTTCCCCAGCACGCGGCCACCACACCTGGAGGAGCTGCACAACCAGGCCCGCGAGGGGCTCAAATCCCTGCAGCACCAAGGTGGGCACTGCCGGCTCTGAGGGTCCCCCAGGGCTGCAGGGTGGTGTCCCCAGTGCCCCGGGCAGCTGGCTGGCCTGCCTGTGTGGGCGGTGCTGTGGAGAGTGACCAGAGTCCAGCACTGGGGGTGGCACCAGTGCTACAGCCCCGCTGCCCTGGGGGGCACTGGCTGTGCTGCTGGGCTCAGCAGTGCAGACTGACCCCCTTCCTTCTTCCTGCAGAGAAGCAGAAGCAGACCAAAAGTGCCTGGGACCAAGGGGACACCAACAGCCTCCAGGTGAGCATGGGAGCTCCGTCCAGCCATGCTTGGGGCTCTGTGGGGGGTAAGGTGAGTGAGGCAGCCCCCCTACACCCTGCACAGGGCAGAGGACAACGCTGTAGCCCAGAGGAGGCAGGGATGTGGCTGAGGCTGGGGCTGCAGGACCGGGAGAGGGGGGTTGCGGGGCAGGAATGGGCTGTGTCCCTCTCAGTGTTGTCCCATTTGTCCCATGACGAGGCTCTGTCCCTGTCCTCAACGCCAGTGTGTCATGCCTTGCCTCACGTGGCTCTGCCTATGGCCCCCCACCATGCCTATGTCCTTCTGACCCCCCTGTCTGCCCCACTGGTGTCCCCTGGCAGTGCTGAGTGAGGCAAGGAGGTGGGACGGTATGACAGGGACCGCTGGCCACATCCAGCCCCATGGTGGGGCCCCTCCCTGGCTGCTGATGGACGAGAAACTCCCACTCTCTTGGCTGAGCTGGAGTTTGCTGCTTCCCTGGGCTCTGACCCCGCTCCCAGCGCCTCACCCACGTGTATTTGCTTAAACTGCTGCCTCCCTTTGGCTCTCGGCCACCTTAACCCCTTAGAAGCAGGCGGTGAGGGCTTGGGGAGGAGATTCACAGGGCTGTGTCTTGTCCTGACTTCTGGGAGATGCTTTGGAGGGGTGAGGGGGGCACAGAAGGCCCTGCTCATTTTGAGGCTGTGAACCCAGTGTATGCCATGTTTCCCCTTGCATTGCCACCCCATAGCCTGCCCCAGCCCCGGGGTGTTTTTGGCTTAGTGGTGATGAGGTTGATGCTTCCCTCTGGTGCGGGGACGGGACGGTGCTGACCCCTCTGCCCTGCTGGACCTGGCTCGTCTGTTCTCTGGGGTCTGCAGGACTGTGTGGGGTCCCTGGGGCTGTTCCCAGCCCCGCTCCTAGTGGGAGGACTCTGGCTGCTGGTGTGGCTGACTCAGCCTTTGGCCCTCAGAGTAGCTTTTGTCTGGGCTGTGGAGTCAGTTCGCAACAGAGAAGGGGCCTGGAGGGGACAGGGCCGCTCCTTCCCTGCAGCCTGGGGTCCATCTGAGCCCACTGTGTGTCCCCACAGTCCTGTGCGTTGTCGGAGGATGACAGTGTGTCCTTACGGAGCCGGGCAGCCTCCTGCATCACCGACAGCGCCTCTGAGGACGCCCTCTCCATCCGCTCTGAGATGATCCAGCGGAAAGGTGCCGGGCTGTGGGGCCAGGGGCCAAGCGGGTGCGAGGGGTTGGGGAGCGTGGCAGGAATCTCTGGGGCTTTCAGGCTCAGAGCTTGCATGGCCACGAGCCAGCGCAGGGATCTGGGGGCCTTTGGAGGAAAGAGCAGCTCTAGCTGAGTCAGAGGCTGCCACGGGTTCTGGGATGGAGCTGGGTGAGGGGACAGACAGGCACACAGTGTCTCCTCCCTGCTTGGCTGCGGATGCTCCCTGGGCCGTGCCGGGTGTGTGAGCAGCAGCTGGTACTGGACTGCAGACATCGGGGACGCATGGCCCAGGGCTCATGTCACACCAGCTGGACTCACTCACTCCTTTCACAGGTTCCACATTCCGACCACACGATTCCTTCTCCAAATCTTCAGAGAAGGCTGGCAGGAAGAGGAAAGAGAGGAGGACAACAGTGCTGGGCATCCCCCAGCACGTCCAGAAGGAGCTGGGTAAGTGCATGAGCGAAGAGTTGTTGTAGGGTTCAGTCCCATCCCTGGAGCTCTGTTTATCTCAGTGGGGTGCATCTGCCTTGAGATCACAGCTGGCTCACTTCTCCCTGCTCCCAGGTCTCAGGAACAGCCGGGAGATCAGGGAACGTCCCACAGATGGGCACGTGGGCAGCCGGGCACCGCAGCCCCTGCTGAACGGCGGCCAGGTCTCCGGTGACGCCATCCGTATTCCCACCATCGATGGGAACCTGCCACCACTGGACGTTCCCAGGGGTGCCCGTGTGCGCCTGGGAGCCTTGGAGGAAACAGACACGGCCCTGCAGAAGCACATTGACCGGGTTTACTATGATGACACGTTGCTGGGAAGGAAAACGTCAGCCAAGCTGTCGCCCATGGTGAGGCCGAAGTCGTTGGCCGTGCCAGGCATGACCACCAGCGCCAGCCCCCCGGATCTGCTGAGCCCCGTCATGTCCATCTCACCTCAGGGCACCTACATGTCCAAGATCATCCCCAACGCCATCCTGCCACCTATGGTGGACGTGGTGGCCCTGACGAGGAGCAGCGTGCGGACATTGAGCCGCTGCAGCCTGGTGTCGTCCAGCCCGGCCTCGGTGCGCTCTCTCACCCGTTTCTCAGAGCGCAGCACCCGCAGCCGTGAGCCCTCTTCCTCCAGCGACAACTGGAGCCACTCGCAGTCCACCGAGACCATTGTCTCCAATAGCTCCACCATCTCCTCGCAGGGCGGCTCCGACCGCCGGCAGGCTGAGGCTGGGCTGTGCAGCGAAGCCGACACCGCGCGACGCTCTGACACCGATCAGATCAGTGTGTACAGCTCTGCCAGCTTTGCCAGCGCCTGCTCCAAGCCTGCCGTGGCTGCAGTGCGCACAGCACACGGGCTGCTGGCCGTGGGGCCTCGCAGTGTGGGCGGCAGCAGCGGCCGCACATCCCCCGCCTTCAGCACCAGCAGCCAGGCTGAGGGCTCGGACACGGGCAGCCTGGCGAGCGAGCGCTCCTCGGCACGCAGCGTCTCCCTCAGGAAGATGAAGAAGCCCCCGGCACCCCCTCGCAGGACATTCTCGCTGTACCAAAAGGCGGAGGGGGAGCACAAGGTGCTGGGGCTGCCCCCCAAGCCCAACCGGCGGCCACAGCAGGCGAGCGATGTGCCCTGGTCCCCGCACCCTGAGCCCTTCAGCCCGACGGTTGAGGATGAAGTCTTCTCCTCGCTGTCGCTGAGTGAGACCAGCAGCGTCCGCTCTGAGAGCTTGGCTGGGACCAACTCCCCCAAGACCTCACGGGGCAGCCCTGGTGAGCGGGGAATAACGGTGGTGCTGAGGGAACCCTCAGCTCAGCCCAAGTGGAGCTGCCCGGATGGCTCTGACCGCACCATGTCACCCTCCAGTGGATATTCCAGCCAGAGCGGGACGCCCACACTGCCTACCAAGGGGCTGGGACCCCCGGCCGCATCCCCAGGCAGGGTCCAGCCCCAGAAGCCGGACCGGGTCTGCTCCTTACAGTCCCCCGCGCTGTCCGTCTCCTCCTCCCTCACCTCTATCTCCTCCTCTGCCTCAGACCCAGTGCCCTCTGAGACACCGCACTGCGTGCAAAGCCGTTCGGATAGGTTTGTCATCCCGCCGCATCCCAAGGTGCCCGCTCCCTTTTCCCCTCCGCCCACCAAGCCCCAGATACCTACTGCCCCCGCCGGCCCTCTCACCCCTTCACTGGACCCGTTGGTGCCCAGCGCCGCAGGGCAGGAGCCCTCCACCAAACCCAGCACCAAATCACCACCGCCATCACCACCGCCCGCCTACCACCCGCCTCCTCCACCGGCCAAGAAGGCAGAGGTGAGCCCCGAAACTGCCTGCGAGGCCCCCACGGAGGCTACCTGGCCCCCACCGCCCCCCCCGGCCCCTGAGGAGCACGACATGTCCATGGCAGACTTCCCCCCTCCAGACGAAGCCTGTTTCTCCAGCCTGCCCCCGCCTGACGCCATGCTGACCCCAGCCGCAGGGCAGAACCACGCACCGAGCACAGCCGCATCTTCCTCCTCCTCAACCACCATCTCCTCGTGCGTCCAGCAGCAGGGCTCACCGCCATCCCCCGCCACGCCACTTCCCGGAGCCACCGCGCCGCCGCCCGAGGCCACCGTGCCCCCACCGCCACCTCTGCCGCCGCCATCAGCTCCCGCTTTACCGCCCCAGATCTGCCTTAAGAAGGCGGCGAACGGCTCCCGGGCAGACAGCAAGAAGGAGCCAGCATCGCGCAGCAAGAGCGGCCCGGTGCCCAAGGAGGACGCCAGCCTGCCCATCGTCACACCCTCCCTGCTGCAGATGGTGCGGCTGCGCTCCGTCAGCGTGGAGCCGCCCGCTGTGGCCGAGGAGCGCGCGGTGCCGCAGAAGCCCATCCGCCGGGCCCTGTCCACGCGGCAGCCCAATTCTGCCAAAGATGCGGTGCCTTCAAACCCGCTCCGTGCTGCTGTGCACCTCAGGGCCTCCGCTGCGTCCTCCGGTGAGGCTTCCGGGCTGGCCGCAAAACCCCCGGGCGGCAAAGCGGCTCCTCCTGGCCTGGAGGCGCCTGCCGGCGATGGGCAGCTGTCCCCCAGGCACAAATCCCCCACCTCCACCGCCAGCTTCATCTTCGCCAAAAGCACCAAGAAGCTGGTGATCGAGACACCCTCATCCCCTGAGGCACAGGCCGACCTGAAGAGGAACTTGGTCACCGAGCTGATGAATTTCTCCGGGCAGCGCTCGGCAGCCCCGGCTGCTGCCCAGCAGGGCCCAGGCAAGACAGCAGCGCACCGAAAGCCTGGCAAAGTGCCCCCTCCTGTCGCCAAGAAGCCTTCGCTCGGCCTGGGGCCATCTCCATCACCCCTGAGCCCAAAGGCACCAGAGGCGCTGGGCTCCCCTGCGCCGGATGAGAAAGTCAAGGCAGTGGCAGTGGAGGAGGAGAGCAGAACCGGCAGTGAGCCTGTGGGAATGGCTGAGGGCAGAAGCGCCGCGGTTGCAGAGCCGCCGGCACAAGGTATGTGGAGCAGGAGGGCTGGGGGTGCTGGCCGAGCCCTCTGTGTGTGCTGGGGGCTCCTTAGCCAAAGGCTACGGCAATGCTGGGGGTGGTGCCCGAGCCATTGGCCAGAGCCAATGGAGCTGAGTGTGGATGCTCGTGGCCAGGGGACCCAGCGCAGCACTGGGGTTGCATTGGGGCTGCTGTGGGACACCAGGACAGCGCAGCAGGGGATAGGCCTGTGGGAGGCTGCGGTGCGGGAGCGGGTCCCTGATGGGCTCTTCCCTCTTGCCTTGCAGACAGACAGGGAGAGACAGCCTGAAGGACGGAGCTGCAGGACTGGTGCCCCCGCGGACAGGAATCCAAATCTCTCAGGGACCTGGGCAGGTCAACGGATGAGTGTGGAACTGGCAACTAACTTAACACAGGAAGCAAACAGCCTTAGCCTCCATGGCCTTGATGATATTTATGCAAAAATGGTGTTGGTTTCACTTTCCTAAGTACTACGGCTTTATTTTGCATTATTTTTTTTTACCGGACTCGAGGCCTGCACCCAGAGCCAGCGCTCCTCCCTGCTGCGCTGCCGCGTGGTTTGCGCGTGTGAGCAGAGCAGCTGCGCAGAGAGGAGGGCGAGGGGCTGCAGCCACGCAGGTGAGGACACGGGAAGAGGACAGCGCTGGACCCAACCTGCTCCCGGCCAGCTGGGCCTGTAAAGAATCAAAGCACTTTGGACAAAGGAACTGGAAAGCTTCGGCCACGGCCGCCCCTGGGAGGACTTGGGCAACAGAAGCAGCGTGAGACAGAGCCCCGGATGGGTGGAACGGCGCTGCAGCCCTGGAGAAAAGCACGAGGGGTCTCTGGGCTGGCACCGCTCCCTGCCTGCAGCTCACCCCGCTGCTGGGCACAGCCAGCTGGGAGCCGTGCGGCTGCAGCAGGAGCCCTGTGAGCTGCTGTTCGGGCCCTGGGCTGTGGGCTGGAGCCTTGATTTCTGTTTCTGTAAACTTTGGTCACATTTTGATTTCTTTGATTGTAAGAAAACAAAAAACAACAACAAAAAAACAAAACCAAACAACCCTCTGCCGCCAAGTAGCCCCTCAGAGCTCTGTACCTGGCTGGTAAAGATGATGACTGAAGCTCATTGCCTCCTGTGCTTCCTGGCTTTAGATCCTGGCTGCTGCCAACCTCAGCCTCACCGCATCTCAGTGCTGTGTAGCTCTGGGGCACACAAAGACCCCGGAGGGGCTGACTCCTGGCCTGTTGGTCCCCACAGAAGGAGAGAGCTTGGGCTCCATCTTTGGCAGCGCCTAAAACACAGGAGCAGGCATAGCCATCGCCCCCTGAACAGACGGACACACCCGGGTGCTGTCAGCTTGACATTTTATTTGGGTTTATGACAGACAGATGGTTCCCGAGTCAGTGTTTAAAGGCCTACCACCCCACCCTGCCCCAGCCTGCCACGGGCTCAGGTCAGACCTGGTGCGGCAGGGGGGTGCCCTGGGCTCCTGGCTCACAGGCAGCAGCCCCTGCCCCAGATGGGCTGTGCACGGAGCAGAGCAGAGCAGGGGACAGGAACTACCTGGCTGCCAGGCAGCTGTCCCCCACCCTGGTAGCAGCAACACAGGTTTGATCAGCAGCTTTCCCTTTCAACCCTTATGGCAGTGCCTGCACATGCTGTCCCAGAGATGGAACCAGCAAGCAGGTTTCTAGTCCATGGCACAATGGGGAGCGAGCCAGTGACCTCAGTGATGAGCCAGAGGACATGGGCACAAGAAATACAGGTCCCTTAGATGTGGTGCCACTGCCAGGCCCCACCTCTGGCCCACAGCAGAGGTACTGATGCAGGCTGAGTAGACCCAAGGCGAAGATGTTTGGGCCAGCTCTCCAGCAGCCTCTCACTGTTACAGTGCATGGGAGACTGCAAATTCAGGTCCAGAGCTGCCAGGTCCCAAAGGGCTAAGCCCCTGTTCAAGGTGCCGGGGAAGGAGATGGCAGAGACTGGGAAGGAGAGGCTGGATGGAGGGGTGGAGGGGCCAGGCAGGAGGTGTGAGCCGTGGCTCTGGTGCTTGTTAGCTGATGCTCCCCCCCTTCAGGCTTTTACACGAGATGCTCCCCAGCTTGGTCAGAAAGTTTCTCTCCTTCCATTGAGCGATGCAGTCCTCAGAGATGCGGAAATCAGCCTGGGGAGCAGAGCAGGGGAATGGGGTCAGGCCTGGGATGCACACAGGCTGCGGCTGCCTTGGATGCTGCCTGAAGGTTCACTGACCATGACACGGGCAGCAAGCAGGCAAACTCAAGTCACCCAGTGATGGGAACAGTGGCATCCACACGGCCGTCAGCATGCCCCTCTCAGTGCCTGAAGCTCCAGCCCTCAGCTCGACTGCTCTGTGCCATGGCCCAGCCCCAAGCACTGCCCCTCACCTGTAGCTTCTCAAACACCTTCTTCTTTGGCTTGAGCTCATCATCGGGTTCCCCGTCCTCGTAACCCTCCACGTAGACACGCTCCCCAGCACAGCACCCAGCAGGTGGGTCCAGGGGCTCCACCTGCCGTGGCTCTCCCACACTGCAGAGGAGTACACAGGAAGCAGAGTCACCCCCAGGCAGTGCCCACCTGCCCCTTGGCACTGCCGGGCTCTGAGGATCCAGACTGCACCCCTAGAGGGGACTGCCCCGATTCCCCTCTCACCTGGAGGCACACAGCACCATGCCCTGGGACTCCACGCCTCTCATCTTCTGGGGCTTGAGGTTACAAAGCAGCACCACGAGCCTGTCCTGCAGCTGCTCCTTAGGGACAAACTGCACCAGGCCGCTGACCACAGTGCGGGGCTCAGGCTCACCCACATCGATCTTCTCCACATACAGGCTGTCAGCATCTGGGTGCTGGCAAGTAAAAGCAAGGTAAGGAGCAGAGAAGGGGTCTAGGGTGACAAAAAAAAAAAAAAAGGGGGGGGGCAGACTCCTCCCCTTCACCTTTCCCCATACACTGAGTGCCCTTCTCACCCTGTGGGAAGGTTCTCCCCTCTTCCCATCGTGCCCGTACCTTTTCCACACTGATCACTTTGCCAACACGAATGTCCAGCCGAGATGGGACAACAGTCTCTGGCTCTGAGTTCTTGGTGCCTTTCTCTGCAGGCTCTACAGTGCAAAGGGAACAGTTGCACCATTCACCTTAAATGCTGGGAGCTGGCCAAGTCCTAGGGAGCACACAATGACCCCCACTTGCTGGACTTGGAGGCTCCTGAATTCCCTGTTTGTCTGCACACACCACAGCAGACCCTCCTCCACTTTGCTGTCCTCTCAGAGATGCCTTCTGCCATCTCTCACTGGAGCAGGCCAGCAGCACTGGCCTTTCCTCACCCTGCAAATGCTCTCCAAGAATGGCCCTGGAGAGACTCCCTCCTACCCGGCCCCGCATGGCCAGAGCCCCATTTTTTCCAGCAGCTCCTTACTTGCTTTGGATGGGTTGGGATATGCTGCGCTGGTCAACTTCTTCAGCTCCGGGCTGTTGAATTTCTCTCTGATGGGGTCAAGCAGTTTATTCAGGGCCACTTCCACAGAGTTCTTCAGGTCTCCAGGATGCACAACCTGTATCGTGACAAGCAGACAGGTCCCTGTGTCTTTCCCCCAGTGTGGATTTCCATCTCCCAGTGCTGCTCTGAGCCCTCCCAAAGTGCTCGTGGGAGCCTCAGGGACAAGGAAGGCGTTCAGTCCCTCACTGTACTCACCTGCTCAGCAAAGTCCTTCTCCAGAGCTTCATAGGCTGTGTATGTTTTGTTTCCTCCCCATTTTTCTTCTCGCAGAATCACAAACTCTGTGAGACACAGATTAAGGCTCAAATTAAGCCCAGGGGAGGCTCCCTTTGCTCAGCCAAATAAACCACCCCACTCTGGCCAAGAGCTAAGGGAGCTGCAGCAGAGCTGGCAAGAGGGTGTGCAGGGTGCAGTCAGTGTTAGGGATTGTATACTCCTGCCCCCTCCTTTTGCCTATAGGAAAAAGTGACCCCAACACCCGGTAGTGGGGAGCACTTCACCTGACTTGAGGGGAAAGAGGACGTGCTTAATGAAGGACAGGACACCATTGTTCTCCACATTCCCTGGCTCACAGAAAGCCTTCTTCAGCTTCTTCTTCACGTCTTCTTTGCGGTCCAGAAGGTCAATTTTTGAGTCCTGGAGGAAGAAATTTCCATAGCCCTTTTCTTGCCCAAAAGAAATAACTCATGCAGGTGTTGCTGCACCTTTTTCTTAGACCTCAGCATGAGTGAAGTGAGAAATTTCCATCTCTCAGGGTGCAGTCTCTCATCCCCAGCCACGAGCCCGTGCCCCTGCAAAGCCCCAACCACCATTCGAGAACCAACCTCTTCTGATGAGCTCATTTTGCTGCCTGTCAGACCGGGAACCATTGGATTCATCAAATGGATGCGCTTGGCATAGCCCAGGGAAGGAAGGTACTGGGAAAATGCAAGGAAATAAGTCATGGACAATGCTACTCTACATATCAGCTTTAATCCATGCTCCGTGTTTGCTCCTGGCTCCACATAACCTTGAGCATGGCAATGAGACCCAGAAAGCTATCATGGGTTCACATGGTCCTGACAGCCACTGCCCGGAACATGCGGCAGCCCTGCCTAGCACACCACAGCCCCGTGGACCACAAGCGCAGCAGCAGGAGCTGCTAAGAGCCCTGTGACACTAACTGAAATCACAGTGATGCTTCTCCCAGTGGATTAGTGAGACTCCGAGTCCCGCGCTGGAATCACAAGGGACTCAAACACCCCCATTCCTAACCTTCTCTGCAAAGGTGAATATCTTCCTTTGATCAACTCCACCAAACTGCGCATCGACCTTGAGGTATTCCTCATCCAGGGCCTGAGGAAAGACACAGACAGCCTTGAGCTTGGCCCCAGGACTCCATGTTCCAGCTCACTCAGCCTTTGGAGGCCCTGCCTGTGCTCCGGGATCGGCCCAGGCACAGTCCTGGCTTTGCCCAGCACCTCCTCAGCATATGTACTCTGCCAGGCAGCCTCAACACCCACCTGCAGGCCTGGGTAGAGCAAGCCGCTCAGCAGAGGGTGCTCCACCTGCTTCACCACCTCCGCTCCTGCCTTCTTCGCATCGTGCTGCGTCACCACAGATGACAGACGGTACACATCCAACGTGTACTCCCTATGGGAAGGGACAGCACAGTCAGCACCAGGCAGAGGCACAGCTGCATAAATATTGGTGCTGACCACTGAGAGCAGCCTGGAGGCACCTTCGCTTTATTCCCTGAATGACAGTGCCTGGGAGCAGGCTTGGGAATGACAGCAGAGCCCCAAACCAGCTTCTCCTTTGCACAGAGGACCAGCAGCTCAGAACTCACTTGCTGAGCTGGTAGTCCGTGCCTCGGACAAACTTCAGCTTTTCCAGGGGCACTCCAATGCTCTCCAGCATGGCTTTGATCACATTCTCATAATAGCGAGTGCGCAACTCCAGCAGCTCCCAGGGGGCCTTCATGTTGTCTAGATAAGCGTGGAGGTCAGCAAAGAGGATTGTCACCTGGTAAAGAGGGGACAGAGTCAGCACGGCCTGTCAGAAGACGCACAGCGCAGGGGGAACGCTGCCGGCCGGCCTCGCACCTCACAGCCAGCCTTCAGGAAGTCTGCGATCTTGGACATGGGCACGAAGTAGGCAACGTGCGGCTTGCCCGTGGTGGCGGTGCCCCAGTAGATCTTCACCTCCCGCTCCTTCAGGATGCCCATCAGCTTATCCTCACCCAGCACCTCCTGCGAGAGAAACCCGAGAGCGGCCGGGCTGAGGCGGACGAGGAGCCCCGAAACGAGGCCCGGCGGCGGGGCCCGGCCGCGGGCTGAGGCGGCGCTCCTATCGCCGTGCCCGGGGCCCGGCCCGCCCCATCCCTCAGCACGGGGCCCGGCCCGCGCCCCGGTACCTGCAGGTTGCGGGTGATGAGCTGGTACTTCTCCTGCGGGCCGGACGCGGTCTCCATGGCGGCGGGAAGGGATGCGACAGCGCTGCGCACAGCCCGGGCCGCCCGCCGCGCCTCACCCACCGCGCGCCGGTTGCATCAGCCCCGCTCGGCGCTCGCCGGCGTCTCTCTGACGTCACTTCCGCCCTCGGAGAGCCGAGCTGCCCGTGGGCCGCGTTCCGCCAATCCGGGGAGGGCGGGGCCGCGCTCCGCCAATCAGGAGGGGGCGGGGCGGGTCCGGCTGCACGTGCCGCTAAGATGGCGGCGGGTCGGGCCGTTAGTCCGTTACGGAACGTTTCCCGGGTGCCAGCGCACCCTGCGGCTCGGCACGGCGCTGTGGGGTTGGGGTACGGCAGTGAAGGAAGCGCCTCCTGCCCGCTAAGCCGTTCTGACAAACAGACGTTTGGTTCTTTAAGTCCTTTCTGGTTGGGAGCCCCGTCATCGCCGCCTCTGCGCTCGCTCCGGTTCTGCCGTGCCGCCCGCGGGCGCATTGCGCCGCTCGGGGCTGCCCTGCCTCGGCTGGTTTTATCCACGTGCAGTCGCTCTGGCTGCACCGATTCCTCTTATTTGGATGGGCTGATGAGGGGAAGCAGCAAAACCGGTGGTTTTTATTTCTGGAGTGGGCGATTTCCTCTTGAGAAAGCAATAAATAGAAAAGCGAAGGAAAGACAAAAAGTGTTCCTTCAATCTGATGTCGCAGAGGACAGAAAATGCCTTCCCCGAGCACAGCTGCTGCTGTGAGATTCCCAGCGCCCGAGGTTTGCGTCACCGTTCACTTTCTCAAAAATAACAGCAGGTTTTGTTTGTGGACGTTCTTAAGCTATTGAATTTTACAGGAAGGTTTTTATCTTCTGATCTATCCTTGTAACACTCGTTTTGTGTGAGCCTCTGAGTGACTCACGTGGAACAGTTCTTCCATTGCTTGGGTTTTTCCTAGGCTGGAGAACGCTGCTGGTTACTGAGCGTGGAGGTGAGGGCTGGGGAACAGTTCGGGCCCACGAGACTGGAATGCTGAAGGAGTGCTGGGTAACTCAAATGTCGGCTGGTGAGGGTTGTAATTAATGAATATTGGCTTCAGGTGTGAGTATGGCTGATCTATAGCAGGTTTGCAGGGGGTGGTATTGGACTGGGGCTCGTATTGGTCTTGCTGGTGAAGCCATAGGGTGTGCGAGAGAATGTAGGATGAGGGCTGGTTGTTGGTGTGTGCTGTTAAGAACCAGAAAAGACAGAGGTAATGAGGACCCGATGGTTACAGCAGTGAATAATTGACTTAGGAAAAGGTGTTTATTAGTTAATTCTTCTTGTATGAGAACAGCTTATATTCATTTGAACAGGTACTAAAGGAAGATATGAAATCAAGTTCTTAGAATTATGGAACAGCGTGGCTGTTCAGCCAGCAGTACCTCTCAGGATCTGAGCTAGTGAATTTAGAGACAGGCTGGTGTCAGAGATGCTGAAGTCTGCAGGATTGCTGGGTGTTCTGTGTCAGTGTGAGTCTCACCTAGCTAAGAGAATGGCTTTGTCTCCCTAAGTCTCAGCTAGTAATAGAGCCCTCCCAGTTACACTGCATCAGAAGTCTATTGGGTTCCCCAGGGCAGCTTCAGGTCTAAGAGTCAGTTAATAAAGCTGTACTGAATCGCTGCTGTATCACTCCATCAGGGGAACTGCTGCTCTTCCCCAGGCCATACCTGCTTTCGAGGATCCCCTCCTTTTCCAAATGATTCTGTCTGTGATGGCTTCATTGCCAGTTTTGTGTTGAAGACACAATGATGCAGCCACTCCTGTGGCTACAGCCAGGAGTTCTGGTGATGGTGAACCAAACAGCCCCTTGTTGGATGTGTCAGACACTGAATGAGGGTATTGTCCGTTCAATTGAGGAAGCGATCCAGGAAATCTTGGCAGATGATTGCTTGAAATATGAGTAGTGTGTAGCTAGAAAAAGCACTCAGCCAAAATATGTGTGGTGTCAGTGAAAAGGGCGTGAGCAGCAGCTGTACTGTCAGTCATCAGCGAAGATGCAAAGGTAGCATCAGATCAGAGGAACACGCTGACCTCTGTCGGTCCCAGTAACTGGAGTGGTGCTTGATTCTGATGCTGAGGAGCCTTTGAATCTCAGCCCAGTGGGTGAGATGTGGATCGGGCTCTGCAGGGTGACCTTTTGGAGAAAGCAGCAGTCATAAACGAGTACACAGCATATGGGCAGGCTGATGCTGGTAGCTCAGGAGCTGCATTCTCATGCTGTCTTCTGGATCCAGGAGCCAAGAGCTTTCCAAAGCAGTAAAGTGCTTGATGTTTCACCCCGTAAGATACTGTGAGAGGTAGGAAATACAGGGCTGGTCCAAATGAGAGGGAAGGAGGCTGGGAGTGCTGGGCAGGGCCGAACTGGGATGCGGTGTTGTGCGGGCAGCTGCGGCGCGGCTCCCGGCAGATGGCAGCAGCCGAGCAGCCCGGGTTCCGGCGGCTCCGTTCCCTGCGCTCACTGCAGCCGGGCTCTGAGCGCTGCCGTCCCTTCCGTGGCGTTGGGCATCACGGTAACATCTGCTCCTCTGGAAGCTCTGCGTGTTAATGGCGGCTGTGACTTGCTGGTTCCCTTGGTTGACGTTCTCTCCTTTACTTTCCTCTGTGTGCTATCTTTGCTGCTCTATTTCGAGAACTGTTTTTATTTTTGTATCTGTAAAACAATACAATGAAAAATTAATGTCTGCATTAACTCTGTGAGGTACTTTGCAGCCTTCTTCTGCATCCCAGTTTGCCAGACGTGCCCCCAGAATGAATGCCATCTGTTATTCTAAAGACAGAAGTAGCAGACGTGCCTCAGCAGGGAGCTGAAGCATCCCCAAAGGGTGCACACCCAGAAGGGGGGATCTGCAGATCCTACAGAACTTAAGTGTTGGGATAGTGGTCTGCTGCTAACACCCTCTACACTTGGCCACTCTCAGAGCTGTCAGCAGCAGAGGCTAAAAAGAAGGTGCTTGGAAAGAGCAGGGCTGGATAACTGCTGGAGAGCAGTGACAGGAGGGCTGAGCAGTAGAACTGAGGTGTTCTGGAGGGCAGAGTGTTCTGGCAGCTTACAGAAATGGCCACCCACTGTGTTCATTTCAGCTGTTCGTGGGCACAATAATTGTTGTTTCCTGAGAGTTATAAGGAGCTGACAGTTCTGTGGTTCGTTGTGTGGAAGCTGCACTTATCTGGGCAATGCGAGCAGCTGTGTAGCCACAGGGCTGCTTTCCAGTGTGTGGATACAGCATCAGTAATGCAGAGGGGGTTGTGAGGGGAGTTGAAACGGCCTGTTTTCTCTTCCTTTTAAATTAAAAATGCAAGACGTATGTTCTGAGTCACAGAAAATCAGGCGGAAGCTCCAAGTGAACAAAGCTGGTGAGCGAGATGGAGAACTGTTTTGCTGGGGAAGAACATGGTGTGTGATGCACACAACTTGGTTTTCCTATCGGTGCAAAGCTCTTGTGTGGCTGCAGGCCCAGAATTCAGCCTGACGCAGTGTGGGCTTCCCCACAGAGAAGCCTTCTGAGTGGGCTGACCTTGGCCCTGTGGGGTCCTTCTGTGCATCTGGACCTGCAGCCCTTTTGCCTGCATCGTTTGCAGGGCAGATGCAGAACGATCCCAGTAAGTTGTGCTAACCCGTGTTCTGGGTGCTCTCCCTCCTGTTCTCGTTCCTAGAGGGTATTAAATCGGAACGGATAAATTTATTTGTGGCTCCCCAAAGGAATCTGAATGCTGCTGAGGCTCCGTTGTAGCAGATGTAGAAATGAGATGTGATTTGAGCATCTGCTTGGAAATGGGTGGCTGAAGCTGAAAATTGACCACAAAAGATGCCTGCCAGCTGACCGTTTGTTAGCATTCGCACTTCATTATGGCCCTTCATTCAACAGTAAATAGAATCGTATCCTTCTTGATGAGATCCTCCTCAGCAATTCTGCTTGGTTCTCTATCAGTCTGCAGATTCAGTCAGGAGCACTGAGGCTGCTTTTATAACTGTGACACCTGGCACTGAACGTGAGCGCTCTGCTGCTCGTGTCCTCAACAGCCTATGGGCTGGATGGGCCTATTTTTAGAAGGGCAGGGGAAGGACAAACTAACAAACAGCATCCCTCTCTCTGAACGCAGACTACTCCCATTTTCCACCCAAACATCTGTGCTTTGGGAGGATTGCTTTCACAGCCATTCCCATTGCAGTTGTGCCTATGGGATGGAGCTGCACCGCCTGCTGCTCTGCACTTCTGCCCTTCAGAGCCATGCGTGGTACCTGCAGGCTGTGCTGGCTCTGTCTGACCTCCAGGTCTGATGGAGATTTCTAATGCTTCCCAATTTTATCAGACTTCTTGCAATCTGGGATGGACCGGATTTGTTATTTTCTTGAGTCAAAGAGAGAAGAGGAAGAAATACTTTATGAAGAGTCGCAGATGTCTGTGACCATCTGTCCCATTGGAACCACAAAGATCAAATACCTTTAGAAAACAAAATACCTTAAGTTTAAAGTGACAGGAAGGGGACAGAGGAGGAAGCATTGACCTGAGGTGGAAGTGAGATGGTCAGCAAAGAACTCGCAGGAGGATCCAGCCTGTGCTCCTTTTTCAGGAGTGAAACCACTGGCTGCGTTCTGACCTCGGAGATGTGTTGTGTAAGGATAACGATGGACATAAGGTCAGGAAATGGAAGCTTGATGAGCAGACTGTTCCAGGAGTTCCCTGCTCCTGGGAGGTCTTGGGCAGCATTGATCTGACAAGCCTTACGTGCGATCTTTTATTGTCCCTGCTCTTTGTAGGAAGCAAAGCGATGTGATTTGTTCTTCCCCTGCTGCCCTCCAGCTCTGACCCACGTTGTACAGACACACAGCGGCTGCACCTGATGGCAGCACTCAGCCCCTCCAAGTCTGGCTGTGACTCAGAACAGAAAGCAAAGGGCACCTCTGTGCAGGAAGGATAAGGATCTGCAAGGAGCAGGAGCTGTGTGACACTGAGTTTGCCTTCTGATGGCCGTCTCCATAGCCTCGTTTCTTCCTAAATAATGCATCCAGAAAAAGTGGATTTTCAAGAACGCATCAGAAACTTTCCCTACAAGTTTTTGTTCCCTTGGGCAAATGAGAGCCGATAGTGCAGCTTATGAAGGAGCCCTGGATTTGCTCTCAGAACGCTCTGTTCCCTGGGAAGGAAGATGTGTTACGTGGCCCTGTGACTCTCATCCATCACATGACTGCAGTGCAGCGTGGAGAGACCTTTGAGTTTCTCGGGACAAGGACACTCCGTGTTCTGTATGGAGAGCACCTTGAACGGCTCCAGCAAGGGCAGCGCTCCGGGGATTTGCCTCTCACTGGGCTGTGGGTCCTGTTGTGAGTGAGCAGGACAGCACGCCCTGCAGCGAGGTGGAGCTGTGGTGCTTTCCTACTTTGTGACACAATTTAAAGATTCTCCTCAACAGTCTCAATCTCCAGGGATTCACTGTATTGCACTCAGTCTGCCTGGCTGGTGGGGAGCCTTGAAGACTAGGAACAGCATTAAGAATCGGGCTGCTGTGGGATGTTTGGGCTCTCATTAATGCTTTGATGAACGGCAGATGCTCTCAGTGAGCTGCGCGTTCTGATGGATCAGGTTGGCAGCTCGGAGTGCCGGACCCCTGAGCAGAGGGGAACCCCCATCCAGCCTCACCCCGAGGTGTGGGGTTGGTGCCTATGGAGGAGGTGCTTTGTGCCTCTTACAGCTGCTGTCCAGTGGCACTTCATCTGTTAGTCTGAGGTGCTTTCAGTTCATTTTGAAAGAATTGTCAATTCAAAATATCTGGCATGAAAAAGAAAAACTTCACTCTTGGAATGGTTTCGGCTGAAGCATCGAAGTCGCCGTTGATGTTTGGTGCTCTGTGACCCCATCGCAACGGGGCCTGCAGGGAGCAGTGCGATCCAGGCACGACGTGGCTCTTCTCAGCTGTGACACCCAGCAATGTGGGCAGGTCTCTCCCCCCAGTTGTTGGCGTGAACCACTTGCTGTGCTGCTTTGGGAGCTGGCTGCTCGCCGGCTGTTCGTGCTGAGCAACTGCTGCAGGAACGCCCTGCTGTGCCTGGATGGGAAGGAAGGAGCAGAGTGGCTGCACAGCAGCCCTTCCCTGGCCGTGCAGCAGTGCCTGCAGGGCTCATCCTGGCCGCAGCTGCTGGTGTCACGTAGTGCTGGGGTGGGGGGCTGTGCTGCAGCCACGGAGCGATGGATGGAGGGCTGATGTGCTGGGGATGGGGGTGATGTGCTGGGGGTCCTGCTGGTGGGCATCCAGGAGCTCTGCACCCGCTGGTTTGATTTTAGATATCTCTTTGAGGCTGTGAAGAAGCAATGCACAGCAGTCGATGTTGATGTAAGCCTTCCATTAAAGCAGGCGTTCTGCCTCCAGTTCAGCCATGCTGCGTTAAGGCATTGCTCAGTGCCAGGTCTGGACGGTGGGATGACGTGCCTGTGTGCTCTGCCCAAGGTCTGCATCCTTGTGCCATGGGCTCGGCCAGGAGCAGTCCTCCTGATTGCTTTTGTCCTTTGTGACCGTGGATTTCATGCGAAGGAGCGCTGCCACGAAGCAGCTCCGTGCTCTGTAAAGGATTTAGGTTTGTGAGAGGCTTTGTTGAGGAAGATTTCATTCTTTGATGCTTGCAGCTGTGATTCATATAAACTGCAGATGCTGTAAAGGGAAAAGTATTGCACGTTAAGTGTTCACAGGGGATGCACTGAGTGCTGCAGCCAGGGTACAACTGACAACTCTGCTTATGGTTTGTGCAGGAGTGGAACCCAGCAGTGTGAGCGTGGAGGAGGCAGGTTTGTGCAAGCTGGGTGTAAGCACTGTGATAAATGTCTGACAATTAAAAACTTAATATCATTCGCTAACGTATTGCGCTCCAACAGCAGCTGGAGAACTCCTCTGCAGAAGAGGCCTGGCTGGTGTAGATAGGTGACATTCAGCAGTCGGTGGCACTGAATGTGGATTTCTCAGTTAAAAAGGACAGCAGTGTGCTGGGAAGTGCCCAATGGCACCGTGGGGCTGTGCTGCTATGGCCACCTGGTGACTCCATGCCCATGTGTGCAGGTTGGAAGAAAAAAGGCAGCTTTGCTGGCTCCATCTGGGATCTCAAATCCATGCTGTGTCTTTCCTGACTTTGCTGCTAATAATAAAGGCTCTTCATTTGGAATGGAGTTGCACAAAATTGGTGCTGATGCATGAGCTGGAAGAGAACCCAGCTCGCTTTCCCCGAGACGTGTGGGCTGAGAGTGCTAAGTGGGAACAGCACTGCTGTAATCTGTAGGGTCATCAGACGACTGAATCTGTGCAGATTTGTGGAGGAAACAGAAGATATTGTGGTGTAACAAGCAAGCTGATCACACTGCTGCTAAAAGAACCCTGGGAAGCAGACTGGGTTTGGTCAGGTTGTGCTGAGCTTTGTTCTGTGTGAGATTTTTCTGCAAATCTGGGGAAATTACACTTGATATAACGTGTGGCAAGATCTCCTCCTTGCTGGAGGTGCTGTCTGACTGCCCCATGAGTTGCTGTGTTTGTATCAGCACAATGTGTGTGGTGTGGTGTGTGTGATG
The DNA here is from genome assembly GCF_905368555.1 of Meleagris gallopavo. Lineage (NCBI taxonomy): Eukaryota > Metazoa > Chordata > Aves > Galliformes > Phasianidae > Meleagris > Meleagris gallopavo. The sequence continues at coordinate 5,291,017 of NC_139428.1, forward strand.
TAACCTTTGGCAAGTATTGGCGTTAGCAATCTCTTCTTTCTGCTTACATCTCCTCCAGAAAGTCACTACCAGCTGAGGTCACACAAACACTGTGCCGTGTGGGTGCTTCCTTCTCCGGTGCAGTGAAGGGTCAGTGAAGATGCTGATGCTCCTGTTAGATGGGAGCGGAGCTGGCGTTGTTCCTGGCTGTGGCTCAGGAGATGCTCTGGGCAGTGTTTGCTCCACACCACGGCTCACTGCTACCGAACTCATGGGGGAGGAATGCAGGGCTGAGCTGTGCTTGTGGGCATCGTATTGCAGTGCTTGGAAGGATGCAAATGGTGCTCAGCTTCAAGCAGGCACGGCATGTGCTGGCAAAGCATTCTGTTTTCAGCTGCTTGCTCTTCACTGTGCCCGTGGGCTCTGCTCGCTTGGTTCCTGGGATGAGCAGCCTGCAGCAGGGCTGGTTCAATGAGAAACCGTCCTTGCAGGGCTCCCTGGGATCCCCCCATGCCCTCCTGCTCCCCGTTAGCATTCAGTGAAGCCTCCCTTCTCCAGCCCTGCTTCCAGCCCAGCCTCAATCTGCAGTCAGGGCAACGCGTGTAGGGAAGCGTGGGTCACCTTTGGGGTGAGTGCTTCTGTCGTTTCTTTCCTCCTTGATCCCTTCCCTTTTTTGGCTGTAAAACACCCCTGTGTCACACAGGGATTATTTTTGGGCACTGCTGATGAGAACGAGGTGACTTTTCCTGACGCTGACTTAGGATCGAAGTCACACAGCCCAGAACCCTCGTGGTGTCTGACCCCAATGGATTACGGTGGGAAACAGCAGTGAAGACTTTGATGGTTGTGAATCTGAGAAAATCGGATCTCCTTTTCCTTAAAGTGGGAAACGCCTTTTCCTAAGGTGGTTCCTAAAATGTGGACTCCCTACATCGCTTTAATTCACAGCTGTTGAAAATGTTTCCTCTAAGAGAATCACTAGGAGGTAATCGTGCAGTCCCTCTCTGATGAGCTGAGCGGCTGCCAGCCCGCTTCTGTCTCTTCTCATTAATGGCATTATTACTTTACCTTTAAAGCCTGCAGTTATGAAACATAACCATAACCCTTTTGCCTCCTGCCTCACCGTGCAGCCAATTCTGAATTCTGAGCGAGTGGTTATGCTTTAAATTTTAATTCCCCATTTCCACCAAACGAGGAGTGAGCGCATCTCTGTTAGGAAAGATGTGGCTTAAACCTGTAAGTGGGAAACGGCAGCAGAGAAAGGGATTCGGGCTGAATTACCAGGAACAACCGCCTTTGTAAACAACACATGATCTCCCTCCCCCAAAGCCGCCAAATTAGCAGGCTGATTTCCTCACTTGCAGCCCTTTGTGGGCTGCCTGCTCGGCTGTCTGCTCCAGGATTACGAGGGAGCATCTCCCTTATCGTTTTGCACATGCTGCACCATCTGTCCTAAATCTCCCTTTATAGGGTTATGGATTCCAAACGGCGTTTCTTTCGTGGGAGATAACAGCCACGTCTGAAGGGTCTCACCGGGTACGGCTGCAGTGCTTTTTGTGCCTCCAGCCCCTATATTTTTTTCCGCCTTCATTCCACAGCCACAGGACTCGGAGCCGTTCTGGTGTCCCACACCCAGAAAGCCCACGGTTACTGCGGCGTGGGAAGTCCCCGTGTTCTACCCCGTGTGAGTTCTGCTTGAGGTGGGCAAATACAGGGGATTGCGACTTCAAACAAGACACACCTTTGATCTTTTATTGTACGTTATAAAATGTTTATTGCTCTGTCTGTATCAGAGGTGTTGACCTCTCCCTCTCGGTGATGGAGGAGTTCTGGCAGAGGATCCCTGGAAGAGACCACGGGTTGGCCTGGCGCTGGCTCGGGGAAGCCCTTCTTGTCCACAAAGCCGGGCGGATTCCTGGTGCCGCCCCCCCCCCCCCCCCCCGCTGTCGGCGTTGCGGAGGCGGAGCGGCGTTGGCTGCCGGCCGGGTTCCGCGCGGGGACTTCAACTCAGGTGCGGTGTAAAGAGGGTAACGTCCTCCTCAGGCCAACCTGTCTGATGGAGCAAACAGGACCTTGCCTCATCCCCTCGTGCGTGTGGAGTGGTTTTGTGGAGCGGGTAAATCCGGATACCCCATGGCACGCTGCCGGAGTCCATCTGTTCCATGCGATGCACGCCCAGGCGTCCCAGCAGGGAGGAGACCCGGCCCCTTCCGTGCCCCCCGTGCGTGGGGGGCTGCCGGCATCACGGAGCACAGCCAGGCCTTCCTCTGCTCCTGTGAGGAGAAGCCGTTAAGAACTGAAGCCCTCAGAAAAAGGTCCCTTAGGCAAAAGCCTTCTGCAACAAATGGCCATTGCCACCGAGACCTTGCATAGCGACCGGTATCGTCAGGTTTTTTTTCTTTCTTTTTTCTGTTTTTTTTTCTTTTCTTTTTTTTTTTTTGCTGACTGGCTACGTCTCGATGGAGTGTTCTCACACTGCAGCTGCTGAGAATACCACGAAGAAGATGGTTGGATTTATCCTGGAAGCTGAACGGGAACTTCTGGTGCCCCCTCATCCTGGTCTGCGCCCCAAATGTCTGAGATGCAGAACGGCACCGTGTGATGGGAGGCAGCGGTGCTGGAACCCGGCTGGGGAGCAGCCAAGGGAGCCCCGCAGTGGGACTGCAGCCCGGGGTGCATCTCTTCCTTTGTTTCTTATCAACCCCGCCTGTGAGACATTGCACAGCACGTGCCAATGGAACAAAGCAAGCTGAGAGCACAAAGCAGCGCACGCCTGTCTGCAGTGGGCTGCCGGCCGTCGTTCCTGCTGGCTCGGGGGCAGTGCTGGTGAGCAGTGCTGGAGCTCACAGCGGTACAGCCGAGATGGGGCGACGGTGAGACAGCGCTACAACAAAACAGCGCTTTGGAAACTTGCACGTTTCCAAAGATGAGAAAATTGTTCCAGGAGACGGAGTGTGAGGGTGGAGAGCATGAGAGGCCGCTGCCGTGCAGTGATCCATGAGTCCCACGCAGGACTGCAGGCAGCAGCTCTCACTGGTGCTTTTCCATCTTGGTTGGGTTTGGGTGGTTTTGTTTTTGCAGGGTTTTTCCTTCCGGTCAGATGTTTGCAGAGCACAGATAAGGAAGGAGCTGTGCCATCAAGTGACAGTTGCTGGGTCCCCTTCCCAATCGCTCCGATGCATTTCACCTCCCGGTCATTGAGGCTCAGAGGCAGAAGTGAGCGTGAGAAGTGGAGTCCGTCAGCAGCAGCTGTTATGCCTCAATGATGTTCACTGAGGGTTTGTTTTTTGGGAACTGGGAGAGAGGAGACAAAGGAAGAGAAGGTGGATAGAAATAGCTGGGGAGCAAAAAAATACCCACGTTGGGTCTGTGCAGTGTGTGAGAGTTCTTGCTGTGTAAAAGCGCTCGCTCCCATCCCCTGTTGGTTGTGAAGAAGGCCGGTGTTGGCTTGATTTGTGATGGTCTGCTTGTAAATGTGTGTGTATTAGAGAGCCATCTCTAGTAACCAGGAAATGTAGTGCAGTGGGTGCTGGTGCCTGCACATGTGGGGGATGCTCAGGCTGCTAATGGTGCTGCAGTGTTGGCGTGCATGGAAGCGAAGGGGCATTGCCTGCCTGCATCCCTGGGGGATGGGGGGGGGGGGGGGGGCTGCTGGGAGCTGCTGGGAGCTCCTGCCTGCTGCAGCCCCCGGCACTCACCTTGCTGCGGAGCAGCCCCCCGCCCTGGTGCTCAGGGGTGCTGTTCTCTGAGGCGCTCTTGGCTTTCTCCTTGCTGTTGTTGGGCTCGTTGTCTTTGATGATGTCGTACTGCCTGCAGAACAGGGCGATCACCCCTGGTGGGGAGAAAGCATTAGTGAGCACGCAGAGGAGCTCAGTCTGCAGAGCTCTGTGCTTGCCAGCCAGCTCTGTGCCTTCTGGTGGAGATCACAGCATCATCCTCGCTTGCTCCTTTCTAACGGAGCTCCTCAGCCCTCCGGCTGCTTCCTACACGAGTTCTGTCTAACTACATTGGCAAGGGAGGAGAGAAGCTGAAGGCTAAGTGGGAAGAGTGCTTTAAACCCTGTGTTTGCGTGGCGATAGCGCTGCCTGTGTGGTTAGGAGGGTTCTTTGCTTTGCAGGCACGGGAGCTCCTGGAATTTCTGGTTGGTGGAAATGTGCCTTATGGCCCTTTCCTCTGGGAGGCTCTGGAGCTGGCAGATGCAGGGCAGGCACCCAGCCTGCCTGTGTGCAGTGTCAGCCTGGGCCTCCAGCACAGCAGGGCAACATCTGCAGATATGTAACAGTGATGGCAGCAGAAGCTGCCAGTGGAAATTTCCTCCCACACGCACAATTAGCACAGGAAGAGGAAAGCAGGGGCAATCGTAACGAGATGGGAAAGGCTGCAAAATCCCTGTTTTCCCCCACTTTGCTTCAAAAATGTAATTCCTGTCTGAGGGGAATGGTGGTGTTATTGGGTCCTTCACTGAGATGCTGATCCGAGTGTCAGGCTGTGCTAAATGGAGATGAATCGGTTCTTCTGTCACTTTGTGTAATTACTCATGATTGTTTTTACTGGCAGGGCACTTAAATTGGGATGTGCAGAGATAAAAGTTGACTTAAATGCTAAAAAGACCATGGGCTGGAGGTTTTTTTGTAACCTCAATTTAGGTCTAATTCGGTGATCATCTCTAGCAATAATTGCCTCCCAGTCCCTGCAAATGTGAACAGCAATGCATGATCAACTCAGGACTTTTCCAGCAGTCTTTTATGGGTCATAGATTTCCCCCAGTGCTCATTTCCCAGCCTGGCAGTTTCCTTGGGTTGCCTGAGCCGTGCCCCCCCTGAACCCCTCAGGCACTCTGTGAGCGTGGAGCAGCTCTGCCTCATGAATGTTTGACACTGGGAGGGAGCAGCAGCTGAGTGGCAGCCTGGGGAGGCTGTGGCTCAAAATAGAAAACAAACATGCAAACTGTTTTTTTCCCATCAAGTCATGCATGTGATTTCAAATTGAACGAGCCGAAGGGCTGGCTGATGCACAAAGCCAATGGGGTCGGACTCGGGGCGTTTTCCTCTCCCTCTCTGCTGCCTTAAAGCATAGGAGTGAGGTCTGTCCTGAGCACAGTTTGGTATGAGATCTATTGAAATGTGATCCCAAACCCTCGTTGGAGAACTGTTTTCTATGGAAATGCCGTATCTCTGTACTTGCTACAGAAAGCCCTAGTGAGAGATCCTCGTATTGAAGGAGTGCATCTGCTTGGTGCTCTGCTGGAAGCTCTGCTCCAAAGCACCTTTCGGGCACTGCTTTCAGTGATGCTGCTCACCCTCCTTCCCCACCATCCCAACCTTGCAGACTTTTCCTTCCTTTTGGTTTATGTGCTTCTGCTAATGTTCTCCCATTTCCTGTTAAATGCTGTTCTATATGTTTAGTACAGAATTTTAGAGGGTCTGGGCTTATCAGTGTTCGGATGTTGGGAGCCATTTGTTCTTTACACACTTCCTTTGTTTTAATTGCTTTTGCAGTCAGTTTTAGTGTAAGTATAATAGTTGGCACTGAGAGGGGACTCCTGACATCTGATGTGTCTGAACTTTGGCAGAACTCGTCAGGGAATTTCTGTTTTGCACGAGAGTTGAAGTCATAATAAGGCAGATAATTGCTGTGACCTGCGCTGTCTGAAGGGCTCGAGGCGTCCTGGTGGAGGGCTGATGGCATTAGCATCAGTGCTTCCTGGAAAAATGGAGCTTACAGGATTAGCCATGCTGAATTAGACAATTGGTTCATCAAGTCTATCATCTACGTGGTGCCGTGCCAGCTCAGAGCACTGATTCACCTGATTGCAGCTCCTGGGGTGCAGGGGCCGCACGCACACAGGGCAGGGAACGACGTGCTTGGACAGAGAGATGGAACTGACCTGCCCACATAAACAACACCACCACAATGATGAGTATTTCCCCTGCACGCAGCTGTTGGTTTTTCTTCGCCATCTCCTTCATCGTCACCTCATCTGCACAGAGGGAAGAAGAGCTGATGAAACACCAAACTTGGGCGCAGCCGTGGCCGCGGGCTCAGCACCGCGCTCAGCTCGCACCATGAGCGCAGCCGCTGCCCCGCACTCATCCCTGCTGGCAGGAGATGGGGAGAGGGAGGAGAAGTGGATGGGGATGGGCTGACCCGCACTGCCTGGCTCTGTGGCAGCTCACTCTGCTCTCTGTTGGAGCCGTCTGTGCCTGTCACAACGCCTTGCACGCTTCAGCAGTTCTCTCCCAGCTCAGCACAAGGAGCCAGGCACGGCATTTCTCAGTGGAGCTGTGGGGTTCAGGGATGCACTGAGACTTTTTGCGGGGCGTAATGCACCTCCTCGCCTTCAAAGCACTAAGAGGATTACAGCTTAGGCCTCCAGGGAGGGATGCAGTGCTCCTCTTAGTGCTTTCAGATGAACAGTAATTCTGTGTTTACAGACACCAAACCGTTTTGGCAGAAAGAGCCAAGAACTCGCAGCATCCCAGCAACTGTGGCCAAAAGCCCTGCAGCAGGCTGAGCCCTGGGTCAGCAGTAACCCCTGTAGTCTCAATCCCTGCGCTCCCCAGCCCTGTCTGCAGCAGAGATTCTTCCTGTGAGCAAACTCTCCCCATCTGGTTTGGCTTAAGGGAAATGAGGGAAGGAGCTGCTGGGCAGAAAGTGCCCGATCTCATCCATGGAGGTACTCAAAACCCAACTGGATATGGTCCTGGACCTCCAGCTCTGGTTTACCCTGTTTGAGCAGAGGTTGGACCAGATGATCTCAGATGGTCCTATCCAACCTCAGCAATTCTGTGACTTGGCATCAACTTGAAGTGTAAGAAAAGCGGCATTCCTGACTTGTAAGAATGCAGGGCACTCTGTTCCCAGGCTGGAAACTTCTTTGCTTTACCCATTAAATCTGAAATAGAGGACTGGGCAGCCAGCCTTTGGCAGTAGTGGCTGCTGACCTCTTGGTGCTATTGTGCTGAAGCAAAGGAACCTCATCTTCATCTTGGAGGTATGCGGCCGCTTTCAGTGCTGGGGTGTAGCTGCATCGGAATGCTCATGCAGAAGTGTGTTTGTGCTGGGCTCAGCCCTGACAGCAGCGCAACCGCAGCATCTCAGTGACTGCTGGGGATGCTCAGAGCATCCCACGTGTCTGTGCAGGGCTGTCAGAGGGCCCTCAACCCTGCGTGCAACTGGCCCAGCTATCTTCATTGCACGGGGTCCGTCCTTCCTTCCTCCCTCAGAGCCCTGCGCTGTCTGGGGGCCACAGGAACTCACCCACACTTGCCTTTATTTTTAGAAGCCAGTTTCTCAGCTTCCCTGGGGGTCTTGAAGAGGACTGGCTCACTGGCAGGGCTCTGGCCTTGGATGCTGATGGCCTGGACATGCACAATGTACTCAGTGTCCTCCTCTAGGTCCCAGAGGGCACAGGAGCGGGTGGTGGTGTTCACCTCCTGGATGAAGCGCAGCATCCGCACGTCCTTCTTCTGGAAGCCGAGAGAGGAGAGCACAGAGTGGCAGAGGGACCTCCTGCGTGCACTGCTGGTGTCTGAAACCACCGCTTCCTGCCCTGTCCACCATGGGCACGGAGACCTCTGCAGCGAGCGGCACACCGAGCGCTGCTGCAAGGAGGATGGGAAGCAGTTCCCCCTCAGACCATGGGACAGGACGAGAAGGAATGGCTCACACTGCGATGAGAGAGTTTGGAAACTGAGGGGACCTGGGGGAAAATGAACGTGACCGCAACTGGGGAGCCATCGGCATCGTACCTGCTGGGAAATGGCAAATCCGATGACAACTTCGTCCTCCAGAACGTCCCAAGTCACTACGGCTGAGTTGGCTTTCAGGTGTTTGACTGTGACGTTGACCGGAGCCGATGGGCTGTCTGCAAGGAGGGACACAGAGCTGCGGCTGAGGGCAGGAGATGGAGTGCGGGCAAGGAGTGGGGAGGGACGGGGGGAGCAGAGGAAACGTGAGGTCTGGCCGTGGTCTGAGGTGCGAGAAACTGAGCTGCAAATGGCCTTCCTGCCAGCAGCTCTGAGCGTGGGACCTGGAAATGGCAGATCCACGTCTTAATTACCAGCAAGGCTCTGGAGCTCTGCGTGAGGGTGAGTGGCACTGGGCACGTGGCATATCTGCGCTCACACCCCAAAACAATCGGAGGATGTCTGAGCACTGATGAGCTCACACATCTCTTCTCTCTCAGCCGCGTGCCATGTTTTCTCTGCTGCGTCCCATTACAGTCTGACAGCGACAGCTGGGAGGAAATGCAGAATCTGTCTGGGAGGCATGAAAGCAGAATGAGAGCTCTGGAGGTTGGAAATAGAGGTAGTAAATAGGGGCGTTCTTTTTGCTTTTCCTTGTGAGTTTGTCAGAATCTTTTTATACACGTTTCTGTATTTTGCACACTGATGGTTCTCTGATGGTCGGAGGACTTTCCCCACCTTCCCCTCCATCCACTCACTGCTGCCAGAACAGCACACACTGCAGCAGCCCCTGATGGACTGCTGTGATGTGGAAAGGCCGGGCCACGAACCAGAGGTGGTAAATGCCACCCGGATTGCTCACAGCCCCAGGAGGTTGGTATGGTGAGAATGGGCCATATTTCCTTGCATCAAAGAGTTACACTTCTCTTTTTAACCACTGCACGGTGCTGCCCTTCTGAGGTTGAGGTCAACCCCATCAGAAGGAGACGTGTGCACATCTCCAGTGACACTTGTTGGGTTTATAGTCAGCCCTGGATGCCTGAATGTGGCTGGAAATGCTCCAGCCGGAGCCTCAGTGCCTACTGACAGCTGACCTCGCTCCTGGTGAGCGTTCCCTTGGGAAGAGAGAATGAGGGAGCACGGGACACCTCAGTGAAGGTCAGCACTGCTCTCTGAGCAGAGCAATGGTGACGTATTGCTGCCTTCTCTCCGCAAACAGCACCTGGTGCAGCTGCTATGCAGTGAGACCCCAAGGATCGCCCCAACGCCGCTCCCCTCCCAAGGCAGCTCCTCCCCATCCCCACGTGCTGACCAGAGGACCATCTAATTTTAGCACGGAGCAGTCAGCAGACGGAATGCACACGGGAAGGGCTGTGAGTCATGGCTGATGAATGTGCTGGAACACATGGAGGGTGCGGTGGGGCTGGAGGTGACAGACAAAGCAGTGGGGCTGCAGCCGGGCACCTCGCCCCGCTCCCAGCGCAGCTGTGCTGCTAAATCCCAGCAGGGTCGCCTTGCCGGGGTATTTTTAGGAGGAGTCGCCCAGTGTGGGTTGAGGAGGGCTTTGGAAAGAGAAGGATTAACCTTGTGGGGAGCAGAAAAGCTTCACATGGGGAAAAGGGAACGCGGTGCAGCGCTGCGTCCCCACTGAGACGTGTGACCTTGGGGGGGCACAGCACAAAAATTGCCAAAGTCTCTGTCCTGCTGACATAGAGCGTGGGGGAGGTGGGGGCGTGAAGCAAGGTGAAAGGAGCCCTGGGAGGTGGGAAGCAGTTGGCAGAGCTGCAGCTGATGCCTGGAGCCTGCGGAGCAGAACGGGGCGCGGGCAGCAGCTACAGCTGGGAGATAACACAGCAATATCCAGATCTGAGCGTCTCTCCTTCACTACTACAGAGCAGCAGCACACAAATCAGAGGTGTCAAATCAGTACGGCAGCGATATGAGAAGAGAATGCAGCACAGCGTTTGACAGAAGTACAAAGCCAGGAAGATGAGTTCCCTGCTCCCAGAGCTGAATGAAGAATTGGTGACCAAAATTCCAATCCGTGAGGATGCTCTTCTCCCACTCCCAGGAGGTGTGTGATGAGATCACGACTTCCCCAGATCTGGTCACTGCTCTGAGGTGCTCTGCCAGCTGTGGCTCCAGCTGTGCCATGGAGCTGAGCGCAGCGGTTTCTGTTTCCCTGCAGGATGCAGAGGGTCGGCATCTCCCGCAGGGCCGAGGGCTGCCAGATCCAAAGGGTTTGGTTCCTTTTCGCCTCGCTGTGACTCCTGGGAGCTGCTGCTGTTGGGGGCAGTGGGGTGGGCAGCCCTAAGGGCGATTCCTGTCAGCACGGAGCTCGCTGTGCATCAAACCTTTCTCCTGTGTGTTTACTGAGTGCCCCTTCCCTGCCTGCTCCATACGGAACTCACGGTGCCAGATTTCTTAGCAGTGTGGCTTCACCACGGCTCGGGGCCTGCAGCGCCTTCTGGAGCAAATCATACATTGCAAAAAGTCAGAGCTTGGCCCATTTGGAGCTGCGTGCGGGGCTGAGGAGATGCTCTCAGTTTCATGTCAGCATCCCCCTGTTGTATGGGGCTGTGACTGACTGAGATGAAAACGAGGTGGTTTTTAGTGAGGAACGGTTGCTTCACAACCTCTGAGTTGAGGCTTTGCCTCTTTGCCTCTGCCTTGTTCCCTTCCACAAGGAACCTCTGTGAGGCCCTTCTAGCAGGTGTGGGTTGGGGCCATCTCTGTGCAGTGAGGAGCTGTGAGAGGCAAAGATTACTCTTAATCCTTTCTTAGTGCTGGGAATTCCTTCTGGCCTCTCATTAAATGCTCTGCTGATTGTTAATGGACTTTTATTTGGGAGAGAGGGGAAAAAAAATCTGACACAACTACTTCAGAGCTTTGGGTTGATTCCTCCCTGGCTTTTTGCTGTTGGTGCAACACAAGGAACAGCAAACCAGCCACCTGTGCTGCCCTCATGGTGACTGCTGCAGAGCTGCGTGGGACACGTCTGCCCCATCCCCCTGCTGCCACATCTGCTGCTTCTGAGCTTGGAAGTGCCTGAATTCAAAAGGGCCACACGGGCAGGGCGAAGGCGATGGACACGATGTATGTTTGTTCACCGAGCCCCCCTTCCCCACGCAGCTCCTTTGCTGCTGTGCACAGGGGGTCACATCCGACCCCGGCAGCTCTGTGCTCCTGCGCTGCGACCTCTCCTGCAGACAGAGGGATGGAGGGGTGCAACCTGTGAAGGAGGGAGCATCGCTACGTGATGCTCTGTGAAGCACCACTGCCCGCCCATCGAGCGTGAGCACAAAGCCCTGCTTTTACTGCATTCAGAGCCGCTCTCTGCTCTCCCAGCATGGCTCCCTTCACTGGGTGTAATTGCTTGTCAGCTTTATGGGGTACGTAGGCAGGCTGGCGTGCCGTTCAGCTTCCCTGAGTGCTTTAATGAGGAGAGCCTGGGGGGCAGTGGGAGGGAGTGGGGCACAGCGCAGCCCTGTGCCCGGTGAGCGGGGCTGTGTGGGAGCACTGCAGCCTCGGAGAACACAAAGAGCTGCCCCTGGTGCCTCCCTTTGGGACAAGGGGAATTATTTCCTGCTGCTCGCCCACTCCTCGTGCAGGCAGCACGTTAGCAGGCAGCCCCAGCTCTGTGCCTGGTGGTGGTGCTCGCTGTGCTCAGCCTCTGGCATTGCTCTGGGTGGGAGGAATGGGGCACATCAGCCTCGTGGCCATCGCTACCCTGGTGAGTGTTGGTGCTGCCCAACCTCTGTCTGTATCCCAACTCAATGCTGGGTCATTGCGGTGTTTTATCTGGGAACCAAACGTCCCAGCAGCGTTGGTGCCATGGTGTGGCAGCTCAGTGCAGCTGTGTGACATCAGAGCAGTGGGGTGGCTGGCAGTGGGGTGGCCCAACACCCTGAGCTTCGTACCCAGAGCTCTGGCTGCTCCCGTGCCCAACACCTGAGCTTTTACTGCATGCATAAAGATCTGCGTGTTTTGCTGCTCCATGTGTTTATGCTTTTAACTGAATTATGCTTGAGTCAGATCTTAATTTGGCCTCTGGGTTCTTTATAGGACAGGAGGGGTTTATTAAACAATCGATGCCAAATGAGCATCACACAGCACCAGCACATGGGCACAGCCCCATGAAGGTCTGAGTCCTGCTGTGGTGCTGTGCACGGTGTGTGTGCAAGCAAAGTGCTCTGCAGGAACCCTCGCTGTCCTCCCTCTGCATGTTCCCAGCAGGAGACAGTGCTCAGAACAAGACAGCACAGCACCATCCCTGCTGGGAGTCTGACAATGGGGTCACAAACCTCCACACTGCAATTAAACCTCTCCTACACTGAAAGCAGAAATCAATACGGTGCTTACGCCACTCATCAGCTGGCCAGGAGTCTCTGTGGCCCTCAGGAGCTGGGAAGGGGCTGCAAAGAAGTGCTGGAACTGCTGCTGTGCAGAGCTGCTGTGTCGGTCCTGCACGTGGCCTGGCCACACTGTGGGGCTCTGGGCTGGAGCTGCACTGGGGCTGAAGCCTCTCCTAGTCTGGTTTGTCGGACCTTTCCCTCCACTCCACAGAAATCTCTCTGACCCAAGCTGCTCTGTAGGGATGCTGTTTGCCCTGCAGAGCTGTTGGGATGAGGACTATTTTGAGTCCTCTCCCCACTGCCTTGCAGCATTCCCCTGCTGTGCAGCCCCACACCTCCTTTTTCCACAGCCCCGCTGCCTCAGCCTCGAGCTCTGCCTTTTGCCAGCCCCGCAGTGCCAGAAGGGAATTCCCACCATTTCCCCTGGGTCATTGCAGGGATGGCAGCTTTCAGCCTTAACGGTGCATTCTTTGACAGCTGCCTGTGGGAGCTCTGGGTGCAAGGGCAGGAGAGCTGAGCCCCGCTGGGGCTGGGTGCCCCTCCATGAGTCTCTCCGATGCCTCTCGGCTCACTCACCTCAATGGCCTCATGGCCACGTGCTCAGGTGGTGTGGCAGCCACAGAGCCGATGGGGACACTGCCACCACCTCTGTGTGACCTTGGGATGAACACACCATGCCCACGTCCCTTTTGTCCCTACCTGTACCCCCAGCTCATGGCCCCTGCGGAGCTGGGAGGAGCAGCCCCAAGGTCACACAGCTTCACACACCCAGAACTTTTGGGGTCACATCCCCACTGCACAGTGCTGGCACCAGCAGGGCTGCACTGCCCAAAACCTCACAGGGACCCAATGGCCATGGCTGCTGCTGGGGAGACACAGCTCACAGCTCTGTGTTTATTTACTCTCCATCACTGGCTGAGGTGATTCAAGGATAAGGAAGAGCAGGGGAAGTGTCCCAGTTTGTAGGAAATCAGGAAGGCCGATTGCAGATGCGCTCTTTTCTCCATCATTCTCTCCTTTTAGGAGTGTTTTGTTCATCTCCCCATGTCTTTCCCTTCAGCATGCTGACGTCTGGCCAAGAATGTGCGTGTCAAACCCAACAGCGTCCCGAGGGGATCCTGCAGCCCCAGCGTGGGTGGGCTGTGGGTGGCTGTAACCCCACAGCTAACAGAGCCACAGAGCACAGGAATTTCCACTCCTTGGAGCCGTGCGTGGCTGACAGTTACCCACAGCCTCCGGGAATGTGAGCTATTCGGGCGTTCTGCAAATCAAAGCAGCTGCTCCATCAGACCCCGCAGCCTCCGTGCCGAGCAGACAGAGCGGGCAGGGCCGGGGCCGGGGCTGAGGGCTCACGGGCAGCTCCCAACAGCGCTGCTGAGACGTGGCACCTGCTGGGCGCTGAGGCGAAGGCACAGCTTGGCTGGAGCAGGACCCGAGCGCTTCCTGCTTGTGTCAAAAACAGGACAAACCCCCGGGGACCTCCATCCTCCCCAGAGGTCCCCTTGGAGGACCAAATCGCCTGGAAGCGTCACAAGGCCGGGACGCTCCGCGCCCCACAGGACAGCTCAGAGGGGCTCTCCGGTGCCGACACGCGTGGGCACCGCGCCGCCGCTCCGCTCCGCGAGCCGCAGCCGCAGGGCCGCTCCGCACCCGGTTACCGGCGGCGTCCCGGTGCCCGACTCCCCCCACGACCGCGCTTCCCCCGCCGCTCCCCGGGTCCCGGCGGCCGTTACCTGCCTCCACCGGCCGCAGACCGGCGTAGCTGAAGCAAAGCAGGAGCGCGGCGCCGGTGCAGCCCAGGAAGGGCTCCATCCCCCGCGGCCGCCGCGCCGCGCCGGGCCGAGCCGCTCCGGGCCGGCGTCCCGCGGGCGCGGCGGCGCCGTTCAGCACCGCGGAGAGCTCCGGGGCCCGGTGCCGGCGGGGCCGCCCGGTTCGGCCGGGGGCGGCTGCGGGGCTCGGCGGCCCTCGGCAGCGCGGCTCGGTTCGGCTCGGCTCGGCCGGGAGGCGGCCCCGCCGAGCCCCGGCTCCGCCCGCTGCAGCGCTGGGCAGCCCCGCTCCGGTCCCTCCCCCGGCCCGGGGGCGGCTCGGCCCCCGCCCCGCCCGGCCCCGCCGTCTGCCTCAGTTTCCCCCTGGCGGGACCGGGAGCCCTCGGCCCGAACCGCCCCGGGATCGCTCCGGGACCGCTCCCCACCGCTGGAAGGAGCAGACGGGGCCAGTTCCCGTGAGACCCCCGGCGGGTGCGCGGCAGCGGCGACATCTCACCATCAGGGCTTCGCACAGCCCCTGCTTGCCATCGGGCTCTAAATTCGGAGGTAATGAGCATTAGATGAGCTGCTCGAATTAGCTGTGCCTTTGGGTTGATGAAACCGTCAGCGCTCTGGCTTTTGGTGATCTGCTGGAGGAATCGGCTCAGTCACTGTCTGTGGCACCGCGTGGCACCGATTGGGCCTCACTGAGCCCTGTGTGCTCTCAGCCGTAAATGTGTCTGACCCCGCCGTGTGTCGGGCGGCATCCCCCAGGCTCTGCCTGCCACAGATATCTCTCCTGCTCTGCTGTGAGCACAGCGTGGCCGGTGGGCTCCCAGGAGCATCTGCATGGTGCTCGTGGTCACACCAAGCACAGTCCCGATGGATTGAAATAGAACAGCACTATCTCCCTGCTCTGCACACGGTTAGCACTGCTTTCCCCTCCTCATCCTCCTGGTGTGGGACTGCGCCCATCCTCCCCACCACGACTGCCTGCTCCCCACAGCAACGCCTCCATCGCTCCATTGCCGGGCACGAGGCTGAGCAGAAGCAGCACCACGTGCAGCTGCAGTCAACTCCAGCTGCCTGCTGAGACACGAAGTGGTGATCGCAGCTCCCACACCGGCATTTCTTTGCCTCCATTTCTCTGCAGGGACTCCCGAATCCCCAGCAGCTGCGTGGTGCAGGGATTGTTGCCCACATCTCCCAGCAGAGGCTGATCCAGACAGAGCGGCTGCAGCGGGGAGCAGTGAGGCACAGCTGGGGGAGGTGGGGAGCGCTTCTCCTGAGGTCCAACCGGGGGCACACAGGGACTGCTCCCAGCCCTGCTTCACCCATTCAATTGATCTCAAACTCTCTGCCTGTAATACAGCCAAGGGACTCCCTGCAGCCCCCGAAGGAAGGACCCACTGAGTCTGGAGCCGTCCCATACCGGCAATGAGTCCCAGCTGTTCCCCCTCACCCAGCACCAGGAGGCTCCTGCAGGAAGGCTCTGGTGTGTTCTGGTATTTTTCCAGAAGCTGAAGACTGCACAGCTGCCTGTTTTTCTCCCTGTTTTTCCCTGTTTTTTCCTTCCCTCCCTTTCCAAATACAGGAACAACATTTGCTCTTTCCAACATCTGCCACCATTGGTGGGTTCCAGTGCCACCGCACAGCGCTGCTTCCATCCCTTTGTCCCCTTTCCTCTCGCACCCTGGGGAGGAATTTGGGGTGCTCCGGCTCTGCTGCCTATAGCTCTGTTTCCACGGAGCCTCCTCAGCCCCCCCAGTCCCAGCACTGCAATATTCAAATCACGCGATGCTCATCATGTCTTTAGTGCAGCAATTAAGTCACAGCTCTAATTAAGCATTTAAGCACACAACACACTCATCTTCTGTCTCCACCTCCAGACGGACACCAGGGAGGCCGCGGCCATCCCTGTTCTGCTCCAGCTCGGGACCCAGGAGCTGCGCGCTGTGGCGCTGCAGAGCGGAGGGGCGTCTGTACGTGGGGAGCTGTGGTCAGGGTGCTGCACATCTCGGAGTGCACATCTGGGGGTGATGCGCACCTGGCAGTGCTGCGTCCCGGAGGATACCGAGCACGGGACGGCCTTTGTCTCCTGATGATGCTGCCCGGTAAAGAGCGCGGGCTGCGGGCCGCTGCTGCCACCTGCCGGCACCCGGTACCGGGCCCGCCCCGCTCCCACGCGTGACCGCCGGTTCTTACGTACGGGGGGAGCGGGGGAACGCGGGAGGCGCCGGTAGCGAGCCGCGGGGCGTGAAATCCCCACCCGAACCTTGCGGCGGTGCCACGCAGGACCCGGAGCTCCCGAGACGCCCCAGAGCGGGGCGAGGCGCCGCCAGAGGGAGCCCGAGAGACGCGTGGAGGTGGCGCTGGTGGTACTGGTGGTACTGGTGGTACTGGTGGTACTGGTGGTGGTACTGGTGACACTGATGACGATATTGAACACCTCTGGCCCTTGGGAGCTGTGGGGTTGAAGGACGAATCCAAGTCCGCTGCCCTATCCGTGCTCTCCCTCACCCCGCCGCCCTCCTCCCTGTCCGTGCACACTGCTGGGATGGCAGCGGCACCTCCCAGCCCTCCGGCTCTGCCATGGCATGTGCTGCAGCCCCAGAGCTGGCGCTGAGTGCAGCCCAACCGCCTGCAACACTGAGCCCCGAAGTGTGGAGGAACGGGGGCAGAGTGGAGCAGGGAGCCCCCACCGCTTCTGCAGCCCCTGCTTTGAAAACCAAGCGCCAAGAACCCACAGCTCGTGCATTCCTGCCCTGCTGTCACTGGGATCCGGGGGACTGTTTGTGCCCAGGTGCCCCAAAACACGTCCCTGCCCCATGTCCCAGCACACCTGAGCACGTGTCCCACTGCCATCACACGTGTGCTCCTTGGGAACTGGCACACGGCCCCGGGAGCCCCAACCTCAGCCAGGTGAGTGCTCTGGGACACCACCGGGACATGGGGACGGGGACATGGGGACATGGGATGAAGCCACTCTGTTACGAAACGTCCCTGCATCCCATGGCTCTAAGTCAAGATTTAGTGAGCGAGCGGCTCCTGATCCAGATGAGATCGGGCATCACAAAGGGCTTTGTATTCCAGGAAGCCTATTAGAGATTTAAATTATACAAATGGGCTTTTTACCAAAGATCCTCATTATCTGGGCATTTGCATTTAATCCTCAGCTATCCCTGCAGCCCCGGCCCTGCGCTCTGCTCACCTTCACCTCGTCCTCCAGGGCTGAGCAGGGCGAGGGGATATAGAGGAGCTGTGGGGTCAGCAGAGCCCAGGGGAAGGGGCTGTGGGGAATGGGACAAGGCAGGGAAGGGGGAGCAGGAGGAAGGGGGGATCCCATAATGTCTCTCCCTAGTGAGGGGCTGGAATCTGTGGTTGTCTCTGCCTCCTCTTCCTTGCAGCATCCCACAGTGCCTGAGAGCTGCAGGGCAAAAGTGGGGAGTGCTGGGGATGGAGGAATGGGGTTCAGAGGGGAGGGGATGGAGCCATTGACCCGCAGCCCAGGGACCTTGTACACTGCAGGGGGTGTGATGGTACAGCGTGGTCCTGCCCGCGCCCCGCATTATCCTTTCCCTCCTGTGATCCATTTCAGTGTGGGGGATTAGGTGGTTTTAGGGCAGGGTTTGAGTTAAATGGGATGCTTTCAAATCATCCTGCGTCAGTTGTGCCCTCTGTCACTCATACAGAGGGGGGATTAAAATAGATATGAAGATTATTGGAGGGAAAAAAGGCGCCCCCACATGCAGGGAGCTGCCAGCAGCACCCAGCACACAGGGAGCCTTTATGCCCCACAGCACTATTTCCTCCGCTTCCTCACCTTGCTGCTCACACCAAAGCCCCATTTCCAACCCTATCTTTTAGCCCTTTCCTTTCACCTTTCCTTTGTGTCCTCCTGCTTTCATCATCATTTCCTTGTTACCAGCCCAGACCCATCCCACAGCACCCTTGAGCTCAGTGCTCATGGCTATTAAAAAGGAGAGAAGAACACTAAGAAACCAATCTTGCTTTTATTATCAGCAATTGCTTCTTCCTGCAAGGTCCCCATGTGGTGGTAGATGTGTCCCCAGCCACGGGTTGGGCTGTCCCTCAGATCCAGGGAAATGGAGCCCCAACTCCCTGCCTGGACCCTTCTCATACTCCCAAAACAGAGCCAGGGCTGTGGATTTAATCACTTTATGCATATTCATTTGTGTAATTCGGAGAAGAGTGCCTCTTCCTCCCATCTGCCCTTACCATCTGCTCCCCGCGGTGTTTCGGAACAATCCCAGGCTTTGCCAGTTGATGGAGAGGTGCAGAAAGGCAGGAAACCCCGCGGGGATGTCGCTCCGTCTGGGCAGCAGCTGGCTCTGCGGGTGCCTTTTCCTGGTGCAGGGGCAGCTGCTGGAGACAACTTTGCTCCATCGCTTGAGCGGTGACCCCTGAGATGTGCCCACCCCCCGGATCCCACCCTAAATGTCCCCTTTTTACCCCAAAGCACCTGGCTGGGCACCACTTGGGCCAGCAGGGGGGTGATGGAGAAGCCCGTGCCCAGGAGTTGGCGATGCACAATAGGAGCTGCCCGTGGCCTCCAATTCCTCCATCGCTGTGGGGTTCTGGGGCTGCAGCTCCTTCAGAGGGGATGAGGGGGGTTGGCAGATGAGCTGGGAGGGGTGGTGGAGAGAGCGGTGCCCCAAAGAGAGGGCCGTGCACAGAGGCTGTTTGTGCTCTTGGTGCAGCCCCATCCCATCCACCATGGAGCAGAATCGCACCCTATGCGACAGCCGAGTGATTTTTACAGAAGTGCCCTTGAAAACCTCTCCAGGGCCACATTAAAGCGCCCACCTGGGGCTGCAGGCACCTGAGCCACTGAGCTCCCAGCAGTCCCAGCGCTCCCAGTACCGGTCCAGTACTGTGCCAGCCCTGGCAAGAGCAGCCCAGAGCTGTGGGTCCGGCAGTGCCCGAGGGGGGGTGCGGGGCTTCGCGGCGGGTGGGGCAGCCCGGGGCGGGCGGGGGCTGACTGCAGCCGGTGCCCGCCGTGCCCCCCCGTGCCCCTCCCGGTGCCGGTGCCGCCCCGTAGCCCCGCGCTGCGGCGGGCACAGCCGGAGGGCGCTCCCCGTTGGCGCACAGCGGCGGCGTTGGAGGCTCTTCCCGGGCAGGTAGGGGGCGGCGGGACCGGGGGGAACCGGGGGAGATGGGGGGAACGGGGACAGCATCAGGCTCAGCCTTGCGGGTGCGTCCCTCTTTGCCGGTGGCTGCAGAGCCCCCGCCCCGGGGGGGTTCCCGGTCCGCCGATGCCCCCGCCCCGGGGGGGTACCCCGCAGCACCTTTCTGCGGATGTCCCCCGATGCCTCCCACCGCAGGGGCACCATCCCTTGGAGGGGGGGTCCCTGCAGCCCCCTCCCTGGGAGGATTTCCCTGTGGATCCCTCCTGCCCCAGATGCATCTTCCCTGGGGGTCCCCTCCCGTCCTTCCCCCCCTCCTTCCCCAGCTATGCCCGTTTTCGGAGACTCTGCACAAAGCCCTGACGCTGAGCTGCAACGCTCCACAGTGAGGGAGACGGAGAGGGGTTGGGGGTCCCACAGGCTCCGGGTGCATAGGGAGTCCCTATTGGGTTCCTTGTCATGGGGAATCCTGTGCACCTTTATCTCAAAGGAAGGGGGGTTGGGACCTGGGGGGTTGGGGCAGTGGTACTCTGGGCACTGCAGACACCGCCACCCCTCCCAGCCCTCACTGGGGTCCCCACTGAGTATCCAGGTGCAGGGAGGGGGCCGTGGCTGAAAGGGGACACTGCGGCCCCCGGCTCTCCCCGGAGCTCCGGAGCCGTCCGGAGGCACCAAACACAAACGGAAACGTCGGAGGCACCAAAAATAACCCCCCCTGAGGGAGCTGACCCAGATCCATTCAGATCTGCACCCAGAGCCCTCCGCCGGGGCCGAATCCCCTCCTCTGCGCTGCTCTGCCCTCCTGATGCCACCTATTTATCACCCAGTCTGTTATGCAAATGGTCCATCGGGGCGTATTACCCAAAGGGCGGGGGCTGGCGCTGCGCCGTGTTGTCCCTGGGGCTGCCACCGGCGGCTCAGAGGGGACGGCGGCATGGAGGGATCAGCATCGGTGCACACCTCCGTGCGGGTGCCCGGGGGCTGCCAGGGAGCGCTGCCCCATCCCTCTCCCCTCCTGTAGCACTCAGGGACCCGAGCAGGGCCAGGCGCTCTTCCCTTGGGGTCGGCGTGCCCAGCAGCATGGGGAAGCAGAACAGCAAACTGCGCCCCGAGATGCTCCAGGACCTGCGGGAAAACACCGAGTTCTCCGACCTGGAGCTGCAGGGCTGGTATAAGGGCTTCCTGAAGGACTGTCCCTCGGGCATCCTCAACGTGGAGGAGTTCAAGAAGATCTACGCCAACTTCTTCCCCTACGGCGACGCCTCCAAGTTCGCAGAGCACGTCTTCCGCACCTTCGACACCAACGGCGACGGCACCATCGACTTCCGAGAGTTCATCATTGCGCTGAGCGTCACCTCCCGCGGGAAGCTGGAGCAGAAGCTCATGTGGGCCTTCAGCATGTACGACCTGGATGGCAACGGCTACATCAGCCGGGAGGAGATGCTGGAGATCGTGCAGGTACGCGGTGCCGCGGCGGTCCTGGGGGCCGGGGTGGCCACCCCCATGCACGCCCCTTGCCCAGACCCCAGCCCGGTGGCAGCGGTGGCAGAGGGGAAGCGCTGAGGCCGATTTGGTGGCGTCTCACTGGGCACTGCGGGAGCAGCTCCCATCCATCTCCTGCGAGACGGCTGCTGCCCTCCGTCTGCCCCGGCTCTGCTGGGAGCCGAATCCCTGCACGGTCTGGGACCCGGTCCTGGTGCGGGGAGCCCTCTGTCCCCATCCTCGGGTCGGTGGCAGTGGGCGCTGTCCCTATCAGCATTGTCCCCGTCCCCGCATCCCTTTCTCAGGCCATCTACAAAATGGTCTCCTCCGTCATGAATATGCCTGAAGATGAATCGACTCCGGAGAAAAGAACGGAAAAAATCTTCCGACAGATGGATACTAATAATGATGGTAAATGAGAGGGGAAGGAGGGGATTAAGGGAAAGGTCTCATGGTTAAATCCGGGGGTCTTAGAGGGAGCTGTGTGCTCACTGATTAAATGCTGCACGGTCGGGAGGAGCTCTGGCAGTGAGGGGCTCGGGGTGCACACAGCACTGCTGGTCACACACGGGGGGCTCAGCCCGGGCAGCCGGTGGGTGGGGGGTGTCCCCAGGAGGCCTCCGGTCCCTGTGCCCCCGTGTGCCTGGGTGGGGTGGTGGCTGCTGCACTGAGCCGTGTCTCCCTGCAGGCAAACTGTCCCTGGAGGAGTTCATCAAAGGTGCCAAGAGCGATCCATCCATCGTGCGCCTGCTGCAGTGTGACCCCAGTGGTGCCGGACAGCTCTGAGCCCCCCCGCGGTCCCCACAGCCCCCACCTCCCCCTCCTGCCACCACCACTCATCCTTCCATCCCCACCTCCATGTCCCCATGGGGAGAGCAGCAGGAGTGCGGAGCAGCATGGCAGAGCCGCTGCTGCTCCTCTGATGGGCACAGGGACACGGCCAAAGGGATGAACTACGGTTGCTCACGGCCACCCCAGCACCCCCCAGCATGCAGACACTGCCACACCAGCCCCCTCCCCACAGTCAGAGTGTACGTGGGGCCATGGGGAGGGGCTGTGCTTTCAGTCTTTTAATACCTGCAAAATAAAGTGTGTGTCAGTGCAGTCAGCAGAGGGAAAAGGCTCTCCTGTAAGCTCTGAATCCAACCTTCCTTGCAGCAGTACCAGGGCAATAGTGATGGACTCACGTCCTGGCCAGCGGTGAGCAGCATCCAGTGCTCAGTGCTGCCCATGGCTGCGCTGTGGGGTGGGCACTGGGATGGGGATGGGTCCTGTGCTCCACTCAGGGCTGGACATGTTTCTGTGCTGTTGGGATCAGCGAGCTCACACAGCCCAGTGCCAGTGGAGAGGGCTGCAAGGAGACCTGGAGATGGAGAGCTTTGGTGGTCAAACCCTGCCCCCAACCCAGCGGGGGGGCATGGAGTGGGATGGCCACAGCAACTCATAGAAATGCAGGTGGGAGCAGAGGAGCACTGTGGGGCGAGGGCAGAACACTGCAGAGAGCAGAGCATGCGGCCGTGGTGAGCGCTCTGGTGATGAAGATGAGGAGCCCAGCGATGGGGAAGATGAAGACCCTTTGGTTGCTGCTGGGATCATGGTGGTCAGGGAAGGAGAGGGGCTGAGCACTGCGGCTGCATAATGCAGGGACAGCCCCGGGGATGCGCCATGCTGGAGGGGACAAGGCAGTGCAGGGGCAGCCCCTCTTCCTCGAGGAGATGATGCAGGCTGAGAGGTGCCCCTTCTCTCCGGTATGCAGTGCTTACAGACACCCAAAGGCACCTCGGGGAGGACTGAGCCGTGCATCTGCATGAAGGATGGGCTGGATGCTTAGTGAAGGACAACCAGAGTCTTTATTCAAATAGTCCTTAGGACGGTTGCAGACGTACAGACACACGTACATATTTACACTCGTACACATCTCACAGAGCTTGAACCAATAAATTAAAACAAAAAGAGGGTGGGGGGCATTTTTTCCTTTTTTGTTTTTTGTCACGTAAGAAACAGCAGCTCCCCGAGGCGAGGCGGGGGCTGCAAGGAGAAGCCACAGACACAGCCCTGCCCCGGCTGGATGCAATGACAGCAGCGCTTTTGGGCAGGAGGGCACCTCACACCCGGGCTTCGATGCACTCCAGCGTGACCATCTCGTCCAGCCTGCGGCCCTCGGCATGGGCACAGTGGCTCAGGTGGGCACTTGGGCTCTCAGCACCTCTGGCGCTGGGGGTCTGCGGGCAGGGGGCCGCGCTGTGGGAGCGGGGGGAGCCGCAGTCGTCCGAGGTGAGGTCGGGCACGTCGTCCGACTGGCTGTCCGAGCTCTCCAGGTCGCTCCGTATGCTCTCAGGCTGTGCCAGGGTGATGTCCCAGGTTTTGCTGGCAACGCAGTCCTTTTGCTCACAGCTTTGGTGTTTGCACGTCTGCTCCTGCTCACCGTCCTCCTCTTCCTCCTCCTCCTCTCCCTCTTCCTCCTCCTCTTCCTCATTCTCTGCCATTTGGGTGTGGACGTGCAGCGAGTCCTCCGTGCTGCTGCCGCTGGCCAGCTGGTAGTGGCTCGGTTTGGCCTCGATGTCCACCTGGATCTCCATGTTATTGCACTCCCTGCAGAAAGAAGCACCCCTGTGTGACTTCGGCTGCAGCCCGGGGCACCCATGGGCGCCGCGTCGCAGCGCAGGAGGTTCGTGCTCCCATTCCTGTGCCAGCACAGCACCAATGCAGCCAGCAGCCGCCAGGGAGCAGCCTGCTGCACCCCTGCACCCACCGCAGCGCAGACATTTCCAGGATGCCACCCCACGCACCTGTCCTGCGGGTTGTAGGAGCTGATGATGGAACCAGCCATGGCCCGCGTGCTGGCGTTGTCGCTGATGGCCCCCAGGCTGACAGAGTCCTTGGGGAAAATCTCTTTCTGGACGTCTGCCTGCACCTCCAGCCTGCAGGAAGGGAGAGGGTTGCTCAGGAATGCCTCAGG
This sequence comes from Meleagris gallopavo, assembly GCF_905368555.1. Taxonomy (NCBI): domain Eukaryota; kingdom Metazoa; phylum Chordata; class Aves; order Galliformes; family Phasianidae; genus Meleagris; species Meleagris gallopavo. Next base: position 5,314,372 of record NC_139428.1, read on the forward strand.
TGGTCCTCAGGGGGCACCAAACAGTCCCTGTGTGCCCTGGGGTGGATGAACGATGTGGTCGCCCCATCCCTGGAGGTGTTCGAGGCCAGGCTGCATGGAGCCCTGCACGGCCTGAGCTGCTGGGGGCCACCCAGCCCACTGCAGGGGCTGGAGCAGGATGATCTTTAAGGTCCCCTCCAACCCAAACCACTCTATGGTTCTATGGACAGCAAAAGGCTCAGTGCCGGCCCAGCTTGGCATAGCAGCGTTCAACACCGATGGTTCCCCTTGCTTAGTTTAATTTTTGGCTCCATTTAGGTAAACCCATTTTGTTTTCCATGTCAAAGTTGAAACAGTGTTTGTATCCATGACTCATGTAATTCCTGAGAAGAACAGCTTTCCACAGAAGCAGCACGGAGCCATGGCTCTGTCTTGGCTGCCGTATCAACACGTCTCCAATTACCCAGCAGCCAAGCTGAGAAGGAAACCACGGTGTAAAACTGTAGTGTAACCTCCCAACTTGGAAAGCAGAGCCCTACATAAAGCTGCTCGGCCAGCACAGCCCCGGGAACCCCATCCCCTCCTCCTGCCCCATTCACCTGCTGTATTTCCCCTTGCCTCCTGAGAGCACACCGCCGCTCAGCGTGCCGCCCGACAGCGCTGCAAAGCTGGCAGTCTCACTGTAGTTGCTCTGCATCACGCTGAGCCCATCCGTGGGGCTCCCACTGGTGCTCAGCACGCTGGTCAGCCCCTCGATGCTGCTTTCGCCAATGCTGGGGTTCTTCAGGGCTCGCCAGGCGTCGGCCACTGTGGGGGAGGGACAGCGGGGAGTCAGGGAAACTCTTCACTCAGAGGCAATGAGGCGTTGGCAGCGCTGCCCAGGGTGGGTGCCCCATCCCTGGAGGTGCCCAAGGCCACGGATGGGCCCTGGGCAGCCTGAGCTACGGGCAGCCAGCCCACAGCAGGGGTTGGGACTGGATGATATTTAAGGTCCCTTCCAGCCCAAGCCACGCTATGATTCCATAATTCTGTCTCCTCCTAGCTAAACTGAAGTAAGCTTACGTTCAGATCTGGGAGTCCCACTGGTACCCAGCATCCAGACCCCCTCACCTCAACACAGCAGGCAGTGAGAGGGTCCTGCTTCGCCCTCCCGCCTTGTCACACTACCTGTGATCGGTCCGTCGTCCTCATCAAACTCGATCTTCACGCCCTTCCCGTTGGCAGTGCTGACCCCGCAGCCCCCCCCGCGGCACAGCGAGATGGGCACAACGCCGTAGACATAAGCCAGCATGATGGGCACCCCGATACCTGCAGAGTGAAAGGAGCTGAAGGCCGAGCTCTGCTGGGCAGGTTCTCTGGGCTGGGGCTTCCAGCCCTGCTCACGCTGGAAGGGAACCACGCAGTGCCCACTTACCAACACTGACAGCAGCGATGACCGGAGAGGCGATGACAGACAAGGTGACCCCTCCAGTAATGGCCAAATTCCTCTTGTGCTTGGAGGTTTTCTTCCCCTCATACCTGCTGTGGATCTGAGGGAAGGACAGGCACCGGGTGAGACACAACAAGTCCCCACCATGGGCTGTGCCAAGAGGGCTCCTCCTCCCAGCTCAGGGTGACATCTGAGGGCATCCAGCCATTGGCCACCGCCTCCTCTCCCCATACAAAGCCCAGGAGATAAGACAGGGCTTAGAAAACACAACTGAATTTGGGTTCTATGAAGAGACCCACCCTCCCAATGAGCCCCAGTTGCTGCTCAGATGCCTGGAGCACAGAGAATGCCCCGAGCTTGGATCCCTCTGCTCCCACCGCGTGCTTTGCCACCTTTACCTTTCTCCCGACATAGACAGGGATGCCAATGACCATAGCAGGAATGGCAATGCCAGCAATGAGAGAAATGCCCACAGGAGCGCCGATCAGCGTGCCCAGCTGCCAGAGAATCTTCTTCTTGCGACTCCATGGCTTTTTGCCCCAAAATGTACAGCCAGAAGGGCTTAATGGAAGGAAGAAATGACATTAAAACTTGAGCAATCCTTGAGAACCCCTAAGCCAAGTCCCATATGAACAAACCCAGAGCTTAAGGAGTAGGTGAACAACACAAAAAAGGTTTCTCCCCCATTATGATTAATTTGGTGCTCGAGGTGATTATCACACCACCAGGACTGTGTTCAGTGACACGGCCTTTAAGGTCCCTTCGGGCCTCAGCCATGCTTGGTTTAATAACCCAGCACACCTCAAGCTCTCAAATGCCATCACAGGTGGTGCAGAAGAGCCCCCACTCTACTGCAAGGTGGGAAGGAAGCCCAAAACTTTGGGTCAGAAAGAAGAGTTTTGCCAACGGATCCTTGGAGAGGCGCGAGGAGGGGAAGCAAAGCACCTGAGGTAGTGCAGGTCGGAGATCTCCTTCATGCACAGCCAGCAGAACTCACAGCCGCACACCGCACACGTCATGTGGTTGCAGCTCCCGTCGTTCATCTTGATGATGTACGCACTGCAGCGCGGGCACGGCTTGATGTCGTCTGCTGCGGGGGAAGCAGGGCGCGGGGTTGGAGGCGTGTGAGCACGGGGGGTTTCCTTGCTACGCACGGAGCCTTTGCTTTGGATCACCTCTGCTCGCACAGGGGGTGGGGATGGTACAACCAGTGGGTTGTGCCCTCGGTTTCTCTTTACATTGAGAAGGTGACAGCGATGAGACAGCGCCCACCAAAGCGATTTGCTTGGATAGAAAGGTCTGGGAGCAACAGCCCTTGTAAAAGCTCTCTCTGGCCTTGCCGGGATGTGTTTCAGAGCATGCTTCGGTGCTGGGAACAAGTCATTCCTGCTCTGCGCTAGCCAGGACAACAGGGTAGGTCAGAATCATTATTAAATTGCTTCAAAGGTGATTCATGGGCCAAGAGCAGCAGAGCAACTGGGGCAGCAAGGCATGGAGGCCCCTGCCTGGCCTTTGGGAGCAGCTGGGGCTGGGGCTGCAGAGCCGGGTGCCGATGGTGCCCTGACAGGGTGGGGGTCCTTCACCTCCCCCTTCATTCGGGCACCATCTGGTCAGGTTACGCAATGGCTGTCTGTGCTGCGGTGCAGCTTGGCAGCCTCCAACTCTCAGCAACATGAGATCCAGCTGCTGAGAGCCCGGCTCACACCTCATTAATCACTGCACCGAGTCCAGAAGGAATGGGGTGGGAAAAGCCACTGTCCTGAAGAATCTCCCATTCAGCGGCTCAACTCCTCCTGGCTGGGATCTTCTTTAGGAGGGTGAAAAAGCCCAGGAACTGCTTTGTGTTCACTGCTTTGTACCGCAGCACCCACGCTGTCCCTCATCAGGGCCCTACAACCACAGCACAGGGCTGAGCCACCTCCGGGCAGCCCCACTCTGAGCACAGGAACCAACAGGACATGCAGTGTGCTGTGTCTGGGGATAGGGAGGGATGGCGAGAAATGGCCTCAGTGCCCACTCCCAGAGTCACCACAGCTATTTTTAACGAGCTTGTGGACTCAGCAGCCCCCACCAGGCAGTGCTGGAGGCTGTGGGTTGGCGTGTTTTCTGTGCTTGACATTATGAGCACCTCACGGTGAGCCTCCCCAAACACAGACAGGCATTAAAACTACATTTTACTGCAAACTGGAACTCGCAGCTGTAAGAAGCACCTATTTGTTCAACATCTAGCTCAGTAAGAAGCATTCAAGATCAAAGCAACCACAAGCATTGCTGGGGCGGATGAGGAGAGCTGAGGAGGAAGGACCTGAGCACGTCAGCTCTCCTGTCCCATTTTGCATCCTGATTTCTATAGCAGCCCGCCAGATTTGTTCTGGGCAACGCCTCCCACCTGCACAGCTGGAGACCCTCGGCTGTGCCCCTGAAGTGGAAATGCTGAGGCAGTGATGGAGCACCTGGCGGGAAGGCAGGGCCAACCCAGGGCAGCTCAGGTACACGCAGTGCTGCTGAGTGATGAAGGGCCGGAGCCAGGATGCAGCCCTTCCCAGCCCTCATTTAGGGGTTGGCAGTGGAGGTGAGGGCATCTCTTTGGAGATCTCTGCCTCCCTGAGGCCTGCTGAAGGTAAGCAGCTTCTTTTGTTTCTGTGGCTGCTGCATTTGAGCAAATCCTCCCTTGCTGCAGCCCAGACTTGCTGCTCTGCTCTCGTGGCTGTGCTTTCCATCACGTCCCAGCCCTAGCCCTGCCCGCACCTCGCAGCACAGACCGACCCCGGCTACACGGAGCCCTACCTGGCCCAGACTCCTGCCCGTAGCTGAGCCCTGACGTGTGCTTGGTGCGCACACGGAGCGCCTGGGCGCGCTGCTGCCGGGCCATGTCGCACGTCTGGTTGGGGTGCCATATCTGCTTGCAGTGGTAGCAGAACTCCGTCTGGCAGCCGTCCCGCTCGCAGGTCAGCTTGGGGCAGCTGGCGCAGCCGTAGGCAATAACAGCATAGCTGGGGAGGAAGATGTGGAGAGTCAGAGAACGGCGGCACTGCCCAGCACAGCTCTCACTGCGGGTGCTGCACCGCCCTGTGCTCCTGACGCGTTCCTGCTCTCCAGTCCTGCGCCTCACACTGCAGGGCCTGAAATTAAGAGCTGCTAATTGGGTTACTTGGGGCAGCTTCCTTTATACAGTTTGCGATATTGAGTTCTCTCCTTGATAAGCACTGGCAGCTCTCACTGTCGATTTCCCCCGATCGATGCTCACCCTGCCTGCCCTCTCTGCTGATCCAGGCTCTGAGGCTCCCTTCTGCAGCTCAGCAGCTGTAGGACAGCCGGGCGTGAGGGTGGGTGTGTGGCCGGAGGGGGTAGGAGGGCTGAAGTTGTGCCAGGCACAATTTTAGGACTGCACAGACAATAATGATCCTGCTTCTGGATTAAGCCCAAACTGGTGTAAAACCAAGGGAATGAGGGCAGGGAGATGGAGCATCAGCCCCTCCTGGCAGCACCACAGTGTTCCTCCAAGGAAGGGTGCACACAGAGCACTGCACGGCGCTGACCTCCGCCCTATGGGATGAGGGCTTCCAGCACAGGGTGCCAACCATCCTCAGCATTTTGGTCAGTGGTCGGAGGAGAACAACTCCCATTTAGGGTTTTACATTTAGAGCTCGTACAGCTCAAGTTGTGTTGCCTCTTCTCAAAGGCTGCAGCGTGAGAACCACCGAATGTGTCATACCACAGTGATTCACATCCCGTGGGAGTTGGAGCAACTTCTTCATGCTGGGGTACGAAATAATTGCCAAAGAAACAACACTGCTGGGCAGAGCGCGGGGTTGGAGGCGCGGCGGTGGGTTTGCATCAGCCCATCCTGGGGGAGGTGGGACAGGGCAGTGTGGGGCGACGGCCCTGAGCCCTCCTGAGTGACTTTGGCAGAATCCTGCCGAGCATCCTCAGCGTGCCACCAGCACACAGCCACCGCCCTGTGAGCAACCCCCCACACACGGAGCAGCTTCATGCTCGGGGTTGACCCCTCGTAAGAGATTTAGGGTTTTTCTACATACTCCCATGAGAAATAAAAATCCTCCGCGTTTACATTTCATTCCTGGAACTGAAATAACAAACAGCAAGAGCAAGCCCACAAGCCTGAAACCTACACAGCTTTCTCTATGAGAGAAAGGAAGAACGGCTCCAAAGTCAAGGTCAGTGAGAAAGGAGCTCTCACGCAGGATGCGGCAGCTGACACATCCACCCCCACCTGACCTCCCTCTGTTACATGGACGCTTTTTGGCTCAGCCCAATGGAGGTGAAAGGGGAAACTGACACCGAGTGCCTTTCTGAGACCCAGCAGCCAGGGCTGCCCAGACAGCCACGGCCACGCTCTGCTCCTGGGAAGCCTGAGCCCCGCAGCGTGCTCAGCCCCATTCACATTGCTCAGCCCACACAGCTCAGTGGGCTTAAAGGTTCTGTTGTTCTCCACAGCCGGCTGATTGTAGCAGGGAGGGGTGAAAACGCTGCAAATACAGAAAATTATGTGTATTGTGACTGATGGTGCATCCATTGCCCAGCGTTCCCATGGCAACACGCTCCGTGTTGTGTCGGCACTCCTCCTGCACAGCACAGCTCTTCCGTTTACGAAAGACTGCAGTAGGTGTGCAGCACAGGATGCTGCGGCCGTGCGCCGGGCTGCCAGCTTCCACTGTCCCACAGTGCAGCTCCGCAGCAGGCAGCAGCAGCATCCTGCCCAGCAGTGCCGAGTGCCCACGTTCCTGCTGGGTATGGTGCAGTGCCACCACTATGGAGGGAAAGCCCACAGTAAATAATTCATAGCCTGACTCTACATAAGCACGACGGAAGGCACCGGGTGGGAAGAATGGATCGAGTGATTAACTCCTCCTGCTGCCGGAGGGCTGATTTCAGCAGCCTTTGTTTGAGTGCAGAGCCCACATCCGAGGGCACGGCCAGGTGGTTTGCAGGAGGATGCCCAGCACTGCTCCCCTCACTAAGGAACTTTAGTCGAGCTGCGTGAACCCCTCTGCCCCAACCCACAGCCTGGCAGCTGGGCCCTTTCACAGAGCTGACAGCACCAGGTTTGCTCCAGCACTGAGAGGGGGGGCAACCCCTGGTCTCAGTCTGCACGGCCTGCCCTGCCCGGCACCACCAAACACCCAGAGCCTGGGTTTCCTGCAGATGCCAGCACAGCTGTTGGCTGCTCTCTGAAGAAACAAGCCCTTGTGTAGCGCTGCTCGGAGGACCTGCAAGAGGCGACCTGGGACAGGTTAACCTGTTTGCATGGGACGGTGATGACAACGCTGTGATTACATCTTCACAGCCCTCCCACCACATTTTCCATCCCCCGCTGCCGGTCAGACTTTCCTTTCATGTTCACACTGCCTGGAGCTGCACCTCTCACCGCGTCCTGGCTGAACTTTGCAGCACTTCTCTGAGTTCCCTGAACAAAGGCCTTTTCCGGGCAGCTTTGCCTTAAGCATAAATAGAAACCAAACAGAGTTTGTTCAAAGGAAAAGAGAAGAGAAAATGAAAGCAGCGCACTGATAAGTGCAGTCACCCAGGCTGGGCGGGCTGACTTCTGGACAGACAGATATTTCCTCACTTGGGCAATGGATAATGAGTCAACATCACTGCTCTGTGCCATGCAAGCATCCTTGCTGGGAAACAGGGACCGTTTACAGCTCCTTCCTCCCCAGGAAGGTGCAGCGTGCCTCTGTGCACACGCTGCTGCGATACACGTGGAAGGGAAATTCCGTGCTTCCCATTTGTGCAGAAAAAGCAAGCTTTCTTTTGAATGAAGGAAATGACAGCTCAACTAAAGCCCTTTCCAAGTCCCACTACGAGGTCCCCACTAGTCTGCATTTCCACAGTCCCCAAGGCCAAATCCTGGTGTGATATCTTGGGACCCCAGGCCTATCAGCTCCCTGCACGGGCCGCTGCCTGCCCCACCAAGAGAGCCTGCAATGAGGGCTTTCCACAGCAATCTGCGTGAACACAAATGTGCATTAGTGACAGCACAGCACGGAGCCAGAGCTGCCTGGGGAGCCGGCACCCAACCAGGGCAGCAGGTCCCATTGCTGCAAGTTGTGCCGGGCCTCGGGTTGGGAAGGGACGGGGGACCCCTCCCCGAGCTGTCGCAGCAGCAGCCCCTATAGGAACAGGGGACCCGTCCCGAGCCGTCCCAGCAGCGGTCCCCCACGGGGCCGCGTCCCCTCCCCGCACTCACCCGCAGTCGGGCGCCGGGCACCAGCGGCAGTCGGGGTCCGCAGCGAGGCAGCGGCGCAGCATGAACTCCTCGTATTTGGCCACGAGGTGCGGGGAGTCGCGGAGCAGCCGGCGGATGTCGGCGGGGTTGAGGCGCTCGCTGCACTCGGGGCAGCAGATGTTGACGCGGGACTCGGTGATCTCGATCCGCAGGTACTGCCGCAGGCAGGCCCCGCACGAGCGGTGCGGGCACGACAGCAGGCGCGGCGCGTTCTCGGCCGGCTGCCGCACCAGGCACAGCGGGCACTCCAGCTCCTCTTCGCCGCTCCCCTCCGCCGCCGCCGCCGCCGCCGCCGCCGGAGCCTCTTCGGGGGGCGGCGGCGGAGGGGGCGGCGGAGGGGGCGGCGGGGCCGGGGGAGCGGCGGGGGGCGGTGGCGGGGCGGCGGGCGGCGGATCGGCTTTAGCGCGTCGACGGCCGCCCGCGGCGGAGGCGGCGGCGGCGGAGAAGACGCTCTGGAAGGAGAGGCGGCGGCGGCGGCCGGGCTTCGGGCACTTGGCGGCGGCCGAGTGGATGGAGGAGGAGCGCGGCGATTCGGAGTCCCGCTCGGAGCCCATGGCGACGGGGCGGCTGTTGCCAGGCGACGGTATCGACGAGCCGCTGGCGATCCGGGAGCGCCGGGCGCCGGACACCGCGTCCCGACGGGCGCTGCAACGACAGCGGCACCGGAGCCGTGAGCGCGCCGCGCCCCGCCCCGCCAGGCCCCGCCCCGCCCACCGAGCCACGCCCCTCCATTGTTGCCCCGCCCCCCGCCCGCCCCGCCAATCACGAGGCGAAGTCGCCGCCGCCATTTTGGTTGCGGGCAGCGCCCTGACGGGCGCGAGGAGCGCGGGCTGGAGGTGCGGGGCGGCGTCGTCTGCGCTGCTGCTGGCGGTTCCGCAGCCCCGCCGTTACCGGCACCGCGGCCCGGTGCTCTTCCTGCGGCATCGATGGGGCTCTGGGGCCCGGCCGGAGCTTCCGTGACCGCGGGGCTGCCCGGGCGGGCCGTGAGGCCGAGCTGTGGTGCCGAGGGTCCGGACGAAGAGTCGCTACTCGCACAGCCGCTCCGCGCCTCCCGTCCCGCTGTGGCCGCGCCGGGCCCTGCGTTCCCCCCGGCGGGGCTGCGGCCCGCTCTGCCCGCACGGCTCGGGTTCCCGTCCTCTCGCGGGGCTCCTCCGTGCCCGCAGAAACCAACGAATAGCCCGGCTGGGAGCTGCCCGTGGTTGCGGTGGGAGGTGAAGCACGGAGGCCTGCAGGCTGCCTGCTTCTCACCGGCCGCTCTGCGACGAGGCGAGTGCGGCTTCAGCGCTCTCTGGGACGTCCGCCGCTTCTCTCAGCAAAGTCCGTTTGCGCACAGTTATCACCGCGCTCCCTCCCTGCCGCAGAGGCTCCTTTCATTGCCGCTGGCAGCAGAACGAGGCTGAGCGAGCCCAGCCGCGCTTTGGAGGCACCTGGGTGCTGCGCTGCAGGCACAGACCCCGAGCCTTTCTGTGCAGCAGAGATAACAGTGATGCTTCTCTGCTTGATAGAAGGATGAATGTAGGCACAGAGGGAGTAAATCACCTGCGTGAGCGCACGCGTGAAGCTTCCTTCCCTCCTACTCCCCTTCAGTTCTCCTGTTTCTTTCTGTGATGTTTCTGTTGGTTCTGTGCCTGCCACGCACCCTCCCTTGTAGTTCTGCCTGCTGCATCCAAGTCGTTCCCCAGAGCCTGTCTGTCAGCTCTCCCTCACCTCTGCTACGCTCTGCTGTTCCAGCTGCAAGCTTTGGACCACACTTGGGATTAGCCTCAGGGTGTTAAACTCTGCTAAATGGGGATCAAGAACCCTGTTACTAGCAAGCTAATTTAGCAAGAGAGCAAAGTAGTCCTTCTCCAAGAGAGGCCAGTGATATCACAGGGATGCCTGGGAGCGCTTTGCCCCAAAGCGGTGTGAGTTACTGAGCTCCATCCCTGCCGTGCTGCCTCCACCTTGTGTGGAGGAATGATGATGCTGTGATGCTTCTGATGCAGAGCCCTGATGTGTGAAAGGATCCTCTCCCCTTTCACTGGTGGGAAAGGAAGGAGAAGAAGAAGTGCAAATCCAGATGATGTTGAAATCAGCTGTTCCTAGCTGAGATGGGCTGGGTATGAGACACTTTCAAATGGCTGTCACTACCCATCTGCAGCTGAGATTGTCTTGGTCTGATGATTTCACTTGAAAAATCACACTGCTGACCAAAACAGAGAAACCTGGGCAGGGCCTGTGTGTGGGATGGGGCTTCCAGACAGCGCTGACAGCTCAGCCCTGCGTCCGTTGCAGCACAAGAGCAGACTGTAACTAATTGTGGGAAGGTTTCACCTCTAAAGCTCATGTGAGGCGGGCCTGAATTACCAGTAATGCAGCCACAGAGAGCAAAACCATCTGGAGTCCCTGGGAAAGGCATCAGCTCGTGATGTGCTGACAGGGCAGAAATGATTCCTCATTCCCTTATATGAAATATTGTGATACAAGTGGGACTGGGAGATGGAGGGGAGATCTGAGAGGCTCACGCTGACTTTAGCATCATCCTCTGCCTCCTCTGCTGTGCAGATCTTTTGCCAGTCCTTACACCGCTGAGAGGATTCAGTGCTTTTAGCATTCTGGTGGATATGGGCTTCTAACTGCCACGGTCTGGATGTACCAGCTGCCTGAAAACAAGTTCTGTGTGGCTGAGATGCTTCAGCGTGGAGTTTCCTTAGCTCTGGCCAGGAGCACGTTCTTCAGGAGGGAGCAGTTTGAAGCCGGTGGTTTGTTTTGATTCAAATTGAGATTTAAATCAAAACACGGCGTCTGGGGCTGGGACACAGAGCACACAGAAAAGGGCTGCTGGGAGAGGAAAGCACTGATGGGAACGGCACCGGATTGGGAGGGAGGAGCTGTGACCTGGGGCTGTGGGGAAGCTGGCATAAGCCTGACTGTTTAACTCAGGGACATTTTCAAATATAAACAAAAAAAAAAAAAAAAAAAAAGAGGGAGAGAATTCAAATGCTTCAGTAAACGAATCTCAGCCCCGATAGGCAAATTTGCTCTTGCTTACGCTGGCAGAAAGCTGGAATGCTGCTGACTTCCAACCCTGCTGCTTCAGTCAGAGCAGGATTTGTCACGGGCAGCTTTTACAGCTGCCTGAAATGCTGCATCTCCCAGGGAGGCTTCCAGTAGCAGCACAGGGAATGCTGCGTCCCAGCACCGGCTGTGGCCAATGGGTGCTGCGCTGCCCGGCTGGGGCGACGGGTGGCTGATCTGCATGGAGCCAACCTCAGGGGCACGGGGCTGCCTTCCAGGGAACTGCCTCGGCTGCCCACACCCTGAAAGCCCCTACAGAGAAAAGTGGCTGCTCTGACACAGGCTTCAGGGAGGAAGAACCCTGGTGATGTAATGAAAACTCCCCTCTGCAATTCAGAGAGTGAAAGCAGAGGCTGGCTGCCGAGAAGGGCTTGTGAAACTGCTCTCAGACTGGGAGTATTTGCATGGAGGGCACGGGGTGCGCTGAGGCTGGGAATGTTGCCGCAGCGGGGCCCTGGCAGACAAGCACCAGCTTTGGTTTGCTGCTGAGGAAACAGAAACTCCTACACCCCTTCGCCTGCCCCCTCCCCCCTTTCCTGGTTATTCAGATATCTGGGGAACATCTTGCTCCTGTCACTGCAGGACACAAGAGTTCAATCCTGGTCATTGTGGCACTGATGTGTGAGTCCCTCCCTGCAGCAAACTCCTCTGGAAGTACACAAGACTTCTCAGGGTTTCTCCCTCTTTCCCCAAATGAACGTGCAGGTATTCATGGGTCACCGGCTGTGTTTCAGAGCAGATGGAGTTCCGAGGAAATCCAGCTCATGTTGCTGCCTTCCAAAATGGCCACATCTGGGGTGAAATGGGAAAGGAGGGGAGTGGCTTTACACCAGGAGCTCAAACTGAGGAGTTCTTCCTTGTTGCTGAACAGGAACACTCTGGAATGACTCAGCTCTGGTTTCTGGGCAGGCTGAGACCTTTGGCCCTGCTTTGGTGGCACAGCCAGGGCTCCTGAAGGGTTCTAGGTGCAATGAGGTGCACCAATGCGAACAACCCTGAGAGGCTGCCGTAGGCTCAGCATCAAGAAAAAGGTGTGAGAGAGTCGAACCGTGCAGCACAAACGGAGTTTAAAGCTCACTGGTAACCCTGTCTTGGCTCCTTGCCCCATTGCTCCAGGAGCGTCCTGTGTTCCTCCAGGTGTCCCAGCTCTGCGGTGTGCAGAGCAGGACTGGCAGCTGCGGGCTGTGAGAGGTTCTCACCCTGAGAGCTTTGAGATCTGCAGTGAGGGATCCTTTGAATACATGAGGTAGCAGCTGTGTATCCAAGAGCTGAAGTTCACTGGGGTCATTTTCTGTGCAGCCCTGGGGAACCACTGGTTTGTAATGACAGTGCACTCTGATCATTGCTCAGATGGAGATGCCATTCGCAGACGTTTATTTCTCTCCAGGGAAGACAACAGTGACTCGGGAGGGCTCTCCCCAGTGTGCAACTGCACACACTCTCTGGACTGATCTCGTTAGTTCATGTTCTGTTTGCCTCCTGCGGTCCCATGAGACGTGTTCAGAGAACAAAGAGATGATTCTGCTTGATTCCCTTTTTCTCTGCAGGACTGACAAGGACTGACATTCTTTTAAACGAAGAGCAAAAGACAGGAGAAGGGAGCCTTGGGTTCAGGAATTCGAGGCTCTTTCAGTAGGATTCTGGTTTCCTCTGTGGTTACATCCCCTCTCCCCTCCATCTCCTCATCCTACTCTGCTCTCTCGTAACACCCACACGTACTGCACGACAATCTTCCACTCCCTGCTGTGACTTTCCATGGAAGATGCTGTCATGTGAAACCCCGGGAGGGAGTTGCCACATGGAGCACTGTGAAAGCATCGCACATCTCTTGCAGAACAGGCTTGCAGATGGAGGAATGCTGTGCTCCCCCTCCTCGAAATCCTGAACACTTATGAGTAGGGGTGGGGGTTGCAGGGAATCATCTTGTAAGCTTGGGAGCCACCTACGCACATGGCAAGTCTTGTCAGCAGCTGATAAAAGAGGTGGGAGGTGGGGAGATCTGAGGGGGAACAACCTGGGGGCTCAGTGCCCATGTGGCTCAGCATCCTGTCTCCCCAGGTCTCAGCCGGATGGGCCATGGGCCCGGCCCTGTTGCGGATACACGCGCCCAAAAGGGGAACCCGAGCAAGGACGTAGAGATAAATGCTGTCGACTTCAGTGATGACGTAAAGGTAGGGAGCATTAAGCAACTGCTTATAATAGTAATCTGATACGCTTTTCACCTCCACAAAAGCATTTCCTTTTGTTATAAAAGCACAAGCTGTTCTGATTTGCTTATATATCTGCTGTCCTGCACACTCTCTGTACAGCTTTGGTGGTAAAAGTGACAATGATCGCTGCTCTCAATTCACTCTTCCTGATGACCCGCTGTCCCTAATGATACAGGATTTATAAGTGAGAAGGTTTAGCCAGCAGGGTGCAACCATCAGGAGAGTGCTGGTTTGATCCCTACGATACAAGGAGGCAGCCAGACTCCCTCCTCACCCGAGCTGTTAAGCAGACAATTATGTGTTTGGTGTTGGCATAAACGCAGGCAAATTAGTCACTGGAGAAAACCCCCAGTGCCTGTGACAGCTGGTTGTGGTTAGGAGACAGTGGGGGTGACAAACACCTCTGGCAGCGGGTGGCAGCCACCTGTCTGTGAGGCTCGGGGAGAGCAAGAGACACAGCGAGGCTGGAGCCCAGCGCTGCCTCGGGAGCCTCTCCTTGTGATGACAGCTGTGTTTTGGAGAGCTCAGCATCTCACAGGGTTCGAGCAAACCTGGCCACAGCAGAGATAGCAAAGATCAAGGTGAAACCTTCAGGAGGACCATTTGTGGGGAACTGGGGAAGGGTTCATTTTGCCCTCAGACAGCAGATGCAGAGAAGTGACAGTGCTGGCACAGAGCTTGTCTTCTGCAATGAGTGCAGAGTGAGGCACTGGCCTGATTTCCAGGAAAGGAGAACAGTGTGTCACATAGAAAGCATTGAAAAGACCTGAAGCTTCTGCCTCAGCTTTCTGTCTCACTCCTGCAGACACATGTGTGCTCGGGAGTTCAAAAGGCTGAACTGGAGACTGTCCCCTGGGTGGCACGGGGCAGGAAGCTGTGGCTTCTCTCCTGCAGAGCGGTTGTTGGTGCACAGACTGCAGGTGGTGTCCCTGTCTCTGCTGGGGATGCCTGCATGGCTCAGCATCTTTGTCTTTACAGAGCTGACCTTTGCAGTAGTAGTGTGGGAACTGGAGCTGGATAGAAGAGCTTGGTGTGAGGCAGTAGCTTTAGTGCCCCTGAAGAGATGCTATGCTGGCATCCTTCGACAGCATCTTAAAACCTCACAGCATCTCTGACATCCTTTCCAGCTTATGCACCCTACAAACTGGTAGGGTTGGGCACTCTGTGTTTCCTCCACCCAACCCACCCATTTCCTATCTTCTGCAGGCATGACAACTACTGAGTTAATCCTGCAGGCCATAAACTAAGCTGTATTAGCAGACACCATCTGTCCTTTTTCATTTGCTGATGCACGACCTATTTTGCTGTGTAGTGGAGCAGGCGCTGCAGTTTCAGGGCTTGCATATTACAGTGTCCATGCTGCCTGGGTATAATCCAGAGCTTTCAGTGACCTGCTAATGGGAGAAGGCCCCAGTGAATTGAGTGCCAGGGACCTGCTGTCACGGGCAGGTGGTGGCTGGGGTTTGTCTCTGGGGCTGCTTGGCTTCAAAGGAGTTTGAGCCCTGATGCCACAAAGCACCAGTTGACATCTGGGAAGAGAAAAGCTTGAGGGGGACTTCCAACGACAAGAACACAACTCCCATCAGCACAAGCAGTCCTTATCTGGAGCCCTTCAGCAGTGCTGTGTCTCACTGCTCTGTCTCAGAGGCAACGCTCCCAAAGCATTTACCACCTCCAGAAGTGCCACACTGTAGAGCTTATTTCAAACTGGAGTCAGATTCATGGGAACAGGCCCCATGGGTCTCCATACACCAGGCCATGCCACGCTGGGCTTGGGTAATTCCTTTGCTTTATGGAAGCTGGGCAATGAGGAAAGGATCCAACAGGATGAGAAAAAACAGGAAGAGAATTCTTTCCTGGTTTCTCTATGGAGATCTTATCACATCTTGGAGCAGTCTGATGACCCTTGTCTGGGTGCAGAAGTACAGATGCTATTAAAGGTTATAAAACCACCAGGATATTTCCAGCCAGTTACTGTACTTAACTCAGAAATTCTCAAAGCAGTTCCAAAGGTTAGCATCTTACTTAATGAAGCCAAATTTCCTTCTGAATTTACCAACTTTTCATTTAAGTCAACACCAGTGGCAGAAATTTTCCCTGAGATGTGAAATGAAGAGTGAGGAAATTCTGTCCCTGTGCCGTTGGGAGTCAAGAAGGGAACTGAGCACAGTGGGGTTTGGTGCTGACATGTATTTGCTACCCAGCTTGCTGTCATGCACTGGGGGTCCCAGGCTGGGAGTTTTCAGCTTCCTGCCTCCCCCAGCAGAAGTGGAAGGCAGAGGGAAGGAGTTACTCAGCCTGACCTTGGCACTAGCCAGACGATTGCTTTCTGAATTAGCTCAGTTGCACCATTTGGGATTTCCCAGAAGCGCTCAACTTGCTGGGTAGGGCGGCCCTTTGTGAATCTCGCTAAGCTTTGGATTCCGCAGCTCCCGGCCGCAGTGACTCCTGCTCTCCTTCCTGCCTTCCCTGAGCTCTGTCCAACTTTCCCTCCCTGTACCACAGGCAACTGCGTGGCTCTGTGTCTGATGTGACAAGAAATAATGACTGTCTTGTGAGATGCCATGACAGTGTTCCTCTGCTCTTCCGCTAGGTGTGATCCTCCCCGTGTGCTGATGGATGGTAGCTGGTGTCAGGAACACTGCTTCCTTGCAGTCTGACAGCTTGCAGAGTAAATCCCTGCAGCAAGACAGATCCCAGGGTTTCTTATTTCTTTCCCAGTACTTTGGGAGGATAATTGGCTCAAGAATTTTCTAGATCTGGGGCAAGGGAATAAACATCCCCCTCCCTTCCCAGGCCAGAGCCACGGGCTCTCATGTGCTGTGTGAGGAAGGGCAGCTAGGAAGGGCAGTGCTTCACCAGGACTAGAATGTACCCAGATCTGTGACAGCAGGAGGGAAGAGGAAGAAGCAGCCCGTGCGGTCAGCCCTGGAAAGGGCAGTTCCTGCTGAGAACTGCCTGGGGAATGTTCCCATTTTCATAACCAGCAACAGCTGTGAAAAGGGGAAAGGAGTGATTCTGGTCCCTCCAGCAGCCAGGATGGGGAGAGCAGTGTGGTGCTCCCAGACTGCTGGCCCAGCAGCAAGGAAAATGCGTGTCATTTTCCAGAGGGCTGAGCCAAAACCAACCAGGTGGGAAATGTATGAGCTCCTCACTGAAAATTGGCTCAGTCAGAGTTCTCTTGTCTCAGATGTGATCTTTTCTCAGCCTGATACTTGGCTGCCAAGCCCCCGCCCTTAGCCTGGCTCAGACTGGAACTGCTCTTCCAACAGCCCTGTGTACCGTCCTCTGCTGTGGCCCTGGAGCAGAACAAGATGAGCAAGAGAGAGGGAAGCTGTAGCAGTGGAGAGTAAGTGCTGAGTCATGGCCTGAGGCAGTGATGGAGCACCTGGTGGGAAGGCAGGGCCAACCCAGGGCAGCTCAGGTACATGCAGTGCTGCTGAGTGATGAAGGGCCGGAGCCAGGATGCAGCCCTTCCCAGCCCTGGTTTAAGGGTTGGCAGTGGAGGTGAGGGCATCTCTTTGGAGATCTCTGCCTCCCTGAGGCCTGCTGAAGGTAAGCAGCTTCTTTTGTTTCTGTGGCTGCTGCATTTGAGCAAATCCTCCCTTGCTGCAGCCCAGGACTTTACTACTATGCTGTAGTGCTGTGCTTTCCATTGCGTTATATTCTTACAAGGAGGAACAAGGAATGAGCACCCCTTGTTCCTGGGCTGTCATGGAAAAGTGGACAGGGTTTGTTCTACTGGGGTTTACCAGTGAGCCCCTCTTCCTTCTCCTGGTCTGATGCCACAACCACAAGCCCATTCTCTCTAGCTTCTCTTCAAGCAGAGCCTGCATGTACTGTAGCCATGAAATTCCTCTTTTTCCTCTCTCTGCTCCCAGCCCTGTTTCTCTCCTACCATGTGAAGCCCTCTTCCCTCTCCAGGGCTCATCTATGGGTTGCTATAGCTGGTGTTTAAGCAAACTAGTCCATCTTCTGTCTGAAGAGGTCAGGCTCTGCACAGCAGAAAATTGAGCAGGAGGTTTATGGGGTGAGCAGTGTGCAGGAGGACTGAGATGCTCCACAGGAGCTAGGCCCTGCTGTTTCTCCATAGCATTCCTCTAGCAGGGAGGTAGCAGCTTTGACCATGTCCCAGCTATCCAGGCCTGATCTCTCCAGGCTGCCTTCCTCGTCCCTTGAGTGCTGGGAAAGGCCCAGTGCTTGCCAGTGGATAAACACAAGCTGCCAAGTACCTCCTAGCTGCCATGAGTTACAGGATTCCTCCCTAGCTATGCCCTGCAGTCTCCTGGGGGCAACTGTTGGCAGTAACAGCCCTATTTTCGTGAACCAGAAGCATTCTGGCTTTGCTCAGCCTCCCTTTGCATTTCCCTGCCCCCTGCAGTCATGCATATTTGGGGAAAAGCCTCTCAGGGCAGTGCCGAGTCCTGGGCTTCCTGCTGGGACGCGCAGCTCGGCCGCAGCAGCGTGCCGGGGTTCACGGAGCTCTGGTTTCTGCCGGCTGTTCTGACCTGCTCCCCCTGGATTCACAACCCAGCGCCCAGAGGTGCTGCCCAGTCCCAACATGCAGGATTGGTGCTCTCAGCATGGGACGAGCACCAGAACTGCAGCTGGAGAACCTGGCAGTGGACAGGGAGCAGAACCCTGTCTGTGGGCTATGGACCAGGAACGCCTCTTTCCGCCTGAGGAGCCAAGGCTTTGAGCCCTGCCAAACCCCAGTGTTTGTTCCTGCATTTGGCGTGCAAGAGATGGCAACAAAGGCATACGTGAGGCAGAAAGAGGAGTTCCAGCGAAGAGGGGAAGTGGATTTCTCTTGAGTTTCTTTGTGATCTTGTTTGGTTTGGAAATACTGGAAGCGAGAAGAGATGCTAGCAGTACGCAGTAAGGGTGGTTCTGTTGTCCCAGTGGCAGCACTAACGGCGATGTCCTTCAGTCAGAGGAAACTGGAGCCCAGAACTTCTGTCAGCCATTCACCACCTGGGATGGAGCCAGTGGAAATCCAGCTCCAGGGAGCTGATGCTTTTGAGTGCTTGCAAGGAGGTGCTGCTCACAGTCATGGAGCCTTGCTATGGGCACCTTGTCTCGCAGCCCCGGTCCTGCCCTGCACTGGGCCTGCTGTAGGACAGGAAGCTTTTCTTCTCTTGGTAGCAGCTCAGCCAAGTTCTCCTGGAGGCTGGAGGCTGGGATTTGTATCAGCAATGCGCTTGGCCACGTGAATCCCACTGATTCTGTCCTCATCACCTTCCTTGAAGGAGCAAGCGGAGAGAATGAGCTCTTGGAGCAGAACCAAGAGAGGGGCTGAGACTGACAGGAGTCAAATGACTTTGGCAGTTTCTCTGTGTGCTGCCAGCCTTTCCCAGATAGTTAAAAATAAAAATAAAAATAAAAATAAAAATAAAAATAAAAATAAAAATAAAAATGCTGGCAGTAGCTAAAAAAGGAGCAACGTCCTATGTAAGTTGGGTAATTGTGCACCTAGATTTCCCCCCAGAGATGAGAGTTAAGGCCAGGTTTATAGAATGTTGGAAATGCTGGTTTAGCTAAAGGGATAATATTTTCATTAAGAAACAGGGAACTATTGATTACTCAAGTAACCTCAGCTATTAAACAAACGGCAGCCTCAGCAGAGGGAAATTCCACCCTAGGTTTGGGGAGATGACAGAGGGGACCCCAGGGCAGCACTGGGGACGCACTGACCTGCACTCCTGGGTGCACAACTGCCCTGCTGCCACTCACAGGCACCGGGTGAGGGGAAGGCAAACACAGGGCAGGCGCCTGTATGTGCCTCTGCCAAAGGAACTGGGAAACATTCTCCGCAGTGGAGTCGTGGCCAAGAGAGACTGGAACAGGAAGGATTAGAGTGTCCAGCAGGACCTGGCTCAGCTCCCAGGGCCCTCGTTGGACCCTGGCACGAGGGCAGCTCCTCATGGTGCCCCAGCCCTCTGCAGAGCCTTGCAGGTCCACAGCCCTATTTTCTCAGAGGACGTTTGTTTCAGGCTGGGTGCCAACAGCCAGCAGAGCACAAGCTCCCAGTGCTTCCACCTATTGCATTCCGGGGAGGTGGAAATATCTGCCCTTCTACCTCCCTTGCGAAGAGCACAAGAAGTGCCACAAATAGGTCTCGTGCCTAGCAGTGATGGCCCACGGTAGGGGACGGACACCCACGTAATACAGCACAGCTGTGGAAGAGGGATCGCACGAGGGCACTCAGAGCACGTTGGAGACACTCAGCTGCTTCAGCTGCTGTGCAGATGCCGGGCTGTGTAATGTTCACATGATCGTCCCCTTTGCAGTGTAGGCAAGTTATAGGTTGAACAAAAGGAACAGTGGGGAAGGTCAAGGACCCGGAGGGTCGACTGGGGCTTTCTGCTTCTAGGTGGTTCTGGTGCTGTTCCCCTACTACATTTTGAATATCCTTGAAAAAATCAAGATGAAACACAACCTAGAAGCAGCCCTAGCTGGGTTTGTAGCTCCGCATGGCCAGCAGCTACCTCAGGGACTGGAACTGCAGAAAAGCAGAGTTAACCCTTCCCGAGCTGCAGCCAGGACAGGCAGAGTCTCATTTGGGGGTTCTTGGGGCTGCTCAGAGCCAGCTCCTTCCCAGCCCAGCTGCTCCGTGCGGCTCTGGAAGCTGGCAGGAGCTGCTGCCAAAGCCTCTCCCCCCTCCTTGCCCACGTCAGAGGTACGCAGCACAGCTGACTGTGCAGCCACCTGGGTGACAGCCCTGCCACCTCTCCTCAGCCTCCCCTCTGCTAAAAGCCGCTGTGTGGGGGCCTCCAGCACAGCACTGCTGCAGAAGTCCCACACAGCAGCACAAGCTGTTGCTTTTTGCAGAGGTACCACAGAATAAGCAGCACTATGGCCAGCTTGGGCCACTCCCAAATGCTCCATATAGACCCAGCATCTGTGTGGGGGAAGATCGTGCGTCTTGCAGCAATAGCCTTCCCTAATTAAAGCATATTTGTGCTCCTTTTTACAATTCTGCTTTCTTATGTATGCTTGGGCATTCCTGACTGCATTTCTCCATGGCCCCACTGCTCTCCCCAGCTCCTTAAATGACATGTTGTGATTCCACAAACATAGGAAACGTGAAACTTTTTTCAACAAAATGGTTGTGACAGAGGCATTGGCTCCTCCCTGTTCTTTGATGTTAAAAAAAAAAAAAAGTTTCCTCAGCTCCACTTGAAGTTCTGTCCTGTGTCTGCTCTCTCTCCTCCCCAGTAATGGTTTGTGATACCTGCAGGGCTTGCCAGCAATGGGCTTTAACCCTAGAAGTTCTTTGCTTAGTCAGATACACTCTGTGAGTCTTAATGGGTAAAGGAGTGCCCAGCCCATCCTCTTTGTTGCTGTGAAGTCCATACACCCCTCTGCCATGGAATCAGAGCTGTTACACCACCAGCTGTTCCGAGCATTAATGAACAAGCCAAGCTTTTGGAGTAGAAAGAGATGAAATTCCCTCTGGGCCAGCTGAACACATAGGTTCCACTGGGATGCTGCAGGGCACGGAGGTGACCGTCACCCCTTGTTCTCTCTGCTACAAATTGGGTCCCTTTTGCAACTGTTATGCTAAAAGACGACATGCAAAAGATTTCAAGGGCTTTGTTTTTGGCCTCCAAGGTCTGCAGATTCCCAGGATCCACATCCGGAGAACTCTCAGCAATAAATTTGTACCAGGCTGCCTTCCCCAGAATGACTGCTTCCTGCAGGCTGGTAAGTCTTGTGACTGCTTGAGACGCGCAGCTTAGGATACCCATCCCAAATGCACACTGCTGGGCTCAGCTCCAAAGCACAATCTCTGCTTCAGCTTCCTCTTAGCTTGGTGTAGCTCAGGGAGACTGGGTCTCCAAACTTCTGATTCATTTCTTTAAAGGTTTGTACTCTTATCCAAGGAGGGAACTCTGGTCCCCTTCTCCAGAGGGATTAGGGCTGCTGCACCTCCTGGAGGTTTAGGTATGCCTGGCTCTTCCCAGCAGTGAGTGACACACACTGACATCCTGGGGGGGGACGCGTTTGCAGCTTTGCATCGGGCATCCAGGCTCTGACCGGGTCCCAAGAGCCCAGCCCTGCTGTGCCAGGCGGTCAGAGCATTGTATAACGCTGCTGCTGCCCAGGAACCCCCCACATCAGCACGCCAGCCAGAAGGATGCCAAGGCAGGTCCTGAGCCTGCAGCCGCCCGTAGAACCACCCTCCCCTGCGCCCCGGGGTCTCTTACCTCGCCCGGAGCCCACTCGGATGCAGCTCTCTTCCCTCCGCAGCCTCCCTTGCTCTCCCTTCCCCACGCCGCCTCCCCGCGTGATGTCAGCACAGCGCTGCCTCCGCACACCGCCCAGCACTCCCTGCCAGCCCCGCTTTTGCTGCTTCCCTTCCAACGGTTTCCACGGCAACACGAGGGGAATCCCATCCTCTGGTCCTCCACCTCTCAGAGCCTGGCTTGGTGTCACCACTGCAGCTCCTGCTAAGGAGCCCGAAGACCGCAGGAAGGACAGAGGAGACAGCAGGGAACAGCGGCAGGCAGAGGCCAGCAGCGCCAGCGTGGCCCGGGGGGAAGCCTCACCTACCCAGGGGAAGGGAAAGCAGAGTGGAGCTGCAGTCAGGGTGGCAGGATCAGAGGAAACGCGGTCACCTGCACCGCTGTCACCATGCGTGCCTCCACGTGGCCCCGCAGGGCAGCAGCACTGTGCTCTTCCCACCTTCCCCATGCACTGCCCGTTCTTTGTTGCTCAGTCCCACGTGCTCCTTTTGTACTGGGCTGTAAGATCTGTATGCCACGCTCCCTTGGCTCTACCCAAGCCGGGGATCTGTGCTACTGGTGCACAGCACGCACTCCTTGCGGGGACTTGCCTTTGCTCCAGGCCAAGGTCGGAGAGCAGATATCGATCAGAAACTTAAGGCCGACTCCAGAACAGACGTCAGGAGCCATCAGACTCATTATTGCTAACCACAAATCCACAGTGAAAGGGTTTCTGCAGTATCATTCACAGATGGTTTCAGCAGGAAGGGAGAAGGCCAGATACTACATTTTTAGGTCTGCGGCACATCTTTAATGGAAAGAAATGGCCCAAGGCTTTTTGATCCCTTCCCCCCATCTGAGATGCCGTTTCTTTTCAGCAGAAGTATTGCTGCAGTAGAGAACAGGTCACTTCCTCTATCAGCGAGAATTCAGTGTCCTATTTGATGCTAGTTCTTGTGCTATAAATAGGAATTTTCCCCTTTTATAGTTGCTGAATAATTTTCTAAATGAAATATGAACACAGTTTTCAAAAGAGTGCCTGATAAGCAGCTTGCTGGAGTGAAATCGTTGAACAGAAGGAATTTACAGCACCTGCAGAGCATCACATGCTATGGAAAGCATTCAAGGTCACAGCGACGGAGACGGGTCACAGAACAGATCCAACTACAGAGGACAGAGCCTCGCGTGAGCTACACAACCTCCTGACAGCACCCCAACAATTCATTTTGTGCTCTGCATTTGGGTAAGCTGGTGATCAACTGGAAGAAGCCCAGCTCAGAGAGCCAAGAGCTGCCATCCCACACACTGGAAATCCAGGAGGAGCAGGCAGAACAGGTTCTGAAAACAACAGTAGGCAAGCAGCAAAAGGACAGACTCCCAAACAACGAGGAAGAGCATAATTTAACATCCATCATCAAAAGAAATAAGGGAAGAACACCACAAATGCAGAAGAAACAAGCTTGCCTTCAAAAGATGGAAAATGCTTATCAGAAGTACAGAAAGGTAATAAAACCATCAGAGCACAGAGGGACTGCATGGCTGAGGAGCAAGGGCACCCAGTTGTGCAGAAGAAACCAGTCCTTTCTGGAGGAAGTAGGCATAGGCAGCCTGAGCCCTGTGCTGTCCGTCCACACGGCCCCAAGCAAAGCCTCAGCTGCAAGCAGCTGCCGCCTGGTACCAAAGGCACCGGAGAAAACAATGACTTCTCATCAGCACCACCTTCCTCTGGGACTCCTGAGAGCCACGGCAGGCCTGAGATGCTGTGGAGGCAGGATAACAGGAGACCGGGAAACGCCTTCAGACCCTTCATTACAGCAGATTTTGTCCTGTGTAGTTTGACAGACTCCGGTCAGGAGGGAGGTGTGCAGCAAGGTATGAAAGGCACAAGAAGAAACAGAAGGCAGTATCTGGCTTGCAGCTACTGCAAGAGAGGAAATAACATCAACTCCTCCCCCCACCGGCAGTTAGAAAGGAAAAGGGAGGAAAGGCTGGCTATGACATCAGCTGTAAAATACCTGACAGGAGCTCTGACCTGGTCGGAATACACAGGGGCTGTGCTTTTAGCACCACGCCTGAGGAAACGAGAGGCACAAAGTCAGCAAGAGACGGCATTGCTATGGTGATACAAAGCATTGAAACGCTCGTTAGAGAGTGCAGAAGGAATTACAAGCCATGTTTTCAGCTGCACAGAAACGTCCTTGAGATAGGATCAGGCCAGAGGATCCACCCCCCTCAACTGTTAGTCTGTCATCTGCTTCCCTTCTTCCACTGTCTGCAGGTCAAGAAGGACACAGCAACAGATACAAAACGTAAAGGGGTTATTTTATTATTGATTCAGAGGTTAGACAAGGCACCATTTGATCTAGAAAGAAATGCAAAAACCCAATTAAGTGTTATTTGTGCAGATTAAGAAAGGTTCTTTTGCATTTCTTCAGCATTATGTGAATTCCAGCTTGGTCAAGATCACAGAAAAGCCACCTGATTGCCAAGGCAGGCAGGCTTGGACTAGCACCACAGCCCCTCAGTTCAGCAGCAGCAGAACCTGGAGAAGTCTATGCTGGGGTGGAGGAATGCAGCAGAACAAGAAAATCAAAACTTTCAGAAAAACACCACAGCAGACTTCTTTTTTTTTTTTTTTTTTTTGTTCTCCTCCTCCTCCACTTCAGAAAAGAGTCATTTGTTCATTTTGGTCCTCGCTGACAGGAAGAAGCTTTAGAAATCACAGCAAACCTTCAATAGCCTCCAGCTTCTGCGAGCCAGTGAGATGAGTCCTGAAAGCCCTGGAGAAGCCTGGAATGGTACCCAGCCCTACCCTGCTACGTGTCAGTGACCTGGGTCTGCTCACTGGTAGAGATGCTTCTTTGCAAAAGTTTTGCCTTCCTAAACACTGATTTCTAAGAGAAGGCCACCTCCTCTTCAGAATGATTCTGCTGAATAAGAAATACAAACAAAACACAACCAAGCCAACCCCTAATCCCCTTGTTTACCACCTCCTTTTTTCTTCCCATCTATTGTAACCCCCCTCCCAGCTGCCCTCCCTGCCTCCCTGCACCAGGAAGGCTGCAATGGCTGATGTAGCTGCGTGCAGCGTTTGGTGGTTCTCATCTGGTTCACGGAGTCACTCAGCTGGAACAAATGGGAACAAAGAAAAAAATACATTTAGGGAAAAAAACGAAATGGTTTATGGCATAAAAGGCTGTTGAGCTGGGTGCAAAGCAAACACAAGGGAGAAAAAGAAACGGAGAGTGGAAGAGCACCTTGTTCTTGCTGTGGAAACCTCAACCAGATTCAGGAATGCCAGCTGGCCAGAAACCCAGCATTATGGCAGCATTAGGGTACTGTGGCTCTTTCTTTGATTCTTTCAAGAAGCCAGGACAAAAGCTGCTTCCAGTCAGTTTCTTTACATCACTGAGGCAGAGGCAGCTCTAACGCATCTTTTCCACTGCCCCAGAGCACAGCAGTCCTGCACCAAGTGCTCACCCCACCTTCCTGCACACTGATGCCTTTTCTTGGGAGAACACAAGTGTTGAGGTGACGGCCACCCGGGGAAACTCAGGCAGCTGATGAAACCAGCACCCCTGGTTACTTTCAAATCCCCTCTCTGCACACTCACACGCTTTCAGGAGCGAGAAATCAACTGCTTTCAGTTTCTAGCATTATTTCCAGTTTGCTGAAAAGGAAGAGGGCCATTTTCCTGGAAAGAACATAGGAGGACAGAGTCATTTTCAGACAAAAGAGTAATTATCAAGAAAAACTGCAAGGGATTTCAGAGGACTGAGCACCTGTTCTGGACACAACCCAGCACAGGGAGGTGAGGGAGGCGTGCCGTCTTCCTTGAAAGAGGAGCCTCGGGAACATGAAATCAGTAAACACACACGTAAGGCCAAAGGACAAAGTTTCATCTGGGCCAGTCTGCATTTTCAGTGAGATCTTCTAGGCAGGGCTGGAAGCATACATGGACAAAGGTTGTCACCAGCCTTGCAAGGTTGTTTGTGGTGGTGTAATGGCACTGAAATGCCCAAGCAAGAACCACAAATGGACAGCCAGGACAAGCTGTTTGACTTGCTCGAGAAACAAGTATATTTCCATGAGCTCATAAAAATGGTCATTGGTTGAAGGCCATGTGAGGCCAGTGGTTAACAACTCTGTCCCCCGGGCTTTGAAAAACCATCTTTTGCAATAAGGCTTTATTTAGAATTGGGAGCAGGGGAAACTCAGCACACCTTCATCTCCTTGGCCAAAGCCAAGGGAAGGATGCAAGAATAGAACTGATATCCAAGTCCTTTTCTTGTCCTCCAGAAATCAAATCACTGCAATGACTGCAGTCTGACCAGAGACTTCGCGTTGTTTGTTTTTTGTTTTTTGTTTTTTTAAAAAGCCTCTCGCTAATATTTGCTATATTGGAGTCCATACCTCACCACACCTGAACCAGAAAAAGTTTTGAGTCCGCAAATGAGAAACTGAAAACCCCCACTGTCATTCACCCTATTTTTACACCACAAACAGCATCAGAACGGAGAGAAAACCGCGCTCTTGGGGAACCTGCTGTCCCACAGGGGACATGCAATGGAAACAAGTCTTCGCCCAGCCCCGAGCAGCAGCAGGCTGCACACCCAGCCAAGCTCTGCCTCCCACAGCTGCTCATCCTCTGGGGAGCAGCCAGGAGTAGCTGAAGTAGAGCTGCTTCTCCTGGGAGCTACAGCTGCAGAACGAACCCAAAGCCCCTGGACGCGAAGGGTGCGGAGCTCAGTTCTGACAGGCGGTGCTCAGCCGCACTGCGCCCCCTAGGGGCCGAATCGCCCACGGCTGCGGGCAGTGACGTCCACGTGCACTGAGATGGAAACCGTTCGTTTAATAGAGAATTAGCGAAGTCCTGCCTCGGGCGGCATCGTCCCCTCCTCATCTACTCTACTTAGCTCTTCACTCTCCCTGGCCCCAAAGAGACAGAGACAGAAAGAGAGACAGAGGTGGAGAAAGACAGACAAGGGTGAGCTCCATCCAGGGACGGAGCCCTAAACGAACATAACCAGATCTTTACATGTCGCTCTCGAGAAGGCTGCCAGGATGCTGGCAAACACCACATCAGGAGACTGGGAGGCATCCACCGCAGTATGGATCCCTCGCTTGCTGTAGTAGGAGACCAGGGGGGAGGTCTGTGTGTGGTAGGCCTTCAGGCGGGTTTTCAAGGCTGTTTCATTATCATCTGAACGGCGGATCAGGGGCTCTCCAGTGACCTGGGAGAAGCAAGGGGACAATCTCCAGCTAGCTGCAGCCTGGTGCACTCCCCCCTTCTCTGCGCAGCTACAACCCCTGCTCCCCTCCTCCAGGGTGGGCCGCAATGCAGCGCTGCAGAGGTGAGTCCCCAGGTCAGCATGGGAGAGCGGCGTGAAGCCAAAGCAGCCAGACCGAGTCCCAGAGCCGTCACTGAAGAAAAGGATTCAGCACGATGGTCTTTCCCTCACGCGCCATTCTGCTTGCTAAAAGGAGCCCCAAGACCAAATGCCAGCTACAGCTGCTCCCCAGGAAGGAAAGCAGTTGGGACCCACTGCAACTTCAGCTATGGACAGAGGCCACCAAGCTGAGACGTGGCAGAGCCCAGGCTCCACAGAACAGCCATCACCTTCACACATCCCTCTAGGCCTTGCTCCCTGCAGTGCTGTTGGCCTCGGCTGCCCAGGCAGTTCCCCACACTCCCCAGAAAGGCGGGACAGAAGGTGGGAGAAAAGGAAACAAGTTTTTTCCAGAGATGCTGCAAAGCACCAGCTAAACCCAAAGCAATGTAAGCTGTGGCCTCGGAGCTCACATACATCGTCCTTCATGTGCTCTTTCGGGGGTCTGAACTCCTCATGATAAGAGCGGCCACTTGCTGGGTGAATCAGCCTAAGACAGAAAGCAAGTGTCAGCAAAGGGGTCCTGTGCCAGGATGAATGAGGTCTCATGAACCTGCCATTCATCAGCACAGAAAAACCTGCAGTAGCAATACACCTAGCTTCTCTCTATTAGGAGAATGTTTTCTAGCTATTTTGGTACCAGCGGCCTCTTCAAGTGCTTGGGATAAAGTTGCACTAGGAAGTGGAGAAGGGGAGCACAAAGGTGACAGTGCCACAGCAAACAGCAGGAGACGTCTGCATCTCTGCACAGCCATGACTGATCCTGAACAGGAGGTTCAGCAGTGCCCAAACAGCTTGCATAAGGGAGAGGTAATAGCACTAGAGAAGCACAGATATTAGCTGTCAGACAGCAGGCTCAAGGGCTGAGCTGGGTCACCAAGGTTGTTGATTCAGATCAGCAACAGGCTGTGTTCAAATTGGCCCAGGCATGGAAGGCTCAAACAGAGCAGATATCTAATACAGGGCTTACTGCAGGGCTGGTCTCAGTGCTGTGACAATGACTAAAATGACCCTAAACAAGGACTCCTCTCCCATGAACAAGGAGCCCCCAGAGCTTTTGGGAGAGAAGAGTTACCGTCCGGTGATTCTCCGTATGAGCAAGGAGTCAGGGATGCTGAACTCAATGACGGAGTCCAGTTTCTCTCTCCTCTTCTCCAGGAGCTCATCCAGCTGCAAAAGCAAACACCCAACTCAGAGAGGCAGATGCAAGCCAAGGGCTCCCCATCTCCCAGAAGAAAAGAGCTGCCTGAGCAGCAGCTCTCGTACCATTTCAGCCTGCTTCACCGTGCGTGGGAAGCCGTCCAGCAGGAAGCCGTTCTTGCAGGGAGGGGTGTCGAGGTTGTTCTCAATCAGCTCCACCACCATCTCATCGCTCACCTGCAAAGAGGAGAGATGGTGCACGGTCAGAACAGGCAGCAGGATTTACACGCAGCTGCCCACCTGTGCCGGCACCCAGCCTGCACCAGAGCCTTTTTACAGCTGATCCCAGTCCCAAAGGCAGAATCACAGGTCGCTGCTGTAGCAGGGTGGAAGCTGCACGCTCCGACATGCCCACATCCGGGCTGTGCTCCCTGCTGTCAACTCTAAGGCTGCCCAATGAGCGAATGAGGCATTCCACACCAGGGACACCCCAGCCTGTGCAGTGAAGTTACAGCTCTGGTGCAAAGGTTGTTGTATTTCAAAACGGGCAATCAATCTTAAGACAAATTTCCTAGATGTCTTTTTTTTTTTTCTTAAGCCAATTCTCAGTACAACCACAGATACCAACATAACCTTTATTTCCTGTTACTTTGTACCTTCACTCACACGTCTCTGCGTAAGCAGGCCCGGCCAGGAAGGGCAAAGCACGTGAATTGTTCATTGATGCTTGTAAACCACGTGTGAAGGTAAATGCCCAAATAGCTGCTGTCAGACTCTGGCCCTGCTGGGCAGCTCTTTCCACATCACCACCTCAGTGTATCTCCGGAATCAGTGCCTTCTCTATGCTGCAGCATTTCAGAAGTACTACCAGGTGCTGCAGCCCCAAGAATGGCAGTGTTCCAACAACAGCTCTCCTTATCATCAGCAGGTGCTGCTTTCTCCAGTACGTACAGCTGAGACCCAGCAGGATTCAGGAGCAGGCTGTCACTGCACATAAACCTGACCATGAAGCACATGGGTGGGGAGCAGCCTGGGTAAAGCAACACTTCTGTGCTTTCCTGATTACCCCTTTCAGGGAAGGGATTAACACATAATTGAGCATAAAAAAAAACATCCCAGCTCCAAGTGCTGCTGTGCTCCCAGCTGAGTTATCGGACGGCCAGAGCACCCACCAGGACACAGCAGCACAGCACCCGCAGCCTCAGACATGTGGCAGATACCAGCACTCACCAGATAAGGTCCCTATCTTTCACAACCAGACCCAGTGTTGCAATGCACGCTTTAAGCTAAAGCTGGACATGTGCCACCTCGTTCCTGAGCCTGCAGTCTCCTTGGGGTGTTATGAGCCAGCGACAGCAAGCCGCAATGCCCCAAATCTGCCCACACTGCTTAGCTGTGGGGTAAGTCAGGTGTGCTGCTGTGCTGCCCCTCAGGTTCCCTTAAGGGATCTCAGTAATTTTGAAAGATAATTAGATCTCCGGAACAGAAATGCGCTAGAGAACCTAACCCTGGGACACAAGTATCTTTTGCACAGCATTACACTGTTACACTGTAATTCCCACAGCAACATTCCTAAGTCCACTTTCACCTTACAGTTCCAGGCAAGCAGAAGATCTGGGATGCAGATAAAAGGAGAAAGTCATCAACCCTGCAGTGGTCTGGAATGCGAAGTGACACCAGAACTGTGTAAAAGCTCCACGACAGAAAGGAACAACTGATGACACAGAGGCTGCTGGTAAGCAAGGAGAAGCGTGATGGGGGAGGATGCTTTTATAGGATGCTCCTCCTGCAGGGTAATAAGGAGAACCTCGCCTTCACCCTACAATCTGCCCTTCCTGCACGTACTGGGTTTTGTCACTTTGGCTTCTGACAAGGAGGTGCATTTTGGCCGCTGCTGGTACAGAGTGCTGTCAGTCCGTCCCCCCAGCTGCTACCCACCAGCTTCCCCGAATCCATCGTCTCTTTGAGCCGCTTGCCCAGCTCGGAGCCCGAGGCCACCATGGCCCGCAGCATGTCCCCCGTGGCCAGGTGGCAGACGCAGTACGTCTCGGCCAGCTTCGGAGCCTGCAGGAAAGGACGGACGGAAGGTGAGCGCCCGGCGATTTCAGCGGCGGCCCCGCGGCGCAGCGCCCGGCTCGGATCCGGGCAAGGAGAGGACGAGGCCGCTCCGATTTCGCTCCCACCGGGACGGGCAGCCCCAGACCCAAAATCACACCGACCAGACCTCGGCCCCACTTTCAGCAGCGGGACGGGACGGGACGGGACGCGCGGCTGCAGGAAACCCTACGGGAGCCGCGACAAAGGCCCGCACGCCCGGCGCTCCGGCGGGGCCGCCACGCACAGGCCCGGGGAGCCGGGCCCGAGGAGGCCGCACCGCGCCTGGGCTCGGCTGGCCGCCCCCTCACCTGGGTGCCCTTTCCGGCGCCGGGCGGCCCCAGCAGCACCGCGCGGATCCCCCGGCGGAGCCCCGCGCCCGGCGCCTGAGCGCGGCCGCCCCCCGCCTGCGCGCTCGGAGCCATGGCCGCCACCGACTGCGCCCGGCGGGGTCACGCGGACACGTGGTGGGCGGGGCCACGCACGGGGAGGGCGGGGTCACGCACGGGGTGGGCGGGACTATGCGAGTGATGGGCGTGGCTGCTGTGGCGGTGGGCGGGGCCGCGCGTGGGGCAGATGCGGGGCTTTGTGCGGGCGCGGCGATCGCCGCCGTGCGGAGCGGCTGGGCGTGAGCTGCCGGTGCGAGGCTTTCCTTGCACGGGGACCGAAGCCGCTCCGGGAGGAACCCTCGGGTGCGGCGCTGCCGGGCCGCAGCCTGAGAGCTCTCCGTGGCACAGCCGGCTCGCGGCTCGCTCGCCCCCGTCCTTTGAATCGCTTTGCCCTGAGTCCATCTGGATCCGCTCCTGCGCTGCCCGTGTGGCGGTGTGGGCACAAAAAGCCTTGGGCACTTGCGGGGAGCCGATGCCCCGCTGCAGGGAGTGTCTCTGTACAGCACGTATGTAGCCGCAGCTGCTCCCGGTGCCCGACCGAGGGTGGGACAGGGCAGGATCTCGCTGAAGAGCGGGGCTTCCCTGCCCGTGGCTGCCAGGAGAGCCCGTGACGGAGCCAGTGCTGAATACACCAAAAAAGGCTCCGGGTCCCTTTCATCTCCTGTATGGGGGCAGCTGCTCTGAGTGTTGTCTTCTCAGTGACCAGAGAGAAGGAATTGCAAATTAACAAGAAGAAAAAAAATCCGCTCATCCTGTGGTGTGAGTGGGAGGGAGCAATGGAGCCATTTCCAAGTGCACGAATGCAGGCAAAGGCAGACACAGGGCATCTGCATGTTTGGCAGGGCTGGCCCCGCTGCTGGGAAACACTGGCAGCAGCACGACAGAGGGCAGAGTCAGTCCCTGACATCTCCCTGCCCACCTCCTCTGGCCAACATCCCTACCAGGCAGGCGCTGCTCAGCTTTTATCTGCACAAAGCCTCGTTGCCCTGGAAGCGGTGCTTAGAGGTATTTTTGGCACTCTTCCCCAAGGATCCCCGCGCAAGCGATGCACGCGCAGCCACAAGCATCCTCAGAGCAGGGCCGGGCTGCGGGCAGGCTCACAGCTCTGTGCTGTCCAGCTGGGGATGAGCTACCAGCGCACCGGGGACGCGGTGAGAACCCAGGGTGTCTGAAGGGGGCAGCCCCAGCCATGGGAGTGGGTGGGCGGGGGGGGAATGGTGCTCGCTGTGCTCCGGGAAAGGGATGAAGGATGCTCGGAGGCGGCTCAGCCAATGGGGTGGCCGGGCTCGGTTGCCACGGCCACGGTCGTGAGGCAGAGCAGGAAAGGGTGCTGAGATTTGAAGGCTGAGGAGCTCCCCAGCTGCAGGCTTGGCTGGCCGAGGGTGCAGGGGCAGGCGGGGCCTCGGGGCAGGACGAACCGCTGCAGCTGAGGGCAGTTTGTTCTTGTGGGAGCCTCGTGGGCGTCGTCTGCTGAAATGCTTCCTAAGCTGGCGGAGCTGTGGGGGCTGCTGGCTTGCCTGGCGCAGGGAGGAGGGGAACAGAGGGCAATGTCTGGAGGCACTGAGTTTCGAAAATGGTCAGTAATGCCTCTGGGGGGTGAAGGGTAAGGCCAGAGGAGTTGCTCTCATTTTATGAGTATAAAGCTCCTAGAGCCTCCCAGCCCTTTCCCCATCTCTGGGCTTTGCTGCTGATGCTTGCTCAATGTGTTACAACACACTGCTGCTCTGGGGTCAGTGTGGTTTTTCTCCCAGTGCCTATCTGAAATGCTGTAAGTAGGTCCCTGCAGAGGAGGAGGTGCTGTTCAGCTCTGAGAAATGAAATGTTTGTCTCCTGCTCACTTCTGATCCGAGGGACAATTTTCCTGTAAAAGCCCTGCGGCTAGACCTGGCTTATTGGAGTGGAAATGTTTCCTGTGAGCTTGTGTTAGGTCTGCGGCTCCCTGGGTTATGGGATGTGCTGGATCCAAGGAAAGAGGCTGCTAAAGCTGCTCCACGAATTGTGTGAGCCAGGAAACACAACCGTGCTGCCTAGCTTGTCCTCTTGTTCCACGCACAGTGTCATGGAGAGAAGTGAAACTGGAAGCACAGCACAGATCCAGACCACGTCTAGGAGTGCTGCTTTCTTTAGAAATGCCTTGCTTTTCTTGAGGCTTGTGTGTCCAGAAGTGGACACACAGTCCACTCGGCAGTTTGAAAACCACAAGGAAACTTCTCCACCTGAAACACAGCAGGTCTAACTGCATGCCAGAGCACAAAAACGCGTTCTGGGATATAAAAACCATTGGCTTTGTTGTTCATGGCACTGGTGCCAGAACTGCTGCTGAAAAACACAGCTGCTGTGAACAAAAACACAGAGCTCTGCACTGCAGAGAAATGTGCCTCCTCCCCCTGGAGAGCACGCTTTAACCCTGGCGGTCTCTGAGTGCTGCTTTGGAGGAGAGCAGCAGGGGCTCCTCGGGGCAGTGCTCCCATACACGGCTGTGCAGGGCCGGGGGCACTTTGGGGAGCAGTTGGGGACGCGCTCACTGCTGGACTTTCCAGAGCTCTGCCTCTAACATTTCCTTTCTTCTTTCCAGCGTGTTGCATACTCAGGAGCCGTACTCTGCTCGAGGAGGCTTCACACTAGCGTTGTCACGCCTTGACCATGAACGGGTACCTGAATGAATCCAATTTCGTGATGGTGGAGGAGGGCTTCACCAGCAGGGACCTCCTGGAGAGCAGCCTGGTGGAGCTGTGCCAGGCGGTAAGGGCGGGCAGCTCTGCTGCGCTCTGCGTCCATCCCCCCCTGGAGCAGGTGGTGGCAGAGCAGCGACTGCCGCTCACTTCAGCTTTGTCGTAGGGTGACCAGCAGGCCTTCTTCGTGGCAGACCTTGGGGACATTGTGAAGAAACACCTGCGCTTCCTGAAGGCCTTGCCCCGAGTGAAGCCCTACTTCCCTGTGCGGTGCAACAGCAGCGGAGGGGTGATGCGGCTGCTGGCGGAGCTGGGGGCAGGCTTTGCCTGTGCCAACAAGGTGGCTGTGGGATGAGCGTTCGTTCTTTGGGCGTTCGTGGCAGAGCGGCTCGTTTTACGCGTTTCCGCTCACTTGCCGACGTCTACAGCAGCAAGAGTCTCCCCTGCTGTCAGAACCCTGCCGACACAGCCCAGAAATCCCCGTCCTGTTTGTCTGGTGATCCAGGCTTGCTCCCTCTGACCGACATTGTCTGTCTGTCTAACCGGTGTCCCATCTGGCAGGCTTGGCTGGCATCAGGGCACGTCCTGGGGTGCCACTGCCGCAGCCGTCCCCTCTCAGTGGTTTTAGGACTGAGCACAGAGCTCCCCGGTCCACCCTGCTCGCCGTTTGCTGATAGCCAGATTCCCAGGGAGAACCAAAGTTAAGCCACTTACTGGCACGTAATTAAACAGGACGTATGGGCAGGAGGAGAAAGCGTGGGGATTCGTTACAGCTCAGATCTCACTGCAGTTCACAGGGAAGATGTGTGCCAAACCTGCGCCTCCTCAGTTTTTCTGCT
This sequence comes from Meleagris gallopavo, assembly GCF_905368555.1. Lineage (NCBI taxonomy): Eukaryota > Metazoa > Chordata > Aves > Galliformes > Phasianidae > Meleagris > Meleagris gallopavo. The sequence continues at coordinate 5,348,052 of NC_139428.1, forward strand.
TGTTTTCTCTCCTCTTGGTCTTGTGCTGCATGTAAACACCTCGCCTCGACCTACCCATGTCAGGACAAAGCCCACTGTGACCCCTGTGAGCTCTTGTAGACCAAGAAAGTTTTCTTGAGAAAACTCGGGCTGCAGTGCTGGCGGTTTGCCCTTTGCAGTGCTACAGGCTGGCTGGGGCCATGGCCAAGCACAGCGGCGCAGTTCCCAGACCTGCCTCACGTGTGCTGTTTCCCTGCAGACAGAGATTGCAGAGGTTCAAAGCATTGGGGTCCCAGCTGACAAGATTTTCTACAGCAGCCCTTGCAAGCAGGTTGCCCACATAAAATATGCAGCCAGCCATGGTGTGCAGCTGATGACCTTCGACAACGAGGTGGAGCTGGGCAAGGTGGCCCGGAGCCACCCACAAGCCAGGTGGGTGTTGGTGCAGAATCTGGAGGCAGCATTGGACTGGGGGACGACGGCGGGGTTCGGAGAGGTGGCTGTGGGGTGCTGGAGGGCCCAAAGACTCAACGGTGTTTTTTGCTGTGCAGGATGCTTTTGGGTATTGCTGCTGACCCCAGCCCTTCTGCCCATCCAAGCATGATGTTTGGGGCCACGCTCAAGTCCTGCCGACGCCTGCTGGAGTCAGCAAAGGAGCAAGATGTGGAGGTTGTCGGCATCAGGTAAGGCACGTTGTCCTCGTCCCCTCGGGGTGCTGAGCTTCTGTTGGGCAGCCCTGCAGGGAGCTGTGCCCTGCTAGAACAATTCAGGAGTCCACTGAGCACTGCAGGCAGCGTGGTCTGGCTGGGGGCTGGCACTTGGGGAAGATATCCTTTGTTGGCACCAATCTGGGGCAGGTTTGGCCTGCAGAAGGGAGCTCAGTGGAGTGGGCTGGGCAGTCTCTCCCAGGAAGGTATGTGGGAAGCACAGAGCTGCTGTGGTGGGGATCTCTCAGTGCCATGTCCCCCTTCTGCCACCGTGGAATGAGCAGCCCTTCTGAACAGAGGCTGTGCCCTCAGCTTTCACCTTGGGAGCCACAGTCTGGAGCCCCAGGTTTTTGCCCAGGCTGTCGCAGAGGCACAACTGGCATTTGACATGGGCACAGAGCTGGGCTATCGAATGCACCTCCTGGACATCGGAGGGGGATTTCCTGGCACCGAGGACACCAGAGCCCAGTTTGAGGAGGTATGTGGCTCCCAGTGCTGCCTCTGGGCAGGCAGAGAGTGAGACTGGAGCTGGTTCCCTGCCCTGTGCTGAGCAGCACGACTGAGCTCACTCCAGGTACATCTTCCCATCCAGATTGCTGCTGTGATAAACTCTGCACTGGACATGTATTTCCCGGAAGGCTGTGGGGTGGAGATTGTTGCCACACCGGGGCGATACTATGTCACCTCAGCCTTCACCTTTGCAGCCAGCATCACTGGCAAGGAAGAGGTTCCCATGGAGCAGCCAGGCTCTGATGGTAAGTGGGACCACGGGATGGGTCTGCCTCTGTGCCCGTGTGCCCCTGAGCCTCTCCCTACTCCCCAGGGGAAGAGTCTGGCAGCAAGAGGAGCCTCGTCTATCACCTCAGCGATGGCATCTACGGTACCTTCAGCTGTGTCCTGTTTGACAGTCCCTGCCCCAAGCCTCTGCTGCACAAGGTGAGGATCCAGCCTGGCTGGAGAGAGCCCTGCAGAGTAGTGTGGTATTTCCTGTTGTCCTCTGGTGCTGAGTGCTCCTCCCATGCGTGAGATCTGCTCTGATCTGTGCAGTCCTTGAGAAGCATTTTTGGGACTGATAGCTGGTCCTTCTGTTTTGGGGCCAGATTCTCATCTTGTGTAAAACTGCTTGGTGTCGTGGTGCAGATGCCCTCTTCTCATGTGGCCACATGATCTGTCCCCTGCAGAAGCCCTGCCCAGAGCACCCCTTGTGCAGCAGCAGCCTCAGGGGTCCCCTGGGTCACGCAGAGGACCAGATTACCAATGATGTGGAGCTGCCTGAGCTGCAGGATGGGGACTGGCTGATTTTTCGGGACATGGGTGCCTACACCATCGCAACTTCATCCCTGTGCGGTGGGTGTCCCCGGCCACACGTCACCTATGCCATGTCCCGCCTGGCCTGGTAAGAGAGAGCCCTGTGTGAGCAGGCTGAGGGCAGGACTGCCTGTGGGAGACACTGAGCTGCCCTTGATCTGGGCTCCCTGAGCAGATCTGGGTTAACCATCCTGTGACGTTTCATGAGTGAGTGCCTCCTGCTCCCTCTGGGTGTCTCTGCCTGCAGGAAGGCCCTCCAGCTCCTCCAGGGGAAGCCACCGCCAGCAGAAGATGACCATGAGAGCGCCTGCACTCCGCTATCATGCGGCTGGGAGATGGTGGAGTCCCTCTGCGTCCCACCGGTCTTCACCCCAGCCAGCATCATCTGAGCAGGGAAGGCCCACGCCAGCACCCTGCACCCACAGAGCTGCAGGCACAGCTCAGCATAGCACGGTCCTGCTCCTCCTGCTTGTACGGTGCTGCGTGTGCTCAGCAGGTTTGGGTGCTTTCATAGGAGTTATGGTAATAAATGGGTGTTGAGCCTGGCTCGGGTTTTGCCATGAGGATCCTCTGGGGTTCCCTCCCCTCCCTGTGCCTGAGGTGGCAGAAGATCCGGCTCAGATGAGCAGTTGGCTGCATAATGAGGCCATGCTCATTAGAGATGCCAAAGCTGTTGTCCCCAGCCTTAGAGGTGCCCTGGGGCATGGGGGGATGTGAGGACAGCATGTGGGTTCTGGGATGTGGGTGCTGCTAGGGGGTGGCTGAGGCTCACTGGGAGCCTTAATGAACCCTCCTGCCCTAATGAGCACTTCTGCTTGTGGTGCCACATTGTCCCAGCGCTGCGATGGGAGGCCATAAAAGCCAAAGATTGGAACACTGTGAGAGCCTGAAAGCCAGGGGCTGGGGACACGGGGAGCACTGGAAGACGCTAGGGGAAAATGGGAACACTGGGGGACACTGGAGGATACTGGGAGCAGTGGGGTACCCTGCGAGACCTTCGAAGCACCGGAGACACTGCGGGACAATGGGGACACGGGGCGCGGCCGCCCGGAGGGTGCCGCGGAGGCCTGCAGGGGGCGCCGGGGCGCGGCGGACTGTTTTCCCTCCGTACCGGCAGAGGGCGCCGCAGCCGGGAGGGCCGCTCGCGCCGCCCGTCTCTCTGGTTCCGCCGTCAAGCGCGGCGCGGGTGTCGCGGTTGCGGCCGCGCTTGACGGCGAGCAGCGTCGCGAAAGCCCCGTGAAGGACGGCGGCGGGCCGGTCGGCGAGGGGCGGAGCGGAGCCGGTTTCGAGCCCACGGCGGTGTCGCGGTAGGGTCAGCGTCGGGAGCGGGGTCAGCGTCGCGACAGCACCATGCCGTTCTGGGACCTGCAGCGACAGCTGGGCATCGACATGGACCGGTGGCTGCTGCGGCAGAGCACGACGCAGCCGTACGGGGTGGCCGGGGCGTGCCACGCCTTCGAGCGGGAGTGGGTGGAGTGCGGGCACGGCCTGGGCCAGACCCGAGCCCGCCGCGAGTGCCAGCCCGAGTACGAGGACTTCATGGAGTGCATGCACCGCACCAAGCTGGTGAGCCCGGCGGGGGGGAGCGCGGCACGGCGGCACGGGAAGCGCGTGCGGAGCCCCGGGGCGGCGCCGCGATCCTCCGTGCGCGGCCCGACGGCGCCGCTGCGATTCCGAGCGCCGTCCCGGAGGCGCCCGAGGCCGCGGTGGGCCCTGGGGGGGCGGGCAGCCCGCGGCATCTCTGAGGTCCCTTCCGACCCGACCGTTCTGCCGTTCTCTGGTTCTGTGGCTCTGTCATCCCCTGTGTGCTTCCCCAGGCTCTGCGGTTGAAAAAGATCCTGGAGCAGAGGGACAAGATGATCAAGGAGGGGAAGTACACCCCGCCCGAGCACCACAAGGGTGAGAAGGACAGCCGGCCCTGAGGCACGGGGACCTGCAGGGGACCCGACAGCACTCGTCTGCAGCCATGGAAGCGAACCATCTGAAGGAGAGCACCGGGCACGATGGGGCTTTGCTGCAGCCATCCTGGTGCTGGGAGGGCTCTCCAACAGCCCGGGGCAGAGGAGTGCGGTGCTAGTGTGGGGCATCATTGCTTTGGCTAGTAAATGTCTCCTTTGGAGCAGCGTTCTGCTCTGACTTGTCTTCCTTTCTGAACCAAGAGAACTTCTAAACCCCCTTGAAAAGCTGCCCTGGTGCTGGGATGACCAGGAGCTGCTGGTGTTGTGCCCCTGTCTTGTGGGGCCATGGTGGGTTCCTTCATGCTCACACCTGCAGGCAGGGCAGCCAGCCCTGAAATGGGGGAGCGGCCTAAAGGAGCAAAATCTCATCCAAATGTGTCCTGGAGAACTTCTTAAAGAAAAGCCCGTGCCCAGTGTGGTTTTACAGGCAGGGTACGTGGTTGGTGTTTGTTGGGCTGCCTGGGCCGCTTTCCAGGTGGTGGTATTGGCCTGAGAGGTGAAAATCTGGTTAAAACAGCTCTCTGATGAGGATTTGGGCAGCAGCATCCAGACTCAGTTTCTCTCCCACCCCTTCGATCTGTGTGAGATTCCCTCTGTGCAGAGGCTTTGCTCTGTAATGCTGTGTGTCAGCTCGATCTATTGATGCGCTGACTGCAGCAGCCCCAGGGCTCTGGCAGCTGGGACTGCCCACACCGATGTGCTTTTCCTTTTAAAAGGAAGATTTCTCCCCAGTCCCTCCAAATTCAGCACAGTTTTGTAACAGCATTAAAGCAGTGGAGTACCTGGAAGTTGAGAGGGGAAATGTCTGTGCTTTAATCCAAGGTTTTAATACCAGTGATTGTGGGTTTAATGCTTAATCTTTGATCCAGGTAGAGCATGTGAGGTTCCCGATCCTCACAAATCCCCACGCTGAGATGGCAGATGACAGCAGCGTGGTTCCAGCTGCAGCAGGCAGGGCTGGGCTCTGCCGAGAGGCACCAGTGCCCGCAGTGCCATCCCAGGGGATTTTGTCCCTTGTAGGACCCGTGCCAGCCCGCAGAGGCTGCTCCCTTCCCCCAGCCCCAGCTGGGCCCCCTGCTGCAGCCCAGGTGAGTGGGTGTGTGGGGGACGGGGCTGCTGGGAGCTCAAGGCTGAGTCCTTCATGCTGGGAGGCTGCTGCTTCTGTTTGGTGCACTCTGCTGCACCTTGAGTTTTTTCTCTTCCAGGTTATTCCAAAAAATGTATTTATCGTCAATTTCAGTATTTTCCTCCTATTTCCCACCCATGGCCATATTGCTGAGCCCTGGATGGATCCAGGTGTGATTCTGGAGAGGGGACTCCTGGCACCGTCTGCATGAGCTCTGAATCAGTCTGGTGGTGCCCACGAGCTGCCAGAGGTGGGGCGGCTGCATGACTTTCTGTAACAGCCCCAAAGCGCTCAGAGATCTTTCAGATCTTTCAGATATGAAAACTGTTTGGTGGTGATTAATTCCAATAGAGGAAATCTTACCTAATATTGCTGCTGTTCCACTGGATGAAAGAGTTCCAGGTATAAAAGGTGAGGGGAAGCTTTGGGTGCAAAAATGAGGGAAAACGTCAGAAAGAGGAAAGGGTGTGAAGAAATGGGCAGAAATAGGAATAGTTTGGGGCCTGTGGTCACTGCTTTGTGAAGTGCAGGGGTGGCCCCGAACTGGGAGAGCTGCATTTCCAGGGAGAGAAAAAAAGTGCAGAGCAGAACCCTGGCGAGTTGCTGCTGTCGGGAGTGACTCATGTAATTGAGCTGTCCAGATGTCAGAGGAAATGCTGAAATATATCCAAACACTTCTGCCTCCCAAGCGGCTCTTTAGACCGATCCAAAATCTAATTGCTCTGCAATAGATGTGAATGCGGCCAGGGCGAGCGGTGCAGCAGCAGGGATGGAAAGCAGCTGAGACACTCATTGTAGTTAAAAGCTGAATGGGAAACTTGGGCTGATAAGGAAGGTTATCAAAGAGCTGATGACAAACGTTGAGTTCGTGGAGAGACAAATGCATCTCCGGAGAGGAGCGGGGATGGAGGCGGGGCGGCTGGGATGGGGCTGAAGTCACAACTCCAGGAGCCTCTCGTTGCCTTCCCAGCTGCCCTGCGTGCTGCTCCCACGCTGCACTCCTGGAGTTCTCCTCCGCTGAGGTCCTCTTTCCCACAACCTGGCATCTGTTGGGGTCTGCGGAGGAAGGAGAGGCCCCGCAGCCCCCCGAGTGCTGTGCACCTCCAGCTCTGTGCAGGAGAGAAACAAAGCTCTTGGGAGATGAATAATTGATACAAAGTCGGGGAAAAGGCAGTTGGAGCTGCGGGCTTTGGCAGAGGCTCCGATGAGGGAGAGGGGGGCTGACCCCGGGCTGAGCTGCCGAGAGCTCATCTGCGCCGTGTGGCTGAGGCCCAGCGGCATCACGCACAGCAGTGGGGCGTCCATCCACGAACCCATTCCACGCTGCAGGAATGGGGTGGGGTGGCTCGGGAGGATGCGTGCAGTCGGTTCTGCAGCCCCCGCCCCCCAGCCCGGAGTAGCGACTCCCCAATCCCAGGCAGCAAAACAACGTGTGGCCTTAACCCAGATTCACAGCACAAATAATCCAGATCAGCAACAGTGCGCTGCGAGGGAACCTTAGAAATGCATTTTGGGTGTGAAATGTGTGCAGGTTGGAACAGGCTGTGTTTCCTGGCCGCTTTTCTTAATTTATTTGGGATTTAATATGGTGCAAACGTGCCCGATTGCTCTGAGGCCTCCACAAGGGATGGGGCCGAACCCCGGCGGGTGGCACAGAGCAGAAGTGACAAAGGGACGCATCCCGCAGGGATCCACGGCGCTCAGCCCTGCGCGTGATTTCCTCCCCTGCTGCTGCTGCCATTGGGCTCAGTGTCCCCGGCCGTGCTGGGGCCGCACTTTGGGCATCCGCCCCCCGGGGGTTTCAGCCGAGCGTCCCCCTGCGCTCCCCTCCCTGCTCTGCCTCTGAGCTGCCGGGAAACACGCGGCTCTCGCGGCTGCTTCCGGAGCATCCCTTCCTTGCGGGGCGCTCGGCGTCGCCTGTTCCTCACCCGAGGTGCTCGGGAGATAACCGTGGGACGGATTCAGATGAGATATGAGAACCCACTGGGGAGAAATGCCGCGAGCGGATGGCTGCGCCCAGACCCCGGGGCACGGGGACGATGCGTCCCGGCTGCCTGCAGCACCCCGGGGGCAGCCGTGCCGGCCCGGGGCCGTGGCATAGAGCTCCCGTCCCCTGCACCCCGCTCGTGGCCCCGCGGTGCTCCCGGCACCGCTGCGGTTGATCGATGAGCGCTGTAATTAGCCGGTGGGGGGAGGCAGGGATGGGGGGGAAGGCGGGGCGGGATGGGAGCGGGGGGGTTGTTGGGTGCCCTGCGGAGGCTCTGGGAACGGGGGTGCGTGGGGGGGGGGGAGGGGGGCACTGGGATTGGGGCACCCTGGGGATGGGGGCACCCCGGGGCAGCCGCCTTGCTGAGGCGGCCCGATGTAGAGGTGCCCGGCGGGGCTGGCGCAGGGACGGGCACCAGGACCCCCCCGCCGCTCCGTTGCCGCCCCGGTGGGCAGGGCCGGGCCGGGCCGGGGGAGGCGCCGAGCGGCGGAGCGGGGAGAGCGCGGCGGGGCCGTACCGGGAGCGCACGGCGGCGCCGGGAACGGCCGCACCGGGAGCGGAGCGGGAGCGCCGCGCTCTGCCCGCGCAGATCCGGGCCGCGCAGCGCCGCACCGCACCGAGCCGGGGGTGAGCGGGGCCGGGGAAGCGGGGATGCGGCGGGAGAGGCTGCGGGGTGGGGATGGAGCGGAGTCGGGCGGCAGCGGCGAGCGGGGATGGAGCGCGGAAAGGCGGCGTTGAGGACGCGCTGCCCCCGCACCTGCGGCCCCCCGCAGATCGCTCCCGGCCCCGCACCGCCCCGCGCTGGGGCTGCCCGCACGCCGGGGTGCGTTTTCCGCAGCTTTTCTGTGGGGGTGAATGAGTCATGGAAGCCATTCTCCCTTTCTTTCCATTTTTTTTTTTTTGGGGGGGGGGGTCTCTTTGTTCGCGTTTTGCTGAGGAAATGATGGGGATAAGGAAAGGCTCTGCGCGATGGAGGGCTGTGGCACAGCGGCTGTGGGAGCCCCACACGTTTCCCTGCCCGAGACAGACGATACAATGGGAATTATTTTAAATACGCTTCATGCAAGGTGCTCATTTGCCCAGCGTGTGTGTGCCACACAGCTCTCCCCCTCCTCGCTGCAGGGAGCCCTACCATTTTCTCCTGACACAATTAATGGGATTTTTAAGGCTGCTCCCACTCGGAGGGGGAAAAAAAAAAAAACAGGTACAAAGGGCAGCGCGGGTCTGATGGCTTCTGCTTGTGCCGAGCACAAAGAAATGGAGCCCGGAGGCTGCGCTGTGTTTGTGGCACCGAGCCGGTGCCGGGGATGCCACTGTGGGTTTTGGGCGGAGGGGTGGCTGTGCTGCCGGCCCCATTCCCGGGGCAGCGGCTTCCCGGCGATGGGGAAACTGAGGCAGCGCTCAGGAGCGGCGGGAGGACGTGCAGACATCGGCACGAGGGAGACGTGGCCGAGGTGGGACGGTCCTTCCTCTGTCCCCCGGCGCCCGCGGTGGGAGGGAGCGGCCGTTGTCCCGTTGTCACGCGGTGTTCGCTCCTCCCGCAGCTGCTGCCCTGCTGGCCATGTCGTCCTCCGACGAGGAGACCCTCAGCGAGCGGTCGTGCCGGAGCGAGCGGTCGTGCCGGAGCGAGCGGTCGTACCGCAGCGAGCGCTCGGGCAGCCTCTCCCCGTGCCCCCCCGGGGACACCCTGCCATGGAATCTGCCCCTGCACGAGCAGAAGAAGCGGAAGAGCCAGGACTCGGTGCTGGACCCGGCCGAGAGGGCTGTCGTCAGAGTCGCAGGTAACGCAGCGCCCGGGGTGGGGTCTCCCAGCGGTGGAGATGACGGCAGCGGCCGGTCCTGTGCCCCATAGAGCCGCAGCACGGGATGCCCACGTCTGGAGCTCTGTGGCGCTGGGGAGAATGCGGCCAGGGTGACCCTGCTGCCATGTGGCCAGGCCGTCAGCTGCCATCGGCTGCTGGTTGGCATGGCTTGGGGTGGATGGAAGGGTGTTGGGTGTGTTTGTGCCCAGAGGTTGGGAATGGTGCTCACAAGTGAGCTGGGGGGGAGGGCAGGGGGCTGTGGCCATTGGTGGCAGTGAGATTTGGCTCCGTGGTGGCTTTGGGCACGGCTGCGGCTCAGGTCTTGCTCTCAGCTGACGATGGGTCACCTCTGGGACTCATTGGGTGACGTTAGGAGGCCTCATTAAGGGCTGAGTGGCTCCTTGCTGGAGCAATGCCCCTGGCCAGACTCAGGCAGGAATTCGCCCCGGGAGGCTTGGGGTTTCCTCCCGGGTTTGGCTGTGTGCCGGGGCTTCTGGGGCAGCCGGTGCCACACCAAAGGGCCACGCTGAGCCCTGACTGTGCTGGTGGCACAGGGACACCGAGTTCCCCCGAGGGCTCTGAGGGTGCAGCCCGTGCTGCAGGGCGGAGGAGGAGGATGCTGGCTGCCATGCTGGGATGTTGGCACCTCCAGACCCCTCCAAAGAGCCCCAGGGAAACCTCAGACCCTGACTTTGGTCTGCCCATGGGAAAACAAGAGATGGACCGAGCCCTCAGCCCCCACCAGCCCTGCCTCGCCAGCACCGCAATACCCATCCCCAGTACCAGCACACGGGGCTGTGTGCGCTCTCACGTGCTCTGGGCAGGAAGAACCAGTTGATTCAAATGAAGGCTCTGAAAGCGCCGTCTGGGACCGGGGGGAGGCAAATGCGCAGGGTGCGGCCCGGCCCTGCCCCACCGCCAGCGCCGCGGGCAGCGAACAGCCGCCCGGTCCTGCCCCGGTCCCGTCCCACCCGCACAGCCCCGCTGCGAGCACCGGGATGGGGATGCCGAGCACCCATCGTCGCGCTGGGTTGATCCAACCCATGATTAAAGGCGAAGGGATGTCACAAAATCCGATCTCATGCAGAGTTCCCATTAAAAATAACTCGTGTGGTGCAAATAGACAGCGCCGAGCTGGGAAGAAAGAGTTGGAGACAGTTTGGTGTCAGCGGTTTGCAAAGGAGCTGAAATGTTGATTCGGAGCTTTGCATTACACAACGCTCACCCCACACCCGGGGGGGGATCCGTCCCTCTGGGCCCGGATTGGGGGCAGCGGCTGCTGCAGCGCTGGGCTCTGTGAGCAGTGCGGGGACACTGCGGGCACAGTGCCGGGGGTCGTGGACAGCTCTCAGCCCCCCGAGCCCCCCTCACGCTCTCTGTGCCCTGGGGGAGTGCGGTGGCACCGCCGGGACAGCGCTGTCAATGCGGGGCCGGGTGGTCACGGTCCCCTCTATGGCCACTGGAGCGAGGAAATGGGGACGTGGCGAAGCCCCTGGCAGGGCAGAGCAGCTGGCAATGGGGCCGGGGGCTGCCGGTCCGCGTGTCTTCCTGGGGGTGACGGCTGCGGGGGGGGGGCCGCTCTTCAAGGACCCCAAGCACGTTTACCCCTCATCCTGCAGGGCAGCGCGGTCAGGGTTTGGGTTTGTTGTGTGGGTCTGGAGCGGTGCTGGGCGGTGCTGGGCGATGCTGGGCGGCGATATCGGGCAGCGCTGGCTGCAGTGTTTACCGCTTCGTCCCCACTCAGGACGCGTTTGCGGGGATGCTCCTTTGTCCCTCGGGAGCACAGCGGCAGCGCTCAGCGGCGCTGCGGGGCGGCCGTTGGGGATCTCGGGGAGGGGCCGCGATCCCCGCTGCGCGCTGAGCTCCGTGCTCCGGGGCACGGGGAGGGGGGAAGGGGGAGACGAGCGGCTGGGAGCGGGAAGTGCCGCAGGGCCGTCCCTGCAGTGCCGTGCCCGGTGCGGGGCCGTCCCCGGGGGATGCGGTGCCGCCGGGCGATGGGTGCGGAGTTGCGGCGGTGCCAGGGCGGCGCGGAAGGGGCATTGTGCGTCGCCACGGTTACCGCTCGCTCAGCGCTGGTTGCCATGGGAACGGCGCGGCCGGGGCCAAAAAGCCGCGTCCTGCGGCGGCCCCAAACGCCGGGAATCGCCCGACGGGATCGGGAGGGCGGAGCCGGGGCGGGGGGGACGAGCGCGGCATCCCCGGTGCGCTGGGGGCAGCGGGGAGCACCGGGACTCCGTGCTGGGGGTGCACGGCGGGACGAGGGGGTGCGCTGCGAGCGGGGCTCCGGGCGTGCGGGTGGCGGTGGGACGCGCCGGGCCGAGCGCCGCCCCCGGGAGGTGCCGACCCAGCGCTACCGCCAGAGGGCGCGGCGCTCCCGGTTCCGCCGTCGGTGGGGCGGGGCCAGAGACGGGCGGGGCCAATCGGTGGGCGTCGTCCGAGGGAGGCGTGGCCTCGAGGCGGGCGGGCGTGGCCTCGAGGCGGGTGGGCGTGGCCGGCGGCGGCGCGGGGCGGCGGCGCGGGGCGGAAGCGGGGCCGCGCAGATCGGCGCTGACCGCCGCGCCGGGCGCTGCTCAGAGGCCGCCGGCACAAAGGCCGCCATGGCCGGGTACGTGCCGGGGCTGCTCCCGGCCGACCGCAGTCAGGAGAAGGAGTTCGTGCAGGCCTACGAGGACGTGCTGGAGCGCTATAAAGGTACGGCGCTCTGCGGGCGGCCCGCCGGGCCCGGCGCCGCTCCGGGCTGTCCTTGGCTCCCGGTTGCGGGGCCGCGGTGCTCCGGTTCTGCGGTCGGGGCGAGCGAACGGCTCCGCGCCCCGGGTGGGCTTCCCGCGGCCCCGCGCGGCGGTGTGCCGTCCCGGTGTGCCGTCCCGGTGTGCCGCGTGTCGCGCGGGCGGTGAGCGCGCGGTTCTGCTGGGGGCGGCGATCCCCGGGGGCCGCGCGTTACCCGCCTCGTTACCGTTTCTCTGTGCCCGGATCCGTTCTGCTGAGCCGCGGGGGTCGGGAGGGCGACGTGACCCCGCGGTGCCCAACGTGCGCTGCTCGCGGGCGGTTCTGTTCGGTGCCGGCGCTGCGTGACGCGGCCGTTCTTTGCCCCTCCGCTCCGCATCGCTTTTCTCAGTGCCGAAAGAAGACGAAATCGCGGTTTGCCCCTGCCCTCATCCGCGCCGTGCCGGGCCGGCTGGAAATACCCGGCTGGGGGTGGCCGCGCTGCCGGGCCGGCGGTGAGTTTGGTCACGGGTTGTATTCAGCGTAGGGGAAATGAGTGTTTCTCGGGGACTGAGGCTTTCCTGTGCCTTCTTTCCCTTCCCAGCTCCCCTCCTTTCCCAGGACGTCCCGCCGTTGCTGTGAGTGCTGTATAGGAGTGATTCTGTGAGGTTGTTGGGCTTCTGGATGCTGCCTCATCCCCACTGCGGGGCTCTCCTTGTCCTGCTGGGACTCAGGTTTTCTCCCGGCTCGTCCCTCCTCTCACCTCATCCTTCAGGAATGGGCCTCGGGCCGACAGCAGAGGGGCAGGTGGGCGCTTGGTGCTGCCCAGGCCGGGAGCTGTGATGTGAGCTCCCAGAAACGTGGGGAGCAGCTTTCTGCACGGAGCTGCTTACTAAAAAATAGCCTTTACGATTAAAACGAGCAGTGGGGTCTCTGCCTGCAGCCGGACCGATGGGTCCCACTGCGGTGCGTCTGCTTCCTGGCTGCGGATCTGTTCTGGAGCTGCAGAGCAGGGGTTAAGCAGATGGCACATCCCCGTGATTGCTTTCTTTTATCAGCCTCCCGGTGTAGGCAGCTGAAATGCTGAGCGTGACTGGGCTGGCAGGTAGGTGTTCTGCGGCTCTGCTGCCGGACTGCGCCGCTCGGAGCCGTGGGCGCTGCGTGGGGCTGAGCCGTCCGGCTGCACCCCGATCCTGGGTGGGAGTGGGAATGGGGATGTGTGGGCTGCGGGGCTGTGAAGTGCAGCACCGATTGCAGCCCTCTGCGTGTGCACACAGATTGAGTTGGTGGCCTTCAGCCTCCCCTGGGGGCACGGGGACCTCTGTGGACCTGGAAGCCGGTGGCTGAGCATCCCAGCTGCACCCCAGTGGTGCCGCACCCAGGGGCTCGGTGCGGTCCCGGCCCCGTTGCCTCATTGCTGGGCGGTGATGCCGTGCACATGCTGGGACGTGCAGCCACGTGCTCCCAACATGGCACTGGGAGCAGTGGTGGAGCCTTTGGGGATGGCTCTGTCCCCTGGGATGTGCTGCTGCAGTGGACGTGGAGGGCTCTGAGCAGGGAGGAGGGGGTCTGCCTGTGAGTACCCAGCAGGGGGCTGGGCCCTGCTCCCATCGCACGTCCCTGCCCCATGCTTTACCCTCACACCACAGTCTGCCCAGGTGCACACGGTGCTGCATTTCTGTGCTTAGAGTGCTTGAACATTAACTAATCAATCCTGGTGAAATCATTCCTTCAAGACAACTCATGTTTTGGGGGGTCATGGGTAGAACTTCAGAGCTGTAGTGTCAGCACATCCGTCTCCCAGTCATTTCCCACTCCCTCTCCTCACCCTCCCTGCTTTCTCTCCCTTCTCCGTGGTGCATTGGGGTTGGGGCAGCAGGGGGTGGGTGTCACCGCATCTGCCTGACCTGTTGTTAGGGGAGGAATAATGTTGGGCTGATGGAGTCCTTGTGCGGTGCAGAGGAGAAGAACCATGGGCACAGATCTGGTGGGGCTCCTTGGAGCCTTCCTTGTATAGCTGGAGCTCCTTTTTCCCACTGATTTTCTGCACTGAGGAAGGCAGCTGCACGGCGTGTCTGGGTCTCACCTGTGCCCTGCTGGGCCGGTGGGCGGCCTTGAAGGCACGGGGATGGCAGCTGTGGCCGTTGAGCTGCCGTTACCATTCCATCCTGCAAAGATAATAAACATCATTCCTCAGCGATGATGAGCGTGAGCTGCATGAGGGCTGTGCAGCCCGCAGGGCCGGGCAGCACTGTGGAAGGAAATGCTTCTTCCTCATCCTCTCAGGAGCTGCCCCCCGCACAGGGCTCAGCACGGTTTGAATGGCATGGATGCCCCCGGCCAGTGGCTCTGCTTTTGGGGGGCAGAGTGAGGTGCCGGCACCTCCGGTACAGGGGGAGCTGGGGGTCAGGGAGGTGATGCGGTGCGTGGGCTGCTGCTGGCACAGCGGGACCTGTGAGCCTCGGGTGTGTGCTGTGCAGCACTGCTGTGCTCGTGGCTGCCGTGGGACAGCAGGAGCCGCAGCCGCTGCGCTCCCATGGCAGGACGCGCCCTGCCTCGCCTGCCCGGCGTTCTGCTGCCTTCGCGGTGCCGTCATCGTCTCTGTGGGACGCGGTGAGGCCTCTGGAGCTGCTCCACCTGCATGGGGCCCTGGCTGCGGGCGCTGTGCTGAGTGGTGGGTGCTCCTCTGTGCCATCTTCCAGGAAAATGCCGACGTGCTTCGGAGAGCAAAGCGCCGGGCGCTGTGGGCGGCAGCGCTGCGGTCACCGCTGGCACAGACGCAGTGCTGGTGGTACCTGGAGCCGGAGAGCTTTGATCTCATTCCAGCAGTGGGTTGGGGCGGCCCGAGAGCCGCTGGCGGGGCCTCCTTGTTCCTTCCTTAGGTGGCACAGCGCCGTGCCCTCTCCTTCCCTCCCAGGGGGACGCCGAGCTGCTGCCCAGCTGCTGGGTGCCCGCCAGCCCCTCCGGCTTTGTGTCGCTGAGTTCAGTTCGGTGGGAGGAGAGCGCTCCGACCTCCCGGAGGGGAGCATATAAAAGGGTGGTTTTTTTTTTTTCTTCTTGCTGATTCCTGGAAGTGTTCTGACGGCATTGTTTGAATACCAAGGGTGATGAATCCCTTTATAGGCACCTAAAACAAACCCTGGACCGCCGGGGACTGCGGTTCATGATTTCTCCTGTTCCTGCAGGAGCTCCCTGATCTGGGTGCCCCGGGTGCAGTCTGTGACCTCCGGCACCGAATCAGCTCTGGTCGTGTGGGGTTGAGCAGACAACGTCAGCTTGAATCCATCGCATCTCCAGGAAGGAGCTGTGTGCACCGACTGCCGCTCAGTGGGGAGCGGTGGCAGAGCCGGGTGGCACCGCAGGGCTGTGGGCTCATCTTGCCGAGCCGAGCTCCGTGCCGGGGCTGAGTCCCAGCTGTGTTTTCCATGGAGGAGTGGAGGATGAGGCAAGCGGTGCCGCGGGGCGAGGAGGGGCGGTGGGTGCGATGACAGCGCGGTGATGACGCGCCCGGCACAGGGAGCGGCGCGGCCATAAGGACAGGGCTGATCGCAGCCATCACCTGCACTGCACGTCCCTACCCGGCACAGCCATGCCCACCTGCCCTGTGGGCTCCACGTGAAACGCAGCGCAGCTCGTCCCACCGGGCTGCCGAGCCCAGGCGCTCCGGGCACAGAGGAGCCGTGTTGGGTGCTGGTGGGTGAGTGGCCGGGAGCTGCCCTGGCTCTGTGAGCTGCTCGGGGTGCTGCTCTCTGCTGTCCCCACGGGCACCCAGTGCTTTGCCCAGCACTGCGCTGTGTGTCCTTGCCCCATGTCCCCAGCAGCCAGCCTTGCAGCATCCCTGCTCACAGCATCCCTGCTGGGTGCTGCCCCCAGCTCCTCCCTCTCCTTCCTTCCTTCCTCGCTGAAAGCCCAGAACTGATGTCTCAGCTCTGCCCTCGCTTGTCTGGGGGACTGGGCATGCAGCCAGGGCTCAGGGACACGCAGGCGGCTCTGGGTCGGGGGAACCCCGCCGAGCTGTGCTTGCTCCCAAAGGCACAGAGGATGTTTGTGTTACTGAGCTGGGGAAGCGTCGTTCCAAGCCGGGTTGTGGGGTTTTGTGTGTGCGGGTGGATCCCATGCGGTGTGAGGGATCTGCAGCACGGGCTTCCCGTGGGCAAGGGGCTGCGTGCTGCAGGCATTTGGTGTCTGGCTGCGGGTGGGGTGAGGTGAGACCTCGGGTGTGTTATGAGATGTTCCCAGCATCTGTGGCAGAGGACGGGCTGGGACCCCTCTGCTGTCGGGGAGGTGCCAAAAGGGAATCGGCCCCAGTGACGCTGTGTGGTGTGGGACAGGGGGCTCACGTGTGCTGTGTCCCTGCAGACGCAGTGCTGCAGCTCCAGGAGTTCCATCTGCCCCATCATTTCTGCTGTTTGTCAGTGATCTGGTTGAGTAGAATCTGGGCTGCTGGCTGGGGCTCTGTGATGATTTGAGCCTTTGGGTTGTTTCCCCCTGTATGAAGCCTGGCTGCCTCTTTCCCATTTCTCATTTCCCATTTGCTGCCCTGCAGTGAGCACTGTGTGCTCTGCCAATGGTAATGGTCCCACTGATGTCCCTGGGCATACCTCCTTCTCCCCATGCTGTGTTTTTCCTCTCTTCAGCTCAGGTCTGGAGGATGGCAGCTGATGGAGCGCTTCCAAGCAGTGCTGGCACAGCTCTGCAGCCTCCCTATGCTTATCCCCTGCTCTGCTTTCCTGGGGCAAGGACCCCGGACCTGTTTGTCTGTGGGGGCAGGAGGGCAAACTCCCAGCACTCTGCATCCCACCCCTGTGCCATGCTCCAGGTCAGCCAAAGGAGCAACTTCTGTTATTGGTTTGTTTTTGTTTATCTTTCACTGAAACTGGCAAAAGGTCCCAGCAGAAAACTGCAGCTCCAGGAGTGCTTCTGCCCTCCCTGCAGGAGGCCGGACGTGTGGCTGCTGTGCGGGGCTGACCTTGGGCAGCTTTGCTACGAGAGTCCTCTGGAGGAGCAGCTCCCATTTGTGCAGGCCGAGCCGTGATGCCAGCACCCTGCAGGCACCGCCGTGGGAACACGTGGCCATCCCTGCACCGCCCTCCTTGCAGGCAGCTCCACGCGCTGCACGTGCAGACATCTCACCCCACGGCTGCTCGGGATGCCTTTGATTCCGGCTGCGAGGCAGTTGTTGTGCTGGGGAGGTTGGGATTCCTCGGGCCGGGGCTTTGAGCTCCCTCCATGCCCTGTCCCCGTGGCCGCACGGCTCCGGGCCAGCTGCGGTGCTCTGCAGGCCGGGCATTCCTGGCGTTCCCGAGGGGAGAGGAGCCGGGATGCTGGGGAGCGGTCCGGCGTCAGACCCACACTGCCTTAACCCCATCGGGGCAGGAGGACGGGAGCTCTGTTCCTCCCTGAAGCACCCCGTGGGGCCAGGGTTCAGGTGGTGGGGTTGACTGCATCCGTGGCACTTCTTGCCTTTACTGCCCAGAGGGACAAAGCGACAAAGTGAAGGTGACAGCTCTGCAGGCAGCCGTGGGAACTGGAGCATCGACTGCGGCAACTGCTGCGTCGTGTCCTGTGCCCGTGGTTTGGGGTTTGCTGGAGCTGTGTTGGGTGACCAGCCTGGTGCCGTCCCACCTCTCCCCTTTCTCGGGAAGGGAGAGAAGTGAATACAGTTGGATGCTCAGCAGCTGCTCTGCACCCAATCTCTGGGCTTTGTTTCCCCTGTGGCGCGAGGCCACTGCTGAGCAGAGCGTTGATGGAGGGACGGTGGCTCAGTGCTTGGTGTCCCCACACTGGCAGCACGGCCCTGCTGGTGGCTGTGCCTCTGCTTTCTGTCCCCATGTTCCCACTTCCCTTCTCACAGCCCCATTGTTAGCAAGAAGCAGCTTTTTGGGATTCTTTGGGGATTTTTTTCCTTCTATTTTTTTCCGGAGGAAAATTCCATTGTGCTATTTATAGTGGTGACAGCTCGGCTTCTTGCAGCAACTTCATTCTGCTCGTCATGCAGCCCAATGGCAGCCGGGGGTCCCGGGGTCTGCGCAGTGCAGCGCTGTGCTGCGGTGCTGCTGGATTTGCTCCTGCCCGTCTGCGCACTGTTCCACGCGGCCGCTCATCAGCGCTCAGCTCTGCTTCCCCTCAGCAGAATTAATGAATGGGCTCCATCCCCACGGCTGCGGGTCGGTTCATCCTAACAGGCTGCAGCACCCGAACCCGGTGTCACCGTGCCCTGGTTGTGCAGGGCCGTGCTGTAACCTAAACTCTCCGTCTGCCCGGCCGCGCTTCCCGTTGGAGTTTCGGGAGCAATTTTGGCTGTTGGTTTTGTGGATCAGCAGCTGTTGGGATCAGAAGCGCCAGCTGGCTTTTGGGGTTCTGGTAGGAAAGTGCTACACCCGACGTGCGTCTGCCTGCAGCGGTCCCAGCTGGGCCAACCGGTTCTGGGTGTGTGTGGGCAGTGTGGATCCGCACAGCGCTGCTCGCTGTAGGGCCGTGCCGGGGTTCTGTGTGGGGCCGCGGGCGGTGCGAGCACCCAGGGGTGCAGATCCATAGGATCTCTGTGGAGGGCTGTGCAGTGGGTCTTGCTCAACTCCTTGGGCAGGTGACGCAGCGCTGCTCCCGGTGCAGCCCCTCGCCGTGGGTCGGGCGCTGTGTGTGGGCACCTTCCCCTGCGTCACACCGGGACGGTTCCCGCTGCCAACAGATCCTACAAAACAAGTGCTCTCCTTCTGGGTTCTGCAGCGGCCATGTGGGTGGCACGCAGCTCCAGGTGGTGCATGCAGAGCATGAGGTGTGTTGTGGGGTCTTGCAGCACCCCGAGTGTCATGATGCACTGAATGCAAGTCCCTCTCCCGCTGACTTGCCTGCAGTCCTCACGGCCTTTTGGGGTTTTGCCCCACCTCCCCGTTCCCAGCCTGAAATACCTACGGGACACCCGATCCCACGACCCCCGGCCGGGGCAGGTGGTGGGGGCCGGGCGTGCGGCTTATTTGCAAGAAGGGAGGGGTGGCCTCATCCAGGGCAGGTCTCAGAGCAGCCCTCGGATCAGGAAGCGCTGGGCTGGGCTGCGGTGGCCAAAGGGCAGCGGTGGTGGGGCGAGCCCTGCGCTGCGGGACGCCGCCAGCCCCGTGCTGAGCCGCGGGGCCCTCGGCAGCACAATGGACTCGAATGAATACAGGAGGTTCCTGGGCGGCATCGGCACCCTGAGAGGTACGGCCATCCAGGGGTGTGGGGCGGTGCGTGGGGCTGAGCTGGGTCCCCTTGTGACCCAGGGGAGCTGCCCACGGGGTGGGATCTGGAGGGAAACGGTGCCCCCCGGGACGTGGAAGGATGGTTGGCTCTGCTGGGGGAGTGCTTGGGAGAGGCCGTGCTGCCGTGGCTCCGTTCCACTTCCCTGTTTTGTCTTTTCTTTGGGTATTTGGGGGCGTATCTGGACACAAAGCGAGCGGCTCCGGGTAACCCAGCCCTGCGAGGAGCAGAGGAAACGCAAGCTGGCTTGCAAATAACAATAAGCAAAGTGTCTGCGCTGTGGGGCGGTGGCACGCAGTGGCTCTGCTCTCACTGCAGCTCTTCCACCCTGAGCACCGCGCTCTGTGCTGGTGATGCAGTCCTTCCCTGCTGCCTTTCTGCCCTGTGATCGGCTCCTTTTTACGGGCTCTAAGGATGGGGATGTGCCTTGCTTTTTTTCTATTTTTTTTTTTTTCCTTTTTTTCGTTTTCTATTCCCCTGTTTTGCTCTGGGGGCTCCCAGCCCCTCACACACCCGCACGCAGGTATTGGGATCCGCTGCCAAGCGAATGGCGCCGCGTTGGGGAAAGGAGAAAGCAGCCGGGATGCCGTCACCTGTCATTGAATGGCCCCGCATTGACTCGTCCCTTCTGCAGCCCTCCCCGGGTACGGCTGGGCTGCACCAGCTGATCCTGCTGCACGAGGAGGTGAATCAATCCCATGTTTAATTTAGCAGGGAGCCAAGGGAGTTGTTCCCCGGCCGGCTGCCCGTCTCCCCGCCCAGCGGGGCTGCTGCAAGGGGTTAATCCGTGCCTGACAGCTGCCATGAGTTACCGTGTCCGGGGGTAATATAATTCACTTTCTTATGCTGCTGCGGTGTCTATCATAAATGGTTCCAGCGCTGCTGCAGCTGGCACTGGGGATCAACGTGCGAGGAGCGTGACACCGCTGTGCGTGTGCCGGGAGCTGCCCCTCCGCCGGGAGAGGCCGGGAGCGGGGCGGGACCCCTTTGTGTGCAGGGCCGGGGAGCTGCCGGCGTCCCCCGGGCTCCTCCGCACCATCCGAGCGTGGAAGCGGCGCTGCCTTTGTTGCAGCCGTCTGCCGCTGGTAGCGCCGGGCTCTGCGGCTGGGAGATGGCCGCGTTGTGCCCGTTGTGGCGATGCTTTGGTGTTCGCCGGAGCTGTGTGCTCTCTCAGCCCCGGCCAGGTTCCCCTGGAGCAGAGCGGCGGGGCTGCACAAAGCTGCTGGGAAGTGAGGGTTTATTGCCAGCTTGGTTTCTTTTCCCATCTCCCCCCATCTCTATTCATCTCCCCAGGGAGGTGGAGGCAGCGGCGGATATTGGAGCTGGGGCCGTTTCATATGTAAATGGCTGTGTGCAAGTACAGTCCCCTGACCCCCGGCGCGGTGCCAGCAGCAGTGCCAAGTCCCAGCGGGCTCCCACCCCTTCCCCACCCCCCCCCCATCCCCGATGGCTGCCTGCATGGTGCTGCCAGCTCCCAGCCTTGTGCTGGGGACAAAGGATGCTGTCCTGCAGAGTGCTGGGGACCTGACTCCCCACCCTAGCCCTTGGGGTGCTGCTCTCAGCTCTGCTTCCCCTGGGTTTAAGGTGCTGGATGGGAGGGCAATGGGGTTCTCCCCAGCTGCTGGTCGTTTTGGGAGCAGAGGAGATAATGTAGGTCGTCCAGCCCTCCCTGGAAGCTTCCTGTCTCGGGTTTCCTGGGGCAGCAGACTGTCGTGGCCCCAAGGTGACGAGAGCCCTGGGCTCGGCTCAGGAAGCCCATTTGATTACAAATTTATTGCTGGGTTAATTTTATCCATGGTGGTGTGACGACAGCCGGTTTCACTTTCTCAGAAGTTTGTTGTCTACTTGGAAACCAGATAAAATCCAGCATCCTTTTGGCCTTCTCTGTGCACTCAGGCTAATCTTCCCACTGCATCTGACCTTGTCATTGCCACGTGCTTTCCCCAAGGGAGCCGGGCTCAGATTTTCCCTGTGGCAAGCATCCTCGCGTGGACCTCTGCTTGTCCCTGCAGCCTCCCAGGCGTGTGCACAGCCTCTGTCTGCAGGGCTCTCGGTGCTCATAGCGGTCTGCGAGGGAGCAGAAGTGCTCCTGCATCCTTCAGTCGCTGCTGCCGGTGCCCGACCCCACGCTCACAGCACACCGGGCACTGGGAACTGTGGTCCCACAGCATAGCAGTGCTGCAGCCGAGCTGAACTGCCAGAGGTTATTGCTGGCTGCCCTTGCACAGTGATGTCCTGGGCCGTGTGATGTCGCCTGCTGCTATGGCTGCAGTTCTGACACGCTCCATGCGTCCCAGCTGTGCTCAGACCCCGAAGTTGAAGGGCGGGTGGGCACTGGGGTGTGGAAGGGAGTCTCCAGCAGCAGCTGGAAGGGTTGCATCCATCCATCCGCCCCTGTGTTTGCCAGCGCCGGGCAGTGCTGCTGTCCTGGGAAGTGGTGCTCAGGCCGACCCGGTGGGTTTCTGCTGCGAAAGAGGAGTGTTTCTTGGGCGCAAAGGGAGGTGTGGGAAATGGAGTGAGCCCTGCCTGCAGCTTGTCCCCCCGTCGCCGTTTGCTTTTGTCCCATCATGTGACGGCTTCCCCGGGCTCAAGGTGGCCGGCTCTGATAAGAGATCCGGGCCGCCATCTGCACCCAGGGTGGGGGCCGGGCGGGCTGGGCTCCGGGGTGCTGAGGGCATCCTGGGAGCAAACAGATTCCCTGCGGCACCTCGGTGTGCTGCAAGTGGCTGCGTGCTGGGTCCGCTGGGCCCTGTTAAGAGCATCACACGGGCTTGGGCTGGGCCGACGGGGCCTGGCAGCCGTCTGTGGTGCTGTGCCGGTGCTTTAACTGAGCCGCTCAAGAAACGTTAGCAACTGCATTATTTCATGTGTTTTTTAACGGGGATTAAATTTCTCCGTGGGAGAGCAGGTCTGCAGGGAACAGAGGTGTCAGGCCCCCGCCGCTGTTCCTCTAATCCTGAATTCCTCTCTGGTCCGGTGAGGATCTGGCACAGCTGCAGTGGGGCCATTTCTGCGTGCAGCCCCAGCCGGGTGCCCTGCGCCGCACGGGGCGGATGTGCCCCAACCTCGTCCCCATCCTGCCCGCCTGCACTGCGGGTTGTTTGCCTTCCTCTGGGAAGCCGCTCCAACAACATCCTGCGGCATCCATGGGACAGCAGAGCTCTGCTATGGCCGTGCTCAGTGGGACGGAGCTCTGGCTGTCCTGCTGCCCAGCCACGCTGTGCTGGGTGCTGGCGTCGCCGTGTGCCCACCCACCCCCTCGCTGCTAATCAGGTTTCACGCTGCTTAGTTGGGAGATCTAATGAGATCAGGGCTGGAGGTTGTCTGCCTGCCCTCTATTTATAGGGGAAAGCGAGGGAATCCGTCGCTGGGCTCTCTTTGACCTCAATTTTCAGATGGGACTCTGCACGTCCCATATCCTGAGTTTCAGGCCCTGTGCCCGGGGCGGCGTGGTGCTTTGGGGTGACGTGGTGCCCCGGCCCTCCTGCCTGCAGCTCCCCACTTCTCTGTGCTGTGACGCGTGGCTGTCACTGGAGGGCTGTGGGGCCAGAGGGGCCGTGCGTGGGCCGTGCCCTGTGTAAACACATTGCTGGGCTGCAGGCCCCGGACAAAGCGTGGATAGATCCCACTCGCCCGACGTTTTCCTATTTCCCCTGCTGCCAAGAGGCCTTCGGCTCGAGTTAGAATAACAAGGCTGTTTGCAGAGACACCAGGCCTTTTGTTGGCCGGCAAAAAAAGGGTTTTGCTTCAGGCAGCCTCTCCCCCCGCCGGCTTTCCTGCTTCCTAAGCTGCTGTGGGAAGTGCAGAGCTTGGCCTTGAGCGGCCCCGAGCTCTGCTGGGGCCGCCTGCGTCGTGTCGGCATTTGTCCGTCCTCCTGGGGCTGTCTGTCCGTCCATCCCGGGCACAGCTCCAGCCCTGCCATGGCGGGGCTCAGCCCTGCAGCACAGCAGAGCAGGATGCCATGCAGTGGCGGCTCGGAGCTGCACCGTGGGGTTGTTTTCACGCCGAGGTGACAGCGGGGCGTGCTGGGAATTGAGGAGCTGCTGTTTACCCGACGGCGGCTCGGCTCCGCGGAGGTGTGCTGTCCTCGTGGCCGCAGGGCTAAGGGAGGGACCCAGAGATGGCATCGGCTTCCTCGTCCTCCCCCATGCTGGGAACGCTGCCACCTCGCCGTGTCGGCACAGGCCTCTGGGAAGGCGGGCAAACGCGTGCGTGCCGTGGGCGTGCGGCCGGGCCGGCTGTGCATGGCTCCTGGAGGCCGCCTCTCCCTCTGCACACCCCGTCCCCGTCCTCACACCTCGCCCAGCACCAAACCCATCTCCTGGATGGGGCTGTGCTCGGAGTCCCCGCAGGATTCGGAGCGCTGTGCAATGAGAGCACACGGCGCGGCCGGCTGCCAGCGCCCGATGACACACCAGGGGAGGCCACTCAGAAGTGGGAAGCGATGAAATAATGCCTGAAGCTCTGCGTCAGCAGAAAGCCAGCGGCCCCAGCAATCAGCCGGGGTGCTGGCAGGAGGCGGGTGGATGGAGGTTGTTAATGCGAAGGAAGGAGCGCTGGGACTGGCCGTCCCCAGCATCCCCTGTGCCACAGTGCTTGGCTTTGTGCTGTGCTGAGTCGGATTGGTTCTGGAGGAGATGCCGCCCTACCCGGGTGCACGGAGTGCTGCTCTGTGTGCGTCCAGCTCACACCGCCTGCGTTGTCCCTGCTGGGCTCTGTCACACCTGTCTGTGGAGGGGGTTTCCTGCATTGTTTTGGGGTCCCCTGGAGGGCGGTGTGCCGTGCTCAGGGCTGAGGAGACGTGGTGCTGGCAGCTTGTCAGCCCTTGTGGGAAGCTGCTGGATCTGGGACACCAAAAACTACCCGCAAAGGAGAGGCCAGGCCGTGCGTGGTGCTGGCTGCTCCTGTTCCTGCTCTGGTTGAGGGGCTGCAGGAAGCTGGGCGCAGCTCACCATGGGTACAGAGGAAAATATTCCACTCCTGAGTTATTTCAGCTCCGTGGGGCCCTGGGCATGAGGCCCCAACCCAAGGGTTAATGGCGCTCCTGGGGAATGATTAAGCCGTGAGCAGGTGGCAGTCCAGCTCTGCTGTTTGCTTTGCAGAGTGAACGCCAGCAGGAGCGACGTTTGCTTCAGCTGTGCTTCCATCACTGCCCTGCGCTGCCGTGGCCGTTCCCTGTGTGCTCCCAGCCCGGCTCCCTGCGCTGTCATCCCGGCAGGCCCATGTTGGGAAGGGAAGTCTTTTTTTAAGCTGTGATTATGGCTTTGGTGCCCAGACGTCTGCTGGAAAGGGGAACATCTCACTCTTATCATCAACACTTCCTTTTCCGAGTTCCTTGGAGCTCAGATTTTGCTGCTGATGGTGGGGCTGGAAGCTTCCCCCTTATCTCTGTCGTGCCTTGCCGCGTCCAGCTGACCTTTGGTGGAACGAGGCTCTGTGCCATGGTTAAACATTGACTCCTGGTGCTCCGTCCGCGCGGCTGTGGGTTGGAGGACGCGGTCATGTCCTGGTGCCGGGCAGCCCCGGGCCAAGGAAGGCCTTCTGGTACTGCACACACAGCTCGTGGAGTCACATCACGGAACGGTGGGTTGGAAGGGAACTTACGGATCAGCCGGTTCTGACCCAGGGGCCGCCCACCCAGCACGGGCTGCCCAGGGCCCATCCGCAGCCACCGAGGGGCGGCCCAGCGCCCCACCGCCCTCTGGGGAAAGGATTTCCTCCCACATCTCCCTTCGGTCTCCTCTCCCACGGAGGCCCCGCGGGGTGGGACGCCCACGGAGCTCACGGGGCTGCCGGCTGCAGGCAGTGCCGCTCCTGGGGATTCCCGCTCGCCCTCCGAGACGTTTCTCAGCCCCGTCCTCTGGCACGGCGCGGGGCCAGGCGAGGGTGACGGAAGCGAGAAGGAAGCGCTCCACGTTCCGAGCGCAGGCTGTGCCCGCACAGGCAGCAGCCGCTGATTCACCTGTAGCGGTGCGACGTTCAAAGCGGAGGCAGCGCCGGGAGGAGCCGGGAGCCGCGGCTGCCCGTCCCGCCTTGTTGTGTGCAGCCAGATCAGAAGAAACGTCATCTTTGTTCTGGGCTCCCTCTCCCGTGGCTCCGGCGCCGAGGGCAGGGTGGAGCGAGCCCTGCGCCCGCCGGGCCGTGCCCGTGCTTGCAGCGGCCCGGCGTCTGTCTGCGGCCGCCTTTAGGGCCGTTTTGAGGCCGGCTGCGCCGAGCTCCTGCGGGAGCCCCGGAACGCGGCTGAGCCGCTCCGGAGCCGCGCGGTGCTGCCGGGGCTGGAGGGGTGCAGTCATGCGGAGCTGAGCAGATTATGTTCCGGAGTGCCTCGTGTGCGTGTGGAGATGCGATGCGGGGCTGTGGGTCACGGCGCGGGCACGGCGGCTCCTCCTTCCTTCGGTTCACCGCTGGGAGCTGCCGCCACGCGCTCCTCGTTGCCGCACTGAGCGGGACCCGGCCCCAGGGCTCGGCTCCTCGATCCAAAAATCCTTCACTCCCTGGCAGTTCTGGGCCGCTGCCGTAAATGACCGAGATTTGCCCTCAGGACTCCCAGAAGGGCGGCAAATAAATAAATAAATAAATAAATAAATAAAACATCCGAAAGGGAAAAGTGAGCACAGCAGGAAACCCTGCAGACAGACTGCAGTCCCACGTCTGTGCCCTGGCAGGCACGAGGAGTCCTGCTGCTCTCATAGCCGCCGTCCCATGCAGTGCTACCTGCTGCAAGAGATGGAGGCATTTCTATGGGCTTGGCCGGCTGGGGTGCAGAAACCCAGGGGCTGCAGGAGGGGCTCATTGGGACCCCGCCCCGTGGGTGCTGCCCAGGTGCCCGCAGTTTTTGCGCCCGCTCTGCTCCCTCCGCAGCCCCAGCAGTGCCCGGGTCCGAGTGCTTCAGTGCTTCCACAGTGCCACCTGGCTGCCACCTCTGCCTGCCTGGGCCGCGCTGCAGGACGTGAGCCCCGGCTGAAGGCGGTGTGGCTTCGGGTGCCTCTCGGGGGTCCGCTGTACCCAGGGGTGCAGGAACGTCCCCGCAGCATCACTCGTCCCATTGCTGGGGGTACGGCCCTGGGCGGTGCTGGAGAGCTGCGGGATGCAGAGGTGCTGTGCCAGCAGCGTCCTCAGTCATATAAGGAGATGCCGGCAGTGCTGCATGCTGTGCAGCATTACTCACCGGGAAGGCGCACAGCACGGGGGGGCTCAGCCCCGAGCATATGCACAGCCCCCACCAGCTGTGACTCAGCTCTGGCTGCGCAGACTGGGCCGTGGCTTTGTGCCCTCTCTGCTCAGCATCAAGTCCATCCCTGCAAGGGGACCCTCTGGAAGACGTTTTTTATCCTCGAGTGGGGTGGGCGTTGGGGTGGGGGGGGTTGCCTTATTTTCAGCCTTTTGGCAACGCTTTGCAGATGTCTGGGATGGGAGTGCTGGTGAGGAGCCAGCGGCCGTGGGATGCTGGAGCTCTGGTCATTCCATGGGGCTGTGAGCTGCCATGCAGGGCACCCCAAAGAATGGGGCACTGGCATGGAGTGGGGCCGGTCCCCCCTGCCCCGGATTCCTGGTGGGCCGGGAGATGCACGCTCCCCCCCCCACCCATTTCCTTTTCGGGCCGAGGCGACAGTCAGAACCGCAGAAGCCGCCTTGCAAGGAACTAAAATTAGCTGCTGGTGTTTGTGTGTGGGGCGGTTTCCATGGCTGGGGGTGGCCTTGTGCTGGGGCCCTGATCGTGTGGGGCTGAGCCTGGGGGGGCTCCCTGGCCCCTGGAGCATCGCAGAGGCACCCCAAAGCCCACAGCAGCCGTCTGCTGCTCTGACCGAGTGAGTGACAGCCGCTGTCAGTTTCCTGCAGCAGCAAGGAATAGCTTCGAGGAACAGCTTGTGCCATTAAAAGGAGCATTAAAAGCAAAGGGGGAAATGATGTTAAATTGAGTGGAAAGAAGTGCGCAGTGCTGAACTGCAGGGCTGCGGTGACCCCGACGTGTCGGCCCACAGCGATGCCCACTCTGAGCACAGCCTCTGGGCAGTGCTGAGCTGCGGTGTTGGCTGCTCTGAGTCCTCTGTTGGGAGGGCACCTGATGGCTGCTGACACCAAGCGCTTCCTGCAGGCCCTTATCTGCGATGTTTTTTCCATAGTTGTGATGCTGTCACCCCCAGACCTCTGTTTTCCTAACACAAAGTGCTCATCCAGCATCCCCTCCTCGGGGGCACAGAGCAGCTGGAAGTGCTCAGTGCCTTCTGCTGGGGCACAGGGCAGGGCGAGCAGGAAGGGGAGAGCAGCTCCTGCAGCTCCTGCCGTGGGGTGCAGTGCCCCTTTGCTATTTATGGTGGCCGGGCGAGCGGTGTTGGGCAGTCACTACTCCTGCTGTGTTTCCCCTGCCTTAACAGAAAGCAGATTGCTCCAGATGGGAGCTGTGCTGGAATATTTTTAAGTTGGGCTGGGGCACAGCTCCGCCAGACACGTTGCCACAGGGCTCAGCCCCTGCCTGCTTCTCTTCCTGCCGGCCTGCAGCACTGCAGGAACGCGGTGTGGCTGTGGCTGAGATTTCTCCGTGGCATTTGAGAGCTGCGCTGTGCTCGGTTTTGCAAAACCTCACCGTGTTTTTGGGTCCATCACGTTTTGCTGGTGGTGCTCTCCAGGCTGATGGCTGTTGGGTTGTGGTTTCACAGCTTTCCGGCCCGTGGGGTGCAGGGGCTTCCCGCTCTCATCTCAGCACTTCTTGGAAGCCGCCGCGAGGGCAAACCCCGCTTTGAATTCAGAATAACTTTCCGTGTGCCCAAAGAGCAGAGCAAAGTGCTGGGGAGGGGTCGGTTCCTGGGGGCTGCGGAGCGTTGGGGCACAGCTCACACCCCGTGTGCGTGGGGTCACAGCAGGGCTGGGCTGACGGCTCTGACTCACCTCAGGATTTGGGGCTCTGCAGCCCCAGTGAGAAGCAAAACCACAGCACAACGGCTGTGTGCCGTGGGGCTGAGATGTGCCGGGTGGGGCTGAGATGTGCCGGGCGGGGCTGAGATGTGCCGGGCGGGGCTGAGATGTGCCGGGCGGGGCCGCTCATTGGCATCGTCAAACTGTGGAGCATCACCCACCCGTTGCCCCAGCGGCAGCTGCGAGGATAACGGAGCATCGTCACCTGCTTGGGCTGGGCTTCAGCATTAGGAGGTGAAGGGAAACCTTTGTCTTGTGAGGGTATCTCCTGTGAGCGTTGCCCTCCTTCAAGCCCTGCAGCCATATTCAAGTTCCTACAGCCGTGGGCTTCAGGAAAAGGAAGCGTTGCCGTGCTGTACGCCCGCTTCCACGCCTGTTGCCCCGCTGCGTCTGCATCGAGCAGTGGCTCCGGGAGCGCAGGGAGATGCCAAGCAGCTTTTGTCGCTCTTCCTGTAAAGCGGAGCAGGAACGCCCAAAGCCTAAACCCGGCTCCGCTCGCCGTCCCCTGACGCTGGGGGATTTCCTGCGGCCGGGTGCCCCGAGCTGCCGCTCAGCTCCGCGCCCAGCCCGCACAGCCCCGCACAGCCCCGCACAGCCCCGCACCCCCCGCCCCGCGCTCACAGCGCTGCTCCCGGGCCGCGGCCGTCCGGCGGGGCCGGGAATGGAAATCCGGGAGATGACGTTTCTCCCATGGAAGGAGGAGGGGGGGCCAAAGTTTGACCGCGCGGGGAAGATGTTGGCGTCGGCCCGGAGCTCCGCTTCAACTCTGTCCCCGTTCTGAGCTCCGCACCGCCCCGTGCCGCCGTGCCGTGCCGTGCCCGGGAGGACGTCCTGCAGCTCTGCTTCCGTCGGCCCGCAGAGCCGGCGATGCCGGGCTCGTGTTGGGGCGGAAGGAAGGCGGGAGCCGCGCGGGCAGCGCCGGGCGGGCTGTAATGCGCGATGCCGCTGCCGGAGGGCTCCTATCTGCCGCCCGCCGCCTTCGTGCTGAGCCACGTCCTGGGCATCGCCGGCGTGCTGTACTGGCGGAGCCGCAGCGGGGCAGGTAGGGGCGGCGGGGGGCCCGGAGGAGCGGTGGGGCCGCGGGGGCTGCGCGGTGCCTCCGCTCGGCGCCCCCGGGGGGCATCGGGGCGGGGGTCCGGCGCCGCTTTTTGTGTCGGTGCGAACCCCGCACGTGGTTGCGTTCTGCTGACGTCAGGCGGGCGCTCGGTGCCGCACAGCAGCTCGCTGCTCGCTCACCCGGCCTCAGTTTCCCAAAATAGGGACTGCTGCGCGGCTCCTCGCAGGGCTCACGAGGGCTGAGCGGTGCCCTCGCTGTCCGGGCCGCCTCCTCCCCGCACCCCCTCCTGGTTTCGGCGGCTCCAGCCCTCCTCGGGCCCATGAGAAAACACGAGGGCCGCCCCTCCTTCTGCTCTCTCCATGCTCTCCTTTCCCCCCTTACACTTGTGGCAGGCGCTCCTTCCTGCCCCCCACACCTCCAGGGCAGATATAAATCTCGTTGCCAGCCTGACCCGCAGCAGGGCTTGGGGCCCGGAGGGCTTTAAGATCCCTTCCAACTCAGCGCCTGAGAGCACGGAGCTCATCCTGCACCCACTGTGTGCCCAACCCCGCTGTGCTGCATCCCCGCTCCCGGGTGTCCCCGCGTCCCTTGTGTGGGACAGTCCTGCACTGCAGGTCTCTGTGCTGCGTTCCTCTCGGGCTGAGTCACAGCCGTCTCCTCTCCCCGTTTCGCAACGCTCCGTAGCTGCTGTGCGATTAGCTCGGCTGTCGTGATGGATTATGTCAGCGCTCACATTGGCAGCCAGCACGTTTTGGATCCGTCGCGTTCCGGGCAGTTTGCTGCACGTTCCCCATCTTGGAAGTACCACATTTAAAAAACGCATCCCCTTTATTTTCATGTTTTGAAGGAGTTTGAAGTGAAAGTGATTTGCTTCAGAATTTCAAGTTTGTTTCTAAATGTGCCTATGGAACAAAACCCTCCTTCACCCCGCGCCCGGCCGGGTGCTGCTGTGCACAGAGCGGCTTTCATGGCGTGCGCGGCTCAGAGACGTCCCTGCAAGCTGTGCTCTGTGCCACAGCACAGGGCTGAGCTGCTGCTGGAGCAGAGCTGTGGGGAACCCATGTGGGACCCCACTGCCCTCACCTGTGTGTGCTGGGACAGGTTGTGCCGCAGGACAGTGGTGCTCTGGACACGCTTTTTACCCTGTTATATCGCTTCACACCGTTGTATCTGATGCCTCTGTTTCCGGACACCAGAGAGCAGATGTGGGGCAGATGTGGGCCAGGGCGGTTCTCCCATTCCCGGGGTGCAGCTCTGCAGTGGTGCTGGGGCTGTGCCCAGACTCGCTGGGTTTGGGTCTCCTCGCAGCCTCACCTGCTTTGGGAACGCAGCAACACGGAGGCGCGGCACGTCTGTGCAGCTCTGAAGGCATCCAATGTGCTGAAAAGCACCAGCCGGCGTTGGCACAGGCGCGTGATGAAGGATTTCGGGTGCCCGATGGCAGCAGGATCTCTGCTGGCAGCCGGCGCTGCTCGCTGCGCAGGGAGTGATGGCCCAAGGTCACCGATTGCAGCCCCGCTGTCACTGCTGTGCCGCGGCCATCGGCAGCCATGGGGCTGGGGGGTCAGCGGTGGGCAGGGACAGACGGGGAAGCGCGGGGGGGGGCTGCAACAGGTTGCATGGGGGTGAGTCTGGGAAAGATTATCCAGCGGGGATAAGCTTGCGAGGCCTTAATATCGTTAGCCAGCAGCAGCCGGGCATTATAATTAGCTGGGACGATGGGGTGCGTGCAGCCCAGTTAGAGTCACGGCCCTCTGGGGGTGGTGAAACGGAGCCAAAAAGGGCAAAACACGGCTTCTGTGCGAATGGGTGCAGGGAGAAAACCCGGGAGCCCCCGGCCCACCCCAGCCTCACTGCGCAGCACTCGGTGACGCGTCCCTTCCCCACGTGCCCCTGCCATGCGCAGGGACACTGCTGCCTTTCCCCGGGACTGGGACCTGAAGGTCTGCAGCGGGATTATATTTAGAAGAAAAGGAAGAGAGGAGATGATAAAGGAGGCACCCGTTATCTCCCCGCATGCCGGGCAGGACGGCAGCCCACAGCCGGAACCCAGCGCCAGCGCTTCAGACCCGGGACGTCGCTGGTGAGGAGAGCGCTGCAGGGAGGCGCGAGCAGGGAAAGAAGCCCGGCATTGTCCATCTTGGCTTTGTCCGCCCTGGCCCCGTCCGCACGGCCAGAGCAATTAACTGGAAAACAAGAGGGGGAGAAGCGAGCGCAGTGCCTGCCGGGCTGTGCCCGGCTCCAGGGCTGTGCGGCGCTGCTGGGCGCTGCAGCCATTTCTGCCCTCTCCGTGGGTGAGGAACAGCCCCCCCTGCCCCGCTGCCTCGTTGCGGAAAGCTGCAGTGAGCTGAAGTCTGCAAAGGTCTCTGCTGGGACCTGGGGACGTCGGAGGCACGGCGCTGCGGTTCCCGGAGCAGCGCCCATCCCCTGCGGGGCTCAGCACTGCAGGAAGCGTGGGGCAGCGATGGTGTGCGCGGGGCGTTGGGCGACGTCCCAAAGGAGGAACTGCCGGGCCTCGAGCTGGGGACAGCGGGTGTAGGAAGTGCTGCGGAGGGAGGAGCTGCGGCCGAGCCGTCACCCACCCGCGCCGTCACCCACCGGGGTTGGAGGTGCCGCCCGGAGCCCCTTTCCCACCCGGCCCCGCAGCGGAGGAGCGGCCGCCCCACGGGACCCAGCGTGGGCCATGGACGCACAGCATCTGTGCATGGAGGAGAGGTGGCTGAGCGCGCGCGTGCTGTGCCGGATGTGCTGCATGGGTTAGTGCCTCTCCCAGCCCCGTGGCGCTGCCTCTGGGCTCTGCGTCGCGCTGGCAGCGGGGACAAACCTCGCCCCCCTCGTTAAATGAAGGCAGGGGTCAGGAAGGCGCGGCACCGTGGCTGTGGGGTGGGCAGAGGAGCCGTCCCTCAGTGCGGTTTCCCTCTTGGGCAGCAGTGCCAGGCGGTCGCACAGGGGCTCAGCTGGGTTTTGTAGGACACCGCGCCCAGGCAGAGCCCGGTGTGCGGGCGGCTCGGGGCTCCCGGAGCCGTGCTGGCAGTGCTGCTGGGGGTGGGGGACCACACTGCCCGCGCAGCGCCGTGCCTCTGATCGCGTCCCTCTCCACACCGCACCAGGTGCCGTCTCTCTTCTGAGATTACGCCGTTAAAGCGGGCAATCCCCTTTGGTCGGGGCTGGCTGTGAGATTATGCCGAGCGCCCCTCGGGGGGGGGCTGCCAGGTGGCCCCTCAGGCGGCACAGCGGTTCGGAGCCTTTTTCCCCCTTTGCTTTGTTTCTCGTGTGGTTTTGTCACCCGGCACAACAGGACAAAGCTCCCTGCTGCTGTGCCGTGTTGGCACAAAGCTCCCATCCCATCCCCCCCAGGAGGAGCCCTGCTGCCTGGATGTAGGGCTTGGGGCACCTCAGCCCCCAGTGTGGGATCCTGAGGGCAGCGCTGTGCGTCCCCTGCCCGGCCGGGCTGAGCTGTGCAATGGACATAAGCCCTAAGTCCCAGCAATCCAATGAACCAAAAATACATGGAGAATAAGCTGCCAATAAGCTTCCCCTGCCCTGCTCTGTGCCTGTGCACGGCCAGGCTCTGGCTCCCAGCACAGCCCCGTCCCACAGACCCGTGGGTGAGCAGCCCCTGTTCCCATACAGCAGCAGGATTCGGCCAGCAGCTCTGGCACCGGCAGCGACTCCTCTGTGTCCCTTCCCCTCATTTGAGTCTGTGCATGAAAAACACTGACCCAGAGCTGCCTTTGTTTTCTTTTCACAGATGAACGGGACAGAGTCCAAAAGAAAACCTTCACTAAATGGGTCAATAAACACTTGATGAAGGTAAGAGCTGCGTGTTCTGTTTCCAGGCAGGTTGAGTGTCTGTCTGTCTGTCTGTCTGTCCGTTCCAGCTCAGGACAGGCAGATAAAAGCCTGCTTTACAATCTGGGAACTTATGCATTGGTGCTGAGGTATAAAACGTGTTCATACTCTGAGCAAAATGGTTGCACTGGAATCGTGTTGGTGCCTTTGGAGGGCACTGTGACATCGCAGTGCAGCCCTGGTGGCAACTTTCACCTCCTGTGTACCCAGGCCTTGCTGGAAGTCACGGTGTGTGTGCAGCATGCAGCACCCCAATATGCAGCACCATGCCATGCTGCATCATTGCATGCAGCACCCCAATATGCAGCACCCCACTGCACACCACAGTGCTGCTGGCCCACAGCTCTTGGTTATGTTTTGTGTCATCCAAGCCTTCCTCCGGTAGGTGCAGATGTGCTGGGATGAATGTTGCACCACGAGGTGCTTTTCTTGTGTAACTGCCAAGTAATTTTTAAATTAATTCTCCTTTTGCAAAAGGAGGAAAAGTGCTTTGGGTATTAGGAGCACCACGGTGGTGCTTTACAGGCAGTTTTGCAAACATCTGTGTCAGCCTTTCAGCTCCCTTCTACATCTCTCGGAGGCCAAGTGGGCCCACTTGGTTTGGGCCGTGGGACATAACTGGGGCTGAGTAATGCAGCTGGGCAGGGCTTATGAGGGGTGGGCTTAGGGGGAGAGAGCAGGCATGGAGGCTTTGTGCTGGTGCACACAGGAGGAATCTTTTCTGCTCATCAGTGGGGCCATGTGGTGTTTTAGGAGATGTTGGGCAGTGCAGTTGGCTCAGCTGCTGCTGCAGCACTGAGCTCCGTGTGCTGCATTATGGGATGTCCTGGGGGAGAGGTGGGTTAATGGGGACCTGCTGGTGCATCTGAGGAAGGCAGCATCATCTGCCGGGTCGTTTTGGAAGCTGGAGGCTGCTTTCTGTAGTGATCCTCTTGGAATAACCATCTTAAATGCACACGCTGGGGAGTGGTCTGCTTGCAAACAGCCAGAGTGTCCCCTTCCCTCCCCTCCAGGTGCGCAAGCACATCAATGACCTCTATGAGGACCTGAGGGACGGCCACAACCTCGTCTCGCTGCTGGAGGTGCTGTCAGGCGTGAAGCTGGTGAGTGCAGTGCTGTACCCCCCGCCTTCCCCTCCTCCAGTGCCTTCACAGCCATTCCTTACACCATAGTTCTGTTTCCAAACGTGCATCGGTTTCTTTGGTTGTCATTTTGTTCATTTTTCTTTCAACCCCGCTCTCCTCCTGCTTTCCTGGATACCACCAAGGCCGTCAGTTTGGGGTGCCCTGTGCAGAGCCCTCTTTGTGGAGGATTTCTGCCCTCTTTCCCAGACTCTGCTTTGTACTGAAGTTGCTGGATGGCAGTGGCTTTGACAGCAGCTATTCCTGTGACCTGTGCCCGGTTCAGCCCAGCCCCACAGCCGATCTGTGCCCCGGAGCTGGCGTGCAGAGCTCTCTTCTCACATCTCAAGCATCACAGAACCCCCTCTGTCCTCCTTTGCAGACTGTCACACTACTGAGATGTAGTGGTGCAACAGCGTAGCACAGCAGGAACTGCTGCAGCGTTCCCTAAATTAGGATCCGAGCAGAGTTCTTTAACTCCCTCCATCACCTCCTGAGACGCCCATGAGCTGCTGTGGGGCTGCAGAGCCAAATGAAGCTCTGGGACCCAGACACCTTCCTCTTCCTTTTGGCTTCAGAGCTGCAGGGGGGTCCCACCCCTTACAGCCTCCTCGGGGTGTCCAGGAGAGGCAGTGAGGATCCTGCGGGGCTTTCCATGGGTTTCCCTTTCCGTGGGTTTTCCTTTCGCTGGATGTTGCATTTTGGTTTCCATTCTGTCTCCCTGTGTGTGTCCCCCTCCGTCGGTCCGTTAGCAAATAGAGCCGCCAGCTCAGAGGAGCCTCCGCCTGGTGAAAGCGCCGGCCTGGTGCCGTGCCAGCAGCGAGGAGCGGGAGGAGGAGGAAGATGATGATGAAGAAGTAGGTCAAGTCGGCCCAGAGCCGGCACCGCAGTGCCAGCACAGAGCCCAGCGCAGCGCTGCGAGGTGCTGAGCTGCCCCTCGCCGCCGGGGTGTTCCGTGCATCCCCGATGCTGGCAGCGGAGGAGCGAAGCGCTGCCTGGGCTCTCTGCTTGCACGCGGGGCTGCAATGGGCTCTGCACGCTCCCACGGACCCCACTGGGTCCCTGCTCAGCCTGGAGTGCTGTCTGCTAACCCCACTGCATGGCACGCACGGGCACTGGGTGGCAACGGGGCCGGATGGCCCCATGCATGTGAGTGAGATGAGAGTGAAACCTAACGGGGCCCAGCCATGCCTGCCGTGTACAGACAGACTCCCACCCCCCTTGGCTAAGAAGATTGATTTCCCAGCCCTGTGCTCCTTGCACAGTGTCCATGGGAGCTGTGGGTGCAGCCCCCCCACGAGCTGTTCCTCCTGCAGTGCTGGCTCTGCCCCTGCGGCTCCATCCTTGGGCAGCACTCCTCTGCTGGGGCACCTCACTGCTCCTGGGGGTTCAAACACAGTGCTGTGGCTCGTGCATGGGAGGAGCTGTGCCCACGCCTCGCCTCGGGCAGTCACTTAGGGACTAGCAGTTGATCCCTGCTACAAAACTCTTGGGGCTGAGCTGGCTGTGCCCGATGCTGGGAGCAGCTTGGAGCCTCATTTCAGGGACTTTCTGGGGTGTGGAGTGGCCCAGAGCACATCCTCAGCAGAGCATCTCTCGGGGCCTTCCCAGCCCTGTGTGCCGTGGGGGCTTTTCCCTCTTTCAGTGGGATTTCACGTGGCCACGACTTTATTCAGCTGCAGAATGAGGAAGGAGCACAGAGTGCATTATGTGCACGGGGCACGGCGGGTTGCAGGCAGCATGCGGGGCATGCAGAGCAGTGCAGTGCAGAGCAGTGCAGTGCAGTGCAGGCGCTGCATCCCCACGAGGCAGCCCTGCAGCCCCCACCTTTTTTGCAGCCCCGCGAGAAGGGCCGGATGCGATTCCACAGACTGCAGAACGTGCAGATCGCGCTGGATTTCCTGAAGCAGCGGCAGGTGAGGCTGCAGGGGGTGGGGGGTGTTATGGTGGGGTTCCAGCTCTCTCAGCAGCAGCCCTGGGGGCTTTGTGCTCCCCTCTCACGGCTGTAGCAGCACTGGGTGTGCATCCCAGAGGCACAGAACTTTCTGTAATGGTGCAAATAAACGGTTTCAAACCGAGGAGCTGTGGTGCTGTGTTGTGGGGACGTTGCTGGGTCACAGCAGCTCCCCCTCTGTTGGGTGCTGCCCAGCTCTGCCTGTCCCTCCAGCCACGCACCACTGCTGAACTGCACCAGTTTGTTACAGAGCAGAGGTTTTTCTCTTTGCTGCTTGAGGGCATGGGATAAATTTGCACACATGCCCTGCCCCAGGGAGCAGCCCCCCTTCCTCCACCAGCCCCTCATTTTGCTGGCGGCTGCAGGCAGTTTCTCCCCCCAGATAGAGCAGCTTTTTCCTCCGTGCTGCTGGCCTGGTGGTGGGGTTTGCTGGGGGCAGCACCCCCCATGGATCCGGCTCGATACATTCCTGGTGCTCGGTGCTCTCCTGGCATTGCTGCTACAGAACCCTGAGAGCAAAGCAACCATGAGGAAGCAGCTCTGAGCTGCATCTGCCAGGGCACGGACCTGGTGGGTGCTGGGTTATCCACCTTTGTTAGGGAGGACAGATGAGCACAGCTTGGTTCTGAACCCACCGGGGAGTTAATAAAGCTCGGCCGTCCTCCTTTCACCACGCTCTGTGGTCTGTAGCTATTAAATTATGCATCAGCACTTGGGGCTTTGGGGACAGGGCACTTCTCCCCACAAACAGCAGTGGAGCAGTTAAGTGCTGTGGAAGCACTGGAGCCGCAGCCCCAACACCTGGGGCGCAGGGCTGGCTGTGCGCTGTGCCATGCCGGGGTTTGGTCCCGTGGTGGTGGGGAGTTCTGACTGTTTGCTTCTTTGCCAGGTGAAACTGGTGAACATTCGCAACGATGACATTACAGATGGAAATCCCAAGCTCACCCTGGGGCTCATATGGACCATCATCCTCCACTTCCAGGTAGGCAGCAAACCCTTCTTCCTTGCGGGGCGTGGGCTGCTCCCAGCGCGCTGATGTCAGTCCATGCACACACGTTCCGGGTGATGCTGGAGCACCGAGCGGGCGGGGGTTCACGTGCATGGCAGTGCCATGGAGACTGGTGCTGGAGAATAACTACTCCCTTGTCTCATCATTTACATAATTAAATTGTTGATGATGGGCTGTGTGCTGTGGCCTCGGCTTGGCACCGCGGTGGTTGGCAGTGGCTGTTGCTCAGACGAATCCTCTGGAGGAGAGCAAGAGTGGGGTGGCTGGTGGGGGTGGGATGGATGCACTGCTGTCAGCGTGGGCTCATTAGGATGGCACACGTGGGCTGTGTGGCCGTGGGCTGGGATGGGGTGCGATGCTGTCTGACCCAGGCAGGGGTGCCGTTACGGTCACCTCCAGCAGCTGGGTGCTACGGATGCAAAACAGACTCTTGGGTCTTTGATCACCTCGGGTTGTGCAGAGATAGCTTTGGTACCCTTAGGGAGGAGACATGTGGCCCCATTGATGTGCCAGGCTGGGGAGGACAGCGCTCAGCTGGGAAGGGTCAAACCTGGTGTTCAGGGGTGGGCACCAGCCTTGGGGTCCCGCTGTGTGCGCAGTGCCCGAGGAGCAGAGCCGGGGCTGGAGGTGGTGGCAGCCGTGAGCTGGTGGCTGTGGCCCAAAGGCCGTCCCCCGTTCCCTGACGTGTCCTCAGTGGCATTTTCCATGCGAGACGAGTGCTGGTTTGAGGCCCCTTAAGGAAGCTTTTCATTTCCAGAGGCTGAGCTGCAGCCCCCAGGGAGCTGCTGCCTTGGCTGCACGGCGTGGCCGTTGGTTCCTTCCAAAAACGTGACGGCTTTCGGGGTGAAGGCATTTCTGGCTGTGGACAGGGGCCAGGGCTGCTGTGTTCCCAGGACATGGCTGCTGCCCAGTGCCCTTTCCGATGGCATTTCTAGGGGATGACAGCATCCCTGCTAATGGGGAAGAATGAGGACGATGCGAGGACGTCCCTGGGTGCTCCTGCTTGTCTGGAGACACCTGCATGCCCTGTGCCGGAGTGGCCGCGTGGCCGTGGCAGTGCCCCGTGTTACTGGGGAGGGTCTTTCTGGGGAAAGGGGGGGAGGGGCAAATAGGGTGTGAGCCCCCAGTGGAGTGCTGTGGTGTGGTGACCCTGGGGTCCAGCGGGGCCGTAGCACTGATGAGACCCGGTCCCATCTGCTGGGGGTGCTGGGAGCTGCCCGTGCTCCCCTCGCCCCACTGCAGGCAGGCAGCCCTGAGCCTGCGCACGTCCTCCCTGCGCCAGCGGGATTTTCTCTGGGCTGTAGCTCCATTGTGAGCCTCTTAATCTCCCGTATCCTGGTGCTGCAGCCGGCGGCTCCGACAGCGAGCAGAGCGGTGTGGGGCGGGATGGTGGCAGTGCTGGGTGCTGTGATCCGGGTCGGCGCTGCCCCGTGTTGTGGGGCTGGTGGTGTCCATGGGTCCCTTGTCACAGAGGAGTGACTCGGGAGGTGGCTGTGGTTGGGCTTTGTCCCTCCATCTTTATCTTCTGCTTATTTGCTGTCTCATCCCTGCTGCTGGCACGTGGTCCCCTGTGCTGTGGGTGCCGTACGCTCCTTGCAGCGTTGCAGCGCCCAATGCAGGACGCGGGGCTGAGCCCAGCAGGGTCTGCAGTGCTCTCTGGGGCGGGGGCTGCTGTCGTATCCCGCTGATACCAAAGGCTGCTGTGTCCGTGGGGCTGCCCCAGCACTGTCCGTCTGGGCGGGGGGGTGGGCACGTGATGTGTTGCTGGGGCTGGAGGGATTTCAGTGCCGGGGGCACGATGAGAGCAGCCTTCCCGGAGCGCCCCGTGGGAGCTGGCAGCATTCTGCATCCCCGTGCCTATGCCTATCCCCGTCCGTGTGCGTGCAGAGCGGCTCTGACTCCTCCCTGCTTTTTTCCCATCTCTTTCCCACCCCTTCCTTTATGTACCTTTCCCAACCTTCCCATTTTCTTGTGGCTTTTCTTTCCCTCCCTACCCCTCCCAGCCTCCCCTCCCCTTTCGCTGCTTTCCGTCTGGTTCCTGCTCTCTGTTTGTGTTGGCTGAGGGCAGTGCTCCAATTACCTCATATTTGGAGAGAGAAAGCCGCAGCCAATCCGCTCTCCGTCTGCTTTTAGGTCAAGTGATTTCTGAACTGCAGTGAGATGCTTTGAATGTGTCTCGCTGCAGCTCGGGCTGTAAGATGGCTGGCGGCAGCAGGCGGGTGTGCGGGGATGCCGGGGGCCGCCCGCGGCGCTGCGCGGTGCGAAACGTGCGCTGAGCCCATGAAGCTGACACTGGGATTTCTTTGGGAGCCGGAGAGCAGAGTAGAGGCGGCAGTGGTGGCGGCGTTCCCGGTGCTTTCGGCGCCGAGGAGATGGGGAGTTCTCTGGGCTGCGTTAAAGAGCCGAAAGAAAAAGCTGCCGGGCTGGCTCCGCTGCCCCCCAAAAAAAGGGTTCGCTTCAAACGGAGGAGGAGGGGGAAGAAGAGAGCGGTGCCGGCGGCGGCCCCCCAGGAGGAGCTGCCGGCCGCGGCGGTGCCCGGGGTGGATGAGGATCCGAAGTTGGAGGCAGCACCGCAGCACGAGGAGCCCGACGGGAGCCGGAACTCAGGGGGGGACCCCGGGCGCATCGTGCAGGTGAAGGAGAGGTTCCAGGGGGAGCTGCAGAAAGCGCACCTGGTGCTGGAGCCGAGGGGTGCGCAGACTGCGGGGGATTCCCCTGAGGAGGGCACGACCGTCATCGCCCGCCTGCTGGAGAACCCTGCCGAGCAGGGCTGCGAGCGGGCCGTGAGCCGCCTGGTCCGGCTGCAGCGCGGCGGTACGGGCAGCACCAGGGCTGTGCTGCTGCCGCTGCCAGGCGGCCCCGATGGGCTCCGGAAGCACCGCGCCGAGGGGTCCCCAGCCAGCCCTGCGTGCGGAGAGCAGCCGGCGCGGAGCTGGGAGCCGGCAGACAGCAGCACGCCGGGGATGTGGGGGAGAGGGGGCAGCGGGGAGCCAAGCTCCGGTGCTGCGTGGACCTCCACTGCGGAGCCGGGCACCGTTTCAGAACTGTCTACGCCGTCCCCCATGGTGGAGCAGATGGAAAATCCTGGTGTCGGGAAGTCCCCGGTGCTGCCGTCACCTGGTGCCGGGCAGGGCGACGTGCACGGGCTGCCGGCGTCCCACGGCGGGTCCTCCTCTGGTGGCACCGCCTGCTGCTCCTCGGGGTACGGCAGTGAGCGGGCCGGGAGCACCGGAGCTGGTGGGACTGCGGCTTCTCCTGCTGAAGGCGTGCGCACCGCACAGCGCCGGGCTCTGCTGGGCAGCTCCGGGCCGCCCGGAGGAACGGTCAGTGTCTGCGTGTGCCATCGTCCCTTCTTTGGAGTGGGGGGGGAACCCGGTCCAGCAGACCGCCAGTGACTGTGGCTGCTGGGAATGGTCAGCACTGCGAGTGGTGCTGAGCTGTGCGCTGCGAGGCACAACCTGAGGTGGGGTGGGAAGCGGCAGGCAGAGGTGCAGAGCCTCTTCCCCTCGAGCATCTCCGCTGGGTCTTGTTCATGTGGAGCCCGGGAATGGAAAGTGGGCGCATGTGAGGAGCACCCCATCATGGTGGGGAGCAGCTCTCAGTGAGGTTGGTGGGTTTGGGACCACGGGTGTGTGGGCTCTTGATGTGATTGCATTTGCCGTGGTGTTGTGGTGCCAGGGGGTGAGCGTGGTGGTCGGGGGGCTCAAAACGTGTCACCTGGGTTTGTTCTTGTGCCGTGCTCTGATGAAGGGAAGCGGCAGCTCGGTGTGGGGCTGAGGGCAGGGTGAGCTCCGTGGGCATCACACCCACCTGGGGCCACCCCAATGCTCAGGGATGGGGTGCTGGGACAGCCCTGCTAGTCGGTGAGGGGCTGCTCCAAGGGGCAGTTAGAGGTGACAGATGGCAGAGCATTGCTGGGAGAGAGCGTGGGCTATCTGCCCGTTCTGAGAAAGGTCTCCATGAGTAGAAGGTGATGCTGTGCTTGGCTTTGGAGCTGTTGCTGTTGCAGGTGGCTCATAGAGTGAATTCAAGCTCGGGTCTGACCAAGCTGCTCACAGCCATGGGATGAGCAGTGCTGGGAAGGCTGGGCTCTTGCCCCGTGCCTGTGCTGTGTTAGGGCCGGTGCCACTGCGAAGGCCACCAGTTGCTTGGTGAAGGCTGATGCAGGAAAGGCCCGCGAGGAGCTGCCTGGTGTTACCATCTGCCTATTGCCTCCCTAAATCTCAGTCCTGACACTGATGTAGGAAGAAAGGAGGGTGGAGCCGGTGCCGCACCCTGCGCCTCTCCAGGCCCCCCCAGGAGGGTCTCCTGCACAGATGCGCTCGTGGGGAGACCCAGCAGGTGGGGATGGTGGAAAGGAAGGCACTACTGGGGCTGGCTGCAGCAAGGAGTGTCCCTGCCGGGCAGCGTGGCAGGTCAGCCCCCTGCACCGGGGTTCCATGAGCGTGCTGAGGGCTCCTTCCATGCTGGGAGCTGTGCAGCCACCCGGTGCATCACTGTCCTCGGCCCCACAGCCTTTGGGTCTGGAAGAGTTAACGGCGGCGCTGGCTGCACAAAGAGCGGTTCTGTGCATGACAGCGGATCAGGCTGGAGGGAGGTGAGCTGCAGCATACCAATGGCACGGCGGGCGGGGGGAGCCCTGCCATCCCTGCTGCCCAGGGCTTGGGGGATGCAGTGATGGGGCGCTCTGGGGACAAACTGGACTTGGAGGGGCAGCAGGTGGGGCTGGTGCTGATGATCCCGGCATGGCTGGGAGGAGGAATGCTCAGGAAGCAGCTGGGTTGTGTTCTGCCAGCACCCAGAAAGTATGCACAGTTCACACCCTCCTCTTTGTCTGCCCCGTAATTAAGGCGAGGTAATTGTGCTAATTGGGGAGCTGGGTGGATGGGTGGGGAGCAAGCCGTGTCAATCAGAAATAGTCTGGTATGGAGACACGTGCGTGTTGTCACGTGCAAACCTGGGATCCGCAGCCGGTGCTGTGCTCCTATGGAGAGGCGGTGGCGGTGGTCGGTCCTGCTGCAGGGCTGTGCTGGCACTGCCAGCTGCACTGGGCATGGTGAGGGGGAGCTGGGATGTGGCATTCCCATCCTGCCCTCTGCCACCAAAACCGGCTGGTGGCTCTGCTCCGAGCTGCCGTGCTGGCTGTGATGGCATGGGCCACCTCTGCTCCGGTTGTCACTGAGCAGCACCTCTGGGCACTGCTCTGCCCCGAGGAGTGGCACTGGTGAGCTTGGTGGTACTGCGCCTGGAGCTGTGCTCTGCCCAAACCACGCCGCACGCAGCACTGTCCCTGAGCTCACCGTCTGAGCATCCCGTCTCCCTCGCAGCCACCAGGAGATTCCTCCTGCTCTGCTGGGGGCTGCCAGCCCTGCTGCAGGAGCTGAGCGCCCTGGTGGAGCCTTCCCTGCATCACCCCCTGCTGTGCTCCTGCTTGCAGATCTCTGACATCTACATCAGTGGGGAGTCAGGGGACATGTCAGCCAAGGAGAAACTGCTGCTATGGACACAGAAAGTGACAGCGGGTTACATCGGGGTGAAGTGCACCAACTTCTCCTCGTGTTGGAGCGACGGGAAGATGTTCAATGCGCTCATCCACAGATACAGGTGGGTGAGAATTGTTGGTGCGTGGGAGGAAGGCTGGGGGCTTCCCGGGGGTCCTTGCCCACCTCTGTGTTTGGTGGTGGGATGCAGTTGCTCGGGATGCAGGTGAGGTTTTCAGGGTCTCTTTTCCCTTGGAACCATCTGTGCCAAGGAGCCGAGGGCAGACGCTCAGAAAAAGCGACGGAGGCGTCAGGCTGCGGGTGGGGGTGAGGTTTAACGAGGTTGGGATGCTGTGCCCCGGTGTCAGGACTCTGACACGTGTCTCGCAGGCCGGATCTGGTGGACATGGAGCGGGTGCAGGTCCAGAGTAACCGGGAGAACTTGGAGCAGGCCTTCGAGATCGCGGAGCGGCTGGGGGTGACGCGGCTGCTGGATGCTGAAGGTGAGCAGCTGCTGAGGGCGGTGCGGGGCAGAGCTGAGCGCGGTGTCTGCTCCGGTCCTCACAGCTTCTGCTCCCCCTCTGCAGACGTGGATGTTCCATCTCCGGATGAGAAGTCGGTGATAACTTACGTGTCTTCAATCTACGATGCCTTTCCCAAAGTCCCTGAGGGAGGAGAAGGGATCAGTGCCATCGTAAGCAATGCGGCTCAGCACCAGGCTCGGGAGGGGCCCGGAGGTCTTCCTTCAGCCCTTACAGGCCGGGAGCAGCTTCTGGGAGGAGGGAGCTTCCCCAGGTCCAGAGGGATGCGGGGATGTGGCAGTGCTGACTGCGGCGTGTTCTCCCCTGCAGGAGGTGGACTCGAGGTGGCTGGAGTACCAGACCCGCTTGGAGTCCCTCATCTCCTGGATCAAGCAGCACACGATACTCATGTCGGATAAATCCTTCCCCCAGAACCCCGTAGAGCTGAAGGTGGGTCCTGCTGCGGTCCTTGCACACAGTGCTGCGTGGTGCTGTTCCCCAGGGTGGTTTCTGATGCAGCCTTTCTCATCACAGGCACTTTATAACCAATACATACACTTCAAAGAAACTGAAATCCCAGCGAGAGAGCAGGAGAAGGGAAGGATAGAGGAGCTCTACAAGCTGTTAGAGGTAAGGGTTGCCGTGGCCGTGCAGAGGCTTGCAGGTGGGAGTGCTGCGCTTTTAGCAAGACTGTGGTGTACTCACTCCAGGTTTATTTTGGAATGGAGAAGTGGAAATAACCCTCGGGGCAAATAATTCAGCAAAGAGCACTCGGCAGTGGAGACAGACATTGCCTCACAGCGCCGCCTTCCTTGCCGCACTTTGACCAGCTCAGGGAGCTGTGAGTTGCCATTTTGTTGGTGTTTTCTGCAGGTGTGGATTGAGTTTGGACGCATCAAATTGCCGCAGGGGTACCACCCCAACGACGTGGAGGAGGAGTGGGGCAAGCTGATCATCGAGATGCTGGAGCGTGAGAAGCTCCTGCGGCCGGCGGTGGAAAGGTGCCCCTCCGAGC
Source organism: Meleagris gallopavo (assembly GCF_905368555.1). Classification (NCBI taxonomy): domain Eukaryota; kingdom Metazoa; phylum Chordata; class Aves; order Galliformes; family Phasianidae; genus Meleagris; species Meleagris gallopavo. The sequence goes on from NC_139428.1 coordinate 5,391,777, forward strand.
CCCACAGGGACACCCTGTGCCCAAAGGGGTGACCCAGCGCCTTTCTCATTTTCTCCCGTCCGTCTCCTCAGGCTGGAGCTGCTGCTACAAATCGCCAACAAAATCCAGAATGGCGCTCTGAGCTGTGAAGAAAAACTCACACTTGCGAAGAACACGCTGCAAGCTGTGAGTGGGGGCTGACACTCTTATTTTCCCTTCTTCTGACTCTTCTTTCACGCCCATCTCTGTCCCTCCCGCTTACTGCGGGGCGTGAGTTCCCCTGGACAGCTTTCCGTTCTGTAGGATGTGGAGCCCGTCCCAGGAGGGCTGGGGGATGGTGGTGGGTGCCAGCTGAGCTGGGGATGGACCCTGCAGGGCTGCTGGCCTGGGAGGTGGCTGCAGTTCTGGGAAAGCTTGTGACATCACGAGGCTTAAAAAACCACAAAAATCTGCTGCGTTTGTCTGGAAGAGAGGCAGAAAAGACTCGGCTTCAGACTGTAGCTACATACTAACTGTGGAGTAGATTTCTGTAGAGGAAGTGTTTTGTTCCGGAAGATGGAGGTGCACAGAGGTGCGGGGTCTGGAAGCTGGCTGGTTAAATCCAACCCAGAAGTGAGGTGCCATGTGAGGGACAGTCACTGCATGGGGCGTCTCTGTCAGTTTTAGGTTTGTCTGCGGGAGTTTTTTTAAAAGCAACGTCCTGAGTGAGGTGTGAGTTCTAACAGACACAGCCGTAGCTGAGCTTAGGGGTGAAGGGGTCCTTTTGGTGCTGGAGTCAGCGCTGGGTTTCTGTTCTCTCTGCCCACGTGTCAGGGCTGGGGCAGCAGCCCTCAGTCTCACCCATCTGCACGCAGGATGCTGCCCACCTGGAGGCCGGCCAGCCGGTGCAGTACGAGGCCGACGTTGTGGTGTACCTGCAGGAGTGCGAGGGGCTGCTCCGCCAGCTGCAGGTGGACGTGCAGATCCTCCGCGACGAGAATTACTACCAGCTGGAGGAGCTGGCGTTCAGGTGAGTGGGGCTGTGTTGGGAGCTGGGCTCCGGGGGGGCTGCGTGTCGTCCCCGCTCCTCGCACGTGCCAGGAGGCAGCACGGCGTCGGCCTCGTCTGCTCACTCCTCCATTGCTCCTCCAGGATCATGCGGCTGCAGGACGAGCTGGTGACGCTGAGGCTGGAGTGCACCAACCTGTACAGAAAGGGCCACTTCTCCACGCTGGAGCTGGCGCCCGCACCCACCCTGAGCACCACGCAGCTGAAGGGCGAATCCCTGACCAAAGGGCTGCACACCTCATCTGCCTCCTGGTTCAGGAAGCCCATGACCAGGACAGAGCTGGTGGCCATCTCCTCCTCTGAGGACGAAGGCAGCCTGCGCTTCGTGTATGAGCTGCTGGCCTGGGTGGAGGAGATGCAGGTGAGCGCTGACTGCCTTCCTGCACGCTGACGAGGGAGGACGTGCGGTTTTCTCTGGAGATGGTGGTTGTTTTGATGGCTCAGAGTTTCTGGAGAGCTTTTGTCTTGTTTTCTCTCATGTGATCCCGATTTTCATTGCATATTGGAGGATGCTTTCAAAGCTGCATGCAAATCTGCAGTGACCAGTCAGTCCCGTGGGCTTGGGGCCCCCTACCAGGGCTGCTGTGCCACCCATCACCTCCTTCATTACCCAGGAGGTTCTCTTGGCCCTCTGAGGTGAGTCCCCAGCCCAGGAGGGCTGACCTGGACTCTTGGCCTGTTGCAGATGAGGTTGGAGCGGGCAGAATGGGGCAGCGACCTGCCCAGCGTGGAAACCCAGCTGGAGACACAGCAGCACATCCACAGCAGCGTGGAGGAGCTGGGCTCCAACGTCAAGGAGGCACGGCTGTACGAGGTATGGCAGCACGGCGCTGTGTGCATGGGAGGGTGACAAAGTCAGGATGTCCCCTCCTGTGGGTAGAGGTGGATGGGGCAGGTGGGTTTTTAAGGACAGAGCTTCTGAGTGATGCTGGGCTGCTGCTGCCCTGAGCATCCTCTCTGCCCTCTCTCGCTCACGCAAAGCTGGGGAGATGGATTTGGAGATGGGGTTTTGAAGGATGCCGTCCTGAATCAGATAACAGGAATGCTTTCATCCCTCAGGGTAAGATGTCTCAGAATTTCCGCGCTAGCTACACAGAGACGCTCGGCAAGCTGGAGACACAGTACTGCAAGCTGATGGTGAGTGGGTCTGTCTGCACCTCGAGCAATGCCTGATGCTGCAGGGAGCACCTGCTGTGTCCTGGGCACCGGGTCGAGCACCCAGTTCTGCTGCGAGGGCGGGAGGGACCGCTCAGCTGCAGGGCGGTGAGGGAGCAGCATCTCTCGAGGCTCAGCCCTGGCTCTCTAAGCTCACACAGGGATGGGTCACTTTGTTGTGTCCAGGAAACCTCGAGCTTCCGACTGAGGCACCTGCAGAGCTTGCACGGCTTTGTGTCTCGGGCCACCGCCGAGCTGATATGGCTGAATGAGAAGGAGGAGGAGGAACTGGCCTACGACTGGAGTGACAACAACCCGAACATCGCAGCTAAGAGAAACTACTTCTCGGTGAGTGGCTGGCTGGGCTGGGCTGGGCTGGGCTGGGCTGGGCTGGGCTGGGCTGGGCTGGGCAACTCCTGGTTGCGCCGCGCTGCCCTCGAGCTCCATGCAGAAGTCCCAGGGATGCACGGCACGTGTTGCATGCTTCCCGAGTCACAGCTTGTAGCTCACGAGTGCAGCTCTCCCTGGGGCTGAAGGCACAAAAAAAGTCTGCTCAATTCAGTGTCAATTGAAGAGGCATCAAAAGATGTTTTTTAGCACTGCTTGAAACAAGACATCCTTACACAGACAAAAAAGAAGAAGTCTGGGCTAAAGAGGAAAGCTGATTCCTCTTTAAAGCAGTATAAATAAATTGCTGTCTTCCCACAATTGTACTGTTTGAAACTGAGGAGGTCCCTGGGCAGGCTTCCAGCTCCGGAGTTTGGTCTGCCCTGTGTGTTTGGTGCACAGGGCAGCCTGATGGTGCTCGGACAAGCCTTGCTGGTTTCCTATCAGCAGCTGAGATCTGCTGCTGTTTGCTGCAGCGCTCTGATACTGCTTGTTCCATTAGCTGGACACGTGCTGTGAGTGCAGGCTGCTGCTGATAGCTGAGATTTGAACTGTGCTTGTGTCCTTCACGCAGGAGCTGACGATGGAGCTGGAGGAGAAGCAGGACATCTTCCGCTCCCTCCAAGACACCGCTGAGCTGCTGGCCCTGGAGAACCACCCCGCCAAGCAAACTGTGGAGGTGAGCGGGTGCTGGGGGCAGCAAATCTGCCGTGAGTGTAGGAGGCGTGCAGAGCTACTGCCCTGCCCAGGGAGCCCTCACAGCACGTAATGGGGCTGAGGGCTTCGTCCTGCCGTGGGACCTGCAGGCGGGAGGAGATCTGTGCCTGCAGCAGCCCTTGTGTGCCACTTCCTGCTCTGCTTTCTGTGCTTCGTCTGTGTCCAAACAGACCCACAGCAGGCAGAGCGTTGCCCATTTATGTGCATCCCACCGGCTGTGGCTGTGTCCTTCCTGTGACCCTCCTGGTGGTGAGCGCTCACTGCTGCTTGCTGTGTGTTCCCCAGGCCTACAGCGCTGCTGTGCAGAGCCAGTGGCAGTGGATCAAGCAGCTCTGCCTGTGTGTGGAGCAGCACGTGAAGGAGAACGCCGCCTATTTCCAGGTACGCGGGACAGGGAGCCCCAAATCGCTGGGTCTGAGCGGGAGGGCAAACCCTGCTGCGTGTGTGGGTTGCAGAGCATCCACTGTAGCCCAGTGCACCACTCCATTGGCTGCATCCCAGTGCATGAGGTTCATGGGCTGCTTTCCCTTTCTGGCAGAGGGGAGCGGGAGCTTGCGCTGCTCGTCAGGGTGCTGCTTCCAAGCTGCCCACCTCTTTCTAGCAGCTCTTTGGGAATATCTGAGGGGACCAGGCAGCTGCTGGGTGGGATCTGGGCTGCTGTCCTGCAGTGCTGTGCTGCTGATGGCCGCGTTGAGCTGCGCAGGTTTCTGTGACACTTCTGGCTTCGCAGTTCTTCAGCGATGCCCGTGAGTCGGAGGCGTACCTGCGCAACCTGCAGGACTCCATCAGAAGGAAGTATTCCTGCGACCACAGCACGAGCCTGACGCGGCTGGAGGACCTGCTGCAGGACTCCATGGTGGGTTCTGGGAGTCCCTGCCACCCGCGTGGGGTGTGGAGACGTGGGCAGGGAGGGCTTGGGTGTGGGTTAACCCCTGCCTTGATGGAAGGGCAGAAGGACTCAATCTGTGTGTGTGGAGGCTGGCAGCTTCTTTGTCACTCTTTCTTACCTAACGAGTTAAAGTTGTATTTCTTCCAATCATGCTCCCGGGGACAGGCACAGGTAGTTTACTTAATCATTTCTTCTTTTTTTTTTTTTTTTTTTTTTCCTTTTACCATTAAATTATCCCGCACTGTTCATAGCACACTAACCAACCCTGAGAGTATAAAGCATGAGGGACAGCATTGTTCTGGGATCCTCTTTAGCCTTTGTGCCAGCGAGCTGTGACCAATCCCCCGAGCCGCCCGTGAGCCGCACGCGTCCCTGTCCTGTCCATGGGAGCTTTGCCACCAACCCCTGGGTCACCCCATCATGCAGGGGGTCGGGTACAGCAGTTCCTCCCACCAACAGATTTCTGCCCACATCCAGAGACCTGTGCCATCACCCCTGCTGATCGCATCTCCTGAGGTGTAGATCAGCTGTTGTGCCCCTATTCCAGCCGTTGATATAAACACACCTCCGTTCTTTGCTTTAGAAGAGGGAGCATGCTTCTGTGGTGTCTCTTCCAGGCAACCAAGCACCCCTGGCTTTGGGCTGGGGCTTGTCCTGCTCTTTGCCACGTAAAACCTCCTGGGACATTAATTTTGGTGTATACTGTGTTCTTTTTTTTCCCTTTTGAAAGACGGTGCTCTCTTGTCCTAAGAGCCTGAGCCAGAGGTGTGCATGGGGGCAGCAGGAGGAGTAGTGGAGAGGTCCCACCCCTGGTCTGAAGGCTTCTCCCTTCCATCTTTCCTCCCATCCATCTCTCCCAGTCCCTTTTCCCCATGCTGGGCAGGCAGCAGCTCTGATGTCCCAATGCTTGTCCAGCCCCTGCAGTCCCAGCATAGCTCTGGAAGGGCAGCGTTGGGGTGGGGGTGCTGTGATGTCTTAAGAAACCTCTCCTCTTCCTCCTCCTCCACCTCTTTCTCTTCCTCCTTCTGCTCATTGAGTAACCTGTGCTTTGTCCTTCTCCCTGCCAGGATGAGAAGGAGCAGCTCATCCAGTCGAAGAGCTCCGTCGCCAGCCTGGTGGGACGATCCAAGAGCATCGTTCAGCTCCGGCCCAGGAACCCGGAGCACCTGGTGAAGAGCACCATCCCCATCAAGGCTGTGTGCGACTATCGGCAGATCGAGGTGAGGGCTGGGAGGGGAAGGCTGTGTGGGTTTGAGCCCGGCTTTGAGTGGGAGGGCACAGCGTGGCAGGGGAGAAGTGCCTGCGAGGGTTTAGAACTAGTTTTGTGGTGTCTGTCAATGAAAATCAGGGATGCAGTGGGAAGAGAGGAGGAGGGAAGGAGCCGGCTGTTCTTCCTGGAGGAGACTTCCACATCTCAGGTTTATTCTGGGAAGGAGTTAAAGTCCTTTTCCCCAGGGAGGATGGGCTTCATCAGCCTCAGCCAAAGCAGCATGTGTGGCAGCCAGCTCCGCTTCCTGGCCCCTTCCTCTCCAGACATGGATGTGCTGCTCCACTTGGCAGTGTCTCGTGCTTTTGCTCGATCAGCTGCAGGGATTGAAGGGGATGTGAGCCTGCAGGAGGGGTGTGAGCCGCAGGTGGGTGCAGCCCCACTGACGGGCTGCGTGTTTGTTGTTGGTGCCACTGCAGATCACCATCTGCCGGAACGACGAGTGCGTGCTGGAGGACAACTCGCAGAGAACGAAGTGGAAGGTGATCAGCCCCACGGGAAACGAGGCCATGGTGCCCTCCGTGTGCTTCCTGATCCCCCCTCCCAACAAAGAGGCCATCGAGATGGCCAACAGGTAACCTGCTGCCGGGGGTAGGGCCCAGGGGTGCAGAGACCTCCTGTGCAAAGAGTGGGGTTAGGGCTGATGTGCCGGGAGGACTGGGGCTGATGGAGCCGCTCATTCCCATCGCAGGGTGGAACAGTTGTACCAGAAAGTGATGGCTCTCTGGCACCAGCTCCACATGAACACAAAGAGCCTCATCTCCTGGAACTACCTGCGGAAGGACATAGCCTTGGTGCAGAGCTTCAGCATGGAAAAGGTGCGGTAGAAACTTCAGTGCCTGCGCTGCTGCACACTCACACGGTGCTGGGGAGAAGGGAGTGTGAAGGTGAAGAGCAGGGGCTGCCAGGACCTGCAGCGACGTGGGGCGATGGCAGAACCTGAGCCCGGGGGCTCAGCACAGAATGATTGTAGTTTTTCCCATTAAAAAGAACACCCACAGTTTGCACTGAGTCGTAATAAGGATAAGGGATTGATTGTGGACCGAGCATTTCGTTAGGGATGAGCAATGATGGAGGGGGCTGACATGGGGGAGCTCTCCTGTTCTGCTCTAAAGAGCAAATGGAGGTGATGGAGGCACGGAGGCTTCGGCGACCTGCAGGCTGTGATCCCGTGATGGATGTGCTGCTTTTCCCCTTGCAGCTCCGCTCCCTGGCGCAGGGGGAGTGCCAGCAGGCGCTGAGGAGCCTCCAGGCACACTATGAGGACTTCCTGCAGGACAGCCGCGACTCCGAGCTCTTCTCAGTGTCAGACCGTCTGCGCCTGGAGGAAGAAGTGGAGTCTTCCAAGGAGCACATCCAGCAGCTGCTGGAGTCCATGGAGAATGGTGAGCTCCGCAGGGCTGATGGATTAACTAGGAGCTGTGGGGACCAATAAACAAAGGATTTATGGGACAGCTTCATTTTCTCATCTGTCTTGAGCTAGCTGGATGGCATTGTGAACAGCTGCTCTATTTATTCCTCCATCCATTCAAAGATTCGGCCTTTGTCCAGTAATGTTCCCACAGCACAGGCTTGGCTTTGCAGCCCCAGGTTAATGCAGAGCCCTCCTCCCCTACCACTGCCAGAGACAGGCTTGTCACTACTCGGGATGTGTCCTTCCTGCGGTCGGTCTGTTAACAAAACGGATGAGGCAGCCGCAGTCCCACTGCTCAGAGCTCAGTCCCGTTAGGATGTGGGTCTCGGTGCGGTGTCCTGTGCTGGACCTGTTCTCACTCCATTGCAACGAGAAGATCTGATTCTCTTGTTTTCCGCCTGAGCAAAGGCCTCAGCACCGCACTGCCAGCACGGTGGGCTCCGAGCAGGTACTGAGCGGGGCTGTGAGCTGCTCTTTCGGTTTGTCCCCGATTTGCAGAAGACAAGGACGAGACAGTGGCCAGGACGTATCTCTCTGAGCTCCAGAACATCCGCCTGCGCCTGGAGGAGTGCGAGCAGAGACTCGTGGGCCGCATCCAGTCCCCCAGCAGCAGCCGAGCAGATGGTGACAGCATCCAGGAGAACACCATCCGCATCGCCGAGCAGGAGGTCGGTCCCCGGCTGGGGATGCTGGGTGCTGCCCTCCGCGCGTGCCTGCAGCGGCTGTGACCCCGCTGTGCCGAACGTGTGGGCAGCGGGTGTGGGGCTCGAAGGGAACTTCCTGCACAGACAAAACCAAGTGGGCTTCCTGCTCCATCTCACCCCGTCTCCTTCGCCGCCTGCTCTTCTCTGCCTGTTTTGGCACTCCTTTCACCTTCTCTCCTTCCTCCCGCAGCGCACACAAGACGATCTGCAGCGGCTGAAGTCTGACCTGCGCTGCGTTTCGGAGCGCTGCTGCAGCTTCCTCAGCAAAGCACCCAGCGGCCCCAGCACCCCGCGCTTGCGAGCTGAGCTCGACTTGCTGGTGACCAAGATGGAGCAGACGTACGGGCTGTCCTCTGTCTACCTGGACAAGTGAGTGGGGCCTGCCTCTGTGTGTGGTTCTGCTGCTGACCTTCCTTCTGGTCCTCTGACACAACCGTCTGTGTTGTGACTCGGGGCGCAAACCGCCTCGCAGCCGAGAGGATCTCTGCCAAAAGTGGGATGTCATTGTGCTGCCTCTCTCTGACTTGCCAGGCTGAAGACGGTTGATGTTATCATTCGTAACACCCAAGGAGCAGAGTCTCTGGTGAAGGGATATGAGGTGAAGCTGAGCCAGGAGGAGGCTGTCCCGGCTGACCTGACAGCAATTCAGGCGCACAGAAGTGCCCTGCAGGTTGGTGCTGCTCACTTCAAAGAGTGCACAGAGAAACCAGCCAATGCTCTGTTTGTCGAGCAGATTCCTTCCCTTTCTCTGCTGAATTTACATTGTGTGCTGTTTCTCCTGTCCAAAATAGCTACTGGGAGGACTTGTCTCCCTTATTTCATTGTAAAGATAAAGGAGCAGCCATGGCCTTGTGCTTCCACTTGTAGGCACGTGCTGATGCGTGCCAACCTCTTAGCAGCTGTGTGTTCTGCTGCGCGAGGACAGGGGCTGCTGAACCAATCAGACCTGCTCCAGGCTGGGAATGTGCTCCCTCCTGTTGGCATCTCCCAGGTCTGCAGTCAGCCTGTAGACACTGCAGGTGGTGCAGCCCGGGAGGATGAGCTCCTTCGCTCGCTTTGCAGCTGCAGAACAGAGGGCTCTCTGATTTAATGACAGCCTTAGGTGAAGCTCTGTGCTCCGCTTTCTGTGACGTTAAATGTGAGCTGCCTTGTATTGTTTTTGAAGCAATGGCTCGGGGAAGTGAAGGGCAAGAACTCGGTGTTCTCCGTGTTAGAGGAGGAGATGGCGAAGGCGAAGGCAGTGGGGGAGCGGCTGTATCAGCTGAGACAGGAGCGCAGCATCGACCTCGAGCGCTACCAGGAGAAGGGGAGCCAGCTGTGGGACCGCTGGCAGAGAGCCTGCGCCCAGATCGAGACCCGGTGAGAAACCTCCTGCTTCCATTCCCAGATCTGTTTTCGTGCTTCAGCTGAGGGCTTGGGTCAGGCTTCTTCGCACCAGTAGGGGCCTGGGGTGACTGGGGTACCCCTCTAACCTGCGGCGGGGTTTCGCCCCTCTGATCTCCATTCTGCTTTCAGCCACACAGAGCTGGAGAGCATCCAGGAGGTGCTGAGCGATTACCGCCAGTGCCACAGGGCCCTCATCCAGTGGATCGAGGAGATCACCGCCCAGCAGGAGCTGATGAAACCCGGGCAGGCGGAGGACAGCCGGGTGCTGTCAGAGCAGCTGAGCCAGCAAACGGTGAGATGGGAGCGTGGGGCGTCTGACAGCGAGCTCACTGCCCTGACCACAGCTGCTTTTGCTAAAATCCCTTCATCGTTGAGCTTGAGAACATGAATTCTGAAAGACTGGTGGGGAAACAGAGGAGCTCCTTACCTTGAGGTTGAAATGGGCTGTGCGTAAAAGATTGGAGTCTGAGGCTTCACCCAGAAGGCAAAAGATAGGAGCTGAAGTTTGGTACATTTCACCTGTGGCTGCCGTCCTGACAATCATTTTTTGCTCTGAATTTTTTTTTGAAGGCTTTGGCTGCAGAAATCGAGAAAAATCAAGCCAAGCTGGACCAGTGTCAGAAGTTCTCCCAGCAGTACTCAGCTGCTGTCAAGGTAAGGGCCCTTCCTAAACCCAGGGCACAGAGACAGTTTGCACATCGCCTGCTCTTAACCTCCTGGTTAGCGGAGAGGTGACTGTGTGTGCAGGCAGCCAGCAGGAGCTGGAGCTCTGAGGGTGCCAGTATGAAAGAAGTGGCTGCAGCGTCCTTCTCCCCGCCCCGGCTGTGTTTGCAGGACTATGAGCTGCAGCTCATGACGTACCGTGCGTTTGTGGAGTCGCAGCAGAAATCCCCCATGAAGCGCCGGCGCATGCTGTCCTCCTCGGATGCCATCACTCAGGAGGTAGGGACGTGTCTGAGCCTCACGCCGGGGGCTGGGGGGGTTCTTCCACTCCATCCAACCACCCAGCAGCCTCTGTGAAATGAGCTCCTTTCTGCTGAACTCGATGGATAAATACAGTTTCCATCCTCACTGTTTTTTCCAATAGCCAGAGAGGGTGGCTTAGTGCTCTAAGCACCAGGTATGAAGTACCTGGACTGCTGGGAACCCCTGGGCCAAATGCAGCGGGGTTGGCTCGGCGAGGTAAATAACCAGAGCGCCATGCAGCATTGCTGCGTGTGCATCTTTGGGATGAGACCTTGAGAGGCCCTGTCTGCTCCGTGTGGAATTAAAGATCCCAACAGCCCGCTCTGTAAGAGTTGAGCACCCGCCCCGTGTCCGTGACCAGAGGGTCCCCTCGGCTCCGGTGTTGTGCAGCATGCAGTGCGTGGCCACGTCCCTCCCCTCCGGCGTTGCTGCCGTCAGTGGGGCCACGCTGGGGATCTTTCCAGGGCAGAGGTGCTGCGTCCGTGTCATGCACTGTGAAGTGCGGTGCGACCAGCTCTGCTGGCTGTGACTGATGTGCTGCCCTTCTCTCCTTTGCAGTTCATGGATTTGCGCACTCGATACACAGCTCTGGTAACGCTGACCACGCAGCACGTCAAGTACATCAGCGATGCTCTGCGGCGGCTGGAGGAGGAGGAGGTGAGGGCACTGCATGGAGCTGAGCTGCATTCACATCACTCAGGCTCTCTTCCTAGCAGCGCAGGGTTGCTGCTCTGCTTCTCTAACATCTGCCCTCAGCTTTCAGTCCCACGTTCAGGTTGTGTCTCAGGTGCTGCTCCTGAGAGACTCTGGAAATCTGGAACCCCTTTGACACAATTTTCTTTCTCCTCGATTTGCAGAAAGTGGTGGAGGAGGAGAAGCAAGAGCATGTGGACAAGGTGAAGGAGCTCCTGGGCTGGGCTGTGGGCCTGAAGCAGAGCGTGCAAGGCAGAACAGCTGCTGCCCGGAGCAGGGAGCTGGGAGACATCGAGAAGTCCATCTCAGAGCAGCAGGTGGGCAGGGACCTTCTGGGCCCACCTCTGACCCACACATGTCACATGTCCCCTGTCCTCTTGGTGTCACTGTGTTATTCAGCTTCCAAGAGAGCAGTCCTTCCTCTCTCATGACCACAATCCCTGTGGGGGCAACCATGAGGCTCTTAGCTTAACTTCTGCTGTTTTTCCACAGCTGAATTAAGCTTCCTTCTGCTTTTTCAACAGGCCCTCAATGAGGAGCTGGCTGCAAAGAAGGAACAGGTCTCTGAGGCCATCAAAACGTCACAAATCTTCCTGGCAAAGCACAACCACAAGTGAGTTCAACCTGAGGAAGGGGTAGGTGGTGGCAGCAGCTGGGCAGCTGTGTTACCCTGGGTGGGCACTGATGGACTGACATCCTTGAAGTCCAGCGCCTGATTTCCACACAGCAAGGGGCCATTTTTTCTCATCTGCAACAACAGCTATGAAATATGAAACCTTTATACTGTCGAGACAATACTTACACACTTCAGTGGTGATCCAGCTTGGTACATTTGGGGGTTTGGTCATTATAATGCTGGTCAGCCTTTGCCAAGCACAATTGCTCTCCCTCCAATGAGCAGGGCAGTGGGAAGAGGGGACTCATGGCGGGTTTGGCCTTTTCCTTTGGGAGAAGATCATGTCTGTTCTGTGGAGCTGGCAAATACTTTGTGGAGCTCCCCTGAGAGATTTCCCGTTCCCTTGCAGGCTTTCCCATCAGGAGAAGGATCAGATTTCAGCTCAGGTGGCTGCACTGAAGGACACGTACCAGGCACTCTGCACTGACACCACGGAGCAGCTCCAGCAGCTGCAGAGCCAGCTGGCTCAGGAGGCAGAGCACAAGGTACTGAAAAAGGTGTTGTTTGGTTGTGTGTCTCATGGCTACCCACTGGCACGTGGTTGCCCTCCCATCTTTTCTGTCCAGGCCTCACCTGGGGGCTGGCCTGGTGGCTGGTGGCCCAGCAGGAGCCCTGGCGCAGCTCACTGAGTTGTCCTTTGCAATACTTTGAGTCAGAGCTCGAAAGAGGGTTGGCTTGCTCACATGGTGGGCAAAGAGGTAAACGGTCTTCAGTCCTGAAAGCGCTTCCCCAGCAGTCTGCCTCCTCCATGTGATGCCCTTCTGACGGGGAGGGCTGGAGGCACAGCAGGAGGCTTCCTGCAGGGCACATTGCCTGTGCAGCTTCACGGCGTGATGAGGGCTTTGTTGGGGTCTTGGCTGAAGGAAGACCCCCCCAAGTGGAGGCTGTGTTGTCCCACCGGCCCCGCAGGGCTGCTTGGGGCCCCGCACGCCCCAGTGCTCTGGGTGCATCCTTCCTGCCTCTGTGCCAGCTGTCTGCAGTCATTCAGATATACATGTACGTGTTCTATAAGTGTATATACATGTGTCGGTGGATATATTTGTGTGTTTGCTTGCTGGCTCCCTGTACCCTGAAGCAATGACCTGCTCAGATCTGGTTTTGGTGCTGGGTCGGTGAGTGAAGCCCTGTTCCAGCAGGCCATGGACTCATCTGAGATCTGCAGCCGTCACCTCCCAGCGCAGCATCTCCCCTCGAGTCGGCCTCCCCAGCACTTTGGCCGTCTCCCCGTGAGTCCCACCAGCACTGGGCTGCGGCTCGGCCGTGGCGGCTGGGAGCACCTGGCAGCAGGAAGGGCACTCGGTCCGCTCCCTCTTTCCCTTTTCCTCCCTCGTGGGCAGGAAAACGGCTGCGGTGTGCAGGCTTTGCCCAGCCCTCTCAGGCCGCGTCCTTGTGGCGGGGCTCCGATCAGAGCAGCTTTCACTCACGCTCTCACAGCCCAAGAGGTGAGGTGAGGGCCGGCACTGGGGCTGTGCTGCAGATCCTTGGCCCATCCGTGAGGCTGCAGCGTGGCTGCCGTGGGGTGCAGTTGCTTCATTGTACAGGGAGCGTGAAGGACTCTTAACATTTGCTTGCTGGAAACATCCAACTGTCAGACAGACGTTATAAAGTTAAAAAGAAAAAAAAAGCAAAGCAGAGCGCGCTGAATTGAGCATGATGTGTCCTTGTACAGTTTGTGTTTCATGTCAACTGTTTTTAAGATTAACTGACATCCTTGCTTACAAGTTTAACTAACCCTCCGGGACTTAAGCAAACAAAACACACAGAGTGAAAGAGGACGACCTGTGTGGGGGGTTCTTTTTGCAAACAAAACGGTCGCATGCTGGACGCTAACACCAAGCTTTACACTGTGTGTGATACGGCTGAACTGCTCCATAAGGCTCTGTCTTTAACTGCTCAAGGCACACCCTGCAACTCTGGTAAGTAAAAGCCTTTTACTCCCCTCCTCCCATCTCCTCCTTTATCATTCTCTTTCACCTCTTCTCTGTCTTTCCGTGGCTTGTTCATCTCTGAAGGTGTGTGTCTGAGTCTGGCAGTGCTGGTTGGTGTTCCCAGCACACCCACCTGCTCCATGGTGGGGGGCACTGGGCAGCTCTAAGGGCCAGGGCTGCTGGCCCCACTGCTCCTAGGGTTCTGTGATGCAGAATCACTCCTCCCCACCCCAACAGAAATAACACAGTGCTTGAATCAACTCTACACCAGCTGGGAGAAATCAAAAGGTCCAGAGTGCTGTTACTCTTTGCCATTAGTTCTCACCTTCCCTGCAAAAAAAGCCCCTCCAGAAATACCAAAGTCCCAAGCCAGTCACTGTCCCCGTGCTGGGAATTACAGCTTTTTGTGTTTCTTCCCTTGCCCCCACAGAGCACAGCTAGGGGCTGGCATAGGGCAGAGCAGTTGGACATGCTTGGGGAGCTGCTGTGCATGCCAGGGGCAGTGCCTGTGCCCAGTGCATGGCTGGTCAGTGCTGCTGGGAGCTCAAGGCCTGTGGTGTTCCCTGGGCGCCTGGCACAGAAGGGCCGAATTTGAGCATGGCAGAAGTCAGGGTGGAAACTGCACTGGAAGAGGTTCCTACCTGCCCTGAAGGGACATCTTCTGGGGCTATTCTCTGTTAGTATGAAGTGGGATTCGTGTCATCTTTCTGTTTTTAAAACTTGAGTTGTGGAACAGCTTTGGTGTCTGTGTCAGTTTCCTTCCCTGTTGCTCCGTGGAGCATTAGGAACGCTTCTGGGTGTTGCTGCTTGCTGCTTTGCTGCGTTACTGGTGGTAATGGATGTTGGAAGCATTTTGGTGCTGCCTTTGGTGATGGACTAGCTGAGCATCAATACTTGCTGGAGCCTGAAAGCTATCAAATGCACCAATGCGTGTGCTGGGATACCTTTGGAGTTGCACTTCAGACACTTTGGGAGTAGCTCTTGGGCCTGTTTGGGTTTTTTTTGGTCCACTCCCTTGACCTCATGCAATCTGAGTGCTGGAAATGCTTGATTTTGGTTTGATTCTTGTCCTTCTTTTTCTGTTCCAGGTCAGCGAAGCAGTGGCAGGAGTGATCGACCTTGGGACGGTAGAAATATTCCCTGTCTTTGGTGCAATGCAGAGAGGTCTTATAGATCAGGAGACCGGCCTCGTCCTCTTAGAGGCTCAGGTGATCACATCCGACTTGGTTCTTCCAGAGACTGGTGAAAAACTCTCCTTGGAGGAAGGTCTGGCAAGAGACATCATCAACCTCAGGACTTTCCATGTGCTGCGGGAGCTGAAGGATGCTCTCCAGCAGGTGCATGAAGTCCGACGCGAAGGGAGGCAGCTCCTACCTGCTGCTGCTGCGATAGAAGAGGGGAGGATTAGTGAGAGCACTGGGCTAAAGATTCTCGAGGTTGAACTTGTCACCGGCGGCTTTAAAACCCATCAGGGCAGAATCAGCATGCAGAAGGCTGTGCAAGAGAGGCTCCTTCCTCCCCAGCTTTACTCCAGGCTGCTGTCCCACCTGGAGAGTAATAAGGATTTGATTGACCCCAACACTGCTGAGAAAATCAACCTATCTGAGCTCTTGCAGCGATGCATCCTCCACCAAGACACTGGACTGAGGTTTCTCCCGGTCAAGCAGCTGGCAGGTGGGATGGTGAGCCTGAAATCAGGCAGAAAAGTCAGCATCTTCCGTGCTGTCCAGGAAGGGCTGATAGACAGACAGGTGACGGTGAGGCTGCTGGAAGCCCAGCTTTTTGCTGGTGGCATTGTTGACCCCAGGACAGGGCACAGGCTGGCTGTGGACGAGGCTGTGAGACATAATTTAATTGACCAGGATCTGGCATGCACGCTTCTAATCCGGCAGCTTCAGACAGGTGGCATCATTGATGCAGCCACAGGAGAGAGACTGACAGTTGATGAAGCTGTAAGGAAAGAGTTGGTAGCACCACGGCTTGCTTTGGTGATCCTGGAATCCCTCCGGTCCTTCATGGGGCTCTTGTGGCCGGAGACAGGGGAGGTTGTCCCAGCTGCAGGTGCTTTAGAGCAAGGGATCCTGTCTACAGAGCTGGCTTACAAGATTCTCAGGAAGAGGCAGCTCATTAAGGCTGTCTTTATACCAGAAACCACTGAGGTGTTGTCCTGGAAGAAAGCGGTGGAACATGGCATCTTAGAAAGAGATGTGGCAAAGAAGCTGAAATCCATGGTGATACCTGATGTGATGGGCAGCGTGCAGCTGGCAAGCAGGAGCTCCTCTGGGGGGCACCAGGGACAGAGGGACCCTGAGCTGAGGGGTGATGATGAAAAGCTGATGTTCCACTTGATGACCCACAGCTACATCAACATCCACGACGGGCAGAAGCTGCTCTTAGTAGATGGAGAGTTGAGCAACCTCACTAAAGACCTCATCCAAACCCAAGAAAATGGATCCTGTGCACACCCACTGGAAGAGGATGAGAGCTTTGAGGAGACAAAGGAAACTGCAGTTCTTGAAAGAGAGCCTTGCAACGGTGTGGCTGTGCAGCAGCTTGAGCTGCAGCTTGCTCCTCCGCAGGAAGGAAGCAAAAAGACCCTGCCTCCCAGATCCACTTTGGAGAACGGGGAGGTGGGGATGGGACCTGGAAGGCTCCTGTTGGACCGCGCAGGAGATGATCTGCATGTGGAGGAGCAAGGGCAGGTTTGTACTGAACGGGCCACCACCCGAAGTGAAACTGATGCCAGATCTGGGAGAGAGCAAATAGCTTCTACAGGCAAGGAGAAGCATCAGGTAAAATTATCCATGCCAGGACAGCCCTGCAAATCTGGCAGTGGATTCAGAGAAACAGAGGAAATGATCATTAAAGCAGAAGAGTCCAAACCCATTGCAGCAGATGGACTGGAAGACATCAAAGATCAGAAGAGGGCATTGGAAACCGGGGCAGGTGTTGTGAAAAGCGAGAGCCACTTGGTGGTGCCTATTTGTGCAAGCAGAGAGAGACTGGAAGTCGTGGCAGGGAGATCTGGAGGCGCGAAGGAGCCTGAATTAGAGGCAGAAGGTGTTGGAGAGATTTACTTCTGGAATGAGGAGACGGCTCAGAACGGCACTCTGGGAGGAGAGGAGGCTGTGCTCACCAGAACTGCAGAGGCTGAGCAAATGGAGTGCACTGAAAATACTGCGAGCGTATTGCACGTGGAAGAGGGACCGAGGGAAAAGGTGTTGGGTGGTGAGAGCGTTGGTGATGCAGCCCTGCCACGGCCCTCGGATCGGGACGGGGATGTTCTGGAAACGCTGCAGATGCAGCTCCAGAGCGGTGGCATTTTGTGTGAGCAGATGGGCAGAACTCTTCTTCTGAACGAAGCTGTGGCCTGCGGTGCGGTGCCCGGCCACACGGCTGTGAAGCTGATGGAGAAAATGAAGATGTTCAGTGGCTTCTTTGACTCGCACACACGTGAGTCTTTAACCACTGAGGATGTCATTGAAGAAGGTCTGATGGATGAGCAGCTTCTCCAGAAGGTGCTCACGTCTGACAAAGCCATCAGCGGTGTTCTGGACCCGGGCAATAACTTTGTCTACTCCGTCAAGGACGCTGCTGCCGTTGGCCTTCTGGACAGGGAGACGGCGATGAGGCTCCTGGAGGGGCAGGTGGTTACCGGGGGGATCGTCGACCTGAAACGTGGCAAAAAGGTGTCGGTCACTTTGGCTTCAAACCTCGGCCTCATAGAGCCAGCGAGTCAGAAGGAGCTGGTCAAGCTGGAGAAGGCTTCCAAAGGGAAAAGCACCGATGAGGCCACCAGGCAGAAGCTCCTTCGCTTACAGGCTGAAACCAGCGGGATTGTGGATCCCAAAACCAAGCAGCCTTTGACTGTTGCACAGGCTGTTGAAAGAGGGCTCCTTGAGAGAGAAAAAGCATTTCAGCTGTTGACCAGGCAGATTGCTGGCGGGGGGATCCTTCACCACGCCTCCGGGATGAGGCTCTCGGTCAGTGACGCAATGAAACATGACTTGATCGATGCAGATTTATGTAATGAACTCACGAAGGCTGAAGGCGTTTGCCTGCAGGAATGCACCCACCCAGTGACAAAGGAAAAGCTGCCCTTGCCCCGGGCGGTGGCAGCAGGGGTTGTTAGTCCGGAATTCCAGAGGAAAGTGCAAGAAATCCAGGCTGGGGCTGGAAGCGTTATCGATCCCAGTTCTGGGCAGAGAATGGCACTCAGCCGGGCAGCGCAGGAGGGGCTGCTGCCCCAGGAGGTGGTGCAGAAAGCCCTGTCCTCCCCGGAGCTGAAACACGGCATCGTAGACCCCGAGAGCTGCGTGGTTGTGCCCTACGCCGAGATGGTGAAGAAGTGCAGGATTGACGTTGAGTCCGGGCAGAGGTACCTGGAGGTGCATCCCTTCAGAGCCGTGCGGGACGAGGCGTCGGGCCGGGCGCTGAGCTGTGCCGAGGCGCTGCGGCTGGGGAGGGCCGACCCCCTGCCCACCCTGCGGCTGCTGCAGGGCCAGGCTGACAGCGGGGGCTTCGTGGAGGGGGCTGTCAGCAGCAGGCTGTCCCTGCAGGCCGCTCTGCAGCGGGGGCTGCTGGACGAGGGGATGGCGGCGGTCATCGGCAGCAGGCAGCTGAGGGCCGGGGGAATTGTGGACGCTAGCAGTGGGAAGAGACTGGCGTTAGAGGAAGCTGTTGAAAAGGGACTGATTGGCCAGAGGTTAGCTGCTGCTATTCGAGAGGCGCAAATGTCGGTGGAGAGCGACATGGTAGAGGCCCTCACGGTAGATAAAGCCCACCTTTCCCAGGAGAAGATGGAGAAGGTGTCTCCAAAAGAGGAAGGTGTGGACCTGCGTGGCGGTGCTGCTGTGTCCGACGGCACAGAGCACAAAGCCAGGTCCAAAGCTGCGAGTTCCCCAGCAAAAGGAGGGAAGCCAAAGCTGATCCCTAAGGAGGCTTCAGAGCAGAGTGTGAGAGAGCAGCGAGAAGTGGGCGAAATGATTCCAGGATCCTCAGCACTGCGGGCAGCCTCTCTCTCTGTCGAGGTGGTGACGAAGGCGACAGGGACTGCAGAAAGCAGCTCCCATGCGACAAAGGGAGCGGGAGGGGAAGCAGCAGAGCTGGGGACAAGGGAAGTATTGGGATCGGAGGAAGAGCTTCGCTGCACAGAGGGCAGCAAGGAGAGGAGGAAGGCGGTTGTAAGCACGGACGGAGCTCTGGCAGGAGGTGCAGCGGCAGCTTCGGAGCGAAGGGAGAGGGTGGGCAGCTGGGAGCGGGGAGCACAGGTAACTCCCAGGGAATCTGTGGGTCTGGGAAAGGAGGAGGTGGGTCCTACAACACCCAGAGGATCCCGCAAGGCCGATGTCCCTGTGAAGCCTGCAAGAGACAAGCCTGCAGGTGGAAGAGCTGCGGGAGAAACCCCCTCATTGGAGACAGAAGGTCCGGGTGGTCAGGAAGGAACAGGGGAAATTGAGCTAAAAGCTGCCCAGAGACAAAAAAGCAGGAAAAGGAGAACAAAGCAGATTGGTGTCTCAGGAGACAGCGCTCAGCTGGAGAAACCTGTAGAAAAGCAGTCCCTTCCCATTCCAATATCCAAAGAAATTCCAGGGAAGGAGGAAGAGGAGGACTTTGTCTCAAGAGCTCCAGAAGCAAAGCCTGAGGCTGCCAGCAAGGAGCTTCCTGCTGGGTGGGCAGAAGATGCAGCTGAGCAAAAGCAGCTGGAGAGCAGCAGGGATGGAAAAGCAAAACCCATCCCTGGGAAAGATGCAGCAAAGCTCACGGGGGTCCAGGTGCTCCCCACCCCCCCAGAAGCAGCGGAAGCAGCAGCGGTGCTGAGAGCTGCAGTCAGAGTGGGTCCCCCTTCCTCTGCGGCGTTGGAGATGGAGGGGATGCTGAGCCAGGAGGAGGCTGAAGTGAAAGTCACCAGTGATGCATTTGTTGCAGTCAGCGAAAAACCAGATGAGTTAATCATCAGAGAGGAACCCACAGAAGTTCAGGACACCTGCACACCCCCCCCGCAGCTGCAAGCAGCAGCCATCAGCACAGACCGAGCTGCTGTGCCCACTGCCCCTGTGTCCCAGGGGGATGTGCCCCGGGGAGAAGCAGCCCAGGAGAAGCCCCGGCAGGCGGGTCCTGGCGATCGGGGGCTGCTCCTGCCAGTCATCGTGGAGGGAGAACTGCTGGAGACCTCGAGCGACTCTGCCAGACCTGCCCAGGTACGGTACTGCTGTCTGCTATTTCAGTGCTGGTTCTGAGTGATTTGCGTGTGGTTTGCCCCCGGTGCTCAGAACAGAAGACGGTCAGAACATGAGGATGGATGTCTGGGGTTTGATCTTACAGGGTCAGCTGCAATGGATTTGGCAAACGACGCAGTGATGTATGACTGAAATCACTTCGTTGTGGCTTCTTTTTGCTGGAGCATTGCTTACAAATGACTAATAAGTAGGACCTTTTTTTGGCACTTCTACTGTAACACAATAGATCTCTTGCCATTTCTAAGCTTGTGTTGGAGAAAAACCCACGTGCTTGATTTTTCCTGTAGTGAATCTTGGAGATAAGGCCAGCAAGTGGAAAGTCCCTGAAATGGAATGCTATCTAGGGATTTCTTCTTTTCAAAATTACAACCACTTGTTTTCTCTTTTCTCTAAACCTGAACTTTTGTTTCACTGTCGGATTCTGCAGATCAAGTTCAGCAAGAAGATGTGCCTGGAGCACGACGAGAAGCTCATCTCCTATCTCTCCATGCTGCGAGACATCGAGATGAGAATTAAAAGGGTGCAGCCGGCGGAGCAGAACCTGGGTGAGCTGCAGACACTGCTGCAGCAGGCAGAGGTGAGCACAGCCCCAGCACTTGTGTGCAAACCCCATCTCTCCCTGCTCTGACACTCCCTGAGCGTGGCTGAAATGAGTTTTACAGCCTGGAGAAAAGTAGTCGAGTGCTGGCAGCCAGCGGGGCTGCACGGACGGGTCAGTTGCAGAGAATCTTTCCAGTAGACACGCACAGAGTTTGGAGCTGGTTCTCCAAAACCTCTGCAGTGCTGTCAGTTCAGCAGCAGGAAGGTGAAGTCAGCGTATCAGAGCCGTAACGACGCTGTTTTGCCCCAGGCCCTGGGCGCCGAGCTGCGGGAGCTCAGCTTTCCAGTGAATCAGGAGCTGGACGCTGTGAAGCGGATCGTGGCCAACCCGCCTGAAGAAGTCCCCGAGCAACTACTGAGAGCTTTGGAGAAGGATGCCAAGAACCTCCAGAAGTCTCTGAGCTCCGCAAGCGATATCCTGGAGTCCCGGCTGCAAAACCTTCGTGGTGCAGCAGAAACCCAAAAGGTAGAGCCTGGCTGGCCCTGCTGCCTTCTGTCCCACTGCCCTGCCCAGCCGGGGTTTGTCCTCCCCGCTCCATGTGTAAGTGGGGCACTTCTGTGTTTCAGGCTGAGATCACAGCACACCATGAGAGCCTCCAGGGGAAGCTGCAGGAGCTGCTGTGCTGGGTGTCCGGCACGGCGCGGGCGCTGGACGGCACTGATTACCAACACACACTGGATGTCAGCAGTCTGAGTCGCTGCCTCCAACGCTATAAGGTAACCATGGCGATGCCCCCAATCCTTGGCGATGCCCCCAGTCTTTCCCTATGGATGAAGATGCTGTTCTGTGTGTGGAGGAGAGGCTGTTAATCCTGCTTCCCTCCTGGAGCCTCGGTGGGTTTGCTGTTACCCTTCATCACAGAAGGAGCAGAGATGCTGCATTTGCTCCAAAGTAATTTGTTTCCACAAAGCGTGAACCATCTGCTTTGGGCGTTTGGGGAGTGACTGCACGTGTGTGCAGTGGAAGCTGAGAGGTCCATGGGATTCCCTTGGGGCTGAGAGCTGCTGCCGTGGGGGGCCCTGACAGCCCTTCTGTCACACCTCTCCACCAGCACTGTGAGGAGCCCAGACCCCCCCAGTCATTCATGTGGCAGTGGTAGCTCTCAAGATTTGGTCAGCTCAGCATCTCCTGCATGCTGGCAGCTGAAACCCAGGGGATGAAGGCTGTGTGTACGACGTGCTGCCTGACAGCCCCTTCCCTTCCCTCCAGGAGCTGAGTGAGCCCCTTGCTGACACCAAGTCTCAGCTCGACGCCACCGCCTTCGACGTTCAGTTCCTTATCTCGGAGCACGCCCAGGACCTGAGCCCCCAGCAGAGCAGGCAGCTGCTGCGGCTGCTCAACGAGCTGCAGAAGGCTTTCCGGGAGCTGGCGGGGCGCGTGACGGCGCAGGTGGAGGTGCTGCAGGTCTGTCTGCGGCAGGCGGAGCAGACGGATCAGGTGAAGGTTGTGGGACATCTTCCTGCCTGCACTTTGCTCGCTGAAGCGCTTTCCGGCCACAGGAGCGCGGGTTGAGCCCCTCGTTTGGGATGTCACCTGCATGCCACTCAGTTTACAACTTCTCACTGCACATCGTGAGCTTCCTCTAAGGTCTTTCTTCTTCCTGCCACG
Organism: Meleagris gallopavo; assembly: GCF_905368555.1. Classification (NCBI taxonomy): domain Eukaryota; kingdom Metazoa; phylum Chordata; class Aves; order Galliformes; family Phasianidae; genus Meleagris; species Meleagris gallopavo. The sequence continues at coordinate 5,413,433 of NC_139428.1, forward strand.
CAGCTCCCAGGTGGAAGGTTGCTTTCCTTGCAGAAGGCTGAGCCTTCCCGAGGTGTGGGCAGCACAGTCCTCTGCTGCCATTGTATCTTGGGCAGGTGGGACAAGCCCTGATCTCTGTAAGCCCACCAGGAAACCCCTGTGTGTAGCTGGCACCACGGCTGGGTCCTCGTGTCCTGTTGTCGGTGCACAAGCAAGGTTTTGCTGACCTAGAGAGATCGCTGATGATGCACCAAGGCAGCCAGCAGCTGCAAAAGCAAGTCCCCAGGCCCTGCTGCACTCCAGCAGCACCCATCACTGCATGGATCCTCTTGTTCAAGACAGTATTAATGCGGTTTTATTAACAGTTGCTCTCTGTAACTCTTGCCTGTCCCATCTGGAGTGTGTGTGTGTGTATTAACCAGTTTGCTTTGCTTTTTCAGATTGTGTGAGCCCATCCTAACCCAGGAAGAACTCGCTTTGCAGCGGAAGAGCTCTTAAGAAGGCTCTTTCAGTTTGCTTCTGTTGTTTATCTTATGACTGTGAGACGCAAGCACAGTGTTTTGCACAAGTTTGTACATCGTTGCTGAAATGCCCAGTGAAACACAAACCTTCACCTCCTGTGGGGAAGGGAAGAGAAACGATGCAGGGACTCTCAGGGCACATCATGCTCAATTGCTCAAACAGGCGCTTCTGTTGTTCTCTGGCAGCAAAATGTGGGAGCTGGGTCAGCTGCAGAAAAGCTTCCTCTCCCCTGGGCTCCCTCTCCAAACCCATGTCCAAAAGCCAGCCCTGGTATCAGCTGGGGCTCCGCAGTGGTGCTGCCCACTGCCAGGCTGTTACCTCTCCTCAGCTGAGTTTCTGGTGCAGTTTTCCTGTTCAGAACATTGGATGGAAGAGGCACAGAAACTTCTGGTGGCGCTCTCCTAGGAGAGGGCTGCATAAACTGTATCTGGATGGGGTTCTTAAAAAGCAAAACAGGAGACACCTGCTTGAGTGGTGGCAGATGTGCACTGCAGTCCCCCAGCACTGTGCTGGGCTTTGGACCTCAGCCCCATTCCTGCAGCGTGTGAATGTGAGAGGGGGAGAGAGCCCAGGGAGAGCTGCAGAAGCCAGTTTCTGTGCTGCATCCCCTCCAGGAAGGTGCTGCAGCTGTAACTTCGTGCCTTGCTTTTCAGCCATGCGCACAGCGAGGCGCAGCCCTGGTACTAACAGCTCTCTCCCCCTCTGCTCTGACCGCAGACGCTGCAGGAGCAGCAGGCAGCCCGTGCACAGAACCTGGCCGAGCTCAGCTCCTGGCTGGCAGCAGCTGAGGACACGCTGGTGGAGCAGCAGCGAGCAGCCAGCCAAGGAGACCTGCCTGCCTTGCAGCAGAGGCAAAGCGACGTGAAGGTCGGTGCTTTGAAACAGGCCGCTGGGAGGGTTGGTGCTGCCTTGGGAGGGCCCTGATGGGATCGTGCTGTTGTCTGCCCAGGAGCTGCAGAGGAGCATGCACAGCCGAGCCGCCTCCTTTGCCAGCGTCCTGAAAAGCACAGAGGAGTTCTTGGAGGAGAACAAGGCGAAGATGGAGCCTGGAGAGCTGGCAGTACTGCAGGAGAAGCTTCAGCGTGCCAAGGAGCAGTACCAGTCCCTGCAGGAGAGGACAGAGATGGCCCAGAAGGAGCTGGAAAGTGCTGTGACTGCTGCAGTGCAGCAGGAGACCGAAAAGGTAACGTGTGAGGAGCTGCAGCCCTGTGCCTGGCTGAGAGCACTGAGGGCTGCTCAATGGAACCAGGCTCGCTTGAAGCCCTGAGTGAGTCAAACGATGCACTGTTCTCGCTGCCCTCGCATTGCCCCTGTTGTGGAGGAAGTGTGGTCACAAAGCATCCTTGGTTGAGCCTTAGGGTGGGCACTGAGCACCTCCACACAGCTGTGAGATGCATCCACAGCTCTCCGGGGTGGAGGCTGCCTGTGGCCCCACGTTGCACTGGGGTGAGAAGCAGCATTTTGCTGAACGTGGATAAAAGGGATCATCCAGAGCTTTGTGATTTCAGGTGAAAGCTGCCAAAGAGCTGCAGGAGAACAGCAATAAGATTGATGCGCTCCTGAGCTGGGTGGCATCGCTGGAGCAGAAGGGAGAGCTCCCACAGTACAGACCACATCCTGCTGAGCGAGCTGGGAAGGGTGCAGAGGACATCCCTGATGGGCACGTGGTGGGAGCAGCCAGCACTGCTGAGAGCCTGGATGAGCAGTACGAGGGGCTGAAGGTCAGGGCTGATGTCTCATCCCCTCGAAGCTCCCTGTCTGTGGTGCACGTGGGTTGGGTGATGGATGGGTCTGGCCTCCAGAGCGCACGCTGGGGTGGTTTTCCTTGTGGGGAACTCCTGGGAAGTTCCTGCCTGACCTGAAGGACGCGTGGTGAGCGGTGGTGGGGCTGGCACCAGGCTCTCACATAATGAGAGAACGGTGCCCTTAATGAGAAGGGGTTACATCGTCCTGCCTCACTGGCACCGCAGCATCATGCAGGGCTCGGCCCCACACACAGCCTCCCTGCATCCACCTCACGTGCTGTGGGGGTTCGGGTGCAGTGTCCTCGGTCACGGGGGTCACCGCTGCATGCCGTGTTCCAGGCCCAGCACCGGGAGCTGCTGTCCCAGCAGCAGGACGTCATCCTGGCGACGCAGGCGGCGCAGGCGTTCCTGGAGAAGCACGGCCACAGCCTGCCCAGGGAGGAGGGGGCCCGGCTGCAGGGCGGGCTGGCGGAGCTGAAGGAGCGCTATGCGGCGTCCCTGGCGCGTTCCGAGGTGCAGCTGAAACGAGTGCAAGTGCTGCGGGATGAGCTGCAGAAGTTCTTGCGGGACCACGGGGAGTTCGAGGCGTGGCTGAAGCAAGCAGAGCAGGACCTGGAGGGGATGTGCAAAGGGGACGGCGACCCCGCGTCCCTCCGGCAGCTGCTGCTCCGGCAGGGCAGCTTCTCTGAAGACGTCATCTCCCACAAAGGCGACCTGCGCTTCGTCACCATGTCGGGTCAGAAGGTGCTGGATGCCGAGGGAGCTGCTGGGGATGCGGGGTCATCTGGCAGCGTGGTGAAGAGCAAGCTGGAGGATGCCAGCCAGCGGTACGCCACGCTGCACTCCAAGGTACGTGGAGGGCTTTGCAAACCCTGGGACTCCTGGGCATTTTCTGTTTGCTGTCATCTTGTGTGCATCCTCCCCTTGTGTCTCTTTGCTCCCTTGCAGTGCACCAAGCTCGGCTCCCACCTGAGCACCCTGCTGGACCACTACCAGCAGTTCCAGGAGGTGGCAGAGTCTCTCCAGATGTGGCTGGAAGACAGCGAAGCTGCGGTTGGGAAGCTGCTATCAGAGAGCATTTCTTCAGATCCCACAGCTCTCCAGGAGCAGCTGGCCAGCGCTGGGGTGCGTGGGGCTCAGGTCATCTCCTGGGGGAGTGCTGGAGCACATCCAGAGCCTCTGCTCTGCAGCCTCAGTGCTGGACATCAGCAGCGAGGAAGAGATTCGAGCTGCTCTTATATTGCGTTTGGGTGCAGTGCTGTACCTGCAGGCTCAGCAGTCACTGCAGGTTGGAGCCAGGCTGTTCTGGGAGGTGCTGAGCATGAGGATGAGGGGCCAGAGGGGATGTCCCAGTGGGACGTAGGGAGGAAATTCCCCCATTGTGAGTGCCCCCGAGCAGCCTGACCCAGCCCTGCCTGCAGCCTTCTGACCTACATTATTCATTTGTAGGATTTTTTGATTAACTGAACAGGGTTTATCCTCAGGGTTTAAATGGAGCATCGTGGGTGAGGGTCTCTTACATGTGGCTGACTGCCGATTTATCTTGTGCCAAAGCAGCAGCTGCAGGGAAACCTCGCCGAGCATCAGGTGCCAGTGGAGAAGCTCCAGAAAGCAGCTCGGTCTCTGCTGGAGGTGCAGGGAGAGCCGGCCCCTGACCATGGGCACATTCAGGAAACAACAGGTAAAACAACAACAGCAGGGAGCAGCTGCTGGTGTGGCAGGGATGGATGGGGACAGACCGAAAAGCAATGAGGATGGATGATCGGTCACGTCTGGGGGACGTGGGGCAGTGGTGGAGGCACAGTGATGGGGCCTTTGAGTTCAGCAAGAGCCTGGTGTTCTCTGCTCTCTGAACGCTCAGTGGGAAGCTCTGTGCCATTTGCTCCACTTTCTGCTGGTCTCTGCAGACGCCATCGTGAGCCGCTTCCAGATCCTCTCCCAGCAAATGGCCGAGCGCTCAGACCTGCTGCAGAAATCCATCGCGCAGTCCCAGAGTGTCCAGGAGAGCCTGGAGAGCCTCCTGCACTCAGTAGCTGATATTGAGAGGAGTCTGAGCACAGAGCAGCCAGGCACGCTCTCCTCCGCCACCATCCAGGACTCCTTGGCCACCAGCGCGGTAAGGCCGCCTTGCCCCAAATCACAGAACCACGGCGTGGTTGGGTTGGAGGGGACCTTAAAGCCCATCCAGTCCCAACCTCTGCCACGGGCTGATTGCCTCCCTCCAGTTCGGGCTGCCCCTCCGTGGCCTCGAGCACCTCCAGGGAGGTGCACCCACAAATGCGTGCTGCTGTTCCATGGGGCAGTGCAGCCTCTTGTCCCTGCTCGGTCTTCTCCTTCCTAACGTGGCATCCTTTGTGTGTGTGCTCCCACCAGAAGCTGAAGCAGGACATCGCCCGGCAGAGGAGCTGCCTGGAAGCCACCCGTGAGATGGTGATGCGCTTTGCAGAGACAGCGGATGGCAGCACGGCTGCTGCCCTGCAGGGCAAGCTGGCAGAGGTGGCAGAGCGCTTTGGAAGGCTATGCCAGCAGCAGCAGGAGAAAGAGGAGGTGCTGAAGGGTCTCCTGCCCAAGGTGGAGCAGTACGAGCAGCTCTCAGAGAAGCTGCAGCAGTTCATGGAGAGCAGAGCGCGGATGCTGGCATCCGGGAACCAGCCAGAGCAAGACATCGCTCACTTCTCCCAGCACCTTCAGGTGAGCTGTGCCTTCCCCTGCCCAAGGGAGGAGGTGGGTTCTGCCTGCTTAGGGCTCCTGGGTGCTGCCGTTCTGTGGGGTTTGCATCCTGCTCACACAGCCCCCGCTGCTCCCGGGCCGCAGGAACCTGCTGCTGCTTGAGGAAGGGAGCGAGGCTGGAGCAGCTGAGGCCGTTTGCAGCCGTGAGAGATGGGAATGGCATTTCTTTGGAGCCAGCCCAAACTTCTGACAGAATCAGTCTCCTAGGGGCCGATCCAAATATAGTGAGGCTTTACCAATTAAAGCCTCCATCGGTTAATAAGCAAAACACCCAAGTGTTGGCAGCAAGTGCAGCGCAGGATGTGACACAGCAGTGAGTCCTGGTGGCCAGCAGCGACTGTGCGAATTCTTCACTCAGGTTCCCTACAAGTGCTGTCCTGTGGGGCATGGTTTGCTCACAGATGCAGAAAAGCTCCTGCTGATGTAAAACCAGATGTTCATGCTATGCTGCTGGGTTCGGGTTGGCCCAGTTTCGGTTTCCCATCGTGTTCATTGTGTGACTTTAAGCCAGCACCAGGGGAAGGGCAGGGAGAAGTGGGATTTGGTGCCGCAGCTGGTTGTGGGATGTGCTGAGCCAGAGCTTCAGGAGCAGCAGTCCTGAGTCCTGCCCGTCTGTCTGTCTCTGGTGCAATGCACGGTGCTGCCTGCAGAGGGTCTGCAGCTCACCAGGGCCATCCCCCTCAGCCCCCTCCCCAAATCCGCTGGGGGCACAGCCAGCATCACCCTTTGCTTCTGGCAGGAGCTGAACATGGAGATGGGGCAGCACCAGGAGGACCTGGCTGCCCTGGAGCAGCTGGCTGTGGAGCTGGGTGCCAGCGGCTTTGTGCCCGGCGCTGCTGCACAACAGGAAAAGCTGCAGAATCTGAAGGAGGAGTTCCTGCAGCTGCAGAAGGTGGCAAAGGAGAGGTGAGCCTCAGTCTGACCCCCCTGAGCCTTCACAGCCTGAGCAGGGCCCCGTCAGCTCTCCTTTTTGCAGGGGGGGCACAAGCAAAGCCTTCCTGCCTCCCCATCCCACGCCGGGAGCGCGGCGCAGCTCTGCAGCTGACACGTTATAAAAAGCCCTGGCCGGGGGCGGCTGGAACATTCCCGGTGCTGCAGAGCCGCGTTCGCACATTTCCGAGCGCGTGGGCTGCGCACCATCCTGCGGGAGCGGGGTGGGGGCATCGCGGGTGACGGAGCAGAGCGGGGTGGCCCTGGCATTGGGTTAGAGGTGCTCTAGCAGCATCCTGAGCTTGGATCAGCCCTGGAAGCACGAGTAGGGTTGGAGCAGCAGCTTGCCTGTGTCTCTGGGGGGGCTGCAAGCTGCGTCTCCCAGCTCCCTAACTGCAAAGGAGGTTATGGGGCGAGAGCAGCGGAATTCCATACTAAGCTCTGTTAGTTGGTCAGCACGTGCAGTGGGTGCTCCCCACTGTGAGCCCCCAGGCTGCCCCGCGCCCCGTGTTGGCCCACACTGTGCACACAGTTCCTAAGCAGCATCTGCTGCTGATAATAAAAAGCTGGGTTCTTGGAGACACAACTGTGCTGCATTCAGCGGCGGTAATTGCGAGGCGAAGCACGAGCTCTGACTGCCCAAAACCTTTTCACTCGCAGAGAAAGGGACGCCTCATCCTGCCAGGAGCAGCTGGACGAGTTTCGGAGGTTGGTGGCAGCCCTGCGGAAGTGGCTGAAGGACAGCGAGGGCAAAGTGCCACCTGTGGACACCTCGCTGGGCACCCAGGAGCTACAGCGGCGCAGGCAGCAGGTCCAGGTGGGCAGAGGGAGCTGGAGAAGCTGCTGTGAAAATGCTGGAGTGGGGAATAAATCTCAGGGGTCAGTGTCCTGGGGGTGCTTTGTGCTCGCAGTGATGCTTTCCTGCTGGACTGCAACCCCTTTTTGTGTGGACATCCCCTCGTGTGCAGACGGAGCAGAGCAGTGGTCCTCCCACATCCAGCACATTTCCCTTCCCTACTCCCCTGCTTTGTCAAGGATTTAGGATTTGTTGCCGTGTGCTTCTCCTTCCTAGACATCAAAGGCAGCCTTAAATCAAGACACATCCTGGGGACCCAAACAATTCCAGGGCCACACTGGGGGTCCTGCAGCATCCCTGTGGGTTGGCATGAGGGCTCTGTGGGATGGGTACGCAGTGCTGTTGGAGCAGCCACTGACTGCAGCCTTTGCCCCCGCACAGGAGCTGCTGGAGGAATGGTCAGGGAAGGGCCCGCAGGTGGAGGAGCTCAGCCACAGGGGGACCCTCCTGGAGAACCTGATTGTGGAGATCACGGCCCCGGACAGTCAGACCAAGGCGGGTGAGTGGCAGCCCTGCTCATGAGGAGGGCTCCTTCCTTCATGGAGCTCCACGAGCAGCTTCTGTTAGCCTGCACTGAGCCAGAAATGGTTACTTCCCCTTTTTACCAAACTTGAGATGACTTCAGAGGTGGTGCAGACCAGCAAGCACTCAGGCTGTTGTTTTTGTGCATCAGCTGTGTGCTCTGAGCCCAGCAGCACGAGGCACAGCTTGGGGCCCGGGGCTGCCCTATAGTGAGCACTGTGTTGGTGCTCAGCGCAGGGAGGTCCGGGCCTCATATCCAGGTGTGGGCTCCATATCCACGTGGAACGGGAGGCTGCAGTGCTCAGGCATGATTTACTGATCTCCTTTCTGGCTTTGAGTCTGTGAAGCAATGAGATTATGTCTGGTTTGTTTGGAAACCAGCTGGAGTTGTCTTCCAGCTCGTGAGAACAAGTCCCTGCACTCTCGCCTCTGATGGGCCTTTACGGGAATGTACAGTCTGTGCTTATTTGTTGGGGTTGACTTGATGAACAGTTCAATGGGGAACTTCCAAGAACAGTCTGCAGGGTGTGTGGAAGCAGGAGCTGGAATGCATTACCAGACAGAGCTCAGCTCCTCTCTCAGAGCGCTGTCAGATATCTAAAAGAGGGGAGGTGCAGGTCAGGTGTTAGGATTCATGGGGGCTGTGATTTGGAGCTGGCTCATCCCCTGCCCGCGAGGCTCACTGCGTGGTACCACCAGCACAGGGGACCCCTTCCCCTTTGCAAAGTTGGGGCGGTGCTGGAAGCTGCAGTCCCTCACCCAAGAGGGGCAGAAAGGGAGCAGCTGGCGTTTCTGAAGAATCCCCTTTTGATTCAAAATGTAACTGTGGTGTCTGCAGCGCTTCCCAAAGCGGGACACGTGTGGTGCCTCCTAGCAGAGCTCTAGGGAAGGTTTAAACAGTTTCATTCCATAGGGAAAGGAGAATAAGAGGGAATTAATCTCTTCGGGGAGCTAATCCCTCTGGGGAAGGCATTGCAAAGCCTCAGCTCACAAAATCACGCTCAGGGCAGCAGCTTTGCGGGGTGCACAGCAGAGCCACATCCCGAGTGCCATCAGTGTGCTCAGTGCCACAGGGCTGTGTTGTCACACTGCGTTCCTGTCTGCTTGCTGTACGCAGCCCTAACATGTCTGTCTTGTCCCCCTGTCTGTCCCCGTCCCCTCCGCTCAGGTTCTGTGCTGCCTGCAGTGGGAGGGCCTCTGGGCAGCGTCAATGGATTCCACACTTGCAAAGGTGAGAGCGCTCCGCTGGCCGCGTCCCCGTCCGCTTTGTCTGTGCATTTCCATCCGTGAGACATCAGCCCCAGTGTGACACCATCAGCATCCTGTCGAAGCGAAAGGAGCCTGCAGATGGGCTCGGTGACACCGGCGGTGTGGATGTGGGTCAGGCTGAAGGACAGGCGTTGTCCCAACGCCGTCAGATGGTGCCAGGGCTGGTAGATGGAGATTGTTGCGGGGCCTGCAGTTAAATCTATTGGTTCGCAGGGATTACGATGCCTTCCAATCCTTCCGACCGAAGAGCAATTTTAATTATTGCCCGATATCTGCTGTTAGTTCACCAGTTCAGTGAGATAACAGGTGCATAAAAATGGCTCGGTATTTCGGCGTCACGTTGCTTCGCACCGTCCCAGCAGTGACACTGCAGCAGTGGGGCTCAGCGTGCGTCAGTCTCACAGACATGAGGACGTTTGCTTTGTTTGCAAGCTGCCAGCACACGGTGGTGGTGCCGGGGGAGAGCGCTGGGGTGACACATGGCAGTGAGCGGCAGTGCAGCGCAGCCGGACGGCCTGGGGCTGAGTCTGTGCCTGACGGCGCCGTGCGCGGGGCCGCGCTTCTCATCCCGCGCTGCTGTTTTTGGCAATAGATCTGACCGAGATCCAATGCGACGTGTCGGACGTCAGCCGGCAGTACGAGGGTCTCGGCGCGGCGTTGCGGGAGCGCCTGCAGCAGCTCTCGGCCGTGCTGGAGAGGATGCGGGCAGTGCAGGAGGAGGCGGGCGCTGTGCTGCAGTGGTTGGAGTCCAAGGAGCGGACGCTGTCGGAGCTGGAAGCCTCCTCCTCACCCACCAAGACGGAGACCGTGCGGGCTCAGGCCGAGCACAACAAGGTAACCGCATCAGAGCAGGGTTTGTTGCGGCCGGGTGGAAGTGCCGGATCTGCCCTGCGGCATCCCGGGGAGTGGGGCAGAAGCCCACCCTCTGCTCCCACACTTGGTGCTCTCGGGCGCGTGTTTGGCTCTGCAGTGCTTGTTGTTGCCCTCCCAGCTCCTTGTGGGAAGCTGTTCCCCATCCGTGGTGCTCTGGGAGCCAAGCAGCTTGTGCTGCTGCTGCTGAAAAATGAAGCGATTCCATTAAAGTGCAAAGAGCAGAAATTGTTCCTCTCCAGCTCGTAGCTGCTGCTTCATTCCTCCTCAGTGACTCTGTTCCTTTGCACTGTACCTAACAAAGTTCCAACGGTCCTTTTCCAGGCATTTCTGGCTGAATTGGAACAGAATTCTGGAAAGATCCAGAAGGTAAAGGAAGCGCTTTCTGGTTTGCTGGAGAAATATCCAGATTCTCCAGAAGCAGCAAACTGGAAGAAGATGCAGGAAGACCTGAGTAAGTGCCTGAAGCTCTGTCATGAGGTTTCTGTCTTGAAGCATCACATTAGAAGTGATTCCGGACTGCAGGACGACTCCAAAGTCACAGCAGAGCAGTCGCTTCTAATTAGAATTCAGTAAATAGCAAACTTATCTCCGAGCTGTCTGGTGCACAAGGTGTTCCAGAGACGAGCTCTGTTCTGATTAATGAAATCTCTATGATGGATGTATATTTTAAAGACTTGTCTCTTTAAATTACTTCTTTAAAAAAGAAGAAAAAAAAAAAGCATCAGCAGCATGAGTTGATTACTTTGATTAAAAGCTGCGTTGCTAGATATGAAATTCTGGTCGTTAGTAAGGGTACTGCAGGTAATTGAGTGTTGACTAAACAAGGCAATGTGTTTAAAAAGAAGCCCAGAGAGTCCCTGCTTTGAAATGGCAGGAACACGTTTATGGAGTTCTCCATCCAGGAGATACAAACGTGGTGTTTGAGGGCTGACACACGTGGGAGCATCCATTTATCGGAGCCGTGTCTGAGCCAGAGGTGTGAGGGGGGTCTCCAAGGTCAGACAAGCTGGTGGCAGCAGTGCCTGCATTGCAGACGTGCTGCTTGTGGGGTTTATTCTGTGAGCTTCGAGACCATTAGGGATGGGTAATGGCTTCTTAGAGGGAGAGTGACTGGAGCCAGTTGTGGGAAGCCAGAGGACCCCCGTCCCGGGTGAACCACGGGGAGGGTGCGGAGCCGTCCCAGCCCAGGGGAGCACAGCCAACCCCAGCTCTGTGCAGACTGCAGGTGGGAACGAGCCAGCCAGGCGACGGCCGAGCGGCAGCAGAAGCTGGAGGAGTCAGCCAACCAGCTGGCCAGCTTCCAGGCGGCCGAGGCGCAGCTGCAGCCATGGCTGATGGAGAAGGAGCTGATGATGAGCGTGCTGGGACCCCTCTCCATCGATCCCAACATGCTGAACGCACAGAAGCAGCAGGTCCAGGTGAGCTGGTCCTACATCATGGGTTAGGGGTGAAGAAAGAGGTGCTGCTTGTGGTCCACAGGGTGGAAGATGGCACTCCTTCATGGAATTATGTAATCATGAAGGTTGGAAAAGATCTCTATGATCACGATGTCCAACCACTGACCCATCTCCGCCGTGCCCACTCACAGAACCGCAGAATCATTCGGGTTAGAGAAGACTTCTAAGGTTTCCAGTCCAACTCTACCCCCCCACCGTGCGCACTGACCACGTCCCTCAGTGCCACATCTTATGGTTCCAGAGCTTCCAGGGTTGGTGATGTCAGGGTTCTGCTCCTAAGTCCACCAAGCCCTGCTGAGTGCAAACTACTGTGGATGAGTTGAGACAGGTGCAGTGCTTGGTTCCCTGCTCTGGACTGACTCATCAGTGAATCACGTGGCCCCTGTTGGAGAGTGAAATTGCTTTAAACAAGACCTGTGCTGATGCTCTGCAGGTCTTGCTGATGCTGCCCATCCCTGGGCTGCCAGCCCCTACCGACTGCTTCCAAATACTGCCATGTCCGTAAGCGGCCGCCGCGTCACGAAATGAAAGGCCCTGGTTAACATAATTAGATTCCCATCTAACTGGTTTATGTTACATTATGCAGCAGTAGGGCAAATAAGAGAACAAGCAAAGTGCTCTATCACTGCAGTCACGGACTCCCAGCTTTTTAAGTTGCAAGGTCACTGTAAATTGCATTGCCCAATTGCTGCCCCATCCCAGGAGCGTCTTGCTTTGCTCCTAGGGGCTCTGTGGGCTGGGTGAAGCCCTTGGAGGTCTGGTTTGTTTTGACTGTGTGTACTTGGAGCTGTCAGTTTCATGCAAACATTTTTATGTTATTTCTGTTTCAGTTTATGCTGAAGGAATTTGAATCTCGCAGACAACAGCACGAGCAGCTCAACCAGGCAGCTCAGAGCATCCTCACTGGCCCCGGGGATGTTTCCCCATCCACCAACCACGTGCGGGAGGAGCTCCAAGGGGTCAACCAGAAATGGTCCGAGCTGACAGAACGCCTCAACTCCCGCTCCAGCCAAATTGACCAAGCCATAGTGAAGAGCACCCAGTACCAGGAGCTCCTCCAGGGCCTCTCCGAGAAGGTGAAGGCGGTCGGGCAGCGCCTGAGCAACCAATCTGCCGTCAGCACGCAGCCCGACGCCGTGAAGCAGCAGCTGGAGGAGACCAGCGAGATCCGCTCGGACCTGGAGCAGCTGGAGGAGGAGATTGCAGAGGCTCAGACGCTGTGTGACGACCTGTCTGTTCTGATTGGGGAGCAGTACCTCAAAGATGAGCTGCGGAAACGGCTTGAAACGGTGGCTCTTCCTCTCAAAGGACTGGAAGACCTGGCAGGTGAGACAGCACGGAGGTGTGAGAAGGGATGCTGAGAGGTCGAGCTCCACCCCTTGCTTTTTGCCAAGGGGCTCACCCATCACTGAGCTGCTGAGAATAGCAGGGAAATGACTATTTATCATTTTTACTGAGGTGCTCTGTGGGTGTTTTCAGTGGCTGTAAGCACAGGAGATTTCTCACTCCAGGCATACCCGAGCCTGGCGAGTTCAGTCCCACTGGTGGCATGCGCTGCACCTGGAACAAAACAGCTGTGCCCCAGGTTCAGAATGGGGGGCAGAGAAACCTCATGGCCACTCTCAGGTTGGGTTTCCCCTTCTGCGTTGTAAGAGATGGCTCTTAGAAATTGGTCAGGGCCGCAGAAACGGCTGCATTATCCCTACTGATTGCTTAAAAAATTCGTGAACCAGTGAGCAACGCTGGTGATGCAATGGAAAACTCCTTCCTGTTAATCAAAACACAGTTGGTGCATCTGAGATGATTTTAAATAATTGCCCTTCGCTTATTTGATTCCAGCTTAATTGTCGCGTTCTAATCTTATTTCCATTGCAGCCGACCGGATGAACCGACTGCAGACCGCGCTTGCGAGTTCCCAGCAGTTCCAGCATATGTTTGATGAACTCAGGACCTGGCTCGATGACAAACTGTGCCAGCAAGCTCGGAGCCAACCTATTTCTGCTAGACTGGAGAGGCTCCAGAGCCAAATTCAGGAGCAAGAGGAGTTCCAGAAGAGTCTCAACCAACACAGTGGCTCCTATGAGATGATCGTGGCTGAGGGGGAATCGTTGCTGCTTTCTGTCCAACCCGGGGAGGAGAAGACCGCTCTGCAAAACCAACTGGTCAGCCTCAAAACGCACTGGGAAGAGCTGAGCAAGCAGGCTGCCGACAGGCACTCCAAGCTGAAGGACTGCCTGCAGAAAGCCCACAAGTACCAGAGGCACGCGGAGGACCTCCTGCCGTGGGTGGAGGACTGCAAGGCCAGGGTGTCGGAGCTGGAGGTGACGCTGGACCCGGTGCAGCTGGAGGCCGCGCTGCTGCGCTCCAGGGCTCTGCTGAGCGATGTGGAGAAGCGGCGCTCGGTGCTGGAGATGCTGAACGGCGCTGCCGACGTCCTGATCGACGCCTCGCAGAGCGACGAGGACGACATCCGCGACGAGAAGGCTGCGATCAACCAGCAGATGGACGCCATCACGGAGGAGCTGCAAGCCAAGACAGGCTCCATCGACGAGATGTCGCAGAGGCTCAAGGAGTTTCAGGAGAGCTTCAAGAACATTGAGAAGAAGCTGGAAGGGGCCAAGCACCAGCTGGAGATCTTCGAGGCTCTGGGGCCCCAAGCCTGCAGCAACAAGAACCTGGAGAAGCTGAGGGCGCAGCAGGAGGTGCTGCAGGCGCTGGAGCCGCAGGTGGATTACCTGAAGCACTTCACACGAGGGCTGGTGGAAGACGCTCCCGATGGGTCCGACTGCTCCCAGCTCCTGGGCCAAGCGGAGGTGGCTCAGGAAGAGTTCAAAGCAATGAGGCAGAAAGTGAACGACTGCTGCGTGCTGATGGAAAACAAGCTGGAAGGGATCGGGCAGTTCACGGGGCGGGTGAGGGAGATGTTCTCGCAGCTGGCAGACCTCGACGACGAGCTGGACGGAATGGGGCCCACGGGGAGGGACGCCGACAGCCTTCAGTCCCAGGCGGAGGACGTTCGCACGTTCCTGGGCAAACTGCAGGGGCTGAAGGCTGACATTGAGGCCTCTGAAAGTGAATGCAAGAAGATGCTTGAGGATGAGGGGAGCCCCGATTTATTAGGACTGAAACGCGAACTGGAGACGCTGAGCAAGCAGTGCAGCAAGCTGACCGAGAGGGGCAGGAGCCGACAGGAGCAGGTGGAGACGACGCTGGCACGCGTTGAGGACTTCTACAGCAGATTGAAGGAGCTGACCCACATGACAGCGGCGGCGGAGGAGAGTGAGGCTCTGCAGTGGGTGGTGGGCACGGAGGTCGAGACCATCAACCAGCAGCTGGCCGACTTCAAGGTAGGTCTTTGTGCTGATTTCTTACCTGGTTCTCTGTGATTGAAGGACATCCTTCTGTGCTGTCCAGTGCTGTGGTCTTTTGGATAGGACCGATGTCTGCTGGGGAGGACCGAGCTGTTGTGGCTTCGTTGTTTTTTTTGCTATGTTGGCGTTTTGGACGCAGTAAAATGCTGTTGCTTTGGAGGATACAAAATCAACCTCTGGCCGTGACAGCCTGCACTGAAAAGATGTAGTAAGATTTTGGGACTGGAGGAAAAAGGTCTTTTCCCACCTCTCCTTGTGGTGTGTAATGGTGAGCCAGTGCCTCCTGGGCCTTTGGAGGTGGTTGATGTGTAGGTTTGGGATGCTGGCATAATCTGAGCAGGTCTTTCTACCTGGTGCACCATTCCCACATCTTGTTCACTTCTGTGAACACACACGCATCCATTTCTTCTTGCCTTGGGTGCAAACAAAGCCACAGATAAACTGTGGCGGATGGAAGACACACGGGAGAGACACCAAGGCGAAGTTCACATTTGTTGGGTGGTTTTCATGTTTCCAGCTAAGAGCTGATGGGGACCATTGAGGCTTGCATAGAATACTGAGAAAAGAATTGGAGTGTGTTTGAGCATTATAATTTTTTTACACAGCATTGTGGTGTTGGGTCATGCTGTTATTCTACGTTCATTGCATTAATGCTTCCTAGGAGTTTTCTTGCTGTGAAACTCGTATTGCTGATGTGCCGATGGTGGGCTGGCTCACATCTGGCTACTCGTTTCCTGGCAATAACAGGGAACGGGGCAGGGAGGCATTTCTGCAGCCACTTTCTTTTCATCTCATGGCTAATTGATCCCATTCCACCGCTCAGCAGCCCTGTGAGTCCTGCATTAAATCGAGTGTTTCTGTTTTGGGGGCTGCCCATCCAAAAATGCTCTGAAGCGTCACAGACTTGAGCTCACATACGTTGCTGTTATCCTTTGCGTTGGGCAGCATTAAAATTGTATTGTTTGGAAGGGATTTAATTTCATCACTGAACACCGTGCAGTTGCTTGCACTGAGTATAACCGGAGAGGAGTTTCCAGCCTGCGCGGCTGGTGGAGCAATGGCCCTGGGGACGACCCTTTACCCCTCACTGGGAGGCACTCATTGGCTGCACTGCACTTTGGGGTCTTTGTTTGACAAAAGCTCAGGGGGGAAAACGAAAGCTGCAGCAGTGAGTTTTGCCTTCATGCCTGAGGATGAAGTGGGGGAGAAGCGAGGATGGAGCAATCGCTGTTACGAAGCAGCGCTCCTCTCTGCACGGTTCATCCAGAGTGAGGAACGCGCGTGGTGCGGAGCAGATCTTTGCAAAGCTCCTCGTGGGGCTCCTTCCAAGGGAGGCTGTGACCCGACTGTGCGGGGTGTGGGCTCTGTGAGCAGATAGCGTGTCCTAGGGCATCAATTTTAATGAACAGCTGTGTAAATGAGATGCAAATTAGGTGTGGCCCCAGGGCTCCCAGCACCTCGCCTATGCAGCCCTGACAAAGGTGGGCACTTCTGGACTCATTGTGTCCATGCTTTAATCAAAGGAGATCTATTGGGGGCTGGTGGGGCTGCGGCAGCTGATGTGTAGAGCAGCTGACACTCGCAGCTCCCCGTGTATTTTCCTTCTCCTGCCTGCAGACAGCCCTGGCTCTCACCCCACCGGGCCCTCAGTGGTGGGATGGGGGAGGAATGGCCCCGCAGCAGCACTGGGAGGTGATGGGAGCCCCACATTGCTCAACGTGCTGTGCTTAGGCAAGGCTGCTCCGTGCCAACAAAGCTTTTGTGCTTAAGGGTGGAGGGAGGGAGAATCCCTGGGCAGCAATAACTTATGGCACACTCCACTTTAGTAGAGTGGGTCGGGTTGCCCAGGGCCCTGCAGCACCCCTCAGTGCTCAGACAGGAGCTGTATGCAGTGAGCCGGGCCACGAGCAGCGTCAGTCATCTCCCCATTCAGATGCTGCTCTGATTCTGCTCCAGGTTCTCCCCGCTTAACCCTGATCAGCCCTGAGGGGGAGCGGCTGCTGCTCCCGGTGAGCCCCGGGGCGGTGGTGGGGTCCTCCCAGGGGACGCTGTGCTCCTGTGTGGGATCCTCCTGGGGAGGGGTCCACGGTCCCATACCTCGCAGCCCCCAGTGGTATTTTTAACCCTTCTGTGCCCCCGTAGGAATGCTCAGTGGCTCCGGGCAGCTGGGTGGGTTGGGGCAGCAGTGGGGCGCGTGGCGGTGCCTCCTCGTTGAACGCCTTCCAAACCTACTTAAAGTATCTCTGGGCATTATTTTGAGCATCAGCAACACACGCAGAAATGCCTCCTCTCTGACAGCTGCTGAGCTGCCTTAAAGGCACCATCTCCTTGTTGGAAAGGCAACGATAAATGTGGGAGTGGGCTCGGCAGCTGTCCCCACCCACTCTGTGCGCAGGGTTGTGGTCACAGTGCTGCCACCAATGGAGCTGTCACCAATGGAGCTGCCCAGGTCCCAGCCCGCAGCACCTCGGTGGCATTCGGCACGGTTTGGTTACTCTGTTCAGCCAAAGTGAACCCGAGCAGAAGCTGAGAGCTGCTGAGACCGACCTGTAACAAGAGTTTGTGTTTTCAACTCACAACACAGTTCTGCTGTCATCTGACAGAGCCTTTTGGGGGTCAGCTTGGGTTGCTATTCTGAACCCACCCACATGCTCATGCCTTGGTAACTCTGCCAGGGCTCTGCTGGGGGAGATGTTCGTAGGAATGTCCTCCTGCAGAGGAGGTTCATCAGCTGGTGGTGGTGTTTCCAGGAGATGCTAAAAATACTGTGCTGAGGCCCAGCACACGAGGAGGAGGAAGAGGAGGCAGAGGAGCGAGGGTGGGACGTGGCCCCAGGGGCTGCCGTGGAGTGAGCCCTATGGCCAGACCTGCCAGCACCGACCGTCCGGGGTGGGGCTGGGGGTGGCTGAGCAGAATGGAGCTGCGTGGGGAGCAGCTCGGCTGCATTACTCACCGCCGCGCTCACGGAACAATTGCCAATTCTTCTGCTGGAGGAGTGATTTAAAATGTCTCCCATGCAGAGGATTCTCGGGATGATAACGCACTTACCTCACTTCCGACAGAGCCCTCCATTCACCGCCCCATCGCTCAGCCCTCCCCGCTGACTCCCACCCCACGTAGGACAGGACGGCCGCAGGGGGGTCCAGCTCCAGGGGTGGGGATTTGGCATCCCAGGTGGGGCGCAGGCTGTGCCTCCCACCTTGGGCCCCTCCAAGGCTGGGCACCACTGGATGCCGTGGTGTAGTGCAGTGCCTAAATGCTCTGTGCAAAGGCAGCAGTGGATGAATGTGTGGGGGCCGAGACCAAAACCGGTTTGAAGGCAGCCTTGAGCCAGGCAGATGGGATTATCACAGAGCGCACAGTGAGCTCCAGGCTGCCCACGCAGCACCGCACACCTCACAGTGCACAGAAACACCGAATCCAGAGATATGGCTAAAGGAGAGAGTTTAGAAGGAGGAGAGCAATGGCACTGAAAGGGAGATAAAGAAATCCCTCTGAACTTAGGACAAATGCAGCAAAGGCCATAAAGCATAACTTGCCACCTCCCTGGCACAAATCCCAGTGAGACCCAAATAGCTGCTTGCATGTTTAACTCTGGGGGCACTTTGCACTGTCATTGTGGAGTCCAAACCCACAGCAGGTGAGGATGAGGAGCCCCGAAGATGAAGATGACGCTCGGTGGGCTCACAGCAGTGTGTCCATCAGAGACTTTGTGCCGTCTCTGTGCTCTTGTGATCATCACACAAGGCAGCTCCCTCATTTCCAGCTGCTGAGATGCATTATAAGAAAGCTAAAAATACATTGGTTTCCAAAGCCTGCTTTCCCATGTAAGCAGGGGCTGCAGCAGGATGTAGTGCAGTCGTAAACAGGGTGACATCACCCCGTGACGGGGCAGGCACGCGGACCCTGCGCTGCAGAGACAGCGTCCATATGAGGAAGGCTGGAAACCTGTGGCTGGGGTTGCTCCTGCTGCAGCCTTACAAGTCTGGAAGATCCTCTGAGGGGGGAGTTGGAAGGTCTTCATCCCGAGGATTTGGCATCGGGGGAACCTCGGGGTGGCTCTGGGGTGACCTGTCCCCTTGTGGTGGGCAGCACCTGTGGGACCGAGCCCCAAACCCCAGATTGCATTTGGCTCAATGAGGCTCAAGGAGAGGGACACCGATGAAGCCAAAGCCACATCCTGGTGACTGCACAGCCTCTGCCCATCCCACTAGCTCTGCTACCAGCTGGGGCTGCGGGGCTGCAAATCTGGAAGCTCTATCAGCCGTTATTTCGGTAACACAGATCACAGCTGGCAGAGCTCCACATACCAGAGCCGTGCAGACAGCAAAAGAACAGAAATTCATACTGGAGCTCCTGTCCTGCCCTGTCCTCCCATCACACCAACCAAGGCGACAGCGAAGCCCTCAGCATCCCTTGGCCCCATGACTTGTCCCCTCCACTGGTGGCAGTGGTGGCTCTTGGTGGCCCCATGGCTGTCCCCATCGCTGGTGGCAGTGGTGGCCCTTGGTGGCTTCTTGCCGGCTCACGGCTCAGGGAATTTGCAGGAGCTCCAGCTCAGCTCTCAGGCGAAGCAGGGCAGGTTTCTCACAGGCTTCAGTGCTTGCCGAATGTTTCTCAAACTGCTTTAGCGATGGGGGAGATGTGTCGGGGAAGACTTGGCTTGCTGTCGGCACGTGACTTAGTGAGGAAATAGGAAAAGAATTTCTGGCTGTGAAGCCGTCAGCTCCACATCGAGAGCGTTCCTAGGAGTGGAACAAAAAGCCTCCGCGCCCGGCCAGGATGCCTGGGATTCCTGCTGGAGGGGCTGCAGCCCTAACGGCCCCAGACCGCTCTGCTGATGGGCAGCTGTGCTGGCACGGCACAGTACAGCATGGCACAGCGCAGCTGCCGTCGCCTGCTGTTGTAGCCTGGGTCAATGACCCGCCCCGAAGTACAGAGCTGTGGGTGCTGAGCTGAGCCCTGCTGCCCAAACGAGGGCCTGGGGTGGCAAAGCAGCGGGCAGGGGGTGCCTGGGGTCCAGCACAGCATGTCCAGCTCTTTTCCTTGGCTACGTTTAATTGTGGAAATAAGAAAAGGGATTTCCTAAGATTCCCCATCGTGTGCAAAGAGCTCGGCTGAGTGCTTCAGGCAATTAGACACGTTTCATAACGCTGGAACCTTTCTCCTTTCCTCGTTTCCACCTCTGGGGAGGGAGGGCAGGCGCTGTTGGTGCGGTGTTGGACTGGTTTGGCCGTGGTTCACCGTCCCCGTGGAGGAGCTGCTGCTCCCGCGGAGCAGAGGAGCCGGGTGTGTGGCAGCTGCTGCTTTGGCCTCGGCTCAGTCCCAAAGGTTTGGAGGCAGCAGCACCTGCAGCTCGCCCGAATCATCGGCTCCCAGCCCTCCTCGGCTCCGGTTTCTCAGCTCGGTGGAGTTGCAGTGCAGGGCTCTGTTGGGGTGCAGGCTCACAGCACCCCTCCTGCGAGCGCAGCACCTGCCGTGCCGCTCGGCAAAGCGCGTTGCTGCGTGCAGCCTGGGGTCCGTTGCCTGGAGATGCGCTGGGGCTGCTCCAAGCTCTCCTGTTTTCTCTCCAAGTCTGTGACTTCGCTCAGCATCACTCCGGAGCAGTGATTCACGCTGCTGCTCCCCCCACCCCGCCCCCCGCCCCTTCCCGGCTGTGCGGGAGCGCTCGCACGCGGTCCGGGCTCCGGGACCCACATGCGTGGGGGCACACGGGGCGATGGGTGCGGGACGGCCCCGGTGCTCGTCCTGGCGGGGCGGGAGCCGAGCGCCGGTGGCAGCACGGCGGCAGCCAACGTCCGTGCGGCTCTTTGTTGCCCGGGATGGCGGCGAAAGAGACCCGGGCCCGGGGATCGGGCAGCCCCTCGCTCAGCCCGGCGGGAGCTGTCCGAAATCCGGTCGGCTCCTCCGGTATACGCCCGCTCCGGGCCCCCCTCCGCGGACAAAAGCGACCGGGGCGCGGGGGAGCCGCCGCCGAGCAGGGCGTTGCTGCTCTTTGTCGGGGGATTTGCGCGCTGCCGCCTCCCCCCGGAGGAGGAGCTCCGTCGGGGCGGGGAAGGGCCGCCCCGGGCCGCCGCGGAGAGCCCCCCGGGTCCGGGCAGGGGGTGCCGGAGCGGAGCCCGGGGGGGACTGCGGTGCCCGGGGAGGGAGGGATGAAGGAAGGGAGGGAGGGAAAAAGGGAAGGAGGGGGCGGCCGCCCGCCCCGCCCCGCCCGCGTCGCCGCCCCCCCGGCCGCCCCCGCCCCGCCGGCCCTCCTCCCTCCGCCCGCCCTCCGCCGGAGTTGGCAGCGCCGCGGGAGCCCGGCGCTCGCAGCGAGAGAGGAGCGGGGCCGCGGCGTGCGCTGCGCGGCGGCCTTTTGTTCCGACAGCACCAAGTTCGGGCTCGGCGTCGGGGGGAAGAGCGGAGAGGAGCGGAGCGGCGGACCCGCGCCATGCCGTCCGCGGCGCCGGCCCCGGACTGCCCGCGGGGGCGGCTGCACGCCCGGCCCGGCCGCTGAGCACAAAAGGCGGAGGAGAGACGGGAGCGCGGCCCCGGCTGCAGCCCCAGCGCTGGCCCCGCCGCCCCCGCGCCGCCCCGCGCCCGCCCCGCCGCGCCCCCGCCACGGCCGGGCCGCCCGGCGGGATGGAGCCGCCGCTGCCCGCCGCCGGGCACCGCGAAAGTTAGTGCGAGCCGAGCCGGGAGCTGCGGGACCGGGAGGACGAGGACGAGGACGACGAGGAAGGCGCCGGCAGCCGCTGCGCCCCGTCTCCGCCGCCGGCTCCGGCGAACTTGGGGGAATTCGCGGCCATCCGTCCCCTTGCCATTTTTGGATGCGTTTTATAGCCGATTTTTTTTTTTTCTTGGGGAGGAAAAAAAAAAGGAAAAGAGAAGACCCGGCGGTGCTCCTCCGCGCGGCAGCGGGACGGGGCACGGTGGGGTGAAGGGAGCAACAATGCCATCATGTTTTTGAGACAGGAAGCCTCCGAGTTTGCCCTGAATGAAGAACTTCCTGTGTTTAAACTTGCACGAATATCCGCTGACAAGCTCAGTTCAAATGAAAACACGAGAGTCGGGGGGAGAGGCTAATTTGGAGCAGCTGGACTGCGCGGGACGGCAGCGGGTGGAGGACGCGAGGAGCCGCGGTTCCTGCACAGCCTGGACCTTTGTTGCTAAAGAAGGACACACGGGATAAATCAGCAGCTCCGAACACCTCCGCATCTCCTACTGCAAACGGTGATCGGGAGTATTTATTGGAGCTGTCGTACTCGTCGGGTTTTGCTGACAGATGGCTTTTTGGGGATGAGAGGTGCCGTTCTGCTGCCCGAGCCCCGCGGCGGGGCTGTGCATCGGCCCTGTAACCCCGCAGCCCCATAGCTCCGCCTCGCCGGGTCCAACGCGGTGTGATGGTCCCTGCGGCGCCGGGCGCGAGGTTGACGGGGAGCTTCTGTCATCTGTAAGGGCGAGAGCATGGGCAAACCACTGAGCAGGCCAGACTGTCTACGGCAGAACCGCACTTGCCTGGGGAAGGGCGAGGAGGAGGACGGCTACATAGAGGACTGCTACGTGCCCCAGCGCTCCATATACGACACGATGAGAATCAATGAGCAAATCGATCAGGGATCGAAGCTTAACCAGCTTTCGAAGAGCACCCTGGGCAAGGGGGATGGCAGCACCATCTCCAGCAATGGGACGTTGGGAGCTGCCAACGTCTTTGAGTCGAGGGCGCCCGAGGCGAAGAAGCTGGACGAGCGAGTCATCTTCGACGCGCTGAAGCTCAGCAGCGACGTCTCCAAGCCGGCGCCGCCTCCACCCCGCAGGCGGCCAAACCCCGAGAGGAAGGAGAACGTGAACCGGCGGTCGTGGAAATCCTTCATGCCACCCAACTTCACCGAGTTTGCAGAGAGGATGGGGGCCTCGCTCAGCGAGGTGTCGGAAGCGGGTGCCTCCAACCCCTCACTGCGGGATAAGAGGGACTCCAGCGCTCTGCTGGCTGAGCACGCCGGGCAGCCCGACCGCAGCGAGCCCATGTCTGAGTCGCTCACTTTGGAGCACGTCTCCAAGTCATCCGGCACAACGGAGGCCATGCAGTTTGCCGCAGACTCCTATGGCTGTGCCGCAGATGAGCGCCAGCCCTTGCTGCCCGCCGGCGATGGCCGCGCTCGAGCCACGGAGCTGGCCAGGGCTCGCCTGCTGCCCAGTGCCACGTGGCCGCGGGCCAGGAAGAACTTCCCCAAGGCCAACGTTGGCAGTGGGCAGCAGGAGACTCTGGAGGCCTCAGAGTCGGACTGCACGGTGGAGAACGTCAACCTTTCCCCATGCCTGAGCGAGGAGCTGCTGGATGCGGGACTGAATATTCTCATTACCACCAATCTCAGAGAAAAAACTGAGTCTGAGCTGAGATTTGAGGAGGACGAGCGCTGGGTGATGATGGAGGAGTGGGAGGAGGCGACGCTGTCAGAGAGAGGAAAGGCTGTGCTGGTGGCAGAGGAGAAGAAGAGCTGTTGCTTGGCAGATATTTCTGAAGAAAGGGAACATTTCACTGCTCCTGGGGACAGCTCTGCCCCCAGCCTGGGCACCGTGCAGCCCTGCAGCCCCCGGGGCGATGCCAGCAGCCCCATTGCCAGCAGTGCACGCTGCACTGAGGACGTGGCGGTGCAGTGCGAGGCGAAAGACTTTGCTGCGGGTTTGGAGCGCTCGGCCAGCCCTGCCATCCCCGAGCTGTCTGATACGGACTCGGTGCAGATGTTTCTGGAGCTGGAGGAGCAGTGCCTGAATGAGGACGAGGGTGATGGGGCCATTCCTGCCCTCCTGGGTGCTAGGTTCTCCCCAGTGGACTCGGAGGGGCTGGACCCAGATTTGGAGAAACTGATGGGGGCAGCAAGTGAAGCACGTGAGCCTACGGCCCTGTTGGAAGTCAGTGTTTCGGACTCTGCTGTTGTGTCGGATCTGGAGGACTTTGATGTCACCTGCAGCTCTCAGATGCTGAGCACGATGGAGCCGGTGACAGAGCCCTTCTCTGAAAGGGACACCTTGGCCATCACCCCAACGGACTCGGATGGAGGCACCTCTCCCAGTCCTATGGCCACGGTGGGGACGGACTCCAGCCAGCAGTGCTTCCTAGCTCTGGTAGAGGATGCAGCTGACCCACTGGCAGACGTGGGGCCCATGGGCTGTGCAGTGGCAGTGCTGGTGGCTCCTGAGACAGGTTTGTGTCCAGCCTTCAGCCTTGAGGGAGCTGCTCACCCCGGTGCCCCGATGAGGTGGGAAGGCGGCCACCAAGACTTGTTCGTCCCCTCTGATGAAGTACCGCAGTGCCCTGAGGAGCCCTCTCCTGTCTCAGTATCCCCATCCCGGCTGTCTCCCTGCCAGCCCCCAGCCCCTGGCATGGTGGCGGAGGGGCTGGGGTCCCCTGTGCATTACCACGAGGTTGTTGGGGGGTCAGACCCATCACACATTTGTCACCTTCTGCCTGGAAGGACTGAGCTTGCCAGCTACAACGTCCCAGAACTGCTTTCCGAGGACAAAGCCACAGATTTGGGAAAAGAAAGCGATGGATCTGAGGGCCAAACTCGTTCAGAAGACAAGCACTGTCACAGCAGTCCTCTGCCACCGTTCCACACTGGCTCTGCATCAGAGCCAGGCTCTGAGGCTGCAGTGCTGCCCTCAGGAGCCGAGGAGCAGCTGCAGGACGCGGTGACCTCAGGGCAGGTCCTGGCACTGGAAGGGTCTCCTCGCACTGAGGGGTCGCAGATGGAGGCGGCCGTCCTGCAGCCAGGAGACCTGGCCCTGCTGTTTGCCTGCAGCTGGGAGGAGCGGCCGTGCCGTGCCGCAGGGAACGGCGCTGCCATCCCAGAAGGGCTCAGGACATCACCCACCGCTCTCAGTGCTGCTCTGTGGGGCCCGGAGGGGCTTCTGGCCCTGGCTGACCCAGCGGTGCTGGGAGACCCGGAGGAGCCGGAGTCCTGGGCTCAAGAGGCAGTGCCGGGCGCCGGGGGTTTTACTGTGGATGCCGAGGAACCGCGTGCCGAGCACCTGCCCCTGGGTGCCACCGCCACCGCTGTGCCCTTGGTGGTGGAAGAGCTTCTGGAGGCCCCGCCGCCATTTGCTGATGTCCCCGTGGGCTCTGTGCCACCACCGCCAGAGGCCGACCCGCTCCTCCCCGGCGCTGGGGACTTCGGCAGCGGCCCGGTGCTGCTGCTCGCGGCCTGGCAGGATGCAGGTGACTCTGCCGCTGTGGAGCAGCTGCTCAATAGGGCACTGACTTTGGAGGACGAGCCCATTGCTGAGGGGGCTGCGCTGGATGGGGCCGAGGGCTGCGCGCCGGGCCCTGTGGGGTCAGAGCCGGGGCCCGTGGGCTGCCTGGGACCCCCCGCCTCCATCCCCCGTGCAGAAGGGGCTCCTGCTCCAGCAGATGGATTCGTTCCAGATAATGAGGTATTTGTTGCTCAGGCGCTCGCAGACGGTGCTTCAGGCACAAAAATCGCTTTATGCCGCAGCAGAGGGGTGGGTGTGAAGTCCCAGCGCGCTGCATTGCTCAGCAGCACGATCTGTGGGGTGCAGCGGTTGTCGCCCAGTGCTCTCACGGGCCTGGGAGCTGCAGTCCCCCCCAATTACATCTTAAAGCTGACAGGCAGACAGTTTCTTTTTATAAGCAGAAGACTTTAGCAGCCTGATCATCTAAAGTGTTGTCCTAAAAGTTTGGTGGCTTCTGAGGGCACCTTGTCCTCACTCGGACAGAATCGCAGCCTGGCCGTGCAACACTCACAACCTCCGGAGAGCAGCCGTGCCGGATGGCGGCGTCCTGTAATGCGGTGGAAGCAATGGGCCTGGGCTGAAAGGGCTTCCCAAGCGTGTGGTGCGGGGGGTCCAGGCTTTGTGGGAAGGGGGTTGAGCTCCTGGTGGGGTGGGGTTCATTTTACCCCGCTTTGCTGCGGCTTTGGCGTGGAGAGAGCTGAGGGGTGTGAGCGTGGCAGAGTTCCTGTAAGTGAGTGTGGATTTACTGCTGTCTGGGTTAGGAGAAATACCACTGAGGAGCCACCAGAAGTTAGTCAGCACCGAGAGCCCGGAGCAGCAGAATTACTCATCTGCTGCACTCTGCCACCCCTGAGAATGCCTGCAGATGGGCTGGGGAGGCCATGCTGGGAGCAGCAGGCTGCACCCCTGGGGGCTCTGCCTGCACCTCAGGTCACTGCTGTACTGTGCGGACTGTAGGGTGTGTGCTGCTGTTGCCCGTTGAGCCCTTTACCCACTGTGCTGTGCCAGTGGGGCTGTTGGCAGCTCTGGGCCCGGTGCTGCCGGTCAGTGCCCACCCCAACGGTGGGGATGGAGCTGGGATGGAGGCGATCAGCCCGGAGGTGGGAAAAGCAGGAGGTGAGAGATGCTGCAGGAGGTGTTCTGTGAAGTGAGGAGGAGGAGCAGCTGTGCGTCTGCTCCCCAACATGTCTGTCCCCCCCTCTTCGCCCCATGTTCGTTTCTTGGGATTTTCTGCATGGCCAAAGGTGCTTGTTAAATATTTGTTTCGTAGCTGAGTCACACTGAGGTTAATGAACTGAATCACTGGAATCTTTCACGAGCAAAGAAAAACAAGCGTGTTCAACATGCCGTGATTATCTCAGTGATCCTTGTGCATCGCTGCACTCCAGGGCCGTAGGTGTTGCAGGTATTTGCTACCTGATGTTGGGGCTCACTGCCTCTCTGCCCAGCTGCTGGAGTCCCAGGGGTTGTAATTGCAGTCAGTGCTCGTGTGCAGGGCCAGGCTGCGCAGGGCCGGGGCTCACACCACGCTGCACTCCAGCAGTTGCGTGCCAGACTTATCAGCCCGCTCCTCGCGGGTTTGGCCGCTGTATCAGCCAGCTCTGTATATCAACAGTAAGGGGAGAGGCGGCTGGGGAGTCGGTGATTTCATGTCACCATTTACTGCTTCTAACCGTATGCAGTTCTCACTGAGCAAACAGCTCTGGACAGTGTCTCCCAGCACCCCCGTGGGTTTGTGCCCTGCAGCGGTCGGTCCCTCCCTGCCCCCAGCACCAGGAGGTGTCCGTGGTGAAAATGGGGACAGGAAATCCAGGCAGCCCCTCTTCCTCATGTAGAGCTGCGTTTTGGTGTTCTGCTTTTTGTGCCTGTGTTCCTTCCGAGATAAAGCGGTCACCTGGCGGAGAGCTGCGCTGCCCACCGTCCGCCGCTCTGCTGGGAGGGGTTTTGCATTTTAGGCTCTGTTTCCAGGGGCATTTTTAGCTGCAGGCAGCAGCCATGTATTCTTGGGCACGTGAGGAGGAGGCGCAGTGGGGAGCGGACGCGGCTGCCTGCTGCAGTCCCCACTGCCTCCCAAAGAGCAAATGAGCGCTCTGCTCTCATCCTTACAGTGCTGGCTGCGGGGTGACCTGCGCTCTGTATGAGCTGCAGTCCAAAGTCCCAGAATAAACAAGGAGACACTGCGCTCCCTTTTTTGGGGATTGTGTTGCAGGAGACGAGGATGCACGGGGCCGGGACTGGAGCGGTTCTGGAGCTGTGCTGAAGCACTGATCTGCCTGTGGGACGGGGTTTTCCCCACTGCAGTGGGTGCTTTGTTTGCTCTCTTCCGCCTTCCCTGTGAAATCTTTTTGTTTTTGAAAGCTTTTCCCCCCAGGATTCCTGGGCAAGACCATGCCAAATAAGTGGTGCGCTAAATGAGTAGCGCATTAATTGCCCATTGCCTTTGTCTTTCGCAACGCAGCCGGCTTCTCAGTGTCTGTAATTTCGTGGTTTACAGAACTTGTGTGGTGCCGGGTCTCCGTTCTGCACTGCGTCCCTCTGAGAACTGCTCTGTTTTTCCCCAGGAGTGCTGTTTCCCGATCGGGTGACTGAGCAGAGCTGCTGCTCTCCTTTCTTCCCCGATTTGCTTTCTCCCCCTCACTCGGGTGCTTTGAAAAAGGACATTTCCTACTTCAGAGTGGGGGTGGATGTGAGTGGACCCACGCTGTGCTCCTGGGATTCCCTGCTGCTGGATCGAGCGGGGGAGGCGTTCAGGCAGACTTGCCCAACTTTAATAAACTCTGTGCAACACAAGAAGCAGCAACTCGTGTGTCTTTTCTAGAGGAGAGGGCCCATTGCATCCCTGGAATGATGGAGGGCTGGCAGAGCAGCGTGCGGGTAATAAATAGCTTTTCTCTCCCACCCTTCCCTTGCCCAGCTGTTCCAGAAGGAGCAAGTGGATCCTCTCCAGCTAAAACTGCAGCAAGTGAACGGAGTTGGCCAAGGACTCATCCAAAGCGCCGGGAAGAACTGTGATGTCCAAGGACTGGAACATGACATGGAAGAGATCAACACCCGCTGGAACACCCTCAACAAGAAGGTGAGGGCTGGGGGATGGGCTGGGAGCAGCGGGGGCTGCGGGGCCGCCGTCCCACCTCCCTGATGGTGCCGCGTGCTGCAGGTGGCCCAGAGGATCGCCCAGCTGCAGGAGGCCCTGCTGCGCTGCGGGAAGTTCCAGGATGCCCTGGAGCCGTTGCTGAGCTGGCTGGCTGACACCGAGGAGCTCATCTCCAACCAGAAGCCTCCATCTGCTGAGTACAAGGTGGTGAAAGCGCAGATCCAGGAGCAGAAGGTGAGCAGGCGCCGGGGGCTGGTTGGGCGGTCTTGAAGGTGATGTTTTGGGGTCCTGCTGTTACAGCATAGGTGTAGCAGGGACATACTCAGCTCTGCTTCTTTCTAACCAACTCTTCTGCTGCTTCCCCACATCCTTGCAGCCCGTTTGCCCACACATACTGTCTCTGTGGTCCCAGGCACCAGTGTTACTTCACTGTCGCACCGCTGCTGGTTTTGCCAGTTGGCTGTGTTTCTCCAGCCCCAGATTTGGTTGTGTTTGTGCTGATAATTCTGCTGTGTCAGGAGCAAGCTGGTGTTGTAGTTACTGGTGTGGGGATTTGGACAAAACGAATGCACAAACCATAAGAGCTGACCCAAGGCACAGCAGTGTTTGTAGAGATAACAGGCTGGGTTGCAGCCTGCCTTTGTGAACACGGGGATAAAAGTTCAAGTGCGGTCATGGTAAAATATTTTAAAATGCATTCCTGTCGAGGCTTGGGCTGACTACTGAGACTTTGACAAGAGAATTTGAACTGAAGGTTCAAAACTTGATCTCAGTAGATTTGGGGGAAGGATGGGGAAAGCTCTGAAATGTTCTCTGGCCCAGAAGTGCTTTGAGTTTCTTTTGAACTGGTTTTGGTGGTGGAGGCAGAGCAGTGGTTACCCCACTTCGGTGGCTTCGGGCTCAGCCCAGTGCTGATCAGCGGTTCTCAGACACCACTGGAAATTCGTTCTCTGAAGGATGCAAGAGGTTCCGCTGATCCAATCACGTCACTTCTATCCCCCTTCCTCTCTCAGCTGCTCCAGCGACTCCTGGATGATCGCAAAGCCACCGTTGAGATGATCCAAGCAGAGGGCGGGCGCATCGCGCAGTCAGCTGAGCCCGCAGACCGGGAGAAGATCAGCGGGCAGCTGCAGAGCCTGGAGAGCCGCTGGGCAGCGCTGCTGTGCCGGGCAGCAGGCAGGTGAGAGCAGGGGATGCTGCTGCTGCTGCCTGGCATTATGGGTTCTGGTAGCTGCACACCAGGGATCTGCCTTTCG
This sequence comes from Meleagris gallopavo, assembly GCF_905368555.1. Classification (NCBI taxonomy): domain Eukaryota; kingdom Metazoa; phylum Chordata; class Aves; order Galliformes; family Phasianidae; genus Meleagris; species Meleagris gallopavo. The sequence continues at coordinate 5,442,270 of NC_139428.1, forward strand.
CTGGAGACACGCAGATGTGTGGCGCTGCTGAATGTGCCCGGCTCTGCATTCCTGGCTTCGTTCCTCCTGGGCAGCATCGATAACCCAGAGAAGCAAACAGTTCTGTTTGCTGGTCAGCCCTCACAGGGTCTCTTCTTCTGGTCAGAAGCACAGGACAGGCTTGTCTTGCCATTCACAGTCCCCCAGAGCCTTACAGAGTTTAGCCGCTTGCATGCACAGACTGTGACGGTGGCATTGCTGTTATTGCTGTTGGATTTGATGGCTGGGCTGGTTTCTGGCTGGAGCTGAAGCCTCTGTTCCCTTCACACCCCGAGTGCCGCAGGTGTTGGTTCCCCCTCAGCCCCACAGCCACACCAACACAGGCAACAACACGTGGCAAGCTGGTGGAGATCTCTGTACAGATACATCCTGGAAACCACAGCTGGAAAACATGAGAAATCAAAGCCAGTTGGGAAGCCGAATTAGATAGCAGGGGTTTACAATGGCAGGGAAGAGCTCAGATTAAACAAATTCCCTGCAGGGGATGGATGTTATTTTTATTCCTCTAAGCTTTAACATCTAGCTTTAACAGCAACATCCTGTTGACACCTTTTTGCTGCCTGAGTCTGCAAGCTGCTGGCTGCTGCATCTGCTGATATGCCAGATTACACAGCCAGTGCTGAGGGCCAGATCTGACCTCCCCAGGTGTGAAATGGGCACAGATGGGGATGGGTTCACCCATTCTCAACGGCAGTGTGGGAACACTGAGGGCTCGGCCACGAGCTGGCTGTGTTGGAGGGTCTCAGAGGTTGGGATGTTGACAGAAGTGGAATAAAATGAGCCTTTCTGCCACCTTCACTGGCGAATGAGCTGAACGTTAAAGGAACAGCTGCAAAAAAAAAAAGCAATTATTCTGCAGTTTCTCTGCACTGTTTTTGTGTTTGTGTAGCAGCTTGCCAGACAAGGTGTCTCACCCCGCACCACTCGGAGACGCTTCTGTTTCCTCTTTCTGAAGTATTTCCACTTTGGATCCTGATTCGGTTGAAGCCATTGCCACCTCCTGGTGCAGGGCCCTACTGGGGCCGTTCCCTGCTCCAAAGGGAAGCTGCTCCTCAGTGCTCTGTTGCATCCCAATTACAGGCAGAAGCAGCTGGAGGACATCCTGGTGCTGGCAAAGCAGTTCCATGAGACCACAGAGCCCGTGTCAGACTGGCTGTCGGTGACGGAGAAGAAGTTGGCCAACTCGGAGCCCATCGGCACGCAGACCACCAAGATCCAGCAGCAGATCAGCCGGCACAAGGTGGGGCTGGGGGGTCGGGGGGGTTGGGGCTCTGTGGGTGCCTGTGCCGTGGTGAGGTGGGTGTTGGTGTGAACAAACCTTGGAGGCGGCTGGAGGAGCTCTGCAGGTGCTGCACTGGTGGAGAAGGCTGCAGGCCCCAGCCGTGTGGGCAGCGTTTAGTTGAAGCTTCTGCTCCTGGATAGAAGAGCCATCCTCATTTGCCTGTTTCTGTTCAGCGCTGATTTTCAGTACGCCGTGCCCATTCGCGGCTGGGTTTTGCGTCACGTTCGTTCCTTCAGTTGCATTTGCCATTCCTGTTTCGCTTTCGTTTTATCTTTTCCTTTTTTGTTAAATCTCATCTTTTCCGCTCATTTTTGTTTTCTTTTGTCCATTTTGTCGCCCCGGCTTTCAGGCTCTAGAGGAGGACATAGAGGGCCATGCGGCCGACGTGGCCCACGCGGTGCAGGTCGGGCAGGGGCTGTCCGTCCTGAGCTGCGCCGCCGAGCAGCGGCTGCTGGCAGAGAAATTGGACTCTCTGCAGGGCCGTTACGGGGAGGTCCGCGAGCGGTGCTGCCGGAAGGCGGCTCTGCTGGAGCAGGCCCTGTGTAACGCCCGGCTCTTTGGGGAGGAGGAGGTGGAAGTGCTCAACTGGCTGGCTGAGGTCGAGGACAAGCTCAGCTCGGTATCCGTAAAGGATTACAAACGGGACGTCCTGCAGAAGCAGCATGCTGACCAGCTGGTATTTTCCGTTTTTTTTCCTTCCATCTTTATGTTATTTATTTTGGTGCATTTATCCATCCTGTTTTGTTTTTCCCATTTGTTTCTGGTCTGACTTTAATTTTGGCCAGCAGTGGAACAAGCTTTGAGTTTTCTAGGCTGGGAGAAGTGTAAAGAGATGACGTGTTAGAAACAGTGATTGAAGCCCCAAAAAGGGGTTTCCCAGGGGAAGCTTCAAATGTTTCAGTTGCTTTGTGAGCAATGTCTGAGCAAGCTTGGCCACTCTGTGCCTTTAGAAGGCTGGATGCTGCTTCCAAGAATGCGAATGTGAAAAGCCCGGTAGGTTTCCAGGCTAGGCTGGCCACCAAGGAAGCAGTCTGCTTCCACTTTGTGGGGGCCCTGCAAAGCTCTTTTCAAGAAGAAGTTCTTCAGCTGTGCACACCCGAAGGCTTGTGGTGGTTTTAGCTCTGTTTTGAACCTTTGGTCCCAGAAATCCCAGTAAGTTGCTCAGCAGGAGAACTGGGGTCAGAGCAGTTGCACCCTTCCTATGTTAGGTGAGAGCAGGCTGTGCTCTCCTTAGCATCACTGGCTGGGGGCCACGGGTGCAGCCTGCAGAGAGATAACTCCAGTTTGGCTTTCTGTCCAGGCTCTGAACGAGGAAATTGTGAACAGGAAGAAAAATGTGGACCAAGCCATCAGAAATGGACAGGCTCTCCTGAAGCAGACCACAGGTAACATGGGGCTGGAAACACCCAATCCTTCATGGTCCTCTTGGGTCTTCCCACAGTAGCTGTTGTGCTTCCAGACCTGGATGCTGACCCCCATGCGCTCCAGCTTAGCAAATCTCCAACACCACCCTGAGCTCTGAAAGCAGTGATTCCCACCCTGCACTCAGCACTGAGCAGCCCTGTATCACCAGGAAGGGTTTTCTCATTGCATCCAGCTGCTAAGTCCCATAGAAAGAGGTTAAAAATACACCAAGCCCTTTCCTAATATTGCTTTCCCATACTGAGCAGTTGTTGCTGTTGCCACGTGGGTGTGAGTTTGTGTTTATGAGTGGGAAGAGAGGTCAGGGCAATGCATTTCCTTCAGATGTGGTCTGCTCTGAGCAGATGTGCAGCCCTCTGTCCTTGTGGGAGCCCTGGAGCAGGAAGAGGAGTTACAAAGAATTTGGCTTGCAATTTCGTGTCCCTTTGGAAATAGAGGTAGAAAGTGAATTGGACCTTTTTTCTTGGAACTGTGACATATTAGCTGAGGACTGAGCCCTGGTGGCTTTCGGGCTTGTGGCAAAGCAAGGCTTCACAGCACATTTCCTTCCTATTCTAGGAAAGGGGTGGCTGTTACTCTGGCTGGCAGAAAATGTCAGCTCCGAGAGCAGCTTCCTGGCTGTGAAAATAGGCTGTTAAGTTGCACAGGCATGCAGAGAAGTGAGACTGAAAGCATCTATTTAAAATGAGGGGACGGGGCAACTGGCTGCCGTAGGCTCTCCGTCCATTATCACTTGTCCCCTGTTGCTGTCCCTCAGGGGAGGAGGTGTTGCTCATCCAGGAGAAGCTGGATGGGATTAAGACCCGCTACTCGGACATCACTGCCGCCAGCTCCAAGGCGCTGCGCACACTGGAGCAGGCTCGCCAGCTGGCCACCAAGTTCCAGTCCACACACGAGGAACTCAATGCCTGGATGAGCAAAGTGGAGGATGAGCTGGCGTCCAGCGGGGGACAGTCCCCAGCCAGCGAGCAGATACCCCAATTCCAGCAGAGGCAGAAGGTGGGGTGCGGCAAAGCAGCGTGCGGGGATGTGAGAGCCACTGGGAGGAGAGTCAGTAGGGTCTGCTGACTGCCTGGGGGAGGAATGTGGGACGCGCGGCCTGGCAGCGTGTTACGTGGGAATGGAAAAGGGGGGACACTGCTCGCACATCTGGAATCGTAGCATCACAGAACGGTTGGGTTGGAAGGGACTCGACGGCCCCCCTGCCGTGGGCTGGTTGCCCCCCACCAGCTCAGTCTGCCCAGCTCCCCAGCCACGGCCTCGGGCACCTCCAGGGATGGGGAGGATCCCCGTCCCCGAACCTCGGGGGTGTTGGGGTGTGCCTGGTATCTGGCACCGCCGCCCTGAAGGGCCGTGTCTGTGTGCCTCCCAGGAGCTGAAGAAGGAGGTGATGGAGCAGCGCCTCGTCCTGGACACGGTGAACGAGGTGAGCCGGGCGCTGCTGGAGCTCGTGCCGTGGCGAGCCCGCGAGGGGCTGGACAAGCTGGTCTCCGACACCAACGAGCGCTACAGGCTGGTCAGTGACACCGTCAGGCAGCGGGTGGAGGAGATCGATGCTGCCATTCAGAGGTCCCAGCAGGTGAGCTGGGGAGCGTTTCTGGGCCTTGTCAGCTCCTCCCCGCGCCGTGATGGAAAGGGACGGTGCGCCTCCACCCCGCTCTGCTCAGAGGGGCGGCTCTGCTGTCCCACTCCGTGCCTGACTGCGCCTCTCCTCCCCCCTCACCAGTACGAGCAGGCGGCCGACGCGGAGCTGGCCTGGGTGGCTGAGACCAAGCGGAAGCTGATGGCGCTCGGAGCCATCCGGCTGGAGCAGGACCAGACCACGGCCCAGCTGCAGGTGCAGAAGGTACGGAGTGGAGAGCTGGGCTGGGGTGGCTCAGGGCGGCTCGGGCGATTTGTCCCTGGAGAGGCTCCGTGCACCGAGAAAAACGCAGCGTTTGTCCTTCACGAGTAAGAGGGAAAATGAAGGATGAGGATTTAGACAAATGAAGTGTTGGGTTTCTGAAGGAGAAATCCTTGAGGTGCTCCAGGTGCCAGATGAGCGCTCACACACGCACTGAAACGGGGACGTGCAGACGCCTGGCCGTGCTGTGCCCCCCAGACAAGCAAGCTGTACCTGCCCCCTGCTCGCAGAAATGCACCTACTGATTAACGAGGCTCCTTTCAGGCTCTGCTCATTGTTCCTTCCAGTGGGGGACTCCTCGTTTCCCTGCAGCAGCCAGACGTGGAACAAAGAGAAGCTTTTTTTTAATATCTTTGAGATGAGCTCATGCCTGAAAGAACATGCACTTTAACTAAATGGCCCTTTTCTTCCCTCGCCAGCCCCGGCAATCAGAGCAGCGTACGTGTTTATTGGATTCAGCGTGTTTAAAATAAAAAAAAGCCCAAAACACAATGCATTGTTATAATGGAGGAGGGCTGCAGCATTGAGCATTAAGCTCTGCTGAGCTCAGCCTGGCTTCCTGCTGCTTATGGGTGGCGTTCAGTGTGCGGACCTGGGGAATGGCAGAGTTGTTGGTGGATGCACTTCTGGAGAGCATCGTTTTGGGTGGTTGTGGTATCGGCTGCCCTGATGGCACGTGGGTGGCAGAGCCTTTCCTCTGCAGCGTGCAGTGTGCCCACACAGCCCCGCGTTGCCCGGGCTGCTGCCTGGCGTTTCTGTCTGTGTGAAATGGCTGCAGGCTTCCAGTGCATGGGGCAGTGACCCAGGTGCGGGAGCTGCTTGGTGTCTGACCCTGTGCCTAATTCTGAGTGCCATTTTCAGGCCTTCTTGAAACAGAGAACTTAGAGTAGATGAGTAATAAGGAAGAAATGCAGGAATCTGCATTTTCAGCCAGAATTTCAGTGTGCCACAGGATGCTCGTGCTGAGCTTGGTGCAGTCTGCAGCGCTGGCTGTTGGCAGCCTGGCAGGGAGTGCTGGGGGGGAGACGGGGCCCTGTTCTCATCCCTTCCCTTCCCTTCCTTCAGAGGTTTCCTTTCCGCAGGCTTTTTCCATCGACATTATTCGGCACAAAGACTCCATGGATGAGCTGTTCAGCCAACGCAATGAGATCTTTGGGACGTGTGGGGAAGAGCAGAAAGCTGTTCTCCAGGTGAGCCTGGCTGGGTTCGGTGCTGCGGGAGCTGGGGCAGAGCAGGCAGAGGTGAGCGCTCCGCTCTTGCACAGTCTGAAGTTGTTTAAAACTACTCCATTTTCAGAAATTCCCACCAGTGACACTTAGTAGAGACCTCTTTATATTTATTACCCTCTTTTATTGCGGTGTTTTCATTGCAGCGTCTGGGGAGAGGGGAGACTGGGATTCCTTTGCGCCGCTTTAATGGGGATTACAGCTCTGTGCGCATGGAACGCGGCCACCGCGCGCCTCCGCTCATCCAGGCACAGCGGGCCGGCAGCTCCCACACCTTCCACAGCCATCACCGCCCTCCTTCCCCTTCCTTTTAGGACAAAACAGAGTCCCTGGTGCAGCAGTACGAGGCGGTGAGCCAGCTCAACTCGGAGCGCTACGCTCGCCTGGAGCGCGCGCAGGTCCTGGTCAACCAGTTCTGGGAGACCTACGAGGAGCTGAGCCCCTGGATCGAGGAGACGCAGACCCTGATCTCCCAGCTGCCCCCCCCGGCCATCGACCACGAGCAGCTGAAGCAGCAGCAGGAGGACATGAGGGTAAGGCGATGGCGGAGCTGCGGCCGCGGCCGGGTCGGCTCTGCTGGGTGACGTGGTGCTCACAGGGTCAGATATTCTTGTCCCATTCTTTCCTTTCTGGGGATCCTACAAGGGTGCCTTAGTCCTACCACGTGGAAATCGCTCAATAAATTGGAAGGCTTCTCGCAATACGGATGGAAGCCGGGGGAGCCTGGCTGCCTCTGAATCTCTTGCCTGGTGGTGGCAAGGAGAACAGCACTGTGCTTTTAGGGTAGAGAGATGCAAAGAAAAGTTTGTCTCATCCCCTTTGGGGCCCGGGGGGGTCTGTGGCCCAAGCAGGCGCTGTGCTGGTGTGCATGATGGCCGTGCTGGGCAGAGGCGAGCTCTGTGTGCTCGTAGATGCTGGGTCAGGACGTCAGTGGTGTGCACGTGCTGCCAGATGCAATCCTTACTCTCTGAGTACCACGTGAAATAAATACACAGCAGCTTTCTGTACGTTTCTAAACAATTGTCTTCCCTCCCCCCTCGCTCCTTATTCCCTAGCAACTGAGAGAGTCTATTGCTGAACATAAGCCTCATATCGACAAGCTGCTGAAAATCGGACCACAGCTCAAGGATCTCAACCCTGAGGAAGGGGAGATGGTGCAGAAAAAGTACTCGGCAGCAGAGGCCATGTATGCCAAAATCAAGGAGGAGGTGTGTCAGCGGGCTCTCGCACTTGATGAAGCCGTCTCGCAGTCCACTCAGGTACACTTCTGGGGTGCGGGCAGCCACGTCCTGCAGCAGATCCTAAAGCCTCTGTAGGCTGCAGGAGAGGCGGACGCCTTCAGGGTGGTTTCAGCCAACTGCTGGGCAGTTCTGCTCCGCAGTGCCTGCAGGTGGAAGGGAGAAGGAGTTTGAATCTCGACGTGGTAAACAGTCATAAATGTTTACAGCCTCAATAACGATACTCATTCAGTAGGGCTGTCGTGGCATCTGCCGAAGGCTGGGGGGGCCCAGGGATCCTCTTTAAACAGCTTGGAGAGAAGTTTCGTTTCTGATAAGTGAAGCACTGCTGTGTGTGAGCAGCACGGGGTCATTTGGAGGGGCTATTTATGTGTCCCGGGGCCTGGGCACCCCTAGGGGACACTGCAGGTTGGTGGCTGCAGAGCAGAGATAGGAGAGGAAGGGCAGAGATTGGAGGTGCTGAAGTCCAGGGAAAGGCAAAGAGTGTCTGGCAGCCAGGTGCGGGGCCGAAGGTTCCCAGTTAGCTGCGTTTCACCCCGTGGCACTGCAGTGCTGTTGGTTTTTGTCACGTCTGGGTTTTTCTTATTTTATTCCTGTATTGTTTAGTCACTTCTCTTGGTTTGCATTGTATTAACTCCGAGTTTTTCCCCCCACACACACTTCCCTCCCGTCTCATCTCACTCACATTGTGGAATGTGTTATCTGTGTGTGTTGCTGCCTGTTCCTGTCTTCCCCACATGGTCTCATTTCATTGTTGTGTTGACTGCGCCCCACCATTGCAGATTACGGAGGTAAGCGCCGTTGTGGTCGATGTTCATTTACACTCCTTCCTTGGGCTGAAGCAATTCTGTTTTACACTCAGACTTTCATTTCTGGTTCATGCATAGCTCAGCTGACCTTGCTTAAGAATTAATTCCAAAAAGGGAAAAAAAATCCTGTTTCTGAGATGGCTTCGGTTGCACTGCCGCCTGGTTTCAGCTGCGGGCAGCTTCTGCTGGGAATGCTTCGTGCAAGCCAGGGGTTTTGCTTTTGGAGCAGGTGACAGTGATGCACAGAGCTTCCTGCTCCAGCTGAGCTTCCCTTTGCTCCTGCTTGTTGGCTAAGGCAGTGTGCTGTGATCAACTTTGCACCGAGAGCCCATCTCGTCTCTGCAGGTGGCACCTTTGGCCAAGGCAGCACTGGGGCTGGCAATGGGGCACAGCAGAGCTGCCTGCCGTCTGTCCTGCAGAGTGATTTGGGGTCGTTAAGGCCAAAGTTGACTTTTCTTTAAAAATAGGAAACCGGCAAACCCTGCTTGACCCTTTCCTTGGCTTTCTGGTGTTGCTTTTGGTGAAGCCCCAGTTCCACAGTGCTCCTTGCTGTGCGCATGCAGCTCTCCACCACCTCCCTGACCGTGCCGGGGTGGTTTTCTTGTGAGCGTTGCACCAAGCAGAGGTTTCCTCCAGCACCAAGCACAGCAGGCACTTCTCCATCGGTGCCTCTGCGCAGATGCTGAAACAAATGGGATTTGTTTTGGGTATCACGCTGCCCATCTGCCAGGAGTGGGACAGCAGTAAAATGTGAGCGGTACGGGCTGAACGCCTGTGCCAGCTCCGGGAGCTCGTTTGGCTGAGGTGTGGTTTGACTTTGGGCTGGCGCAGCCCGGGGCTGTTTGCAACAAACAGAGCCCATGCAGGCACAAAGAGGCTGCAGGTATCGCCGGTGCTGGCAACGCTTGTCCTCTGCGGGAGGCTGCGGGGTGCAGCGCTGGGGGCTGTTGTGCAGGCGGGGGGGATGCGCCGCTGCTCCTCTCGTCTCACTGCCCCGATGGATTTGCTCCTCTCCAGTTCCACGACAAGATCGAGCCGATGCTGGAGACGCTGGACGCCCTCTCCTCCCGCCTGCGTGTGCCGCCCCTCATTCCTGCCGAGGTCGATAAGATCCGGGAGTGCATCAGCGAGAACAAAAACGCCACGGTGGAGCTGGAGAAGCTGCAGCCTTCCTTTGAGGCTCTGAAGCGGCGCGGGGAGGAGCTGGTCGGCAGGTCGCAGGGCGCAGATAAGGACCTGGCAGCAAAAGGTATTCGGGGCGGACGTAGGGACAGGGCTTTGCTGGCTGGTGGCAACTGCCCGGCTCTGCTGCGTCCCACCTGGAGCCGACGGGACGTCAGCCGGAGGGGAAAGAGGCACTAGTGTCTAACCAGGCTGTCACTGTGAGCCCTTCTCTTGTGGCAGCCTTTTGTGGCCCCTTCGAAATGATTTGTTGCTGTCGATTCGCCTCCTAAAGGAAGGAAGGAAGGAGCGTCCCGGGCACAAAAAGACCTCTTAACACCATCGGCGCTCATTGACACCTTTGCTGGCAGCTCAGCAGGCAGCTCATGAGCTGAGCTGCAGATTTCATGCTAGAGCTGGCTTGAATAGAGCTTCATTGGAGGAGAGTGTATTTGTCTGGAGCTTGCCTGTACATAAGTAGAGGTTTACTTCTGCAAGCTAGGGTTCCTCCTGTCCCTCGGTGTCTCCCATAGTTAATGTTTTGATAGTCCCATCCACATTTAATTCCTGCTTCGATATTCTGCGGACTATTTCTAATTGGAAAGTGTTAGCAACTTGCTTTGTGGTTGTAAAAAGGAGAACTTCTGTGGCAAGGCAGCCTTCTCCACTGAATGGTTTTTTTTCTACTCCCAGTAATCCAGGATAAGTTGGATCAGATGGTCTTCTTCTGGGAAGACATCAAAGCTCGGGCAGAGGAACGTGAGATGAAGTTCCTTGATGTCCTGGAGCTTGCAGAGAAGTTCTGGTATGACATGGCAGCCCTCCTGACTACCATCAAAGACACGCAGGACATCGTTCATGACCTGGAGAGCCCAGGGATTGACCCATCCATCATCAAGCAGCAGGTGGAAGCGGCAGAGGTGAGGAGTGTGGGACTGTACCCCTCTCTGGAACTTGTCTGCACCCATTCTGTAAGCTCCATTAGGGTAGATCTTAAATGAAGTGGCTGTAAAACACTATCGTAGGCAGCCAGATTATGGAGTGTTATTGTCATTGTAATTTGGAACTTTGGGGAAAAAAACAGATCTTATTTTGCATTTCCCTCTCCACCTCCGCCACCCCTGCTCCAGACAAGGAAATGATCCTTAAATCACTTCTTTTGCTGCTGTTTTGGGAAGCTTATCAAGCATGTGGTCAGAGTTGTGCCCACTTGTTTGAGGGATGTGCAGGTTTGCACAGTTCTGTCCCAGCCTGCGCAGAAGGCATTTGAGTGCTGCCTGGCGTGGGAAGGATGAATTGAGATTCTGGTTAGATGGAGATAGGTGTAAAGCTGGATGGGCTTGGATTTCTTTGCAGTTGTTTCAGGTAAATGGAGAAATCCACTTCAGGTGTTTGCTTGCTGGGCCTCCTGGTCTGGCATGTTACTTCATGTGTCACTCTTTGCTAAGTCTGTCCTTTCTATTTCTGTTTTATAACCATTCTGACTTTGGTTTGCATCTTTTCAGTCTCCAAAATGAATGCCTGTATTGACAAAACACTCCTGTAAACATCCTCAGTGGGGCTGTTCAGACACATATCAAGCTAAATACAGAATTCCTTGGTTTAGCTCCTTCAAACCGTGCAAACAGCATTGCCTGGAGGTGGGAGCAGGGCGGGCTGTGGCAGTGCTGCTGAGCTTTGTGTCACAGTGCCGGGTCTGGCTTTGGGCTGTTGGCCGGGATGCAGGATGAGTCCAGCACAGAAAGGACTCTTCCTCTCATTCACGGGCAATTTTTGGAAAAGCATTTAATGATAATAAACATTTTCCTTCCATCATGTTGTGTGCAGACTATTAAGGAGGAAACGGATGGCTTGCATGAAGAGCTGGAGTTCATCCGACTCCTCGGAACTGATTTAATTTTTGCCTGTGGTGAAACTGAGAAACCAGAAGTGAAAAAGAGCATTGACGAGGTAGGAAAAGCAGCAGCCTCTTATTCTCTTAAAATGAGGGAGGAGCGATCAGAGCCCGCATGGAAGAGCCTAACCAATTTTGCGGGCAATCTTCTGCAGATGAACAATGCATGGGAAAATCTAAACAAAACTTGGAAGGAGAGGCTTGAGAAGCTCGAAGAGGCCATGCAGGCGGCTGTGCAATACCAGGATACTCTTCAAGTAAGAGACAGGGCTGTTGGTGGGCAGTGGGCAGACCTGGGGAGCAGCACTGTGAGTCCTCTCCTTGAAGCTGTACTGGGATATGCGTTAATGCAGGGCAGGAAAATGTCTCCTGTGTGAATGTTTGCAGCCTCCATTAGACCCTGAGCTCACAACCACTCCAAGCAGGGGCAGATGTTTGACTGCATCTGTCTTCCTAAGTCTGTCTTTGCTTCTGCACAGCATAGCAGGATGGGGCTGGCTGCCATCACAGCCCTATGGGAGCAGGGAGGTGGAAGGCAGGAGGGTGTGCTGGAGGCAGCATCTCTGCCCCAGAGGAAAAGTTGGATGCTTGCACTGTGACAGAGGGACCCTTCCCCTTTTCTAATGGTATCTGCCCTCATTTCAGGCCATGTTTGACTGGCTGGATAACGCTGTGATTAAGCTGTGCAACATGTCTCCTGTGGGCACCGACCTCAACACGGTTAAGGAGCAAATGAATGAGATGAAGGTACAGGGGTGGAGCCACACTGGTTCTCCAATGCTTAGCATCGCAGAGCTCTCACTCCAGTGATTCATTTTGTTCTGGTTTTTGTCCTGCTTGTTTTGGCAGGAGTTTAAAATGGAAGTTTACCAGCAGCAGATTGAGATGGAAAAGCTTAATCACCAAGGTGAACTGATGCTAAAAAAAGCTACAGATGAGACAGACAGAGACATCATAAAGGAGCCACTGACAGAGCTGAAACATCTCTGGGAGAATTTGGGTGAGAAGATTGCTCACAGACAGGTACGGGGAGGCCTGGGTTCGTGCCAGCGCAGGGTTGAAGTTCGCTTGGATGCTCCCACTCCTCCCTGACTTAAACGTTCCTTCTCCCCCTGCCATCACTCAGCACAAGCTCGAAGCCGCCCTCCTGGCCCTCGGTCAGTTCCAGCACGCGCTGGCAGAGCTGATGGCCTGGCTGACCCACACCGAGGAGCTGCTCGATGCGCAGAAGCCCATCAACGGAGACCCAAAAGTCATCGAGGTTGAACTCGCAAAGCACCACGTGAGTGCTCCACTGCGTGCATTTGTTTGATCCGTTTCTGTACTGGGGTTTTCTCTCCATTAGGAAGGGTTTGAGTTGGTTCAAGTCCATGAAAGCATGCTGGAATTAAGCAGACGTTTTGGAGAGGCGTCCAACACTTTACCAACATGTCTGTTAGGTGCTGAAGAATGATGTCCTGGCCCACCAAGCAACTGTGGAGACAGTGAACAGAGCGGGCAATGAGCTCCTGGAATCAAGCGCAGGGGACGACGCCAGCAGCCTTCGGAACCGCCTGGAGGGGCTGAACGCGTGCTGGGAGGCGGTGCTGCAGAAGACAGAGGAGAGGGAGCAGCAGCTGCAGTCCACTCTGCAGCAGGTGGGGGCAGGCGGGCTGGAGGGAGGGGGCTGGGGCTGGGGATGCTGGGCTCTGTAACGCAGCCGCAGTGTTTGTTACCCTAAAGTGAAAATGCAGTTCTTTCTTGCACGAAGATGAGGCTTAGTGGTGGAAGCACAGAGCTTTTGCAGATGGTCTTTTTGCCCTCTCAGGCTCGAGGTGTGCTCACTTCAAAGCAGGGCATTTTTTTGTTTGTGGTACCAATTGTGTCTTGTTTATTTGCCAGAACGACTGTGTGGTCATGGGGTACTGTGTGCTTCCCTTCCTACCATGCTGTTAAATCCAGCTCTGCCTCTTTATCTGGTTCTGAAGCAAACGCAGTGCCAGCCTGGCGCATGATCAATGGGGGCTGATGTCATCTGATCGTGGCCGATTGTATTTCCTGAACAGGCCCAGGGTTTCCATGGTGAGATTGAAGACTTCCTCCTGTGGCTAACGAGAATGGAGAGCCAATTGTCTGCATCGAAACCCACAGGAGGGCTGCCAGAAACTGCCCGGGAACAGCTCAATGCCCACATGGTAATTTCCTGGGGGGAGATTTTTAATACTTCCAATTCAGCAAGCTCCTATCTGTCAGACGAGCATCAAAATTCTCATTGTGGGTTTGATGGGAAGGGAGATGAGTGCTTCTCTGGTGTTCTTACAGATAGATTTGCCCTTGATGCTGGGGACAAGGATCACAATGCATTAACCACCATCCCGTGCCCACAGAGATGCATTGCTGTCACTTTGCTTCCTGCCCCGACCCTCATTTTCTTATCTCCTTGAGCTGCTGCACTCCCTTTACCTGACGCTCTGCCTGTGTTGCAGGAGCTGTACGGGCAGCTGAAGGCACAGGAGGACGTGTACAGCCAGCTGCTGGCCAAGGGGCGGCTGATGCTGCTGAACCGCGACGACTCGAGCGCAGGCTCCAAGACGGAGCAGAGCGTCGCGCTGCTGGAGCAGAAGTGGTGTCTGGTCAGCACCAAGATGGAGGAGAGAAAGGTACCCTTGGCAGAGGGACGCCATGCCCCACAAGCAGGAGCTGCTCTCTGCTGCTCTGCTCCCCCAGGACGGGGCTGGGGAGGAGGGTTGTTATCTTAAATAACCTCTCTTGGGTGCCCAGATTGAATTTGTCATCCAAGTGGTGCAGTCTGAAGGCAAGCCGTTCATTTTTCTGGATAGTACTGAAACGTGGTTAAATCACACAGAAAATGAGAGTAAAATTGCGTGTGGATTATTTAGAGGAGGGGTGGGAAGAAGCTCCTGCAGCTCTGAAAGGCACCCTCTGTCGCTCCTCGGAGCTGCCTCCATTCTGGCGTTTTGGCCGGCGATGAGATAAAACAAGGGATGTGGTGGCCTCAGCCCAGAATACATTTGTGGTGCTGCAGCTGTTGCCATCAGAATGTCACCCACCTCCCATTTACTGAGAGCTCTTCCCATGGAGATCCCTTTCTCGGGAAGCTGAGGGCGATGCAGCTGCTCATGTGTCGATAATGGAGTTGTCTCCCCTTTCACGTGTGATTCGTGTGAATTTTGAAAGAAACCAATTCTGAAGCGGCAGCTTTCATTGAAAGCTCCTCGCCTTGGTAAACAAGTCGTGTCCCCAGCCGGGCCGACAAGGTTCCCATTGGAGGCGTGTTGCAGCGGGGACACAAAGCCTGCCCTTGTCTGTGAAACCACAGATCGTGAGCTCTCGCCCTCACCGTTGTTTTTTTATCCCCCTTCCCTCCCCTCTGTGCAGGCAAAGCTGGAGGAGGCTCTCGCCCTGGCCACGGACTTCCAGAACTCCCTCCAGGACTTCATCAACTGGCTGACGCTGGCCGAGCAGAGCCTGAACATCGTGCCTCCGCCCAGCCTCATCCTCAACGCCGTGCTGGCCCAGATTGATGAACACAAGGTGCGGGCACCGTGGGCCTCCAGTGGGTGCTGGGATGCAGGGAGCGAGCGCGGCACCTGGACCCTTGCCACGTGCAGTGGGTGCAAGCTGGCCCGCCCAGATCCCCTTACAGATGGGAGGATGGCTTTGCTATTTGCAGGTGTTCGCCAATGAAGTGAACGCCCATCGGGATCGCATCATCGAGCTGGACCAAATGGGGAACCAGCTGAAGTTCCTCAGTCAAAAGCAGGACGTGGTGCTGATCAAGAACCTGCTGGTGAGCGTCCAGTCCCGCTGGGAGAAGGTGGTGCAGCGCTCGGTGGAGCGGGGCCGGGCTCTGGATGACGCCAGGAAGCGAGCCAAGCAGGTGGGAAATGGGCAGAGTGTGACAGAGCTGGAGTGCAGCCAGCCCTGGGGGTCCTGAGACCAGAACGGGGCTGGGGACAGCTTCAGTGCTGAGTTTCAAACTTGATTTTGTTTGCTTGCAGTTCCACGAAGCTTGGAAGAAACTGATTGATTGGCTGGAGGATGCAGAGAATCACCTGGACTCTGAGTTGGAGATTTCCAACGATCCTGACAAAATCAAGCTCCAGCTCTCCAAACACAAGGTAGAGCTTTGCTGAAGCAAGACTGGTGCTGAGCATTGGGTGGAAGGCAATTCATAGAATCTTAGCATTGGAAAAGATCTCTCAGATCACCAAGTCCAACCCCAGCCCACTCCCACCATGCCCACTGACCGTGTCCCTCAGTGCCACATCTCGAGGGACGGTGACTCATCCCCTCCCTGGTCACCCTGTGCCAGCACATCACTGCTCTTTCTGAGGAGAAATTTTTCCTAATATCCAACCTGAGAATTCCACGTCACAACTTGAGGACAAAAGAGAGGCAGCAGGGCAGCGCCTCCTCTGCTGTTAGGACAGGGAAGAAGCACATCCATGCTTATTACTGCAGTGGCAAATGTGCGGCTGGGGATCCACATGAGAGCTGTGTATCTTGTGAGATCGGGTTTTCTGAAGCCATTTTGTTTTCTCTCTTTGTCCTCAGGAGTTCCAGAAGACACTGGGTGGGAAGCAGCCTGTCTACGACACCACTATCAGGACAGGCAGAGCTCTCAAGGAAAAAGCTTTGCTTCCAGACGACACTCAAAAGCTGGACAACTTACTGGGAGAAGTCCGGGATAAATGGGACACCGTGTGCGGCAAATCTGTGGAAAGGTAAATCCTGCCCCAGTGTTGTACAGCAGTGCTGCGTTGTCAAGGACTGCTGTCAAAGCGGAGAGCAGAGGAGGGAGGTTGAACCCTACAGCACATGGTGGTTTCGTATGGTTGTTGGAGCTGGAGGAGTTCACTGGGCCATGGTGAAAGAAGATGAGTTTGTTCTTGGGAGTTCACGGGGTCCGTCTGTTCTCCAGGCAGCACAAGCTGGAAGAAGCCCTCCTGTTCTCTGGGCAGTTCATGGATGCGCTGCAGGCCTTGGTGGACTGGCTGTACAAGGTGGAGCCTCAGCTGGCTGAAGATCAGCCCGTCCATGGTGACCTGGACCTGGTCATGAACCTGATGGACGCTCACAAGGTGAGGATCCGCCCGCCCTCTTGGGGGTGGGAGCTCTGCTCGTCTTCCCCGGGGCCCAATGGTCTCATCCCCCATCACACAGCACCCGGGACTGAGCCACTTGGCTTTTGCCCTCTCTCCCTCCAGGTCTTCCAGAAGGAGCTGGGGAAGCGCACTGGGACGGTGCAGGTGCTGAAGCGCTCCGGCCGGGAGCTGATTGAGAACAGCCGGGATGACACCACGTGGGTGAAAGTACAGCTGCAGGAGCTGAGCAACCGCTGGGACACGGTGTGCAAGCTGTCAGTGTCCAAACAGAGCCGCCTGGAGCAGGCCTTGAAGCAGGTGAGCGAAAGGCTGCAGCTGGAAACGGGCTTGGGGAGCTTTACCTGTGCTGCGGAGCTGTGCCCCGGAGTTTGACACAAACCCTTCCCTTGGATAAGGCTGTTTGCACCCTGTGCCCAGACAGAGGGCTTCTGGCTGAGCAGGGCAGCACAGCCCCGCAGCTGTTGCCAGTGAGAACTGCAGAGCGGCATCAGTTATTTACTTACCTGTTTTGCCCTAAGAAAAGCCATTAAGAAGGGCCTGTTTGAAAAGGAAGGATGAAGAGATTTCGCTGATGTGCACTGCAGGCGGGTGGGAATGGGCTGGTGATCAGAGACTGCTCCAGCTTGTGTTTGCTAAAGTCCAGGGCAAAAAAAGAGACCTCAATTTTTGCTTTTTAAAAAAAAAAGGTCAGAAGGCTTTAGGTAGATTTTTTCAAGCAGGCAATTTACTGAATAAACTACCCAGGTGCCAAATTGGCCAGCACTCAGGTAGCCGTGCTGTCAGTGAAAAACACCGAGTTCTGCAGCACTGCTGCTGCCAAGGACAGGGCCAGGAGAAGCAGGACCTGCTGGTTCAGGCCAGAGCTCCTGGAGCTGCAGGGCCCTTGAGATGGTGCTGGGTAAGCCCAGGCCAACAAGATAGATCCTTCTTCTCCCTTTCTTCTTGAAAGTCCCCCCCTCTCCCAACCACATCCCAAGGAGGGGGCTGACCCTCTGCTTCTGTGTCCGCAGGCGGAGGAGTTCCGGACGGCCGTGCACATGCTGCTGGAGTGGCTCTCGGAGGCTGAGCAGTCCCTGCGCTTTCGGGGAGCACTTCCTGATGATGCCGAAGCGCTGCAGTCCCTCATTGATGTGCACAAGGTGATGGGAGCTCCAGAGGCACGGGTGCTGAGACTGCGGGGCAGCACTTGGCCTTCTCTTTTTAGAGCAACCCAAGCAAAATCTGTGGGCAAAAATGCTGCAGAATAACCTATTTGGGCATTAAGTTCTTGCATTTTGAGGGGTGAGGGGAAGTTAAATTGTTCTTATGCAGCAGTCATAGCTGGGTGTAGAGTAGGAGCTGGACCTGGGTGCCCCCTGCCATGTGCTACCCCTTCACACCCGACCCATGTGTTCCCCGCTTCCAGGAATTCATGAAGAAAGTGGAGGAGAAAAGGGTGGATGTGAATGCGGCAGTGGGAATGGGAGAGGTCATTCTGTCTGCCTGCCATCCTGACTGCATCACCACCATCAAGCACTGGATCACCATCATCCGCGCCAGGTTTGAGGAGGTGAGTCCCTTGAGGCTGCACTCGAGTCCTCTCCTGAGCTCCTGCCCAGCCCCAGAGCGCGCCCACAGTGTTGATTTTCCTCTCCATTTGTTCCCATGTGGCGCTGATGCATCTCTGCATCTCCAACAGGTCCTCACGTGGGCCAAGCAGCACCAGCAGAGGTTGGAGGCTGCACTCTCAGAGCTGGTGGCGAATGCAGAGCTTCTGGAGGAGCTCCTGGCCTGGATCCAGTGGGCTGAGACCACCCTGATCCAGAGGGATCAGGAGCCGGCACCGCAGAACATCGATCAGGTCAAAGCCCTCATCGCTGAGCACCAGGTGAGCCCAGTGCTGGAGCAAAAGTGCTTTCCTGCACCGTGGGCAAACACTTGTGAGGGCAAGAGGGGTTTCATTCCAGCGTGCCATGGGGGAGTCGTTGGCTTCTCCTTACGGCCCAAGTAAAGGAGCCCCTCGCCCACCCCAGGCTGTCACTTGGGAGCCACGCACTGTGGATGGGCTGAGCTTTTGCAGAGCTGTGCCATAGCTTTACTGCAGACCCCCACTGCTCCGGGCACCCGTGTGCGCCGTGGGCCGGGCACGTCCCAGTGAGAACCCAAAGCCCCGGTGGCTGGAGGCGAAAACGTCTCAAAACTGCAAAGGTTCTTTCTCCCTTGTGTGTTCTGACAGTCCTTCATGGAGGAGATGACAAGGAAACAGCCAGACGTGGACCGGGTCACCAAGACCTACAAGAGGAAAGCGACGGAACCGCCCCATGGAGCCCTCATTGACAAGTCCCGCAGCAACAGTACGTGCTGTGGTGGGAGGAAGTCAGATACGTAGGAACTCGTTAGCTCTGATTATCAGTTAATGAGGCATCCTGACTGGCTGCCACCGGGAAGGCAGCTGAAGCTTTCACAGGGAGAAATCCAGGTGGTCACCTCCGAAATGCCGCTGCCGGGGCGTGCAGAGCCCACGCAGAGCATTTACCTCTTTTTTATTTAGCGGTGCTGGGAAGCTCGTGCTGTCGCTTCTCGGTTTCTTTCTGCATCAATTCTGTGATTTGTTGTTGCTTTTGCACACCGGTTCTTGAAGCCAGGGTCCCCCATGAATCCCCTGGCAGGGGTTGGGCTGCAGAGCTCTGGGGCCGTGGCTGCAGCACAAGGTTCTGCTCGGCAGCAGCTGGCAGGGCTGTGCATGGCTTTCTGCTCAAAATACGCAGCTCGTTGCTTTGCTGCTCCGTCCTCAAGGCTCAGACAGATTCAGCCCATCGGCACCACCTCAGACGGTGCATTTACTGTCTCTACTTTCTTCTTCCCCCAGGAAAATCCCTGACCCAGGCCGCCCCTCCCACCATGCCCATCATCTCCCAGTCGGAAACCAAGAACCCCCGCATCAACCAGCTCTCGGCCCGCTGGCAGCAGGTCTGGCTGCTGGCCCTGGAGCGCCAGCGGAAGCTGAACGATGCCCTGGACCGACTGGAGGAGGTAACGGGTGCTGCACGGGGCAGTCGGTGCCACCTCCTGAGCTGCCCCGGTCCTGCGGGCTGTCCCTGCTGCTTTCCCCACGATGCCAAAAGGAAAAAAAGCTTTTCTAAAGCGTTATGGCTTAAAACTGCCTTCCTTAATTAAGTGCGTGCTAATGAACTGCTTTGTACCCCTGCAGTTGGTATCTGTAGAGGTAATGACAGCCAGCCCTGCTTTAATCCTAGTAATCAGCTTAACTAATTAGTGCTACTGTATATATCTTTTCCAATCATCTAATATAATTTTTGTTTTTATTTACGCTTAACAAAGCAGCTATGCCCAGAAGTGAGTGTTTTTGTTTTTTGTTGCTTTTTCTGTAGCTCAGTTCAGTTTCTGCGTATCGATGTTTTATTTTCTCTTTGTTGCTTTTAACTCGAGGAATGCTTTTAAAAAAATAGAAGAAAAAAGTGCTCAAAATCATCGTGCCACCTTGCTGTGAGCTCCTGCAGCCGGAGGGGTCCTTGGGGGGTTTAGGAGGAGGGCAGAGGTTTGTTGTGCTGCAGGGCCGAGGGCTGCGCCCCGGCTGGGAGGGAGCACAGCGCGGTGCTGCCCAGGGGAAGGGAGAGGGCAGGGGGTGAAGGCGGAGGTGGCAGCGGGCAGCCCGGTGTCCCAGCAGTGTGTGTGCGTCTGTGTGCACGTGGTCAGCGCTGCCCGTGGGGATGCTGCGTCCCGTGTCCATGGTGACGTCTGGCTGTCCCTGCGCTGTGTGTCCTTCTGTGCTGGGAGGTCCTGCGCAGCCCCCTGGGGCTGATGCGGAGGGGGCGGGGGGGGCTCCTGTGGCTCCTTCGGGGCTTCCTCACTGAATGTCCGTTGCCTTCCAGCTGAAGGAGTTTGCAAACTTCGACTTCGATGTCTGGCGGAAGAAATACATGCGCTGGATGAACCACAAGAAGTCCCGCGTGATGGACTTCTTCCGGCGCATCGACAAGGACCAGGACGGGAAGATCACCAGGCAGGAGTTCATCGATGGCATCCTGGCCTCCAGTAAGTCTGTGCCTAAGCGAGCTGAGGGAGGCTGCGCGCAGCCCTGTGCCTGGCTGCTCATTGCTCCTCCTTCCAGAATTCCCCACCACGAAGCTGGAGATGACGGCTGTGGCCGATATCTTTGACCGTGACGGTGACGGTTACATCGACTACTACGAGTTTGTGGCTGCTCTCCATCCCAACAAGGACGCGTACCGCCCGACCACCGACGCGGACAAAATTGAGGATGAGGTGAAGCACTGGGATGATTTGGGGTGGATCAGGACGGGTTGGCGGGGGGAAGGGAGGTAAAGAGGAGGAAAGAAAGGGCCGTGCTGGTGTTTTGCCAAAGCAATGCATCCGTGTATCGCCGATGCTTGTGGGACTGTCAGCCACTTAGGTCTGCGTTTTATCCAAAAAGAAAGAAGCCTAGTAGAGGGGAGGCTCCAAAATCCCAGTTTCTTACCTCGTTTTCCCCGGTGCAGGTCACCAGGCAAGTGGCTCAGTGCAAGTGTGCCAAGAGGTTCCAAGTGGAGCAGATCGGCGAGAACAAATACCGGGTAAGGCAGAGGGGACCGCATCCCCCAGCTTCCCTGCAGGGATGGGACCCAACGGGCAGCCCCAGGGACCCCAGGGTGAGGAGGGGCCTCGTGCCCTGGGACCGTACGCCCCGGGGAGGCAGCGCTGGCCCGGATCTCCCCAGGCCCAGGGTGTGCCCATGCAGGAGAGCACAACAGTGGCAGTGTTCTGGGGTGGGCGGCTGCTCAAGTGCAGCATTCATTGCTGCCCGCAGCTGCCCTTGAAGTTTTCCTCGTGGATGAGTGTACCTTACGCCCGTGTTTTTCTTAGCTCGTTCCTGAAGAAGGAGAATAATTTCCTTACAGGATCTCTTTGTAACAGACTCCTGTGTTTATGTTTCAAATTATTCACCGAGGTGAAGCTCGGCAGTGAGCTGGCCGCCAGCTGCCCGGTTTCCTGCGCTGTGCTCGGGGCTCACAGCTCACCGCTGCCTCAGAGCCCCGTAGCAGAACCCCATTCCTAAGTCCCTGCAGTTAACAGTTGTGGTGATGATTGCACTGCTAATCCCATAAAATGTTTTTCTTGTTTTTCTTTCCCCTCCTCCCGCTCTCGACTTCCCTCACGCTCCCCAACCCTTTTCACTCCACTTCTCTCCTCCGTAGTTCTTCCTCGGCAACCAGGTACAGTTTGCCTTGCGATGCTCTCACTTCTTGTTAGTGGTTGTAGCTCGTGTGTCCATGGTGCTTTGTCCTTTGGGAGGATGCAATCTGTAGAGTGCTGCTTGGAGAGCCTGTCCCACCGCCGCGCAGAGCCTGGTACAGAGGAGCGCCATCCAAAACAAACTGGGCAGAAAGAGGGGAAAAGATCAGTGGGAGAAATCAGGAATTGACTGAAAGGGGGAGATTTCGGTCTCCTCGCTCCTTCCTCAGTGCCCTGGGATGTCAGTGGGCTGGGGGACAAACTCGTGGGGTGACACATGAGGGCTGTACCAGGCTCTGCACTCGGGTCACCGTCACCATGGAATGGAAATGCTGTGTCCACATGTTTAATCCCATAGGTAATGATAACTAAACCTCATCCTGCTGCACCCGCTGAGTAACTCCTGGTGGGAGCAGGGCTTGTAGGAACCCGCTGTCAGTGCATCCCCCTATGGGGAGTGAGAGCAGAGCGGGGTCGGTGTGCCGACTCACATCCAGCTCCTGTCAGTGGGATGGAGCAGCACAAAGCACTGCCTTGTGCCCAGTGGCCCTCACACAGAGGGGCACGTCCTCTATGGAGGGAGGGTGCCCTACTGAAAACGTGCCCCAAAGCCTAGCGTTCCAAATTGGATGGGTGGCTTTGTGTTAGACAGTGGCTATAGAAACTTTCCGAGCGGTTACTGAAAAATAATCTGAACATGACAGTGGAAATGAGAACTCGCCCATCCCTGCCTTTCTCTGCAGGTTTTGGGGGACCCCAAACTGGGGAGACTGCGCTCCATCCCCCGGGGGAAGGCTGGGGGGCTGCTCCCTCCTGTCCCTCCACCTGCAGCACTCGGTTTTCATTTTCTCTCTTCTTTATTATTGCATTCCTATCCATCCAAGGGAAAATCCTCCTACTTTTTTTTTTTTTTTTCCTTTTTTTTTCACTCATTCTGAAGGTGGTTTCCCTTTCCAAGAGTGCTTCCCCCACCCCTTGGAGCAGTGCTTTGTGGAGCGGGCAGAGCAGTGCAGGATGCAGCCTGGGCTCGGGGCCGGGGCTTCTGGCTGGGGGGCACTGATTGAGAAATGGAAGGGGTTTCAAATCACTAATGAACATCGCAATCACTAATCACCATTTCTGCGGGATTCCTGCCCGGATTCCCATCACTGCGCTCACTGAAATCCTGGCGGGGCGGTGGCAGTGGGGCTTTTTCTGCTGCTGGGGCCGAGGCTGAGGCTCTGGGTGTCCCTGCCTTCAGACTGGAGAGGTTTCTCACATGGTGGTGGCACAGCGCTGCCTTGCTGGTTCACCAACCTGCCCTGCCCTCTCTTCCAAGTGGGCTGCACCAGCAGCATCAGTGCACTGACAACCTGTTTCCTTCAGAACCAAAAGGAAAACCCGCGATTCTGGCTGCGAAAATTCACCTAAGGGCCAAATTCCAAACACGCATTTGCTTCTTTAAAACGAAAGCATTTTGATAGCTGCATCATCTTAATAGCAGGCAGCTGAAAAACTCCTGCAAATTGGTGCTGCTGTGCATTTGTTTGAGAAGAGCGTGTCTGGAGAACCACTCAGAGTTCAGTGGACCAGTCTGTGTGCCTGGAAGCACAGATGGTTTCTGGCAGCCCGGCTCTGGTGCAGCCCGCAGTGGGAGGGAGCCCGCAGTGCGTCCCGCGGCTGATCCCCATTCCTCTGCTCTGCAGTTCGGCGATTCCCAGCAGCTGCGGCTGGTCCGGATCCTGCGCAGCACCGTCATGGTCCGCGTCGGCGGAGGCTGGATGGCCCTGGATGAGTTCTTAGTGAAGAATGACCCCTGCAGAGGTAAAGCGATCCCAGGTGGAGCAGCTGGCTGCCTTCCCTCCCTGTGACAGCGGTGTGGGGACTCTGGCCGGGTGGGACCGGGTGCTCTGGGGAGCAGGTCTGGGTTATCCACAGAACAGGAGGAAATGGGTCCAAGGCAAATGACTGAACTTAAAATTGCGAGATTTGGCAACCCTAGGGCCTTTGATTTGGCAACCCTAGGGCAGAGCTCAGCATTTGGCCAAGTTCCTAACGGGGAAGCACTGACACCGAAGTTATTTCCACCCACGGGATGTCTCAGCATCCTTCTGTTCTACAACTGCTCCTTTGGCTTTATGGTCCATGCGTTGACTCAGTGCATGGCCTCACACTGGAGCTGCCCGGCCTCGCACTGGGAGCCCACCGACCTCCCCGTGGGGCTGCCCTTCGCTCAGAGGGAGACCCTCCAACATTTGGATGACATTTGGATGGAAATGCTGACGTTGGCCTTTAGCTTCCCACTCTCACCTGCCCCCCGAAATTGGTGAAGAGCTGCCCAGAGCCAAGAGCAGAACCACAGCCTTTCAAAGCTGTTCTTAAGCCACTTTGAACAACAGCCACTGTTGTAACATGCCATGTTTAAAGGCCATTCCGACGTGATTTCCCCAAGAAACCAGGGAATAGCAATGCAGGCGCTTTGGATTTATGGGCCTCAAGGCAGCTTTTAAGCAGATGAATTCTCAAAGAGATAATCCATGCCATGAGATGGTGGGCAGGAGAGCCGGAGCAGCACTGAGGCATCCGCTCGCCCGCTGGGGACGTGGCAGGGATGACCCCCCCTGGTCTCGGCCCAGTGCCGCCTCGCCGCAGCCCTCGGCTCTCCTCTCCGTGTCCCTCCAGCACGAGGACGGACCAACCTCGAGCTCCGGGAGAAGTTCATCCTGCCTGAGGGCGCCTCGCAGGGAATGACGCCGTTCCGCTCGCGGGGCCGAAGGTCCAAACCGTCCTCCCGGGCGGCCTCCCCAACGCGCTCCAGCTCCAGCGCCAGCCAGAGCAACCACAGCTGCGCCTCGATGCCGTCGTCTCCCGCGACCCCGGCCAGCGGAGCCAAGGTAGGGCTGGGGGGAGGACCTTCCTTTGGCAGCCCGTTCCCGTGAGACAGACGCTGCAGCGCGAGGAGGAGGAAGGTTGTGGGAGGGGTGCGTGGGGCGGCCTGCGGGGCAGCCCCCGGGTGGGACGGCGTCCGTCCGCAGCGGCGCCCAACCCGAGTCCCTCAGCCCCCGTGTGGAGCTGTGCCACGGCCGTGGGGAGAAGGGCCCGCCTGCTCCTCCCACCTCATTTGGCACCTTTTATTCCACCACCCGTTTGTTGGATTTTGTCATTATTATTATTTATTTCCTGCTTGGTTCTCATTTCATTTTAGTGCTCTTCTCCTCTCATTCTAGTTTACTTTTCTGTTCCATCTTTTTTTTTTTTTCACTCACTCCCCCCTCTCCCCCCTCTCTGGGTTTTCCATTCCACAGACTCCTCATCACTTCTCTCGATGTTATGACAAACCCTGGTTGATAAACAGTAAAGCGGGCACCCCGCTGCGGGGATCTGATTACCCCGACCTCCAGCTCCCCAGCTCTGAGGTAGGGTCCTCTCCCGCAGCCCCAGGACCCGTTGTTGCAGGCGAAGCCCCGGCGTCCGTCTGCCTCACGCTTCCCTCCGGTAGCGCAGCGCTTGCTGGCACTGCTGGCTGGTAGCATTTTTCATGGGTTTCTGACTCGGACCAAACCAAGCACCAGCCTCGGGACAGCGCTCACAGCACGCGTTTCTCTGATCGCAAACCAAAAGATCGAGCGTTTACTGTGCGCTCTTAAAAAAGAAAAGAATCTTTCAGGGCTTTGGAGCATCCCAAAGAGGCGGTGATTGGCACCCACTCGGCCGAGTGAAGACGTGAAAATCAGCTACAGCGCATGCATGGGAGCCACTGCCTCCGACGGCACGATGCGCACACGTGGGGTGTCTGCGATGCGCCCCGGGGAGGGCGGCTTCGGTCCATCGGCTGCAGCTCCTCCCTGGGGCTTCAGTGTGTGGATGAGGAGCGTGGGGGGAGAGGGCGATTCGCTGAGGGGAGCAGCGTAACTTGATGGTGGCTGGAAGTGCTCTCGAGCAGATCAGGCGGTCTTTGAGATCAGCAGAAGGTCGGGAGCACTTTGTGCGTTGCTGTGCGTTGCCTGCTTGCTGCTGAGCTTGTTTCTGATCAAGGATGAGAATCGAGATCTCTGCAGTGGGAACGGTACCTTCACAATCACATGATAACGGATCTGAATTCCTGCTGGGGCTGAAGGAGAGCCCACTGCTTGGCTCCCCTCCTCCTGCCTACCCCAGCCTGGCTCCAGTTTTGGGAGATCCCAAAGATCACACAGTGGGGCCTCACATTGCTCTGAGCCACACTGTGGGATGCAGGACAGCAGCACGAGAGGCTGGGCTGTCCGTGTGCTGTGCCCTGCACTCCCCAGGATGAGCTTTGCTTCGTTCCACAAACTGGAGCTGGGCCGGGGCCGGGCTGTGCCTCCTCCCCTCGCTTTCCTCCGCAGCAATGGGAGCAACGCTGCGGGTTGTGCTGCTTCCCCATCTTCCTTTGCAGCATCTTAAGGGTTACGGGAAGCACCTGTGTGTGGCACAGCCTCATGCCCAGAGCAGCTGGCCATCGCCCTCAGTGCCCATTTGTTCCTTCTGTCCACCCTGCCTGGCCGTGGGTCGGCTCTGAGCCTCAGAGCTGCAGTGCGTCCCTGCAGTGGGATGCCGGGGAGCGGAGCCCGAAATTTTGCACTTTTCTTTGCTGGCCCGATGCTGCAGTTGTCCCACGGGCAGCAGCTTTGCTTTTGTTTCAGCCCGCAGTGCTGTCAGTCATTTCAGGCCCCACTTTTATGTTACGCCTTTTTTTAACCACTGCCGAAATGCCATCTCGTGCTCCCCCTGACCGTTAAGGTGGATGCCGGCCGGTCACTGCGGCGCGCTGCGCTCTGTGCCGCGCTGCTCAGCGCCGCCGTCCCTCCCTGCAGGTGACGCCGGGAGCGGGCAGCAAACTGAAGCGTCCCACCTTCCACTCCAGCCGCACCTCGCTGGTCGGGGACACCAGCAACAGCTCCTCGCCCGTCTCCTCGGGTGCCAAAAGCGGCCGGGCAGGTAAGTGGGGCGGGGACCGACCGGGGCCGGGCGGGGAGCGGGGCGGCGGGCGGAGCCGGGAGCTGCGGGCTGCGCTCCGTGCGGCCACTCGAGGGCTCCGCGCTCCCCGCAGACCCCAAGAAAGCCGCCAGCCGCCCCACCAGCCGCGCCGGCAGCCGCGCGGGCAGCAGAGCCAGCAGCCGCCGGGGCAGCGACGCCTCCGACTTCGACCTGCTGGAGACGCAGTCCGCCTGCTCCGACACCTCGGAGAGCAGCGTGGCCGGCTCCCGCCGCGGCGCAAAGCCTTCCAAAATCCCCACCATGTCCAAGAAGACGACCACTGCCACCCCCAGAACTCCGGGCCCCAAGAGATAATGCTGTACCCGCGCCCTCCGGCCACGCGAACCTCACCCGCGTCCGATTTTTAACCCCGCTGCGTACATTGGATGTATATTTATTCTAAATGGGAGAAGCTATATTGTTAAAAGTGTAAAAGAAAGTCGTGTTATGGAGCTGCCTTACTTGGTTTTGGTTTTTTTTTAGGTTTTTTTTTTGTTTGTTTGTTTTTTTTTTTTTTTTCTTTTTTGTAAGTTACGATTTTCATGTGAATATTTATGTAGATAAACAAAAAACAAAAACAAAACGTTGCCTCTCGGTGCCCGCAGTCCGGAGAGGGGCGGAAAACGGAGACGTGGGAGAGAAAAAGAAAAAAAAAAAAGGAAACAAAAAAGGTCAAGATGTGAAAGTGTAAAAAAAAACCGAAGGTATAAATAGGATCTCTGCGCGGTGCAGGGTGCGGACCTGCGGTATCTTTTAGGATTGTTTCCTAAATGCATCTTTATAAACTTAACTTGCTGTCTCAGCAAGGTAAATTATATTTAAAAGCAAAGACCTGAATCCTACAGTGTTCAAGGAACTCTTTTTGTAAATCAATACCTCAGGCGGAGACACGTGAGGTGTGGGGACTTCTCGGGGCTTCTGTTTCCATGCGTTTTTTTAAGCGATGCGATTTTACCCGAAGGGCGCGGAGTTTGGGATGGGATTTGCACACAGCGCAGGTGTGTTGTGGGTCCCTCACGGCCGCTGTCCTGAGCGATGTCTGAGCACCTCTGGTCTGTAAGGATGGCACTGCGGGGGGCACAGGGGCTGCTTCAGGCTGGGATCCCTCGGCACGTCCCACGGCGGCGCCGGGTTCTGCAGGTTGGAGGATTCTTCTGCTGTGATGACCTCAGAGACCGACCCGGCGCCTTTTCCCGCACCTCCTTTCCTATTTATTACTTCTCTGGCCATCCCACTTCCAACCGGGCGACCTCTGCTCCTAGGAGAAATCTGGACTTACACGCACAGTTGCTTGTCCTTGAAATGAGTCTCACCAGCACATCGCTGCACGTCCCGCCCGGCTTTTGTACGCTCTTTGTAATGACACCGAACTGAGTGGCCGGGGGCTGCGGGGAGTGGGCTCTGCGGAGCCCCTGTATTTATTGAATGGTGTTCCTCTCCGGCTCTGACCGTGTTGCTGTGTGATTCTCTCAATTGGTTTAAATTGAGGCAAAAAAAACCCTGAAGCTCTACCAATGAATTGTTTAAAAAAAGAAAACAGACACACTTTTGTATTACAATTGCTTGCGGTAATAAACAATCTTGCCTCCTACCTTACTGCCAAGTGTTGGTGTTCCACTTGGAGGTGTTCGTCCCGCGCTCCCGAGCCCCAGCACAGCAGCCCTGCACAGCCCCACATGCAGGGGGTGCGGCAGGAGGTTCTCTGGCCCGGATCCCACTGATGTGGGGACTGAGAGCAGCTGAGGGGCAGGGGGTGGGTGCCTATGGGTACCAGGTGAGGTCCATCTGTGTGGGCAGGTGCACAGGATAAGTGCCCTTTGCAGGGGTATTTCTGGGGAAGAGTGAGTGAGTGGACCGTCAGGGCTGGGTGTCTGTGGGTCTGAGTAGGGTTGGATGTCTGTCTGTCGGTTTGAGTGCTGTAAGGTTAGATGACCATCGTGTTGGGTGCCCACAGGGGTAAATGTGGGTTTGGGTGCCCACAGGGGTAAACGTCCGTTGGTTTGGGTGCCCATAGGGGTGTACGTCCGTGGGGTCAGGCGGCCGTGGATTCGGGTGTCCGTGGGAGGACGGCTGCGCTCTGTGCCGGGCGTGGAGCACCGTGGCCGGGGCGGTGCCGCCGCCGGGCCCGTCCCTTTCCCTCTCCCGGGTCCGACGCCGCGCGGGGGCCGTTCCGCACCGCTCCGCACCGCACCGCAGCGGGCGGGGGGGTCGGGGCGGCGGTGCCATGGGGTCGGGGCGCGGGGGGCGGCTGAGCGCGGTGGCCCTGCTGTGCGCGGCGGCGGTGCTGTGTCAGTGGAGCAGCGGCAGCGTCCTCCGCCGCCGCCTCCCCGCGGGGTTCGCGCAGCGGCGGCTGAGCGGCGGGGAGCGGCGGGACGTGCAGCGCGAGATCCTGGCCGTGCTGGGGCTGCCGGGGCGGCCCCGACCGCGCTCCCCCGCCGCCTCCCGCGCCCCCGCCGCCGCCGCTCCGCTCTTCATGCTCGATCTGTACCACGCCGTGGCCGGAGAAGAGGAAGAGGAGGAGGAGGCGGTGTCGCGCCCGGTGCTCACCGGGCTCAGCACCCAGAGCCCTCCGCCGGGCAGCGTGGTCAGCCACGCCGACACCGTGGTCAGCCTCGTGAACATGGGTGAGTGCGGCGCTGAGGGGGACGGGGGGGACCGGGACGGAGCGGCCGTCGCGGGTAGAACCGACCCCGGACCGAAGTTTTTGCCCCGACGGCTGCAGGCGTCCATCATCCCGGGCGCTTTCCCTGCGCGTCCCCGCTCGGAAATGCCCCTTTTCGCCCCAAGTTGGGCTTCGGAACGGCGGGAGAGGGCGGAGAGGGGCGCGGGGCTGAGACCCGGGCGCTCCCCACGGCTGCGCCCGAGAGAAAGTGGCGATGGCGAAGGGGAAAGTGGGGGGAAAAGCGGTGCGCGGAGCGCGGCTTGGGGTCGCTCGCTCCCCGCTGCCTCCAGCCCTGCCGTACCGTGAGCTGCAGCGAGTTGAGCTCTCCGGCCCCCCGAGTACGATCTCCATCACGGCACAACCGCGGGAGCTGCAAACCCCGCAGGACGGGGCCGCATCGCCCACCCGGTTGCGGTGTTGCGCACGAAGCAGTCGGGCGGGGCGGGCGGGCGCTGCTCTCCCCCTTCCAGCAGCGAAGTGCACCAATTACCTGCGGTGGGACACCGCTGAATCACGGCTCGGAATAAAACCCTCCCGGTCGCTCATTATTGCTGGAATCCCGTCGGGCTGGTTGCTGAGCTCCGGCTTCATCCCATTCCCAGACACTGTGAGCGGCGATGCAGCAGAGCACCAGCCGGCACCCACCGGGGTCCGCTGGCATCCTGAACGCGTACTCAGCTTTTCCTGTCTCTGCTCTTTGCTTTAGGCTGTTCGCGTGCTCCCCTCTGCCTGTTGTGGCCAAGCACGAGGTTTTTGGGGTGCTCCCGTGCAAAGATGGGCAGGAGGTGCCGGGTATCCAGCCGCAGAGCAGAGCCCTGGCTTTGGCCGCACCGCGGTGTGCGGTGGGAAGCAGCGCTTCAGGACGCGTGTGGGGTCATGCAGGCGATGCTGGGAGCAGTGGGGAACAAAGGCTGGCGCGGGGCTGGCAGCTCCCAGCGTGGGGTGCCCCAGGACTGAGCTCTGGAGCAGGTAGGGCTACTGAGGTGTCTGCCAAGTCCTCTCCACCCATCCCTGCATCCCTCGGCAGTGTTGGGCTGCACAGAGGTCAGGAAACCCCGCAGGGCAGCCCCCTTGCTGTGCCCGCAGGATGGGGCAGCCAGGACAGGACAGGTGGGTGCTGGGATTTGTGCCCCTCGCTCTGCTCAGTGCTCAGCACACGAACACCAAATCGTGCTATGACCGCTGCCGGTTTGGGTGGGATGGGAAGTGGGGCTGCCTGGATCCCCTGCAGAGAGCTGATGAGCACGATTTCAGCCTTCAATTTGAATGGCTTTGAATTCTGCGGCTTCTCCAGCCCCTTCATTTTAATTAAATAAATTTTTTAGTGGGAGAAGGCTAACTTTCATTTGCATGCGTAATTGGCTATGCCATTACCCTTATGGGACGTGCAAATTCGGGACGGCGGTGCTCCGTAGGGCGCTGTGCCGCTCCCCGTGTGGGCACAAGGCGGGCACAGCGCCCACTCCCGGGCTGTGATGGAGCCCCGCACGCAGCGCGATCCCCTTCGGCCGGGCGGAGCCGGAGCCCGGCTGCAGCCACGGGCACGAGCAGCTGCGGGCGGCCTTTGGCGTTCGGGTTGGCTTTGGTGCCACGGCTCCACCTGTCCTCGTCCAACGGGCGATGATGGAGTGCTCTGTGAGAGCGCGGGAAGGGGGCACAGGCACTGTGCCTGCAGCCAGGGGAGTGCTTTTATCCTGAGGTGAGGGTGCCCTTTGTGTTCTTTTAGGAAGAAGTGTTCACAGGATGGAGCAGGAGCCCAATGGAGGCTCAGTGGCATTCACTGTGCTTGGGAGTGCTCCTCTATCTCCTCTGGCTTTGGAAAGCTCTGGAGTTTATTTTTTTCTCCCTTGCAAGTGAAGGAACATCTTCCCTGCACCTCCTTTAGACCTATTTTAGCTTCAGTTGTGCTTGATGTGGTCGAATATCCTGGCATTTCCTTTTAATTTAGTGCCTGAAATGGTCGCAGGGGCCGCTCGGTGCAGCCAGGACCTGTAATTACCACTGATGTGCATTTATAGAAGCAGCGCACGAAATGCGTGCAATGAAGTGCAGCTAAAAATAAAATGGGGGGGCAGGAGGGGAAGACAAAGTAGGACTTGGGGGCACCGAGCTGGGGCTGCGTGGCCCAATGCCACTGTATGAGGTATGTGTGGTGGTACCATTATTTGGGATGGAGGATGTGACACTGATGGCTGGGGAAGCACACGGCAGCCTGGGGGTGGGACAGTGCAGAAGGAGGGGGCAAGGAGAGCAGAGGACCTGGGTTGGGTGTTTTTAGTGTTTCGCCCGCAGCCCGGATCACCGCCCACAGCTAATTGTGGGGTGGTGGTGCTGAGTCAACACTGCCCCGATCAATAGCTGGGTCCAAGGGGGGAGGCAGTGCCCACTCCAACAGCTGCAGAGAGGCACGGAGATGGGGCACAGATCCTCAACACCGCAATGCCGTGAGCTCGGCTCATCCCGTGCCCGAAGGAAGTACAAAGAGGTGCTGCTCTGTGCTGGCTGTCCCTACACTCATCCCCTGCCTTGGCGCGGGTGCTGTGGGTGCCCGCCGGCTGCAGGGAGGCTGCTCAGTTGTGGTGTGGGGCTTTTTGCAGGAGCGCTGAGGGCTCTGGCAGGGCTGAGCTGTTGGCAAGGCATGGTGAACAGAACCGTGCGGAAAAGGGCTTTTGAGCCGTTGCAGCTCCCAGGGGCTCAGCCCCAGGCCCACCCGGGCAGCACAGGGGGTCCCGGAGTCCCCCGCCCTGCAGCGGCTGCTCAGCGCCTGCAGGAAGCGGCTCCGCATCCGCCCGGCCGCCAGCCCTGAGCTTTATATAAAACAGAGCTGTGGTGAACCCCAGGGCTGGAGGGAATGCAGCGTTGGGTTCAGAGGGAAAAAAAGGAAAAGAGAGGAAAAAAAAGACCTGTAGATACACAGTGAGCATCTCAGCGTTCGGTTCAGAGAGGTGCCCTCTGTACAAATGGGCAGGAAAACACTGGGGTGTGTGAAATCAGGAGTGTGTCCCGCTGGAAATGGCTTAAAATGGCATCTGAGGGTGTTTGATTATTTATTCACAATTTTGTGTGTTTGGGTCTTTTAAAGTAGACACAAGCTGAGATTTGTGACATTTCATTTATGTTTAAAGCAGGAAGAGCGTTAATCACCTTAATTACGTTCAGCCACAGCTGGCTGGAATACCTTTAAAGGATAGTTTGAAGAAAATAATTACACATTAGTGACCCAGCGGGGATGCCCTGCCGCAAAGCTGCACTCTGTGCTTTCCTTTATGGGTTTAAAAAGAAGCTTCCTTTACCAAAAGGCACCGATTTCTGCAGAAAGCAGACTTTCAATGAAAGGAATGGGGTTGTTGGCACGTAGCACTGACCGGACCCCTGCCCTGCCTCGCTCCCTCTGTCCCGTGTTCCATCAGCACACGGCAGGCAGGCGTGCGGCCTCAGGGCACGGGGACGGCGGGGCTTCTTCCCAGAGGGGGGGACGCGGGGTCAGCCCCTGGGGGCGGTCCCTGACCCCCGTGCCCCGCAGTGGAGCAGGACCGGGACACCTCCTCCCCAAAGCCCTACTGGAAGGAGTTCCGCTTCGACCTGGCTCAGGTGCCCGCAGGGGAGTCGGTGACGGCCGCCGAGTTCCGCATCTACAAAGCGCGGGGCGTCAGCCGGCACAGCAACAGCACCCTGCATGTCAGCATCTACGAGATCGCCGCCGAGCGCCCCAACAGGTGACGGGACGGGGTGGGAAGGAGACTGGAGTAGGGATGGGGATGGAGAATGGGACGGGGATAGGGATGGAGAGCAGGACAGGAACAGGCACTGGGATGAAAACTGGGATGGGGACCAGCGATGGGGATGAAGAATGGGACAGGATGAGGCACCAGGATAGGGATGGAGGCTGAGATGCGGGATAGGATTGGGAACTGGGACAGAGATAGGGACCAAGACTGCGGCGGGTTTGGGGCCACTGTTGAGCACCGCCTCTGCCCTTCACCTTTCCCACCCCGTGCCAAATGCTGCTCCACGGCGTCCCCAGGCAGTGACACACGCGGTGCTAGGAGGGAGCTGTGCTTTTCCCAGGGCAGCTGCCAGGGTGCCACCTTCACACAGCCATAGGTGCTGTCCTGACCTCGCAGCACCGGGGCCTGTATGGGCACGGGCACAGGAGTCATTTCCACGATCGGCTGTGGGATGTAGGAGCCTCGGGGTGTTACTCACCGCTGTGCCCATCTGCAGGGAGTCCAACCTGTTCCTGCTGGACGCCCAGCAGCTGCGTGCCGGCACCGAGGGCTGGCTGGTGTTCGACGTCACAGCCGCCAGCAGCCACTGGCTGGTGGAACGCAAGTACAACCTGGGCCTGCGGCTCTACGTGGAGACAGACGATGGTAAGAACCACTGCAGCATCGGGGCCGGAACCCCAGAAACACCCTCAGTTCCCATCTGCGGGGTGGGCGGTGCCGCGGTGCGTGCGGAGCTGAGGACGCTGCACGGTGCCTGCCTGCAGGACCTGCCCGCACCTGTGCCCCGCTCTGTCCCCGCAGGGCTCAGCGTGGAGCCGGGCTCGGTGGGGCTGCTGGGCCGCCGCGGGCCCCGCTCCAAGCAGCCCTTCGTGGTGACTTTCTTCCGGGCGAGCGCCAGCCCCGTGCGAGCCACGCGGGCGGCCAAAGCACCGCGCAGGAGGCAGCCCAAGAAGAGCAGCGACCTCCCACACCCCAACAAGCTGCCGGGGATCTTCGGTAAGAGCCCTGCGGAGCAGCCCGGGCTGTGCAGGAGCGCGAGGCTCTGCCGCCCGTTCCCACATTGCTCCGCCAGGCCGGGAGCGCAGCCCCGCCTGCACCCGGAGGCTCCGCGTGCCCTCCGTGTACCGCAGTACAACCGCACCCCCGGGCGGACGCCGCCTCCCTCTCTCCGCAGATGATGTCCGCGCTGCAGATGGGCGGCAGGTCTGCCGGAGGCACGAGCTCTATGTCAGCTTCCAGGACCTGGGCTGGTTGGTACGGTCCCGATCCCCCGCAGAGCCACAGCTCCCAGCCACTCGCAGGAGTTTCGGCCTCCCCAGACTTCAGAACAAACCTGGGGAGGAGGTGGGGGGGAGCAGGGATGGAGGAGCAAACGGTGCCCCGTGCAACATCTTCTCCTTGCAGGACTGGGTGATCGCCCCCCAGGGCTACTCGGCCTACTACTGCGAGGGGGAGTGCGCCTTCCCGCTGGACTCCTGCATGAACGCCACCAACCACGCCATCCTGCAGTCCCTGGTCAGTGCCCGGGGCGGCACGGCTGGGGGGTTCTGGCGCCGGACCCCTCCTTGTCCCCGTGCACGGAGGCTGCCCGGCAGAGCCCAGGCGCTGGGCTCAGCATATTCCGAGCAGGAAGGCTTCACTGCCCGTCTTCCCAAATCCACTCCACATCGCAACCCATGCTTTAATTTCTGGAATTTCCTGACCTGTGAGTGCTTGATTTCCCAACGGTGGAGTCACACCGACTCCGGTGCTCGCAGTTAATTACAGGGAGCGCCGAGTCCTCGCCTGAGCCTTTGAAGGCGTCTCCTGGCAGGGTTTAGTTTTTGCATTAATGAAGCTGCCCGAGCCCCCCCCGCTGTGGGCACCCACCCTCAGCCCCGGCCCAGGGCTCTTCCCAGCACGGACGTGAATCACCTGGCAGTGGGAGCTGCGCCAGCCCAGTGCTGCAAATAGCAGCCTTGGCCAGCACAGCGCCGGACTTCCGAGCCGGGAGAGCTGCGGCAAATGGCTCACACGTGTGGGGTGAGGCCGGGGGAGCTGCCTGCAAAGCTCACCGTGCCAGGGCTCGGCTCCGGGTCCAGAAGACCCGAATGAATGAAGGGCTGTCCAGATCCAACATAAACTGCAGCGAGGACTGCCAAGGGCTTAGAATAAATATTTGTACAAAAGGCTGGAAATAATCCCCCCATTCACCCAGGCTTCTCCCACGTTAAGAACCGGGGTGCTTTGAGGCTTCTCCCATGCTCACAACCCCTCTGCCCCCCAGGTCCACCTGATGAAGCCCGAGGCCGTGCCCAAGGCGTGCTGCGCGCCCACCAAGCTCAGTGCCACCTCCGTCCTCTACTACGACAGCAACAACAACGTGATCCTCAAGAAGCACCGCAACATGGTGGTGAAGTCCTGCGGCTGCCACTGAGCACTGGGGGCAGAGGGGCACCGGGATCCTTGCTGTGTGCGGGGGGAGGGGGGTTTGCTGCAGCAGCACCAGGGCTGCCCACCCAACACACCACCACCACATCTGCCCAATTCTTTCCCTTCCCAGAAGTGGATGTAAATAATATAAAACTTCCCTTCTCTCACCACACGTAATGAGAAACATCCATACTATACATGCATAGATATAAATATATAGAAGAGGAAGAGGATTTGTGGTCGGTGACGTCGGGCCGTGGCGGATGTGCGGTGCCCGGGGTGAGGCAGGGCGGCTCCGAGGACAGCTGGGCAGCCCGGCTCCAAGCAGGGCTTTCAGTTCCCTACACAAAAACACCCTCAGCCAATTAAGCAGCCGGCTGACTAACAGGCTCCTGTTTACTTAGAGTTCACAAAACTCAGCCAAGGGGAAAAAAAAAAATACATATTGAGCTACAACACTGTTATAAAATAAATGCCTAGTTTGGAAAGTAAACACGGCCTTTCTCTTGCTGTTTTTTCATAAATGTCACAGCACAACGACGTTCTGTTCTGCACGCTGAATTTCGCAATGAAAAAATACTCACGATGGCCTAAAACTGCTCCTGTTTGCCTGAAGCTGAGCCCAGCAGGCACTGTGGCAGCTGGGCTGT
Source organism: Meleagris gallopavo (assembly GCF_905368555.1). Lineage (NCBI taxonomy): Eukaryota > Metazoa > Chordata > Aves > Galliformes > Phasianidae > Meleagris > Meleagris gallopavo. Next base: position 5,478,013 of record NC_139428.1, read on the forward strand.
TCTGGGGCACCCAGGGAACGTGGCTTACCCAAACACAGAGGAAAAACAAAGAGAAAAAAATGCAGTAAGCCAACCCAAATCCCAAGGATGGTTGAGCACCAAAAAAGGAACTTCCTGATCCTGCTGCCTGGGTTAAGGGCTCACCACACTGGAAAGGTTCCGTTTGCTGATGAAGGCAACACAAAGCAGCTCAGGACCAGTAATGCCCCCGGGCGGAATGCTCCTGGGTCAGGGCTTGCTTGGGGACGTCTGCAAGGAGTATTCCAAAACTTGAGATTTAAAGAGCATCCTCACTCAGCGAGAACCCAACAGCCAGGACAGGCCTTTGTTTTTCTAAAATTCGGTTTTATTACTTCTGTGAAATATAGGAAATCTTTACCAAGGGAGCGGCAGGCACAGTGGGAGCAGAAAGCAGCACAACGCGCCCCGCAGCAGCCGCCGCCCCGCTCACACCGCAGCGCCGCTGCAGGCAGGGGCACCAAACCTTGCAGGGGCAGCCGGGCAGCAGCACTGCCTCACACACACTCCCCACAGTCGGAGATTATCACCTTCTGCTTTGGCTTCCCGTCCTTGGTGCCCTGAGCCTGCAGGAGAAGGGGGACAAAGGCTCGCGGATGGGCGGCACGGGCTGGGCGCACACAGCCCTCCTCGCTGCGGCACCGACCTCGATCTGCCGCACCACATCCATGCCCTCCGTCACCTCCCCGAACACCACGTGCTTCCCATCCAGCCAGTCGGTTTTATCGCAAGTGATGAAGAACTGTGAGCCATTGGTGTTCGGGCCGGAGTTTGCCATGGACAGCAGCCCTGGGACCAAACAGTGCAGCATTACTGGGAGCAATGCCAATAATTAACTAAAACCCCCTCCTGGGCCACGCAGACAATGCCAGTTTTAAGAGTCTCTAAACACTGAAACTGCGGGAAGCTGATGATGCCAAGAAACACCTACAAGTATGAACAGAGTGAAGTGGTAGAGAGCATTAATCTATTTTTAACTGTAGCAACAGCAAAGCCTTGGAGATCAGCCTGCTTGCTTTCTGCCACCTTTCCAATGCTCACAGTTACACTGCAACATTCCTCCCCTAAAGCCCAACGGGAAAGCAGCTTTGAAATTCTCCATGATATAAGACTGGAAATTAACAGCGTGTGGGCAGAGACAGGGGGCTGCATTTCTGCCCTGGGCACGCTGCAGTCTGCTCGAGGCGCTGGCCAACACAGACAGGCCCTGGGGCTGCTGCTGCGTGGTCAGAGCAGCTCAAGGAACCCCACAGCGCTCACCCTACCCGGCCCCGTGTGCTTCAGAATGAAGTTTTCATCATCAAACTTCTTCCCATAGATGGATTTTCCTCCAGTGCCATTGTGGTTAGTGAAGTCCCCAGCTTGACACATGAACTGGGGGATGATGCGGTGGAAGCTGCTCCCCTTGAAGCCGAAGCCTTTCTCCTGAGTGCAGAGGCAGCGGAAGTTTTCTGTTGGGGACAAGGGGCAGAGGTGAGCACGGCAGTACAGCCTGTGGGCCGCAGTGACAGCAGCACTGCTCACCTACAGTCATGGGCACCACGTCGGACCGCAGCAGGATCTTGAGCCGCCCTGCAGGTTTGTTGCCGATCTTGATGTCCATGTAAACCTGGGGGTTAGCCCGGGACTTCTTGGCAGGAGGCTCACCCTAGGCAAGAAGGCACACGTGGTGCTGCTGCTGCTCAGCTCTGCCACCCGATGGCCGGCCCGACCCCAGCCTGTGGCACAGGGCCGGCAGCAGATCCGGCTCCGAAAGTCCCTGGAGGCAGCATGCAGCAAACGGAGGCTCCTCACAGCCTGGGGACTGCTGCAGGATGCAGCAAAAACACACAGCTCCCTCTGGGCTCACCAAGCTTTTGGGGACACAGGGACTGACATGGCCACAGCTCACTCCCGGTTCCCAAAGCTGGCAGCATCCAGTTCCCCAGGTGGCCGTTCCCCACTCCGAGGCACTCAGCAGGGCACGACCAGCTCCATCGATCCCTACCTCCTGTGTCTCTGCTTTGGGTGCCTCTGTTCCTCCTTCCTCTGCATTCTCCTCCAGAGTCTTTCCTGAGAACCTCTTCAGCCACTCATCATCTGACCATACTGCAGCAGAGGAGGGCAGGGTGAGCATGGGGCGCTGAGCCCAGGGCCAAACAACTCAGAAGTCAGCACAGCTCTGGCAGCAGCAGCACTGCACCCAGGGTGCTGCTGGCCCAACCACTCCCAGAACTGCATACGATCACCCCACCGCATGGGGACACGGGGACAGAGCCAGCAACTCCCCCAGGTAAGGTAAGCCCACTGGCTGTGTCCCACCATCCACTTCACACCAGCACTTTGCTTAGCATGGCCCGGGCCCCCTCCCATTTCAGGTGTGACGGTAACCCTGCCTGAAGTGTGAGTGCACGTCTGGCCCCCTGTAGAGAGCAACTAGAAGAGCAGCCATGTCTGCCTGAGGGGCTGGGGGATGTTTCTGGTTCTCGGGACCCCATGAGGTCTGAATGGGAAGCAGAGCCTTGGGAAACCAGAAAGGCCGATGTGCGCCCAGCGCTGAAAGCCCACAGGGGTTTCTCCTCTCCTAGGCACCAACTTACCTGGCCGAGATGATCCTTCTTTAATTCGCATTGGTTTGGCCAAGTTCACTCGAATCGTCCGACCAAAGAGCTCAGACTCATTCTACACAAAACAGAAAAAGAACAAAGCCCACCACAGGGTAAAAACTCACTATGTCCCCTCTGCAGATCTCTGCAGAGAACGAGGCTGGCTTCCTCTCCCCACTTCTGAGCACTACAAGGGTCACACCGCTCAGGAGCTGCACTGAGACCACAGGCAGCAGCAACCACGCCAGCAAAGCAGGGCCAGGCCCCAGGCAGACCCGTGTCTGCAGCGTCACCCAGCACACGCAGCAGGAGCTGCCCCAGGCTGTTTGCAGCTCCTGGCCAGGGCCGGCCGTGTCCCAGCAGAGGTGAGCTCCGGGCTGTGAGGCAGGGCAGGCCTCGTACCATGTTGTCAATGGCTGCTGCTGCGTCCTGTGTGAAGAGCAATAGGACACCGCGTTACAGCCACTTCTCTCTTCCTTTAAAGAAAAAAGCCTAGGCACACAAAGCTGGCGCAGCTCACTGGAGAGCGTCACCAGGAGGCTGTTCTAAGCCTCACACACCCCAGGGCTGTAGGAATCGTAGGTGTGGAAACACCCGACAGCATCTCCTCCGCAGCCAGCCCTTAAACGCGCTCCGCTCAGGCGCGAGCCGGGAGAGGAGCAAAGCCGCCGCGCGGAGCCCCGGGCAGATCTCGGCACCGCAGCGCCCGCGGCCCGGCCGCCAGCCCGGAGGGCGGCGCTCGTCCTCACCTCCGCCAGCTCGAACTCCACGAAGGCGAAGCCGCGGTGCTTCTCTGCGAACGCAGCCCGCGGTCAGAGCCCGGCTCACAGCGCGCCGCCGCCCCCCGCCCCGCCACGCACCGGTCTCGTAGTCCAGCGGGATCTGGATGTCGGTGATGTCGCCGAACGGGATGAAGGCGGCGTGCAGCACCTTCTCGTCCACCTCCTCCGCCAGCCCGCCTGCGGCGCACAGCGTTACGGCCCCGCTCGCCTCGCGCGGCGCCCGCAGCCCCCGGCCCCACTCACCCACGTACAGCACCCGCTTGGTGGCCGCCATCTTAGCGCCCCGCCCCGGAAGTTCGCGCGAATCCCGACCCTCCGCCGCCCTGACAGCGCCCCCTGCCGGCGGGGAGGTGCGAGCTCAGCCGAACCGGAACCGAGCCCGGAGCGGCTTCAAAGCAGCCCCACCGCAACCGAACGCCATCCGACGTCCGTAAGTCACGTCAAAGACACACAACAAAAGAGAAAGATGACGAATGCGGGCAAAGATTTTATTCCTTTAGTGACAAAAGACTTTCCAGAACTTTCCACACTGGACTTTGAGTTAAAACCAAAACCACAAAATGCTTTTTAATTAACGAGAAATCCTCGATGTTCCGCTTAGAAAAGACAAACAGTAACCTGCTCCGACACCAGGGAAAAGCCTGCGAACTCTATTCTGGTTTTGGAAATCTAGAGCTGCACAGAGTCGGCTCGGTAAGATCTTAAGGATTAATTTATAAAACGCAACATAACTACGTGATGTGCTGCACGGCATCGAGTCCTGCAGGGCAGCGCAGAACTGCAGACATCTTGAGCTGACCCCTGGGGAGGGGCTGCTTGGCTTCTTTGCATCCTGCAGGAAAAGGAGGAAGACGTTACCTGCCAGGCACTGGGAAATAAAAGCCTTTTTTAGGAGTCTGGACACAGGAGACAGCATTTGTTTGGACAGAGCACAGACGTGGCACTGCTGACCGCAGCCCTTTAATGTGCGCCAAGGGCAGATGGCTGCCAGCACAAGGAATGGGCATCAGCGCAGTGCTTCACCCTGAAGTCACCAGAACATCTTGCACGTCATTTCACCTCCTAGATCAGCGCTGTCACAAGACTCATCTCAATCTGCTGCACTGCCATGACGCGCCAGCTAACAGGAACACTTCAGCAATTTACGCATCATCTTTCTGATGCTTAATTAAAAAGGTTTTTGAAGAACTGGCTAAAATCAGACAAGCACCGCTCCCAGACCAACATAAGCCTCCCAGACCAAGAACACTTAGTAACTGCCTTGCTTTATTTACCAATCCTGGAAGCTTTTAATCAAAGCTGAGGACTGAGACACTCACCAGTCTTCCTGGCTTAAGAGGTAGCAGCAACCACACCCACCTTCTGGGCAGCTTCTTTCTTGGCTTGGTGAGCCTGCAACACTGCAACAGCCTCCTCCACCTCCAGGAAGACAGAGGAGCCAGCGAGTGAGAATCCTCTCTCAACCGAAGGGTCCCACAGTCTGCCCCCACCCAAGGGAACGGGCAGCTTACCTTTGACCGGAGGGACTCTGGAGACTCCAGCATGTGCAACAGCTCTGAGTTGTCAATCTCCAGCAACATTCCTGTGATCTTCCCTGCAAGGCTGGGGTGCATAGCTTGAATAAGAGGGAACAAACGTTCTCCTAGAAAAAAAGGATTTCAGATAGCAATTTTAATTTAAAAGCTGTTAATGAAACCTGGGGACATTTCCAAAGTAAAATGCAATCTGGAAGAACCAGAGTTTCACTCACCCAGCATCTGTTTCTGCTCCTGAGGAGGGGCAGCAGCCAGCATGGAGGCTGTTAGTGGTTCCTGTCCCTGCACGTGTACTGCAGGCTGAGGTGCCTATAGAAAGGCAGATAGGAGGATGCAAAAATAGACGCTGTGCTGATTGTTTCTGCAAACACTCTTCAGCTGCACCTGTTGGCCTGCAGCTGCTTCAGGCACAGATCCTTGTGTTACCTGCAAAGGCTGTACAGGTGGATGTGGGCTGCGGACACTTGAGGCGTATTTATAAGGGGGAACTGCTCTGGGAGCAGGAGCAGCTACAGGTGGACGAGGAGCCAAGTTCTGTCCTGCAGTGGTAACACCTGCAAAAGGAGAGCAGGATTAAAAACACCCATAGGAATGTACAGCAAGTAACCTGAGGTACCTTAATGACCACTAAATTCAAACTATGCACTGCACAGGCGAATACTGGCTTAGAAACCGGTCTCCAAATTACAATTGGATATTTCAGAAAAGAACTATTCTACATTCTGCATTTATGGTATTTCCTAGTTACTCCCTAAGATAAAATTTGGATGCTGTACTCTGAGAACAATATCCATACCCTACAGTCTTATTTGGAGCAGTAAATGTTGCAGAGCTGTAGAGATGAGTTCCAAGTGGAAAATAACCCATCTGGATTTCTGCTGCTGTGCTGTAGCACCAACTGTCCCTAGACCAGCACTGCACAGCAAGGAGTAGGAAAGATTCAGGTGCTGTCTCACCCCTCACTCCCTCACTTGTTTCTGACAACCACCGTTGGAAGTAAAAGTCAAGTCTCAATAGCATCCTCATCCCCCGCAGAGGAGAAGAGCCTGGGAGGCAGACAGCTTACCAACTCGCTGGGCAGAAACAGGGAGGCCACGAGAGACAGGAGCAGTGCCAGCAGGGGCCAGATGGCGCAGTGCTGGCCGTGGTCCAGACTGGCGCAGGGCACTTGGCATTCCCTGGAAGCCTGAGGGAAGAGATGACAGGACATCCTCAAACCAGAACTGACAGGTAGGTCAGGCCAGCCAGCTACAAGAAGCAAGCTGAAGTTGTGCACAGGAAGGAAAGCATGCATTCTTGCTGGAAAGCACAACCCAGAGGGCCACACCACCAAAACAGTCTCCAGATGCTCACCTTGAGGTCTTCCCCCTTGCTGCCAGCGTGGGTTGGGTCTCATCTGTGCCATCTGATTGGGTGCATAGTAAGTGGGTCTGCTCTGAGCCTGGAGGGAGACCAAACAAGCTCAAAGGCAACATCTAAGTGAACAACAAGCAATATTTACAATGTGTTTTGGCAGTTTTTCCCCAGACTCAACACCCAACTCAAATTAAGAGAGCATGCAGCGGGGACATCACAATTAACTCCACTGACTGCACTCCCCATTAGGAGTTGCTTGCTTATGGGCAAAACGAAGACTCAATGGGATGAATGCAAACAACTCAAGGCCCAAGCACAGTTAAAATGTTCGTAAAACCATACGAACTTGCTCAGCTTACCTGGGGCACAGCAGGCATGAAATAACCGCCAGCAGCAGGCTGGAACTGATTAATGATTGTGTTGGCTGGCAAGGCTCTCATCCCAGCAATGCGCTGCATGTACTGGTTAGTTAGATGAGCCTTTCGCTCTTCTTTCCTTTGTGCAAGTGCAACATAGAGTGGCTTTGAGCCCACTATTCGGCCATTCATCTCTGTCACAGCTTTCGTAGCTTCCTCTGGAGAGGAAAAGCAGACAAAGCCAAACCCTTTGCTCCGTCCATCTTCTAGCATCACCTGCAGTAAAGACCAATTGCTAGTGGAGCAACATTTCAAGAACAGTTGAAGAAATCTCTATTTTTGACCACAGAGAAATATAAGATTTCAAGGAAGAACTGTTGCAGAGGTGTAGAGACAATTACTCAACGAAGAATCACTTGTCTGGATTTGCTCTGCTTTTCTGTCAGCACCATGCGTCCCCAGACTCACACTGCACAGCAAGGAATGGGAAAGATTAGGTGCAGCCTCTAATCAAACATGAAGAAATGCCTGCTTGCCCATAAGCATGATATGGCTTGTTTTCCACCTCTTGTCCCCCCACTTCTGATGAGGAATCAAGCAAGTTATCAGTAAAATCACGATGAGACCCAAGGAAATCTGCCTGATCACTAGCCTAAAATTCTCATGACCGCACCAATCAGGGGATACATTTCTGCCCTTCAGTCCTTTGTCAAGTAACAGTTCCTTCTTAAAATCCAAAAATCCCCAAGCCCCACAATACCTTTGCACTTGTTATTGACCCAAAAGGCGAGAATTCCTTCCTCAGTTTTTCATCATCTATAGTGTCATCTAGGTTTTTAATGTACAGGTTAACTCCCTAAAAGGTAGAGAACAGTAGGATAATTAAGACATCTACAGTAATAAAGAGAATCTTCAGCACATCAACTGTCAGCATCCGTCTGCCAAAGCTGTCATTTGTCTAAAACCTCTTAACTTAGCAGGACATCACTGTCATACCACCAAGATTGATGGCAATAAATGTTGCAAAGGTGTAGAGACAAACCCCAATGAAGTGAAAGAGCCTGTCTGGATTTCCTCTGCTTTCTTGTTGCATCGTGTGTCCCCAGTCCAGCACTACATCGCAAGGAGTGGGAAAGATTCAGATGCAATCTCTGGCATGACACAGTTTTGCTAAAAACTAAACCAACAACAGTTTAAGAGTCACATCTCTTTCCATCCTTTCAGGTAGGCTCATGTGAAATTAAAGATGACTGCATGACTTCTCTCATATCCTCCTAAGCACTTAATTGTAAAGACCATGCATAGAAGTCTCCTTTGCCTCCAAGTACCATGGAGTCACTTAGGGTTGAACTCTAAGGATACATCACAGGACGACGACTGCTTTGTCAGTGCCTTTTAAGTCTACCAAAAGATGGAAAACTGTACTTCAATTCAGAAAAGGGACGGACTATTCACCTGGTACCGGCTGATTCTCTCTTGTTTTAGCTGTTCAAATCTCCTTTTCAGCTCTGCCTGGCGCTCCACCTTCTTCTGTGCTCGGCCTACAAACACCATTTTCCCATTGATATCCTTCCCATTCATTTCTTCCACTGCCTGGACAGAGGGGTCAAAGAAAACTGTCAATTGCTGAAACAAGACAGCAGCCGATCCTGTTAAGAACTTGGCTGCCCAAAGGTCTCCCAGCTTGTTTGCCAATAACTAAAACTGCACTGCTCCTGTTTTACACCAGCTAATTAAAGATAAACTGAAGTTATCAGGAGAGACCCATGCTGACAACCTTGCCGTAATGCTGGACTAACAACAGGAACTTGTGAATTTATCCCCACCCCTTCTGTAGTTAATGTCAAACAATAACAAACATAGGGCTCAAAAAACTCTACTCTAAGAACATTCACTCCCTAAGCCATCCATCAGAGCACTTCTACAGAATTAATGTTCAGATTCAACAACTGCATTCTGCGTGCATCTGGTAATCTGAGAAATGTCAGCTTAACCCTGAAGTAAGGTAACAACGCAGTGACGTGCAAATGGCTTCAAGCCCCCACATCCAGAAGGTTACACCTGAGGCAGAATTTTATCTCAACCTGCTTCTGCGGTAAGCCAAGTAAACTCTTTTCCAAAGACACCCAAGCAGCATTAACACTTGGTCATACCTTGTTAGCATCTTCATGCTTTTCAAAGCTTACAAAGCCAAAGCCTTTGGACTTTCCAGTGGGGTCTGTCATCACTTTAACACTCAGAGTCTTACCTGTTACCAAGGGACAGGGTTAGTAAAATATAATGTAAGACTATTTCAAGACTATCAAGCTCCACATAATCACCCTAGCCTTCTTTTCTCACTCATCTGCTGGCCACTCTCTGCCTCCTGTCCAGTGTTGACAGAATTACTACCCACTCCTCAAATCTTCCAATTCATCAGCCTCAAAGTGACCCCGGTAGACGCATACAGATGGTAGCAGCACTGCTGAATTAGCACAGGTCATGAAATTCACGGTCTCATTAAGAGTTTCTGTACTTACCATATTTACTGAAGAGTTCCTTTAGTCTTTCATCATCCATGTCATCCCCAAAGTTCTTAATATAAACATTGGTGAATTCCTTTGCCTTGGCTCCCAGCTCAGCCTCCCGCTCCTTACGAGACTTGAATCTCCCAACAAATCTGCATGAAAGAATGAGAATTAAGTAAGGAACTTGTTTCAAAAACGGAAAAAACAGCATGTGATTTGCAGTGAGACAAAAAAAAAAAAAAATTGTAGGAGGAGCCAGACACAGGGAGAAGAAAGAGTGCCAGAACAGAAGGACAAACAGGCCGCAGACCATCCAGAAAAGTCACCTGTCCTACGGTGAAAAGCAGCAGCCTAGGATGCCCACCCAGCTCTGCAGTGAAGAGTACTGGCCAGACACCCACCCAGCCCACTTGCGGAGAGGGAGCAAATCGAGGCTTGCTGAGGGAAACCACAGCCCTGCAATGGAAGGGGAGCAGGCTATGGCTTGGGCAGGGTCACTCACCAGCCCTGTAGTGGAGAGGTAGCAGGCCAAGGCTTGGGCCAGGAGAACCTTGTGTGTCCCTGTTAATACCGAGATGCATCACGGTTCATGCGCTCGCTGCTGCTGCTGGCTGTGACACTCACACTTTGCGGTCGTTTAGCAGCATGCCGTTCATCTTCTCGATGGCTCTATCTGCAGCATCCTGGGTCTCAAAGTGCACAAATGCGTAGCCCTTAGAGCCATTCTCATCACACACCACCTAGACACGTGGAAGGAAGCCAATCCGTCAGATCTCAGAACGCACATCTCCTCCTCCTCCTCCTCCTCTCACCCTCAACCGCGGCGCCAGCAACGAGAACAGGCTGCTGCTGAGGTCAAAGCGAGTGAGATCTCTGTGTTTCAGACCGGCACGTTTCACGGCCAAACCCGACGTAACTTCAGCAACCCCTGACCTTTTGGTCAACTCTGCCTTCAAGAGACAGCCCTCCTCACGTGGTGACAGGTGCCACTTCTGCTTCCTACACTGGGTGTCTCTGATCACGTCCCCCTATAGCAGAACGGGAAGAAGTAACCGCATCTCACCTTGCAGGACAAAATATTCCCAAATGCCGAGAACGTGTCATAAAGTGCCTTGTTATCAATGGATTTGTCCAGGTTCTTAATGAAGACGTTCCCAACCCCCGACTTCCTCAGCGAGGGGTCCCTCTGAGACCACATGATGCGAATGGGTTTTCCTTTGATCACATCGAAGTTCATGGTGTCTAGAGCACGCTCAGCTGCAAGAGAAGCGCAGAAGAGGTTTCTATGGCTTGTTAAAGCATAAAGGTTTCCACCACGTGAGCGATATGTAAATAAAACCAGAGACATTTGGGGCCATTACATGGGCCATCAATTCCAATGACTACTTTTTGTTTAACTTCATGTTCCAAGGCAGGTCTTTGCAGCACAGTTACTAGACGTGCTTAAGAACATAACAGATTTAATAATCTATTCTGAACTGACATTATAATGTTTTAATAGTCACAGAGAAATAATGCCAGAGTACTTAGACTTAGTTACATTCCTCATTCCTCACTATTATAAAGGTAAATTGCTGAAATCAAAAGAAGGGAAAGATACAGGAAGCTCTCACCCACTCATACTCATTTCTGTTAAGAGAAAATGGTGGCTTCTCTGTCAGGTCAGAGATGGAGAATGCACACAAACGCATGGCTGCAGGGAAGAACACAACTCAGCCTGTGTCGTTTGTGGCCAAAAAATGATTTTCTGACTGAAGGGCAACAGTCAGAAGAGACCAAATGCTGAGAAAAAGGTCCAGATACCCAACCTGATGAACAGGTTTAACTCAGCTTTAAAACCCCAGCGCTGCCATCCTAGGCCACACTGAACCCCCTCGTCATGATTCTATTTCTGCTGCCTCCTGATATATTAAAAGGACCATTACATACACTCGTCAGGATCTTGTTCATAAAATTCAGATGCCTGTGACTCTTCTGTGCCAGGAAATACTCCTAACGTGGAGTCAGCAGAGAAGGAGAGACTTAATTCCCAGCATGAGGCGGGGAAAGAAAGGCACAGATCTGCATTAAAACCAAGGAACATTAACAGGGCAGAACCCAAGTCTTCCACATTTCTTTGGCCCAGTTCTTCCACACCACTGTCACTCACTTACTGATATCATTTCAGGGCAGCAAATTCAACCAAAACACAACATGAACACCTCCTCCTCTCAAGTGACACTTTGTTAGAGCAGAGAAGCTACGCAGCATTTCAGAGCTCTTCCAGAACCCTCAGTGGGGCACTGCCTACAGAAGTCTCCTGCACTCCCTACCTCAAAATCAGTGAATCGCTGCATGAAAGTTTATTAGAGCTTTTCACGTGCTTTGAAGACTTTTCCTACCACGGCTTTCTAAGCTGAAGCGGTGCCATCTCTTTTTCCCCAGTCCTTCGCACGCAACCCCCACTGTGAAACAAGTCCTGCTGGATCTCGTTACTGAAGTAGAGAGACTCACGAAATTAAAAAGACAAAAACCATCTCAGGAGGAAAACTTCACATGCTAGGGCTCTACTCGCCCCACTGGCCGTTTAAAAGCTTACATTCAATTAACTGCTGTGCTAAAAGGATTCCTCAGCTGCTGCTCTGAATCAGGGCAGCCCTGTGGCTGCTCCACAGCAGCTCCAGCAGGGACCTCAGCAGCAACTTGGCGCAGGCCGGCAAATTTGGCAGCGTTTATTTATAGCAAGGAGAGGCCCTCCAGAAGCACGCGTCGGCAAGGACACAAACAAGCCGTGTATTCCATCCGCAGCAGAAACAGCTCCTGCCGAAAGGGGCCGAGCAGATGAGGCGGTGGCACCTATGAAGCAACCAGAGGGGCCGCGAAACGCCGTGCAGCTACTGAGAGGCTATGAACCACTCGTGGCTCTCTCAAGCTTTCTCAGCACATACGAAAGCAGGTGCTACTGCACTGCTCCACGTAGCCATCTAGCATTCCACAGCAGCGTTACGCTCTGCTTGAAATAGATGCAAATGCTAAAACGCTTGTTAGCGCTGGTGCAAGAAAGCCCCAGACAGGTTTCTTAACCTGAGGGCTGCACGCTGCCAGGCAGAAATGCAATCACCTCACACCGGTACCTGAGGAAGCCCCTAAAGGATCAGGGATAGCAGCGACTCAGAATAAACACGGCAAATTCGTTTCCTCCGCCGCAGCGAACACCTTCTCATTTTCCCCTACTTAAGCCACAAACATCAGCCATTTCAGCTCCTGTGTCTGTTTCTCTCCCACTGGTTCCTGCCATCCTCCCAGCACTGAACTGCAACTCAAACCCAACGCTGCACACACTTCAGGCTTTCTCCATTCTTCTTCAAGTGCCTTTTGGGCAGGGAAAAGCAATATACGAGCACTCCTTGAAGCTCGCCTTAGGCCTCAAAGTAACAAGTCTCACTTGCAGACGAGGCTCCCTGATGCAGAGCTGACAGTGCTGGAATTGGCCACTGTGGCTGAGCAGTATAAAGAGAAACCAGGCACCAGGATTCACTCGTGAGCAGCTCAGCACAAGGAGTTTTATCAGCTGCCCTGCAGACCTCTGTGCTCTCGCTTGTGCCACTAGGTAATAAAGAGCTGACAACAAAAACAGGGCAAATTAGCCACTTAAAACTAGCAAGGTTAATCAACTACTTGATGCCCATCCCTTTCAGTCCCTTGATCACTGAAGTATAACAACATGCTGCCAGCAATGAAGATTATGTACAAAACCACTCCTTCCTTTGAACTGCACACCTGCTTTACGCTGCATGTCTTCCTTATACTGCCATCTCTCCTTTAAGGAGGAGGGAGAAGTTTATCCATACCCTCCTACAGCTCTCTGTTTAGAGACGGTTAGCTAATCCCAGCCCCAGGTTCCTTCCTTCTTGGCTTGAGAAACATGCAGTGTTCCCTGCACTCCCAGAGCGCTTATCTCTGTGGCCATGTTGAAGTTTCTCTCCATCATTATCTGAATTGTCCTTACTGTCAACGTTTCGAAACCCTGGAACACAGCTAAACTGCACGAGGAACGTATTTAAAAGGAAACTGAGCTTTTCTTCCAAATGAAATGAGTTTGTTTTCTTTCCACTTACAGTTAAAAACAAATATTAACAACCACGGCTAAGTCTGAACTCGCCAGAGCTCTGAAGCCTCTCCTTAACCTGCCTATCAGAACAGGACGGACCCAGCACTGGGCATTCACTGACTGCCGTGCCTCTGCACCGCAGCTGAAGGCAGCAGAGCTCGTTTTCACTAAAAATAACCTCCCTGCAGATTATCAGACAATGCGTGTCCAGAAAGTACCCCTCCCTGGGTAAAGCATCACTCCATTAGCTGAGAAAAGCCAAGGAAAATGCAACCATTTGAGATGCCAGTTTAGATGCAGGAGTTCTGGAAACTCAGATGTTCAGGATGCGATTACAGGATCTCCTGGGGGTCCCAAAGAACAGCAAAGTCCTGGCTGCTGCCTGCCTTGAAACAGTTCAGCTTCTCTAGTCAGTAAGGAGAGAATCCTATTTCCCACACAAAGGTTAAGACGTGACAAACCTTCAGATTTACAGAGCACTCCTACAAAAGGTACCCAGCAAAAACAAACCATCCCATCCGCTTTACTGCCTTCCACCATTTCAGACACACCAGCAGCTGCCCACAAGAACTTCCCTAAGAGTTTCGGGAGCACAAAGCTTCCCGAGTGCTTTTGTGCACTGCGTTGTAGCAATGCTACAGAATACTGCCCATCGTTTCCTAGAATGGATAATATCAAGTCCAAATGCATTTCTGACTATGCATCCCTGGAAAGAAAGTGCAGATCTGTCTTCTCTGAGAGCCCTCATGCAGAAAGCACTGCCACCTTGAAAGCCAAACCTAAAACTCATGCATCTGACAACAAAAACTATATTCTTCATGAAGTTTGAGTCTTGGTTTCAGAGAGACCCCAACACACCACTGCTCTCCCTCCCACCCCGGTGTTCTGCCACGCTGCATTTAGCACAGTAGCTGCCTTTTACTCCTACAAAATAACATGCTGCTGTTTGCTACGCCAGGAAGGAGCTTTTTGAAGGAGATCTCTTTGTGGAGGCAGGAGAGCTTGCACGTCTCCCTCCCAGTAGTAACTCAAAGATAAGGTTTAAGTCACTTGACCTTGTAAGACCTACCAGCAACAGGACACCAGCTACCCTGTCAAAGTATCACTTCAAGCACTGGGACTTCCTAAAATGTCTGCTGCTTCTCCAGGAGCCCAGAATGACGCAACATCCCTCTAACCTCGTGCCTATTTATTTCCATAAAAAGTTTACCTTGAGACACATGTGGAGACCAGCTATCTTCGTATTTCTATGAGAACTTCTTCCTGATACAGCACGCATATACAACTAGCTCTCTTCCCTTTCAACATCATACCTACACGATACAGGTCTTCTCTACTTTAAGAGCACAGAAGGCATCCTGAGCTGGGAAGAGGACAGCAGCCAGGAGGGCACAGTCACAGCCTGCTCACATACAATCAGCCGAGAGCTCAGAGGCTCTATTGGCTGGCAGGAGCACTGCTTTGTGATGACATTTCTTTTCCACACGTTGTGAAGACTTTGAGCTGAAGGCAGTGTATTTATTACCCCGTGGGAGTCGGCTATCTGCTCTCTATAAAACTGTAAGGCAGGACGGCAACTGCAGGCAACAGGAGGGGTTACTGGCTGTTGTGAACTGATTCTGAATCCAAGGGAAGCGCTCTCTCCTATCTGTTCTGGAGATGTCTATATATAGATACTGCTAAATCACAGCTCAGAGCAATAAATGAGCACCAGTCAACAACTAAAGGCTCTGAAAACGAGGGCAGAAAATACTGACCTACTTTTCTTCCAGAAAAAAGCACATTCCACAGTCACCTTTTCTGTCCCATCTTTTGTACGCTTCCACTGCTTCAGCACGGGAATATTTGCTTAAGGAGGTGCCAAACTGAACTATTACAAACAATCTGGCCAGAGAAAACCAGCATGGATTCTGCCCACAAGACAGCACAGCTCCACACGCATTGCACTACGATCCTTTCCCACCAGCTCAAGAACATCACTTCAGAGTGCTGCACAGCAGCCTGCGCTCACACAGCAGCGTGCAGCCATCAGCTCTACCAGGTCTGAAGTTACAACAGGTGAGCAGCCAGAGGCTGGGGCAGAAAAGCCCAACCCAACCTGGGCTGATCGCACGCAGGCTCTTCTGCCGGCGCCGGCTACACGAAGACCACATCAGCAGCCCAAACCTGCACAAGAACACAGGGAACACGGCGGAACTGCTCCCTTTTATGAGCTGCACCAACCCCACACCTCCAAACCTGGGGACTTTCAGTAATACAGAAACAGTCCAGTGAACCAGAGAGGACAGCGAGATGCGTGCTCGTGGGGTGCTTCAGAAACAGTGAAGTAGGTGCGGAGTTTTGTTTCTTAAGAAGTGCCTGTGAAAAACGCCTCCAGCTCCACCGCCGGTCAGGAGCTTACTTACCCTACGTTGGGACTGAAAGGCAGCTACAGAACACAGAGCCGCGAACCTGAGGCTGGAGCCCCGGAAGGCCATCGGCTCCGACCGCCGCCCCCCCGCACCCACGTCCCCACGGCCGCATCTCCTCCGTGCGGAGCAGCCGAACGGCCGGCAGCGCGGCGCGGCGCTCCGCCCCGAGCGGGACGCCGAAGAACCGAACGGCCGAGAGCCGCGCGGCCGCCGTCCGGCATTTCGGGGCGGCACGGGCCGAGGAAAGGCACGAAGGCGCCGGGCGCGGCGCGTACCGTCAGCGGGCTGCTGGAAGTTGACGTAGGCGTAGCCGAGGGAGCGGCGGGTGATCATATCGCGACACACGCGGATGGACAGCACGGGCCCCGCGGGGCTGAACTTCTCGTACAGCATCGCCTCGGTCACGTCGGGGTGCAGATCGCCCACGTACAGCGAGGCCATGGGATAACCGCTGCCCGCCGCGCTCATCGTCCGGACGGCTGGGCGCTCGGGGCGTCTGCGGGAGAAACGCGGGTCAGAGCGCGGGCTGCGGGCGGGCGGGGCGCCGTTACGGCCGCTTTACGGCCAGACCCGCGCCGACCCAACCGAGCGACCCCGACGGGCCGCAGCCCCACGCGGCAGCCGGGATCGCACCGGGCCGCGGCCGGCCGGCCGGCCGGCCGCCCTCCCTCCCCCGCTCCCCCGCCTCCTCCTCCCGGCCCCACTCACGCACTGCGGCCCGGCGGGCAGAGAGGGGGTGGCGCGCGGCTCCCTCCCCTTTATAGCCGTGAGAGCCCCGTGCGGCGGGGAGGAGGCGGCGGGAGCGGCCCCTGCGGCGCGCCATCCGCTGCAGCGCCGCCTTGCGGCAGGGAGGACCGCGGGGCGACTTGCGCCCCCTGCCGGCCGTGGCGGCGTCCGGTCCGGAGGGCCGGCAGGGGGCAGCGGCGCCGCGCCGCGTCACGCGCGGGGAAAGGCGCGCAGCGCTGCTCTGCGCCACCCACGGCCCCGGCCAGACCGCGCCAGCCGCAGCCCCGCGTTCCCATAGGCTCGTCGTTGTGCTTTTAGCCTGAAGAACAAGGATGCTCGGGGGACTTCGGGGATTTCCCCTACAGGGCAGATCAAAAGTTGCCAGGATGTGTTACCGGAGATGTTTAATCTTAGAAAAACCCTGGGAAAAAGAAGCAAAGATCCATTCCTCACCTACCACTGTAATCTCCGCGCTGCTGTGGGGAGAAAACCCCAGAGGCCCGGAGCGATGCCCTCCCACTGTTTGATCTGCAGCATTCGGGAAGTGGTTTCTCGCAGTCCCTGCTTTCTTTACCCCTGCAGCCCGCGGGGCTGTCGGCAAACGCCTCCCAAACCCGAGCCGTGCAGGGCTGGACCCCCCCCGCCCCCCCACCGCGTCGGGCAGCCCGGGCACTGGGGGTGGCTGTGCTCAATGGCCCCATTATTGCTCGCTCTGCTCCCAGACGGATGCTGCCTTCCTCCGTCACAGCTGCAGTCGCTCCCTTCCAGCAATTCCCAACACAGCACTTAAGGCGAGGATTTATGGGCGGTTTGGAAAGGCATGTTGGAGTGAGAAGGAGTTATGGGAAAGGAAGTTGAATTTTCACCATTCCCCAGCAAATTCTCCCAGCGTCTTTCGTGGCTGGGATCGCTGACGATCCTCCCCTCTGAACAGAGGCCACGCTCAGCTGCGGTTCTGTGCGGAGCGTTTCCCACCAGCGTGGAGCTGAGAGGTGACTCTGGTTCTGCTCACAGAGGGCCAGCAGACAGAGGGCAGCCCTGCAGTCTGGCTGCAGGATTGGTCTCAATGTGTCCCATGACATTTCTGTGGATGCTGGGAGCTAAATGAAATGAGCTGTTCTCAAGCCATGGATTATTGCCAACCTCAGGGTGAGTGCTACAAGTTCCCTGCTAATTTCAACTCATGCAGTCGTTTGCAAAGTAAAAAGTCATGGGAGAAGCCACCACAAGCAGCGTTCCTGCTGGGGACGTTCCCTTACACTACACCTCAACAAAGCTCATCTGCTGCAAAGCCGATGGTTGTCCCAGCAGCCGGACAGGCAGAACAGCTGCACATCAACACTGCATTTCACACCAACAGGGGTTGGAAAGACTTTATTTGCCACCTTTGCTGGATGTCACAGCTGTGACTCTAACAGAGCGAGGCCGGGCTGCTTGCTGCAGCTCTGGCACACTGAGGAGCCATGGAACAGCCGGGGCCACGGCCTCCTCTTCTTTACTGGGAAATTGTTCCCGGCTGCTTCTGGCACTGGGGAACGGGGGTGAGGAAGATCAGCAGAGGCGTTTCTGTATGTTAAGTGCAGTGGCGTTCACCAGAACAACCAGGAGGACTCACTCTCCGAGCAGCAGTGCTGCACGCATCACGTGCTCTGCAGGAACGCAGCCCGGCACGCTGCGCCTTCCACCTGGGGTGGGGGAGAGTCTCTGCCAGGAGGGAGCTTCTCTGTCTTTTCCACTGCTGCGCTGACCTCTACACACTTTCCTTTTTGTGCCACAGCTGCTGATCTGCGGAGATCCTTGGGGTGGGCGTGCAGCCAGGGCCGGGTCCATCCCAGCAAACGAAGGCACAGATCCAGGCACAGTCCCACGGAGAGGGACATCCAGCCCTGAGCCCTGCAGGGATGCGGCCTCAGAGCTTGAGAGCTTCAGTTTGTGTTCCTCCCTGCCCAGAGGAGAGGGGGTGGGAGGACAGGAGCAAGGGGGATTCTGCAGCACTGGTGCACGGCAGGGCAGGAAAAGCTCTTGGGAATGGGACAAGTGCAGACCCGGTGCTGGCCAAGGGCTGCAGTGCAGCACCCACGGCGTTTGGTCCTGGCCCATGGGTGAGCAACATGAGACACGGTGCTGGAGAGAGAAAACAGAGACGCTGCGGGAGGAGAAGGGCCAAGAGAAAACTGGGAGGCACTTGGAATGCTGGTCTGACCGCTCTGCACTGCGCACTCGGTGGGGAAAGAGGTGAGACGGCTCCTGCAGGGCAACGCGCAGAGGGAAGGGCTGCTCTTCTCACATCGATGTCGGAGTCGTCCCCTCCCCACTGAGTCCCTTTGAAATCCCGTGTCTCACCTCTTCACACCCGGCTGAGGGCCGCCAGAGCCCAGCAGTGCTCCGCTGTGAGCAGGATGATTTGGGGCGCAGCGAGGAGAGCAGCGTTCAGTCAGGGCAGCAGAACCAACCCCAAGACCACGGAACTGGGTGCTGCAGCTGCGGGACACGGCCTGAGTGAGTCCGTCCAGGAGCTCCGAGTCCCCGAGGAGATAAGGCAGCAGAGAACGGTATCGGGTCTGCCGGAGGGTCGGCAGTGCCCCCCATCCCAGAGAACGCGTGCGAGCGGATGGAGCTGACATTTGTGGGCACGGCAAAGCAGAGGATGAGCGATGGTGAGGTGAGGTGAGGTGAAGTGAGGTGAGGAAGGCAGCGTGAAGAGCGAGGCGAGGGGACAGCAAAGAGAATCTTCTGGATGGGTCCTCGGCTTCCGCAAACAGGAGAGGCGCCCGGTCGGCCGGTCCAGGGGCAGCGGGCACCGAGGGCTCAGAAGGCGCCGATCTCGGTGGCCCAGGAGCGGCACAGCCGGGCCGCCCCCACCCTGAGCGCGGGTCCCTGCGCGGCCGCGCCCAGCACCGCTGGCGCAGCGTAGGCCGCGGGCAGAGGAACAGCGGCGGGAGAGAAGAGCAGAGCGGAGATGGGGCTGCCCTTGGCTGAGCCCCCCCTCGGCGCTCCCGGCGGAGACGGCATCCGGGCTGCGGCCGCCGCGGTCGAAGCCGAGGGGGCACCGCGGGCCCTGCGGGCCGAGGAGGCGATCCTGCCGGGCACAGAGCCCCGGTGGGACGGCAGCACGTCGGCGGGGACGCG
Organism: Meleagris gallopavo; assembly: GCF_905368555.1. Taxonomy (NCBI): domain Eukaryota; kingdom Metazoa; phylum Chordata; class Aves; order Galliformes; family Phasianidae; genus Meleagris; species Meleagris gallopavo. The sequence goes on from NC_139428.1 coordinate 5,497,508, forward strand.
GCGCACCGGGGCCGGCCTGGCGGCGAGGCGCGGGTAGGACGCAGTCACAAGGAGAGGAGCGGGAGCGGCTTCCCGGCGCGGCAGCGGCACCGGGCTGTGCAGGAAGGACCACGGCCACGTCTGCACGGGGAGCAGCGAGGCGGCCGCCGGGGAGGGCTCCATTTCGGCCACGTAGTTGTTGAGGTGGGAGAGGAGCCGCAGGCGGATGGGGTCGGCGGTGCTCTGCCCCTCCAGGACGCCCAGGTACCGAACCACCTCGGTGAGGCACTCGCGAAAGCCGATGCTCCTGTAGTCCACGGCCAGAGCACGAGCATCCAGGAACCCTGCAGGGACACGGGGGCGGTCAGGCCGTGCGCCGTGCAGGAACGCGCGTGAGCCCCACCGCCCTCTCTGCCGCACCGTAAGTTTCACTTGAGGCGCTTTGCTGCCGTGTGATGCCCTGCAGCAGACAGCCAAGCGGGTCCGCGTGGGTGACAACAGCGTTGGTTACCTCGATGGGACAGGACTGCCGGGTCATGAAGCCCTTTACTCTAGTGTGTGGGACGAGCGAGAAGGTTCATTAACTGTGCTCAGGGAGGATGACGGCTTTTCTTTTGGGCTCTTTGAGTTCTGGCTGCTGAGGACGTGCAGATGCCAGTGTGTGCTGGGAACTCTCTATGGCAGCGCCGGGGCCGATGCGCATCTCTGTGCACAGCCTGAGTTCCTCTGCCTGAGTCCCAGAGACTTCAGCCCTTCACACTTCCCTCACTGACCTCCCACTGAAGGAATGGCTGAACCAGGGCCACTGGGCTGGGAAAGCTCCGAGCCACATGGAAACCAATAAGATAAAACACAATGGCTGATTTTTCAGCTTCTGCTCCCTCCTTGTAGCTTGGTGAGACAGTAAGCAACAAAGCAGAGAATGTCACAGAGCAGTGGAGCACTGGACCACTCTGCTTGCTGGGGTCTCTGGGGACAATGCAGCCCTTTGTTGCAGTGCAGTCAAACTGAATATCTAAACAAATGTTCCAGACCGAGTTACAGCTCTGAAGCAAAGCCTGGATGCCAGCAGTGTCCTCAGAAAGCCAAAAGTGGGTGGTAAGCAAAGCCAGAGGCTTCTTTACTGGAGCTGTGATCCCCATCCTGTTAACTGGAACAGGACCGAGGGTCTGTGCTGAGCTCTCAGTACAAATGAGACCTTTGTTGAATTTCACACAGGGCTCCCCCTCTCCTCTTATAACATCCAAGAGACAAAAAGCAAGAACAGAAAGGGAAAAAAGCCTTGTTTATTTGCAGAGTCCCCGAGCAGAACTCAGCCTCTACAGGAAATGTATCTCAGGGAGGAGGGAAGGAATTTAATATCATTTTTTTCTGGAAGCAAGCTCCATTTCTGGGAGTGCAACTCTGGCTGGGCAGCTTCACTGGGGCGTGCAATGAGGACAACAGCACCATCCCTGTGGGTCTGGGATACCAGAACCTACCCATGGGGTGCTGACCCACACTTTATAGGCAATAAAAACAGGAGGGCGGGAAACAACCCATTTGCCCCCGGGAAAAACATTTTCCTTGGGAAGTGGGCAAGGCAGCATTCGTCCTGGTGCCGGCAGCAAGGCACGGCAGGGCCGAGATATTCCCTGCTGATGGGGAATTTCCTACCCAGGATGCCACCTTCACCTCGCCCATGCACTTGCAGAGTGGCTCTTACCTGCTCCTCCAGTGGCATGGAGCATTTTTAGGTGATCCACTGTCATCTGTAGAATTTCTGCCTTCTCCAGCTTGGATGAGCCCTGCATCAGGAGCAGGGGAAAAAGGAGAAATTTGTTATTTCGTGGCCCAGGGCGTTGTGCCTCTCACAAGCTGAGCTTTGCCTGGTGCCCTCCTCCTCAAACCCTCCTGAAAACCCACGGCACCAGACACCCATCTCTGGGCACTGCCTCAGGTTTTTAATCGAGCAGAAAATGGAGTTCCTTCCCACCATCACCCCATACAAACTGAAATTCCCCATTTCTGTGCTTCCTCATAGCTGTGAGATGCAGCCTGGATTGAATTCATCCTCCCTGCAGCTCCTGAACATTATTACTAAATGCACTGATGCTGTTTCACCGCCCGGTTTCACCACTCCCCGCAGCGAGGACTGAGCACAGCCCTGCTGCTCTGGTACCCACCTGCTTCTCGAAGGCAGTGGGCACCAGGCGCCGCAGCTCCGACAGGCTGCTGTTGATGCGGTCGCGGCGCCGCTTCTCAATGATCTGCGGGAGGAAAACCACACTCATTCCTGGCGTGTCTCACAGACTTAGAGCCCTCACAGCAGGCTGAGAGCAGCACTGGGCCACAAAAGCGAATGCTTTCGGTGAAAAAGCCGAGCAAAGCAGCACTCACCAGGTGTGAAGCCTCCCTCCTCCCCGCAGCCCCAGCCCTTTCTACACGATTTGAGGCCACAGCTCTGCTAAAACCTCCCCTTGGCTGAGGGAGGTTCTGCGGGGGACGGGGCAGAGCCGGTTCCGGTGACCCCCCCGAGTCCCAGGGCGAGGATTTGCCACCGGCACAGCACAGAACTCACCCCTCTGCGCTTCTTCCTGGCTTGTATCTGCGACGTCGTGGTGGGAGACACAGACCTGGGAACGTGGCTGGGAAGGAAAAAGAGGGAAAGCTGCTTGCAGCAGCTGGAGGCAAACCTCAGCAGCACATATGTTTTACACACGTTTGCCATCTGCAGTTCCTCCTCCCCATCCCAGAAAACTGTTTTCTGTGGTTCTCATCTCAGTGTTACCCACAACACAGAGATCAGGAACCGAGGACAGGAGCCAGGCAGAGTCTGAATCCCACTGTCCCCATGGGAGCCCTCAGCAGCCCACGGCAAGTTTCTGCACCAGCCACTGCCCGGCACATCTCCTTGCATCTCGGGCCACACCGGTGTCTCCACGGGGCTGGAAAAGCAGCTCTGGGGCCGGGATCTCTCATCCCCATGCACAAACCTCCCGGCCTCATGCCTGAGGCTGTTGTGTCCGCTGGGTGGGCTTTGTGCAGGCATAGGTGGCTTTGCAAGAATAAACACGTGCTGTCCGCATACAGAAATGCGCCAAAGATGAGCGCTGCTGGGGTGGGAACGGGTGGGTGGGAACGGGGGCAGGGGACGGCACCGAGCTGACCCGGCAGCGCAGGAATGCAGCCTGCACTCGGCAGCAGAGAGTTTTGAATCTCTTCGCAGAGCTGTCCGAGCGCAGCGCTCTTTGTGAGCTCCAGATGTGGGATCAACAGAACTCTCTCTCTGCTAAATGTATCTCAGAAACGTTTGACTGACAGTTGAGAACCACGCAACGGAACTCTCTGATGGCTCTGATTTCTGCGCTGCTCCTTGATCGATTCTGTAATTTGCAGCACTGATCTTTCAACTGTTTATTCCAGACGAAAGGCAAAGCAAACCCGAGCGGCATCCTGCACTGCTGCAGTGACCCCGAGCTGCGGCACAGCGCACGCACAGCGGACACAGCGCCCGCCCGCAGTGACTCACCCTGCTGTGGGGAACTGGTTCTCCCAAACCACCCCGTGGAGCCAGAGCCCGGTCCAGACGCCGTCTCCCTCTCTCGCTCCCTCCCTCCCTCCCTCCGCCCCACCCAGGAGCGTTTGGTTCTGCCTGACCCCGTCGCCTAACACTGCGCTGCGCTGCCGTGGTGTGGGGATGGTTCTCTCTGCTGTGTTTGCGCGACACGAGCCGCGGTGCAAAGCAGCGTAAATACCTCCGTATCACAGCGCTGCTCTGCGACTCACTTGGGACTACGAGCAGACAGAGATCAAAACTCCATTGTTGTACTCAGTGGAACAAAACAGGGCAGTTCCTCCGCTTTGCCCTTTGGGGTACTACAGAGCCGGGAGGAGGTGGGAGTGTTTCATGTGCAGCAGAAGGGTGGGCGAAATGCTGATGCACTGGGACGGTGTGAGAGTTTGGGGAACACATGCGGGATGCGTTGGCGTGGCTGTGCCCAACTGCCCCAAACTGTATCAGCTTGTGAGAACCTGAGCCTGGCACCAGGTGGGACAAACAAGGAATTAAATCACCCGGAGCTGCAGAATGGGGGACACTTGGCTGCCAAAGGGAGTTCAGAAGCAGCTGAATTTCAGATGGGAGCAACTAACAGAGCCCTTCCTTCGTCCCCAGTGCCCGGAGCCCACCAGGCCCGCAATCGGTGGGCAGCAGCAGGCGATGCCCTGGGCCAGCAGAGCAGAGCAGGGGAGCATTGCGGAGCCTGGGACCCGGGTCCTCTCCTCACCGCTCCTCCGAGCAGAGGGAGCTGCAGCCCGTGCTGTGGGAGGGAGGAGGGATGATGGAGCTTGCAAACGGCCATCCTGAAAGCGCACGCTGAGAACTGGGCACCCCTCACCGCCCGAGCTGCCTTTCAGAGGAGATCAAAGCCGCAGCTGGTGCATGACAAACGCCTCGGCAGAGAAGCGTTTCTCACGCGAACCCTCTCCGCACCCTCCGCGATCCCGGAGCTGTCGGGTCACCGCTCCGGGGCAGTGAGGAAAGCCGGAGCCCGAACCCGGGGTGCCCTCACCCCACAGCGGGGCTGCTCCCCCGCTCCCCCGCACCCCGAGCACCGCCGAGCCCCCACCCGGCGTCGTTTATCCCTCGGGACGACGCGGAGCGCTCCCCACCTGTATTCCTCCTCTTTGCCCACGTCGATGGTGCCGTCCGACTCGGTGTCCGACGAGCTCTCCTCGCACAGACGCTTCATCCTGACCGGGAGCGGCTCCGCCAAGGAGGAGGGCGCGGGGCTGAGGGCTCGGCGGAGCCCCACTCGTGTCCGGAGCCCCACGCGTGTCGGAGCGCGGCGCGGTCCCGCGGCGAGCTGAGCGCGGAGCTCGCCCCGTCTGCTCCCCAGCTCCTCCCCTGGCCCCGCTCTGCCTTTCACACCCCCGGCTGCCGCCTCGCTCTGCTCCCAGCACGTCCCCAGCCTCCCTGGTTAATGGGTTAATGAGACATCTCCCAGGAGTGACGGATTACGCGGCCGCGCCGGCGCTCCCAGGTTCCCAGGCCCCCCCGCCTCCTCCCGCTCGCTGGTCGCAATCCCAAGTCTTCCTGTAAAAGGAACAGTCTGTGTGAACCGTCTCATGTCCCCCTCTGCCCGCCGCCCCCCTGCCCGCGGCCCCCCCTTCCACCCGCCGCACATTGGCCTCAGCCCCAGTTTAAAGGGACCGGTGACCTCACTGGCAACAGAAAACCGTGGGAAAGAGATGGGACTGATAAAGCCCTGAGTTGTTTCAGGGAAAAATCAACATCCAGCCCCACACGCACACACGGCGGCGCGGGCGGGTGGGAGAATTGTGAATCGGATGGAAGCGGCTCCTCCGGGGTTGGAGGGAGATTCCCGAAGGGGCAGCAGTGATGGTGCACGGGGACATCGCCCTGTAGGGGTGTCCTGCAGGGTTCTGCCGTGAGCTCAGCCCCCGCCACGCTCAGAGCATCCCCAGCTGCCCACTCGTGGCACTGCCAGGGTATCCAGGCCGACCCCTGCCCAGCACTGGGTTTTATGGCACAGGGTCGAACTGCTGCTGTCTGCCTCATCCCACAGCTCTGGAAACTTTGACCCGCAGCCCATAGAGCACCTCGCTTTCCCTAAGTTTGCATGGAGGAGATGGGAGTCTGTTTGGCAGAGCCCTGAGCAGCTGAAATCCCCAAAGGCAACGAAATCGTGGGCATGTGGGAGAGAGAGGGGTGGAGGGAGGGAACCGGAGCAGAGGTTCGCAGTACAAAAATAATGCCTTTTATTTAGGAAAAAAAAAAAAAAAAAGGAAAAAAAAAAATCGGCGCTGAGATCTGGCAACACGTGGCTTTCCCAAAGTTTTCTGCAGAAGCGGCGGCGATCCCAGCGCCCAGCCCCCCCCCGTGCCCACGCTGGCCCGATATCTGCCGCAGCCACGGCAGCCCCGCATCGTGCCGGCCCTCCTGAGCAGCCGCTGCCCTCAGCACAGCCCCGCAACCCTTTGTTCAGCCCCAACCGTGGGGTCCTCCACCCAAAGCCAAGCAGAGCAAAGCAGCCGTTCTGTTGGAGGAGTCCCTTGAAGGAGCGGCTGTAAAAGTGTTTAGCTTATATTTCAAGGTTCAAAGGGAAACGGAACCAGAAGACTTGAAGCTGTGTCACTTTGGTGATTTTGAGACCCACTCCTCCTCTCCCCTTTCCAGAGTGATTTCAGTTACAAAAACATTCATCTCCAAAGTGAATTTCCCATAAACATGTGTTTTTGAGAGATTAATGCTCTTTCCACCGATGAAACTATGTAAATGGGATCCAGAGATCAGTTATTTTGGGCCCTTGCTCACATCACACCGAGCCTGAACCAAGCCGAGCCTGGGCCTGCCTCGGGAACACTTTTCTTCTCCACTAGAAAGGAATTCTCAGTCCAGACTCTGTCTTTTCTGGGCCTTTATCTGGGTTCAATTGAAGTGTAATTGGCAACACGTTTTTCTAGGCTTACTCTTCATTACGAACAGAGCAGGGACCTCGAGATCCACTTCTGCCGTAATCAGATCCGTGTTGCAGCCCGCGCTGCTGGAGCGCTGCTCAGAACCGCCCGTGGAGGCCCGGGGTCGGCGTGACGGAGCAGCTCCGTGCGATCAGCCGGGCAGGGCTGGGAAGAGCTCGGCAGCACCGCAGCGCCGATCCCCGCCCGGCGAGGTGGGAGCATCCCGGGGACGGGTGTCACGAGGACGGGGCCGAGCCATCCATCACACCCAGCACTAATTGGCTGCCCTGCTCTGGGGCCAGGGAACAAGGGAGCTGTGAAGATTGATGGCCCTTCCCTGCAGCGGAGCAAACTCTCGGGGCTGAGGGTGAATCGGCGCCAGGGACCCCGCGCTGCCCCGTTTATCCGTGCCGGCAGCGCAGGGCCGCGGCTCGGGGCTCTGACCACCCCCGTGTGGGGACCTCTCCTTCCCCTCCCTCCTCCTCAGCTTTGGGAAACGTCCCCGGAGAGCGGCCAGCTGTGAAAAGCTGCAGCAGCTGGAATGTGGGAGGGAGGAGGGCAAGGCGGCTGCAGAGCAGCGGACGTATCTGTTACCTCCCGGTGAACTGACACCTCCGCGGCAACCCCGTGCATGCCTGGAATGCCCTGTCCGCACGTCTTCAGTCAGCATCACCTCCTAACCTCAATCCCACCGCTGCTGCCAGACCCACAGCTGCGGCAGCGGAGGATGCCGGCGGGACGCAGACACACCGCCCTGCTCTGTGGCTGAGCAGAGGGACTCGTCACCAACGCGCGGCGCTGGGGGCAGTGATGCGGCTGGCAGCCGTAGGCACGGCCGGGAGCTGTAGGCACGGCCGGGAGCTGTAGGCACGGCCGGGAGCTGTAGGCACGGCCGGGAGCTGTAGGCACGGCCGGGAGCTGTAGGTACGGCCGGGAGCTGTAGGCACGGCCGGGAGCTGTAGGTACGGCCGCGGCACCGCCTCGCGCTGTCAGATGTGGAGCGCTGCCAACGCGGCTTATTTTGCTGTGGCCCCGCTCCAAACCAAAGGCACCGCATTGTTCGCTCCCCCCCCACTTCCCCAACCCACGCAGTTCAGAGCCGGCCCAGCCGACTGCTGGGGGCAGTCCAGGGGAGGGAAAAACAACATTTTCCCACAAACCCGCGGCCTCACCCTTCCCCGGGCAGGGACGGGGCAGATCCCGGCTCTGCTCGGAGGGCTCCGTGCTGCCCTCGCTGCGCTCACACCTACTGCCCCGCGGCCAGGAATGCCGCCCGGCCCGGAGCCCCCGTGGGAGGGGCTGCAGAGCTGCGCCCATCGGCACCTCGGGGTGCTGCTGCAACCCACAGGACAGGACCCCATTCCTGCTCCAAAGTAGTAGTGCATCCCGGTGGGGGAGCATCAGACGATGTTAGCGTTTAGTTCTCATTGCCCTTCGTGTGCCTCCGTTTCCCCTCCCCCCCCAGCAATGGGCGCTCGCTTTGCAGACCAGCAGCAACGGGCGGCAGTTAATTAATATTACGGCAATCCCGCTGACAATGAGGCTGCCGGCTCACCCCAAACCCAGCGGGTTCTGCACCGTATCCTTCTCTGACTCTCCCCCTTTTGACGCCGTGCCGATCCCGGCCCCATCGCCGGGCGCTGGAGGGAGGCGGGCGGCCTTCGGGCTGCACAGAGCAAAAGCAACACCGGGAGTCGGGTGGGAAAACAGAGCAGGGCTGCGGGGAACGCAATGCCTTTGTAATTGCGCGGAGAGTCCGTCCCTCACACAGCCCCGAGCCCTTCCAAAGCCCCCCCCCTTCCCCGGCGATGCTAACGCACTTCTCACGAGCGCTGGGAGCGATGGGGCCGGCAGACGGCCTCGCCGTCGTTGGCTGCGTGTGCAGCGATCCTGCGAGCAGATGAGAGCAAACAGCAGCGCGCCGCGGAGCCGCTCCGCCCGGAGCCTTTCTTCTCCAACCACTTCAAACTTTCATTTCTTCTGAAGCCACAACAAGGCACACTTTGTAAAGCAAATGAGTAAACAGCAACTTTCGGCTTAAAAGGAAAACAAGAGGGAGGGACTGTTTTTAATTACTGGGATTTTAAGAAGGGCTTTATTCGGTTAATTGCTTTCTGCTGTAAAACGTTCCTCTGCGCGCAGCCCCGCCGCATCGCTGCCCGTCGGATGGCACCGCAGGGGGAGCGGCCGCGGGCGCTGCTTCCATCAGCGCTCCAACGCTCAGAGACCCCCGGAGCCCCCCGCCCTCGGCACAGACACGGCCCAAACCTCGGGGTTTTGGAGCACGTCCGCCCGAAGGACGGAGGAAGGGATGCTCACAGTAGTCCGTAGCCAGGCGCGTTCCGGGCTCGGCGCTGCCGCCCGTGGCTGCGGGCCGCCCCCCGCCCCGCGGTGCAGCGCTCGGTTCGGTGCTGCCCTACGGCGGAGCGATGGCGATGCCAGGCGCGGCCGCGCGGCGCGGCACCGCGAAGCGCTCCCATCGCGTCCCCGTGATCGCAGCCGGCCGGGAAGGAAAACGGCCCGAATCCCCGCAGGGACAGCGCGATTAAGAAGTAGCAGAGACGCACGAAAGGGACCCTTAGCAGAACAGCACCGGTGCGGAGCTGTGAAGTTGTCACAGGGCGCAGGGAAGGGACAGGCGAGGAGGCGGCGCGAGAGCCTTCTGCAGTCGGCTCAGCATCAGGAGGGGGGGAGAAAGAGAAGGAAATGGAGCAGGAAAAGCCCCGTCTCTGCACGCCTTGCGCGCCCCACAGCCCTGCGGGGAGTCCTGGGGGCACCGGGGAGGTGCTGGGGGAGCTCGGCGCCGGGGGGATGAAGGCAGGCGGCTGCCACGTGCCAGCCTGGAAAACAGCACGAGGGGGTGAGCGCGGGTGGGGCTGCGTGCCGGTACTGGGGGGTGCGGCCCCTGCGTCTACACGGCTCCGCTCCGAGCGGGCAATTGCCTTCCAGAGACGAACGCGGTGACCCCGGAGCAGAGCAGGGCGCTGCGCCCGGCCTCACCTGCGGGCGGTGGGCAGCGCTCTGTGCGCATCCTGCCGTGCCCGTGGCAGCGGGCGCTGCCTGCAGCTCCTCTCCGGGGTCCCTCCTGCCAGCAGCCCGCAGCTGGTGATGAATGCTCGCTTTCTCTAATTGAATAGCAGGAAGTTAAATCTTGTTCTTTCGCCTTTCAGGCTGTCAGCTGGAACAATCACCCACCTGTGACACCACCCCAGGGATATAAATAAGGAACAGCACACAATGCTGCCCGAGGAACGGACGGCGTTCCCAGATCTCCCGATACCGCGTGCTTCATTGTGTGCCCGCACGGGAGAGGGCTCGGTGCAGGCGCTGTGGGAGCGAGCGTGCAGAAGGCGCAGCCGCGTGGGCACGGGCTGTGCGAGCGCCTCCAGTAATGCCAGGACTCCCCGCTGCGCCAAAACCCTTTGCTGCAGCCACGGGCGCTCCCGCCCCGCGTGCTGTGTCCCACAGCTGCCCTGCAACTCAGCACCGCGTTCATGCAGGTGTGAGGGTGACTGCGCGCTGCCGGCTGCCCCTTGGGCTCCTTCCCATCGCCGCCACCCAGCGCGCTCCCCGCCTCCCCCCCTTTTCACCCCATCCGTTCACAGCCCCGTGCTCCGCCGGGACGCTCCGCTCACAGCTGGGCCGCCCGACAGCTCTGTGCAGCTGCAGCCCTGCAGGAGGGGGGCAGCGGGGACAACGCACACAAACACACAGGCCAGCCCTTATTGTTACTGTGAAAGGAAATTATTAATTTGCTGGGAATAAAGTCGGCAGTGAGTCAAAACCCAAAACCCATCCTCCCTCGCACCCTCCCCAGGAGCAGCCACCACCATCCATCCCCCAGCATGAGGCACCACAGCCCCACTTTGCCCCACACAGCAGCCCCTGCTCCCCCCGGCCTGCAGCTGCTCTGACGCTGATCTCGGCCCTGCAGTGGGGATGTGGCCCCACAGCCCGTTGTCAGCCCCACGGTAACAGTGCAGAGGCCACATCCCTGTTTGCTTTCCCTCTGCCCCATAGCAGGGGTGGCCACGGGCTCCCTCCCCGACGGCAGCCTGAATGAAGCCAGATCCCCAACACATTCCTGTGGGTTTGTTTTTTTTTTTTTTAATTTTCCTTCCCTTTTTCTCTCCATCCCCCTCCCTCTCCCTCGCTTGGCACGAGCTGAAGGCCTCGGAGGAAGCTGGGCTTGGCAGGAGCAGGGGAGGAGGAGTGGGGAGATGAAAGGCCGCTCTACAGCATTCCCTTCCAGTTCCCACACTCTCCCGGCGCAGCGCTGCTAATGTTTCCCAGCCGCACCTGGAGGAGCTGGAAGTGGGGCCCTGTGCACACACACAGCGAGCAGAAACCCCACGGCCTCACAGCCCACATGGCCTCAGCCCCACGATGCCACCGTGCCCCTCTGTACAGCACCAGAGCAGCACTGCACTGCAGACAGTGGTGAAGCAGCTGCCGTGCCCCAAACGGCGGTGCCCCAACGGCTGTGCTGTCCCCATCCCCGTGGCACCTGTGTCCGTGTGCCATCGCTGCATTCCACACTCGATGATCCCCACAGCCGCCCCTCCCTCCAATGAGGCTCTGATGGCAGCATTCCTTCCTGAGCTCTCAGCCCTGGGGGGAGTGCTGTGGGAATGCACCCCCGGGAGCCCCCCCAGCTGCACATTGCAGCCCCTGCACCCTCTCACGGTCCCTGCACTGCACCCGGGGCCGCCCACAATGGTCAATCCATTATCTCTCTGCACAGATATATGGGTTCTGCTGCTGTAAGGCTGGGCTGGGTTGGATCCAGTCCATCCGTGTGGGCACTGCTGCACGTGTTTGCTTTATCTGGAGGAGAAAGCCCTGCTCAGTGCTGACCCAGTCACAGCATGAGGGCAGAGCTTAAAAATCGCCTCCAGAGACTGCACTGGGCTCTGCATCCCCTCCTGTCACAAAGAGAAAACCGTGCAAAAACCTGCCCTAAAGGAGAGGATGAGCAGCGAGTGCAGAGCACAGAGCGCAGAGCGCAGAGCACAGAGCACAGCCCACAAGTAGCGCTGCTGGGCACTGAACACACGGATTTGCATTTGCAAACCACACTGCCAGCTCTGTGCCAAGCCTGGTGTGGGGACAGAGGGTGACAGCAACATCAGCCAACACAGCTATAAATAACGGTGTGGAAGGAACACAACGGTCGGGCCATCCAAACCCTGGCATGGCCCTGCAGCACTGGAGTGGTGCCCTTTTCTTGCTCTCCTGCCTCCGGGTCCCCTTTTCCATCCTCCCAGCTCCGGGTGTTGCTGTCACCCTGTCACCCCTCGCTGACATTTCGCCCTCCTGCGGGCCGGCTGCTGTTCTGCACTGCAGAAGGGACACAGAACTGCATGCACTGTGGGGATGAGGCACAGGCACCCAGCACAGCCTGGGACCTCTCACTGCCAGCACTGCGGGGACAGCCCCATGTCTGCACGGCCTCTGCACCGCAGGGATACGGGCACAGTGCCCTCTCCAAAGGGCCCACAGGGTCTGAGTTTGCCCCCGAGCTGTCGGGAGAAGCAGCTCTCAGGGCCGTGGTTACCTCCCGTACACCCACAGCGATGCAGCGGAGCGGCAGCAGAACGCTCCACCAGCTCTGCCTCCTCTTTCTCTTCCGTGTCCTTTATTCTAAAGTGCACCCATTGCAAAGCCCTCCGTGCCAGATGCAGGGAAAATCTCAGCAAACGGGCAACAGAGAAACCCCTGCTGGCAGCCCACCAGTGAGAGGACATCCCCGACCTCATTGCAGCAAACTTCCCTCCCTCCATGCTAAGCAGGAGCCTTCGCACGGCTGTCAGAGCCACCTGTTGGCTCCTGCACGCACAGCCGGAGCTCTCAGGGCTGTGCGGGTGCAACGAGGGACTTCAAATCCTCCATGCGAATTGGGGATGGGCGCAGAGAAAGCATCCCAGCAAATAGTGCTGCTCAGGAGCTCTGCTGAGGGCCGTGCAGAGATGCTGCCCTGGGGCCTATGGACATTCCTTGGCTATATTTGGTGACGGATGGAGGATTTGTTGCTTTCCCCCGACCCATCTGTTCCCATATCGGTGGGGAGGAGCTAACGCCAGAACTGCAGTGTCGCTGTCCGGGTAAACCCGGTACTTCAGCAGCAATAAATCTCCTCCGAAAAGCTTCTGCCGCCTCCCACCTGCTGGCTGGGAAAAGATCAAGCCGACAAAATCTGCTGCCAAATCGTATTTTTAACCTTGACTTCACGAGGAGCGCAGGGCTGCTCACGGAGCAGAGGGAGGGATCACATCTCCCACCCTGGGATCCTCCCACCACTCTCCAGCTCCCGGGGAGCTGCTTTGGTTACATCTTCTGAAGTCCCCAGACTCCCTCTTCCTCCTCATCACCCCCATCCCTCCTCCAGAACACCTGGGGGGCCCCTGGCCTCTTGCTGTCCACACCAGAATGGCCACGGGAAGAAGGACAACAAAGTCAGGCTGCGACCAACACCATTTATTACAGAACACCACCCAAAGGGGTTTTGTTGCCGTGGCAGCTCACTCACAAGAAAAACCACGGGAGAGCAGCAAAGCAAAACCGATGGGAGATGCAGCAGTGAAGTCCATTTGTTGGCCAACACAGCACGAAGGCCATGGCGGTGCCCATTGTGGCTGGAGACACAAACTGTGCTGGAGTCACTTCCCACACCTCGCCTGGGCGCACACCCCAGTGGCACCTTTAGCAGCTGTACAGTCGCCCATGGCCCATCCCGTTGCATCCCATCCCGTTGCATCCCATCTTCACCCCACCTTCCTCCCACACACTCTCTGGCAATACCATTCCCCCACCCCCTTCCATGCTGCAGCTGGGCTTCCAAGATGGGATGTTCAGGAAACACCTGGGAAATGTTCACTGGAAGATAAGAAGGGCTGAGAGACGCCGCTCAGAGCCCAACATCCGTGGTTCACATGAAGACGGGATTTTTTGATAGACACGAAGACTAATACAGTTCTTTCCAGTTCTTTTTGTCGGGATCGCAGACCTCGGTCACCCAGGTGTCACAGGTAACAGTCTGTCAAAATGAAAGCGTTCAGGGAGGAGGAAAAAGTGCAATTAGCTTTTCACTGCCAAAGCAGGATTCAGTGCAACAGGAGCCTGCGGAGCCGATGAGGGCACTGGGGGTCGGTCAAAAGGGCCACAACCACCACCAGGTCAGCTGGAGCCATCCTGCAAAGCGAAACAGGCACATACAGGGAGAGCCTCATCCCAGGGAGGTGCTGAAAAGCTGGAAGTCACTGCAAAGAACTCATGCTGAGTGCCCTCCATGCCCCATGGTGCATGCTCTGATTTCAGAACAAGCAAACAAAAAGGAGAGAAGCGTGCAAAAGTAACGTTCACATTTGCCACGTCCCCAGGAGGGGGCTTTCCATGGGGACGTCGATGTGACGCTCACAGCCCGCAGAGCAGCACAGCCATTGATTCCCCTTCCTGCCCCCTGATCACAGAGGCGGCTCTTTCTCCCAGGATCTATTTTGGGAACACCAGAGCTTTAAGAAGCTGACGAGAAAAAGATTATCCACCCCTATGGGCTCAGATCAGAGAGGAGAAAAAATCCTTTAATTAAGTCCCCGAGGCTGAAATTCTCTGCAGATTTGAATAAATGGACTCCGAATGGTGTTCCTAATATTTTAGGGCTGCTTTTACTTTAATTTAAGCCCCAGGGATGTGTCTGCAGATCCAGGAAAGCACACACCAGAGCTGGCCGTTGGCTGCCTTACTGTGGGTGCAACCATGGAACCCAAATTTTGGGCCAATGGCCCAAAACTCCAAAAGCAGAAAATGGGATTCCTATATATTTTTCTTAATGTAAGTATTTGTTTGTATATTTCCAAATACGAAACAGGAACACCGGTGGGGTCACCAGCCCTGGAGGTGTTGAAGGAAAGATGAGATTTGGTATTTGGTTCAGCGGGCAGCAGCTGAGGATAGACTGGGTGATCTCAGAGGTCTTCAACCAAAGATTCCACGTTTCTATGACAGGAAAGGGTTTTGCTTTAGTATTTTGTTGAAAGCTTCGGGAGGGGCTTTTTGTGCTCACCCCTCTCCAGTCCAACCGCTCAGCCTCAACATTCGCTCTTTGAACCGAAGGCTCTGGGAATCGCCCGGGACTTTTGAACAGCTGATGGGTGACACCAACCCAATGGGGCAGTGGTGCCGTGACGAAGGGGACAGCATCACGACACCACAAAACACTGAGGAGACAGGAAGCCTTCGGCATCCTCCTCCTCCTCCTCCTCCTCCTCTCACAGCTCCACGCCGGGCCCTATTTGCTGTTCTGGGGCTGCTTCTCCTGCAGCGGCCGCTTGTGCTTCTGTGCGACGCCGTAGGGGACGTGGGCAGCGATGGTGCCCATCTCCTTGGCTCCCTCCACGTGGAACATCTGATCGTCAAAGAAGATGTGGGGACGGATCTTCTTCAGCAGAGGGCCTTTGGGAGCGCCAGCCAGGAACAGCGCCTCGTCCGTCTCCAGACCCCAACTGCGCAGAGTCTTTAGGGCCCGGGCGCCCGAGCTGGCAGCGCTGCGGGCTGTGACCAGGTAGGTGCGGATGGGGCACTCCATCCTCAGCCCTTTGGAGTAGAACTTCTTCTGTAGCTTTCCCAGGGCCTCCAGGAAGCCCTTCAGGGGTCCCTGTTGGAGCAAAGGGAAGCTGTCATTTGGAGACCTCTGTGCTGAGCTCTGCTCCCAGTGCCAGCAGGACTGGATGCACCTCTTAGGATCACAGAATCAGTAAGGTTGGAGAAGAACTCAGAGATCACCGAGTCCAACCCCGGCCCAGCCCCACCACACCCACTGACCACGTCCCTTCCATCTCCACGTTCCTTGAGCACCTCCATGGACCGCACCACCTCCCTGGGCGGCTGCGCCGATGCACCTCCACTCTTTCTGAGAAGAAATTTTAATCTTTCCTGATATCCAACCTGAACCTCCTCTGGTGCAACTTGAGGCCATTACTTCTCGTCCTCCCTGGGAGCTGACCTCCACCTCTCCACAACCTCTTCTCAAGGGAGTCGCAGGGAGCAGTGAGGTCTCCCCTGAGCTTCTCTTCTCCAGGCACTGCTCCTCGCCGGTGGTGCTGAGGGGGGTTGTTGTGACCCAAGTGCAGGACCTGGCACTTGGTCTTGTTAGAGCTCACACAGCTGGCCTCAGCTCATCGATGCTTATCCAGATTCCTCTGTAGGCCCTTTCTATCCTCAGGCAGATCAATGCTTCCTCCCTGCTGGATGTAATCTGCAAGCTCACATCCCCTTGCACTCCATCCCCTTGTCTAGATCATCAGGAAAGATGTCACACAGGACCAGCCCCAATACTGCCTCCCTTCTCCCTACCAGTCTGTTCCCAGTTGTCCCAGTTCCCTACACCCTGTGCTCCAGAGGCTGCCCCACACCACCCCACACCACTACCTGTGCCAGAGGATTGTTCTCGTGAGCCTTTTCGTGCTCGAAGAACATGTCCAGGCCGTGAGCCTTCACGATCTGCTCCGACTCGTCTGAGAAGAGCACAGCATCGCCATCGAACGCCACACGCAGCTGCTTCTCTGACACCTCCAGGTCCTTGCTGGGGCTGAAGATGGTGGCTGCGGCGATCCCTGGGGACATAAAGCACGAGGCGAGGGATGGCAGTTACCCAAGGACCTGAAGAAGAAGTGAGCAAACAGCAAGGAAACGCACACACCAAACAGAGCCTGCGGCTTGGCCCCAAGACATCTTACAGCCAAAACAAGTCCTTAGATAACAAACCTCACTTTGCATGCAAGAAATAAAAGGGGAAAACAGTGCCTTTGCCTTGGAAGAGCTGCGGAGCTCATGGAAAGCCTTATTCGCATGGAAACTTGAGGCTCTTTGGGGCATAAAGGACGTCCCATCCTGATGGGGGAAAGGCAGGCCCCACCTGCCCACTGACACCACTGGCACCAACTGCCACAGGCTCTGACCCCCCCCGAGCTCCCAGCCCAGACCCCGGACTCACCCTCTTCAATGGCCCCACTCACTTTCTCGGCATCGGAGGAGAGGTAGAGGTTGGTGTGGTAAGCCTTGAGGTAACCGATGGGGCTGTTCCCCCCCGTCATGCAGAATCTCTCAATGAATAGATCTGTGGGCAGGGACACAACGGGATGAGTCTGGCTGCCCCGGAACAGAACACGGCTCCCAGGAGCTCCCAAGAACCATCAGCACAGCTTTTGGCACCACAGCTCAACAGCAGCGCCGGCAGTCGTGCCAGTGGGCAACTTCCACTCAGAGCCCAACGACACGGGGCGCAGTGGTGGTGGGCAGATGGTTGGACCAGACGACCTCCGTAGTCTTCTCCAACCTTCACGATTCTGTGATACGGGGAGCAACAGGCCCAGCACACGGCTTGGTGGAGGAGGCGGCAGGGAGCACCGCCTTCACCTGCTGCCGAGCTGTAACTCCCTGCCCACGTGCCGACGTTGTGCTGAGCTCACCATAGTGGTTGATGCTGTTGATCAGGCGAACCCCAACCTGGGCATGGTTGTTGGTCATCAGGACGATGTCAAAGAGCTCCTCGCTGTCAGGATAGAGCTCCCGAAGCTGCGTGTTCACCGCTTCCAGCGCCTGTGGGGCCCGGGGACAGGGAGGTCAGTGAGCCCAGGCACGGCTTTAATGGGGCACAGCGCCCCACTGACATCGCATCCCTCAGAGCTGGGGCCACAAGTCACGCTGGGAAAAGGTTGGCTTGGAGAAAACCACCCAGCCACTTTCCAGCTGTCTAACACAACAGGTTTGAAGCTTCCCTTAGGAGATAACGCACTTGCTCAGCTGCATACACCCTCAGTGACCCCTCTCCCCAAAACAGGTTTGGCTCCCGTGGGCAGCACTCACCTTGACGAAGGGGAAGGCGGCGCCGGGCAGGAAGGGCTCATTCTCATGGTCCAGCTGGTATTTCACGTAGGCCTCCACCCCCTGCTCATTGTAAATCTTCTGCTCCTCCTCCATGCGGAAAAGTGCCCGTGAGGACACTGCGATGGTGATGGCGTTCTCAGGCTTTGGCTGCGAGAGAAGGGTGACAGTGGGGAGGGGGCATCCGTCAGCCCCCACCACGATGCTCAGCCCCCGGGGGCACGGCTGCATGAAGTGGGGAGCTGCTACCCGACCTTCCCCTGCTCCAGCACCATGCCCAGAGCCCCGAAGGGCAATGGGGTTCCCACAACACCTCCAGACCCACAGCCACACTGCCCTGGAGGAGCAGTTCACCCCGGCACAGAACGGACTTGTGCAGCTTTTTCCCCCTCACCAGGAAAAGCCACTCACTGCTGCTCAGCCACATCCACGCTCCCTTGATGCTGTCCAGATGTGATGAGCAGCCCATGCCAGCTCGGCTCAGAGAAACACTCGATATAGTTATTGTGGGTGGGAACATGGCAAACAGGTGGTGCAGGCAGTGATTTATGAGTCATTATTATTAATGTTCGTAATCCACCAAAGTCAACAAGGGGCCTTCGGTGGGGCTTGGCAGCGACAGAGGGGCGTCCAGCAAAGCCAACCTCACCCTGACCCCCACCCCAGTCCCTCCTCTCCATTCATCCCCACCACTTGCAAACATGGAAACAAATTCAGTGCTCACAGTCAATGAGGAGCTTTGCAAAAGCAGCAGCCTGGCAAGGATGAGCTGCCCCATCCGCACCGTGGACCTTTTTTCCCCACTCATGCCCTGGGGGTTGTTCTGCCCCATCTGGCTCTGCCAGTCCTGCCCAGCTCAGGGCGCACCCAGCACTGAGTCACCCACAGCCCCATGCCATTCCCAGCTCCCGGTGCCCCCGTGGCAGCGCTCAAGGCCAGCAGCAGCCTCATCAGTACCCAAAATCCCCAGCAAGGAGATTAAGCAGCGGGCGATTAGGACTGGATACAGATGAGCTGAGACTGAGAGCATCACTGTGACCAGAGGGACCCTGTGCAAGGAAATAACCCCCAAATACACAGCATCACATCCCACCCAGGTCCCCCCCTCAGGTGCAGCTGCCTGCTAGGTGTTAGCTATTAACTCATGTCCATGCTCTAACTCATTAATTAATAACTCTGGTGTCATGGGCCATTTATTATGTGAAAATATTAATAACTGTGAAAGGTCTCGAGGGCATCCAGCCGTGCAGCACACCTTGCAGCACGGGCACCTTGCAAACATCAGCAGGCTGCTCCAGGTCCCTTCACTGCCATTTAGAGCCTTCAGGAGGTTAATTTAAGAGGCAATAAACACAGCAATAAAAATAACCGTAAGCTCCAGCTCTGCCCTAGCGCGGGCTGCTGGAGCCCTGCGGGTGTGAAGCGCAGACCCACCGGATCCTGCTTGCTCTGCTGCACGGGGTCGGTGCCGTGCTGCAGGTGAGCCCCGTGCAGGCGCTGGCACAGCCCACAGCAGAGATGTGCAGGACCTGTGCTGACAGCCCAGCGCTTGAAAAAGTCTCAGGCGGTTCCTGAGCTCCGAATCCCATCTCTGACACAAGTGACCTTCCCAGTACATGCTGGCCCCATACAGAGCAAAACCCACTGCAGCCCACACACCCCTCTTTCAGTCTAAAGGTGGATTCTGGCAGTGACTCCAAATACCACATTTCCTTCCACAGACCCAACAGCTGGCAGGCCTTCAAATCGCCCTCCTAATCGCACGTAAATCCCGAGCGGCCCCCCAGGATTAGAGATATGGAAATCCCATGAAAGCTGAGGGTTCCCACGATGGCACTCAGCACCCACAGCTCCCACTGCCATCCCCGAGGGACCCCCCTCTGCACTCCCCAATGTGGGGATCATTCTGCATCAGCCACGACTGGATCTGCCAGACTCACCTTCCTCCTAAAACATGGAGAAATTATGACAGCTCCAGGCAATGGAGAAGACTGAGTCCTCATGGCCAAATTTTAAATTTGGAGGTGAGCTTTGTTATGAAATTTGGACAGAGAAACGGGAGAGGTGGGACTCGCTCCAGGGTCAAGCATGGATCCCCTCCTCAGCTGAAACATCCCAAAAATCCCTGCAGCCACAGAAACCCAGAACAGGAGGCAATGTGGTCAGTGGGACAAGGCATGTGGGTGCAGGACCCACAGACATGGAGGCAGCAGCTCCCAGCAATGTGCCCTCTCAGCCCCACACCGTGACACCGGAGAGGCCAGGGACATTTTCCACATTGCTGAAGAGTGACAAACCTGATCGCTGACCTCCCCCAGCTGGCAGGAGCACAGCTGCAGCAGCACGGGAGGAGCAGAGATCCTGCAAACGGATCTCCATGGGCTGTGGAGACACCGCATTCACCCGCTCCCCAGTCAGGGAGGCACTGCCCAGAAATGCTCTCCAAAAAATCACGCTGCCTCCTACCACCCTACAGCCCTGCTGTGGGAGCAGAGGTACCAGAAGGTCCGGTATCTGCTGACAGGACAGACACACAGACAGGACAGACAGACCCAGCACACGCAAGGGCACAGATGGACCACAGCCAGCTCCATTTCCCACGTGCATGGGGAGGCTGCAAGCCCCCTGCTTGGGATCAGATTAAAGCTCATGGCAATGGCTGAGA
The DNA here is from genome assembly GCF_905368555.1 of Meleagris gallopavo. Taxonomy (NCBI): domain Eukaryota; kingdom Metazoa; phylum Chordata; class Aves; order Galliformes; family Phasianidae; genus Meleagris; species Meleagris gallopavo. The sequence continues at coordinate 5,517,495 of NC_139428.1, forward strand.
TGTTTCTGAGTTTTCAAAACACATTATTTATAATCCAGAAAAGCGCTCTGCAGCCGCTCACCATGAGGTGGGACAGCTGCCTGGCTGCGGGCACGGGCTGAGGGTGTGGGGCTGGCTGGGCACCGCAGGCACCACTCAGCATGGATGGGTGGCACAGCCTGAGCTCCGGGCACCCAAATCTCAGCTCTGCCACTGATTCACCACACCAGCAAACTTCTGCACTGTGCCGTGCCTCGGTTTCCCCATCTGTACAGCTGAGAGTGCCGCAAGGAGAGGAAGAGGAGGAGCTTGGGCAAACATCTGCAGGAGGCAAAAAGCATGGCATGAAAGACAGACGGCTGTATCCTGCCGCCAGTTTCCCAAATGCAGGTTGAAGGCAGCAGCGCTGCTGTTCCCCAGTGGGAACAGGACCAGGGGGTCCCCAGTATGATGCCCCCACTTGGGGTCTGCAGAGCCCAGCCTTCCTCATCGAGGGTCACACATGGAGACCCAACGTGACCGGCACCACGTGCCCCCGTGCTTCCCATCTCACTAACCTCACGCTGCGTGCTCACAGGCAGTAAGGCCAGAACCATCTGCAGCCCCCGGCCGGGCTGCCAGCACTGTGCGGCTATTCTGAGACACGGATGAGCTCCCATTTTTAAACCCAGCAGAGCTCAGCCCTGGTTAGATAACGCAGGCTCTGCTCTAATCTCTCAGAGCCCAGTGGGGTGGCTGTGCCCCCACGGAATCCCCAAAGCCATGTAGGGGCCGTGGCTCCTGGCTGTCCCTAGCTCACGCTGTGCTCCCGGCTGATGGCTCAGCGCCGGGCACCAGCAGCTCAGGGGGCACGAGTAGCTCTGCAAGGACATCTCAGCCCGGGAGCGACCTGGGGATATCTCCGGATCTCGAGAGACCCCGGTGGTGTCACGGAGGACGGAGGGGTACCCAGAGCTGCCCCAAGGACCTGAAAGGAGACGCTGGGTCAAACGGAAACTGCGGAGACCCAGACAGACCCAGGGCACCTGGAGGAATCGCACACCCAGAGGGAACCACGGGAAACCCGGAGACAAAGCACCCGGGGGGAGCTGGAGGAGACCCAGAAGGAACGCAAGGACCGGGAGGAGATGCGCGCCCGAGGGAGAAGATGAGGAGCGCAGGGGGAGCGGAGCACCCGGAGATGGAGCAGCCGGGACGCAGCGCCCGTCGCAGCTCTCACCGATTTAGGTTTCTTCTTGGGTGTGAGGTTATCGTAGAACGCCTTCGCCTCATCCCAGGGCCGCCCCGCCGCTCCCGGTGCCCCGGCGGTGCCCGGCGGCTCCATGGCACAGCGCTCCGTGCGCACCGGGAGCTCCGGGCGGCGGAACGCCTTTATACGGCATCCCATGAAGCTCCGGGGTTTCATCCCACCGGGCCGCGGCTTAACCTCTTCGGGACCGAGCCCGCCCCGCCCCGCCGCCCCCAACCCCACATTAACGGCTTCGGGGGAACGGAGCGCTCCAGGGCTGACACAGTCCCAGGGCAGCCGAGCTCGGGGCTGGGGGAGAAGTGCTGCTGCACGGAGGTGCCCCCCAGCCGAGGATCCCTCCGCGCCGTGCGCAGATCCGAGTGGTCGCAGTGTTTGCGGGACTGGGGTGGCAGGGGGACTGCGGGGCGACCACCGCCCCCGCGCGGAGCACAGCCCTCTCCCTGCCCAGGAGAGCGGCTCAGGTGCCCCCTCCCCTGCATGGCAGTTTCAGCCCGGGATGCCCAGGTCTCAGCCAGCTGCTCGCACCCCAAGCCCTTCGGGACGCCCTTCTGGGAGCTGAATGCCACTCCAGCCCCATCGCAGCCTCCTTTTCCCCAGGGCCTTCACAGCTCTCTGCGGCAAATCCCTGAGCTTCCTCCGGGGAGGCCCCGAGGGGAGCAAGAATTTCCCATTCCCGGGATCACCCTCTCAGCATCCTGAGCCACTGCTCTTTACACCGCAGCCCTGGCACAGACCCATACGTCCCCATAGCGCGTGTGACCTGCACCGTCCCTCCCTCCTCGGCACTGCTGAGCTGCACACTCCTCCGGGATGGGCACAGAGCTGCCCCTCAGCAGCGCTCCCGGGAACACAAGTGCTGCTTTGGCACCGTCCCACCCTCCTTCTCAGGACTGGGAGATGTGGGAGCACTGTGGGATGGAAAGAGAACCACGTTCCTCCCCGCAAGCTGAGCTAGAGCTGCTGCTAAATCCGGAGAAGCATTTAAAGTTGGTGAGAGCTCCTTAGCAACAGGCACTGTCTGTGCAGGCTGGCAATGGGGAAGAACGAAACGCACAGAGAAGCTGGGGGTGGAGAGCTGATGTGCAGCAACAGCACGTCCCAGCGGCTGGCTGTGCTGCAGTGGGCCCAGGATGCAGCCCCCAACCCAGGGGGCAGCCATGATCCCATTCCTGGGGGAACATGAAACCCCAGCAAGAGATGCCCAGTCCCCATCCCATCCCATCCCATCCCCCCCACCCCCAACACCCAAGATGATGTTATTCCTTCTCAAAGCTTCGTGCACAGCTGGAGGGTTACGCTTACACCACCTCCTGTGCCAGGACTGCTCCCTCCCAGTGTGTCACAGGCTCAGGGGAGCCCCAAAGTGATGCTTGGAGCATTGCTCTCCCCTTGCTCCCCTGCTGAGCCATTCAGGGGGAACGCCACCAATGGGGGACAGTTTATTTTTCCATGAAAAAAAAAAAAGGAAAAAAAGTAGGTAATCCACAGCCTCCTAACAGATATCACAGTCATTGTCACCACAATGTGCAGAATAAATACCACTGTGACAATATTGCTGTCCTGAGACAGGAGGGGCAGAGGCAGGGGGCTGGGACAGCAGGCACTGCAGCAGTCAGGAGGGCCAGAAACACACTGGGAATCCTCAGTAGTGCCAGAGCAGTTCTGGAAGTCACCCACCGAATAAGATGGGGTGGTTTCTGGGATCAGATGTGTGCCATAGCCAAGGGCGGCCTCGGACACTTCCCGAAATCCCTGGCCCAACCCTTGACTATTCCCACCATCAAAAGCAGAAGCAGAAAATCTACAGCTGGGTGAGGGAGGGGGGAGGGCAGGACACAACCTGGGACCAGTCCTGAGCCCCAACAGCCCCGTGGGGTGCTGCCAGCAGAGCAGGCACCAGGGCCAGGACCCTGAGCCTTTCAGCAGCAGGGTCAGAGGGAAGGAGAAGAGCTGGGACCGGGATCCCCATGGAGACAGTGGGCAACAGGGTGCGAGGACAGCTGGCCCTGGGGTGTCAGGATGCTCCCCCAGTTCAGAGGTTTAGCTGCAAGGTCTGGTTTAGGGGGCCTTGAGCCGGCAGTGCCCAGGAGCAGAGCAGAGGGGTGGCAGCAGGAACGGAGCACGGGGCCAAGCAGGCAAGGGGCACTCAGGGCACGGGGACAGAAACCATCATGGGAAGCTGAGGTTGGCTGCAGCTAGTCCAGCCCTGAGCCCCAGGCCCTATTTCTGCACATCGCCCTGCAGCAGGAGGACGATGGAGGGATCGCTCTTGGCTGCCTCCTTGAACTCCTCTAGGGAGATCTGGTCGTCCTTGTCCTTGTCCATCTTTGTGAAGATCTTGTCGACGCGCTGCTGGGGCGTCAGCCCGTCTTGGTTCATCCGCATCATGATCACAGTCCCCACCATCTTGTAGATGGCCTGGAGCAGGGAGAGGAGCTGGGTGGAAGCCGGGTGGGCAGAAGGTGCTGGGACAAGGCAGGGCTGCTGCCCCACACAGCCACCTTTCAGCCGAGCTTCCAGACACCAAAACCCGTTCTTTGGTGGCCAAATGGGCCCCAAACTTGTGAAAAGCCCACAGAAAATGCAAGCTACCCCGCTTACTGGAGCAGCAGTACCTCAATGATCTCCAGCATCTCCAAGCGTGTGATCTTCCCGTCCCCGTCCAGGTCGTACATCTCGAAGGCCCAGTTGAGTTTCTGCTCAAAGGTCCCCCTGGAGGTGACAGACAGGGCACAGATGAACTCTCGGAAGTCGATGGTGCCGTCGCTGTTCTTGTCGAAGGTGCGAAAGGCGTGCTGGGCAAACTTGGAGGCGTCACCATAGGGAAAAAACTGTGGGCAGAGGAGAGGAGAGGGATTGGAACAGGGAGGGGAGCACGCAGGGAGCAGAGCTTGGCACAGCAGGAGTGAGGTGCTCCTACCCCACGGGTTGTGCCCAACCAGAGCCCACCTTGATGTAGAGCTGCTGGAATTCCTCCAGATTGAGGATTCCGGAGGGGCAGTCCTTGAGGAAGCCCTTGTACCACTGCTTCAGCTCCTGCTCGCTGAACTCCGTGCTCCTCACCAGGTCGTCCAGCATCTCTGGGGCCAGCTTGCTGCCGTGCTTGCCCATGGCTGTGCCTGGGATGGGAAACGTGGGGCTCTGTGTGCCTGCTACGGGGTGGCCGTGCTCCCCAGCACCCGATCATCCACACACCTCTCACAGCAGAGCTGACCCTCCCGGCTGGTGGCACTCACACACTGCCAAGTGCCACCGCAGTGACTGCAGTTCTGTGCCACCGGCGTCAAAACGAGGAAAAGTCCCACCTGCATCGCCCACCCTGCATCGCCCACCCAGCCGTACTGCACCCGCAGAGCCGCATTGCGTGGGCAGCACACACAGCAGCCCCACTGATACACGCTGTGCCCACAGCAGCCCCACTGATACACGCTGTGCCCACAGCAGCCCCACTGATACACGCTGTGCCCGCTCCCACACAGCCCTGGCTGCCGCAGCTCAGCCCGAGCAGCAGAGGACTCGATGAGAGCTCCCGGAGCTGCTCTGCATGGATAAAGTTGAGGACAAGAAGTTCACGGGGGCGCTCCGGGATGACAAGGTGTGGGGGCAGCTCGGAGGCTCCATCCTCGACACCCGCAGCAACGCGGCCCCGACGGCCCCGGTCCCGGCGGCCGCTCCGCCCCGGCCAGCGGCTCTCAGCCCCGACGGCCCCACCCGTCCGTCGTTACCTGTCCGAGCGAAGCCGGTACCGCTGGCGGAGGGGCAGCGCTGCCGCCCCCGACTCTGCCCGCGCCGCTCCCGCCCCTCTCGCAGCTTCGAGCACCCGCCCCCTCCCCCCCCGGCACCGCCCGTCCATTGGCTGGGAGCGCTGTCAATCGGTGGGGGGTGGGGGACGCGAAATGCGATGCTGGGGGGCGTCCTGGGGGGGCTGGAAGAGGAAATGGGCACCCGGGTACGGCAGCACCGATGTCCGGGGGGGTCCCAGCCTGGAGCGGAGCCCCCGCACCTCCCGTTCTGCTGCCGCCTGGGAGAGATGCTGGTTCCCAGCGCCGAAAGCGGAGCGTTTCCATAGCGATGGCTCTGCCTCTCCCCGCTGACCTTCCCTCCCCCAGCCCGCCCCCCCCGGCGCGGTCTGGGCAGCGGGGCAGTGCTTGCAGCCACCGGAGCTGGGCCCGGAGCCGCGGGGCCACCCGAAGTCCCTGCGCGAATCTCACCCCCGCCGACGGGGCCAGAGGAACGGTTTGAGTGCAGACACAAATATTTGCAGCTGTTTATACACAGCGTGGCTGCAGGGATGCATCACTCCGGGGGCGGGAGGGCCGGACCCCTCGGACCCCCCTGGGCAGAATGTACCGTCCCTGCGCCGCGCCGCGCCCGTGAGCGGGGCGGGATCCCCTCCCGAGGCTGCACGGAGCGGCGGGGAGCAGCGGGGAGCAGCGGGGAGCAGCGGGGAGGGGGCACGGCGGGGGACGCGGGCCAAGGACGGCTCAGTGCCCCCTCCCCGCGGCTCCCGGGATGCAGAGGGCAGCAGCTGCCCCCAGCGGTGCGGGCGGGGCCCACGGCGGAGCCGCCATAGGTGTCACCCCGCGGAACGCCCCGTTTTCCGGTGCTCGGAGCCTTCCACCCGCGGCGGCTGCAGGGATGGGGAGACAGTGGCAGCGAGTGGGTCCCTCTCGCTGCACTCCCCCCACCCTCCAGCCCCCCGGGACGCCCTGGGATAAGGACGGGAACGTGGAGGAGCATCGCCCCGACCCGCGGGGCCCGACCCCCGGGGTGCGAGGCGTCCCCGCGTCCTACAGCGCGCAGAGACCCGCAGGGCCGCGGATGCTGCCGGCCGGCACGCAGAGGGTTAAGCGTCCCCGGCTCCCTCGCACTTGAGACGTCACCGTCCCCGGTGGCGTGGGGGGGCCGGGGGCCATGGGGGGCTTTGTGGTGCAGTCGGCAGCCGGCGCAGGGCTCGCACGCAGCGGCGGGCGGCTCTTCACCCCGCACCTGCGTTGCGGGAGCGACCGCACGCACCGGGCGCTGCCGCCGCCGCCCGCCCGCGCCGCCACGGTGAGAACGGGTCCGGGTCGGGGCGGGGGGCGGTGGGGGGACCCGGGAGGGTGCAGCCCCCGGGATGCTGCAGCCCGGGAGGGGCTCTGCGGCTCCGCACCCCGGAGCCATGCCATAAATCGGCCGCGTCCGCAGCGGGGCCGGGGGGGGAGGGTGGGGGCACCGCTGGGGGGTTCGGCTGCCAAAGCGGGGGGGGGGGAGGGGAGGGCAGCTCCGGGGATCGCCCAGGGGCAGGATCCAGCCCTCGTGCCGCGGTGCCCCTGCTGGGGGGGATGCTCGTGGAGATGGTGCGGTGCATTGGAAATAATCCTGGGGACACCGCGGGCGTGGCTGGGGGGGGACCCTGCTGTCCCCAGCGCCGCATCATCTGCACACAGCCCTCAGTGCGTGGAGTGTCCTTCGTGGGGGATTTGGGGTGCGTGGTCCCTGTATGGTGACAGACAGAGGGGAGGCAGGGAGCAAATCTCCCTCCTGAGAGCCCCCCACAGTGGGGTGTGCTGCCCACCGCTTCTCTCACCTCACATCATGGGCCGGCATGGGGGGAGTAGGAATGGAGCAAATGGAGCGCTGAACCTCAGACCCCACAGGGGATCATAGGGACATGAAGGGGCCCAGCCTGGCACTGCCACACATCTCCATTCCCCGGCACAGGGCAGAGGGGCTGCAGCCATCCCCGTCCCTCCCCCAGCACCGAGCCCCACACCGGGGCCATGCCTTCCACCCATGTCCCCACAGGGACCCATCCGTGCCCCTCCCTGGGTGCCCAGCACCCCAAATCCCAGCCCTGAGAGCTGCGCTCTGCCCTTCAAGGACAAGCTCTGTGCGGCCGTGAGGATGCGATGCCATAATTTATGCAAACGCCTGAGCAGAGCGGGTGAGGTCTCCCTCCAGGCTGACTGCCTCCAGCACCACGCTGCAGGGCACAGCACCCCAAAAGCTCCCCGACATCCATGGGGACAAACCCCGGTCTCAGCGCACCGGGCAACCCTTTGTGCCCCACAATGGGGTGCAGGCAGCAAAGAGCAAAGCCAGCCAGCAACATGGGCACAGCCACCCCTGGGGTCCTTCGGGGTGATGTGGGGACGGTTAGGCACCACGTGCCCCAGGGTGTCCCCACCCGGGAGGTCTCCACGGGGGATGTGGTGCACAGGGGATGCTCGGCCAATGCCGGTGTGGAGCGCATCGACTGCTTCTCGAGGAAGCGCTGGATGGCTTCCAAAGCACCGGCTGCTGGCAGTGAGAGCAAGCAGAGGCAAATAAGGTGAAGGCTGGAGGGTGTGTGAGGCTGCCCCGATGGCCCATGAGCTGCCCAGAGGCTCTGACCCCACACCCTCCCGCAGGTCCCCACCAGCCCATGCAGTAATCAGGGCGTGTGGCACAGCACCTGCTCTCATCGTAGCTGCACCGCACACTGAGGTAAGGAACCAGGGCTGCAGCCACGGTGTGGGTGATGGGCCCGTAAATTGAGTCTGTGGGGCAGAAATCCCGGTGTGGGATCCTCCCCACCCAGCCCTGCCCTTTAGGGCTGCCCGTAGCGGGTCGCGTGGGGAGGACACCTTGTCCTGAGGGCCGTTCTGGGGCAGTGAGCAGCACCCACAGGAAGCGCAGTGCTTCTCTCCCCGCCTCGAGAAACTGAAAACACAGAGAGCAGCCTCACATCCACTCACAGCCTTGTGCTCGCAGCTGGGAGGGCAGCGGGGCCGGGGGCAGAGGGGTGCAGGTAGGTGCCGCCATGGTGGGGGGGGGGGGGGCTCAGGGCGCGCGGTGGCAGCGCGGTGCTGTTCCACTCTGTGCTGTTTCTCTCGCTCAGGTCTGCTGGCCATGGGCAACCTGATAAAGGTATTGGGCAAAGATTTAGAAAACTGTCCTCATTTTTTCCTGGATTTTGAAAGTAAGTCCCGTGAGCAGGGTGAAGTGGGGAGGGGGCTGGGGCCGCTGCGGTGGCCGCTCCCCAGAAGATGGGGACAGGCGCAGAGTCCTCAAGCAGCATCGTGTCCTTGAGGCCGTCCTGGATAAAGGCTGCATGCGCCCTATAAAGGCTGCATGGGGCTGGGGAGTGAGGCTAGATCCGAGGAGATGTCCCACACCTGCCACAAGGGTCCCACACGGGGACACATCCCAGCCGAGTGAGGGGGACATGGGGCACGTGCCCGCTGCTATTAATCAATGGCACTTGGAGGCCATGCAGCACGTCCCCACTATCACCGTGGCTGGGACAGCCTGAAGGCTGGGGATGCTGGGAGTGAGGTGGGAGGACCTGTGCCACATGGGTTGGGCTCAAGCACCCCGATGCCCGCAGGTTCCTGGTACCACGCCCGTGGATGCAGCTCAGGGATGCTCCAGGCTGCGTACAGGGATGCGATGGGAGATGTGGCCGTGCTGGGGGGCTCAGCCTGGCGCAGCCTCCAGCCCCTTCCTGCCTCCCCCCTCCTTCCTCCCAGAGCACAGCGCAGAACAAGAGCGAGGGGTGTAAATATAGTGCAGCAGCAACCGCGGGGCCCGGCCCCAGCCACGGCGGGAAGAGGCTGCGCGCAGCTCTCTGCATCACCCCCAGCACCAAACACCCAAAATAGGCAGCGGGGCCGGGGCTGGGACCACACAACCACCCAAGCAGGAGGGCCCTTTGGGTGCATACAGCCCTCTTCATCCCTCTGCGTGGGGCTGCGGCTGCTCCCCAGGACCCCGTTCTGGGACTCACCCACGCATCGCCCTCCTCGCTGGAGCCCGGCGGCTCTCCTCGCTCCGCTCCTTCCGCTCCATCATTCATCGCAGCGCCCATCTCCATCCTCGGGGGGAAGAGGGCTGGGAGGAAGGGCTCTGCCCCGCTGCCCGCAGCACCTCTTCCCCGATCCCACCTCGCCGTCATGCTTTTTTCCTCTTGTTTCTTCTCTTGCAGGTTTCACATGGGGAACCTTCTTAAAGTGTTGACTTATAACGAACTTGAACAAGGCCCTAATTTTTTCCTTGACTTTGAAAGTGAGATGGGATTTTTATTTTCCTTTTTTTGTTTCTTACCTTATGAGTTCCACATCCACACCATTTGAGCTCCCATGCCCGCCGTCCATCGCACCGCCCCCATCCCAGACGCCCACCCCATCGCCGCCCCAGGGATCTCCCCGGGGAGGGGGCAGCCCCACGGCCGGTTGCTCCCACTCCACCCCTCAGGGTCAGCCCCTCGGGGTCAGCGTGGGGCCGGGGCTGCTCTGGGGCAGCGGGACGGGGACATCACCGTCTGCGGCCGCCCCCGTCCCACTCAGAGCCCTCCGGGTTTCTCTCCCTGGGGCGCTGCCCTGCAGATGCGCAGCCGACAGAGGCTGAGACTGCGGTGTGGAACCAGGTGAACGCCGTGCTGGAGGAGTCGCAGGGCGTGCTGGCTGAGCTGCAGTCCTACACGGGTGCTGGGCAGGAGATTCGAGAGGTGGGTGCAGCCCCTGCCCCGCTGTTCTCCCCGTAGCTCGGGGTCACCCCGCTGCTCTCCCCACAGGCCATCCAGAACCCTGGGGACCTGCAGCTGCAGGAGAGGGCATGGAGCGCCGTGTGCCCCCTCGTTGCCAAGCTGAAGCGCTTCTATGAGTTCTCCCTGCGGCTCGGTGAGCCTCCCCTGTACCCTCACTGCGCTGCCCCGTGCCTCACTTTCCCCATCTGGCACCGAGGTGGTGACAGCAATGCTGTGTCTACAGAGAACGCTCTGCGCAGCCTTCTGGAGGCCCTCACCTGCCCCCCATACCCCCCTACGCAGCACCTGGAGCGGGAGCAGGCCTTGGCCAAGCAGTTCGCCGAGATTCTGCACTTCACCCTCAGCTTTGATGAGCTCAAGGTGCCCCCCATGGGCTGCAGACCCACACTGTCCCCATGCCCGGCCCCACATCAGCCCCAGTGCTGATTTTTTGCATGGTGCTGAAGCTGGGCAATGGAGCATTGCCCTCCCAGCCGTGGGGCTCACCCTGGGCACACTGAGCAGCCCTAACCCCATCCCCTAATGCTGTACTCCCCCTAGATGACCAACCCCGCCATCCAGAATGACTTCAGCTACTACAGACGGACCATCAGCCGAAACCGCATCAACAACCTCCAGGTGAGAGGGGCCCCCCAGGACCACCTCCCCGAGGAACAGCAGTGCTGCCACCAACCCCATGCCCCCCCCCACCCCACAGCTGGATGCAGAGAGTGAGGTGAACAACGAGATGGCCAACAGGATGTCCCTCTTCTACGCCGAGGCCACCCCTATGCTCAAAACACTCAGCAATGCCACCACCAAATTTGTCTCAGAGGTGAGTGGGGCTGGGGGGCCTGGAGGGGCTGAAGCAGCGGGGTGAAGAAGCCCCTCTGGCTCCAGGTAGGGCTGGGGCTGGGCTGGGACCCTGCGGGGAGCAGACCCTGGGATCCCTTTGCTTTCAGAACAAGACGCTCCCAATAGAGGACACGACCGACTGCCTGAGCACCATGGCCTGCGTCTGCAGGGTGATGCTGGAGACCCCGTGAGTATCCATCCTGCGGGCATTGGGGCTTGGGGTCCTTCTGCTCCCTTCCCAGCTCAGACCCTCTCTTTGCAGGGAGTACCGCAGCCGTTTCACCAACACCGAGACACTGCTGTTCTGCATGCGGGTGATGGTCGGGGTCATCATCCTCTATGACCACGTCCACCCCGTGGGGGCCTTTGCCAAGACCTCCAAGATCGATGTGAGTGCCCCTGGGGGGAGGTCACAGCCACACTGCGTGTCCTAAAGCGGCAGTGATGCCTATAGGGCACACCCCACGGGGACACCTCTGTGTCAGCTGAGCCAGAGGGCAATTTGATCCCTGAGGGGTGTGAAGGGGGAAATTATAGTCCATCTGGGCACTCATCACCTCTTCTGTTCCCTGTGCAGATGAAGGGGTGCATCAAAGTCCTCAAGGACCAACCCTCCACCAGCACCGAGGGGCTCCTGAATGCGCTGAGGTGAGCAGGAAGGAGGGGAGCAGGGGGACCCATCTGCTCCGGGATGGGATCAGCACTGCTCCCGAGAGCCCTCCAGGGCTGCGTGGTGACTGTCCCCACTTTGCAGGTACACCACCCGGCACCTGAATGATGACACCACGTCCAAACAGATCCGGGCGCTGCTGCAGTGAGCGCAGCTCCGCATCCCAGCGCACATCACTGTGTCACCCACACCACGCCCATACCGCTCATTTTGTACGGAGGGAAAAGGGACAACAGAAATTACACAGAAATAAATCAAAACGGCCCAAAAAAGCTGCCCTGCCCCCCCCCCCAGATGGTGGATGCGCTCCCACCGCCCTGAGAGCAGCGCCCAGGGATGTGGGGTGCGGGTGGCACCGCGGGGACGTTGGGCCGGGCAGGATGGGGCTGGGGGTACCGGGGGGGTACAGGCATCGCCCCCGGCCCCACGCGTGCAGGGGAGAGGAAGAGGAAGGAGCATCGCTGTGCTGACTGCAGGAATCGGCTCGGCCCCCCCGGTGGATTTTTAATATACGTGATTAAATCGCCGCTCACCTCTTCTTTTGTACCTCTTTTTTTTTTTTTTTTTTTTTTTTTTTTTTGGGGGGGGGGTGGGTTAGGAAATAAAATGAATTTAATCTGTCCACGGACGGAGCGGGGCCGTGTGCGGTGCGTCCAACCCCGCGCCCACCCCGGACGCGGGTCCGATCGCCGCAGTCCCCCAACCCCCGCCGCAGCCGGGCGGCCGCCGGCAGGTGGCTCTGCGACACCGCGACACAGCGGCCCGACGGCGCCGGGGCCGAGCCGGGCGCGACGCGGAACGGAGCCCGGGCCGCCGATCGCGCTCCTCGTGCTGCCGCAGCCGCCGTGCGGCGTTGAGCCCCGCTCCGCTGGGAGCCCCGCGCGGCGCCCGGGAGGCGCTGAGCGCAGGCTGCAGCCGCGCCGCTCAGCGGGGCCACCGGAGAGGACAACGACGGATGCGGAGCGCGGCCCGGCCGCACCGTTCTCTAATCCGGTGTAATTAATGACCTTATCTTTGGCCGAAGCCATTTAGATTAAGTGGCTGGTGCGATGGGCTCGGCGGCTCCGGCGCACAGATGGAAGCGCCGCGTTTGTCTGGGGATTAGCGGAGGGCAGATGGAGCGAAGCCCCAGCCCCAAACCTCGGCCCTGGCGGCGGGCTGGAAGCAGAGCGCCCCGCACCCACCGGGACCGGGGAGACGCGGGCATCGCTCAGCACCTGGGCGGGACGGGGCCGGGTGGGCGCTCGGCCCTCAGCAGCAGAGCTGAAACGGGCGCTGGGTTCCTCCTTGAACAGCAAATCGCCGCGGATGCCGCCTCCGGCCCTGCGCGGGAGCCTGCGAACACATCGACAGCCCCCACCTCTCAGAGCGACGACGCTCACCTGCCTCTCGCTGCTGCTGCACGCCTTCCTTCTCCAGCACAGCGTCAGTTAGCAATGCTGACAGACGCCCGTTCTCCGGAGCCGGAGGGGAGCTGCTGCCCCCAGGACAGTGGGCAGCACAGGGCAGGGAGCGAACAGAGCAGGCAGGTTAGTGGTGGGGGATAACATTTATCTGCTGGGATAACAAAGTTCATATTAAACCGATTAAGGATATTAAATCCACTTCTAACGACGCGGTCATCTGAGCGCGCTCAGCAGGCGGAGCAGACAATCCCACCCCACACTCACAGAGCTGCCCCACGGTGACGCCATGCATCGCTGCCGCCCCACAGTGTGAGCGGGGCTTTACGCCCAGCATCACCCCATCTGTCCACACAACACATCCCTCGGCACACCCGTGAGCAGGGCCGAGCCCACACCCAGCGCATGCAGTCAGCAGATGGCAAACAAGCCTGGGCTAGAGCAGGGCTTCGGCTGGTGCTGCACAGCATCCCAACGCTGGTGCCCAGCTCAGCGCAATGCTGGCACAGGAAAGCTCTTCCCAGACACTGACTTCAGCGCAAGCTTCCTGCACACCTCTACCCAACAGCCAAAGCAGCTGTTGGGTCCCATGCAGCATTGCTGAAATGATTCAACACAGAGCACACTGCAGAGCCCCAGGGGCAGATCTGCCCACGCAGCCCTTCCCCTCGCAGGCTGCTCCCCAGGAGACATCTCCTGACACACAGTGATTTGCGATCAGTTGAAGGAAAAAACTGTGCTCCACCACCTCAAAAGCCTCCCAGGAGGATCCGTGATCCAGGAACCCAGGAGAATCCCAACTGCGCTGGGAAAGGCCTCATGGCTTTCACCAGAGCCACAAGTGGGGAGTGAAGACAGCGCTCACATCCTCAAGGAACAAAGCCGAGACAGCAACTGCCTCACAGACACACAGCACCAGGAATTTGCTGCTCAGCAACTCGGATTCAAATGCAGGAGCAGGTCCCACTGCCAAACCACAGCGTAAACCCCCGGGAATTCAGCTTGAACCGGGACAGACTCATCTGCTGCAAACTTGATGACATCACTTCCAAGTTCCCGTTTAACAGGTGCCAGCTCTTTCTGCACCTGCTGTGTGCACGCGGCCTGCACCACGCTGAGAACATCTGCTCAGCTCCTGTGAAGCTGCAGAAAAGGTGACGGGAAGGAGCCAGGCTGGACATCCCGCCCTGTGCCTGGAGCAAGGGACCTGGGCCAGATGGAAACAGAGAGCAAGCAAGCTCAACCTTTTTAATAGGCAGGGGAATCCACAGTAACCTTGTACCTTTATTTCCATGTAAGTTCAAAAAAATATCCTCTCCACAAAAAGGCAGTGAGAGCTCACTCAGGCCCCGAGCTGCACTGCTGGCCAAGCTGGAGGAGCACAGTATTTCTGTCTCTGAGAACACCACGTTTGCATGCCAAAGGAGAAGCTCCACCTTTCCAGGGATACCGAGTCTGCGGCAGGAGCGAATGCTGGGCACGGGACGCCCCGGCAGCCTTGGCCCAGGGCCAGTCCTCCGCAGGCAGGGCAGGAGAAGCACGGCGCGGCAAGACGAGGCCACATGAAGAGGCTCTGACGCAGCCACGGCCTTCTGGCTGTCACTCGCACACCTGCCTCATCCCCAAAAATGACTCAGCTCCTTTGGTCGCCCAGGTCTCGGCCCTTCCTCGCCGTCCAGGTGGAAGCACGTCCGCAAACCTATGAGAGAGGCATGCTGCTGTCCTTGCCCGGGGTCTCTGCACTCCTGCTGTCCCTCACCGTCTCTGCAGCATGTCCAGCAGCCTCCAGCTTCTTTCTCTTCAGGTGGTGTAGGTGGGCTTTGGATCGCGTGTGAGCTGGAGGAAGAGGCAAACAAGCATTTAACCCTGGGGAACCTGGGGAAGGGAGCTCTTAGCCTGATTTGCTCTGCATCAAACAATCAGGGCGCAGCCATCAAGCCTTCCCCTGAGGAGAAGAGGGTGGGAAAGGGAAAAGTCCCAGGTTTGTATGCAGAAAGCCCCCAGCTGTCAGGATTCACTGCCCCACAAGTTTGCTCTGAGCTTCAACCTGCGGGAGGAAAGGAGAAAGGCAAGTGTTGGCAAACACTGCAGAACACGCGTGAGATGCAGAGCTCCATCAGTTCAGGGAACGAGGCCAGCATCATTTGTAAGCCCAGATGTGCCTGCACCACAGCACTGGGTCCATCACAGAGCAGACAGGGACGGAGCCCAGAGCACAATTATGCTTTTGCATAACTCCAGGGCAAGGCTTGCAGCTATGAGAGCCCTTCAGGAGTCTGACGGGAACAGAGGTGTGATCCCAAGGAAGATCCCAAGGAAGCAAACTGTTCTGACAAGCCAGGGCAGCAAGAGCTGCACTTCTGTTTAAAATCACATTGTCAAGGACAGCAAAACCTCCCATGTCAGAGGTATTATCTACATAGAAGGTGCTCTGTCCAACCAGACCACGTAACAGCAGCAAGGCAGTTTCACTGTTTCCAAGAGATCAGAGCAGCAATTAAAGCAGCAAACTTTTCAAGCAGGGCCTTAATTAAACAATGGTATGTTCTTGCTGAATCAAGGCCCTGAGGTGTTTTCCAGTCAACCTCTTCCGTCAAAGGATAAAATTACATGCAAAGCTGCTGCTTTATCACAACACTGTAGGGTCACCCCCAGCTTGAAACAAAGTCACATCTCTTACAATTTGTTGTAAGCAACACCGAAGCTCAGAGCAGCTCAGGAAGCACTGATTTCAGTGGTGCCACACACCGTAACGTTGGAATTTAGAAATCTTCCAGAGCCACTGGGGTACTTGGAAGCAGCTCGCAGATCTGTAACTTAAAGCAGGAGAGCAGAGTGCAGACTGACTCAGCCCCCACTGCTGCCTTCACTTCCTTTTGAGCTTTTACATTTTGCAGTTAAAGTAACACCAAGTTTGGGGCAATCCTTCTCCTGCCTCTGGGATGGGAGCCACATTCAGCAGGATGCAGAGAGCACACAGCTGGTCTTGGTTGGAAATAGTGCTCTCATCTGTCTGAATCCGGGACAACACCCCCGAGGACAAGCTGCCACAACCGTTGTGTCTGCGGTTATCTTAAGGAGCTCCCACTCTGTCACACATCTTTATGACTTGCACCCAGAAGGACACCACAGATTCTGCTAATCTTCAGAGTTCTCTGGCTCTGAAGCTTCTTCAAAGTACCTCCAAGCTACAACACCTGAGACTGGCTGCAACGACAATTATACTTACGAACTGGTCTTGTGGAAACGACCTCCCTACAGCCAGCCAACTTCCAACTTCCACCTTTGCTTTCAGCAGTTCTCCGCATCAGCAGTAATGAATGGCTCATTCAAATCTGATAAGCAATCATCTGGCATGATTTATCTTTGTGTTATCTCTGCATATTTTGCATTTGGGCAACACATGGAGGTTTATCAGTTCCATTTCTGCAGTTTCTCAACTATTTTTTGTTTCTGGTTCTCAGCATGAGCCTCACAGCACTGATAAAGTCACAGAATTAATCTGATTCCAACAGAGCACTTTTAAACTAAGTCCATTGAAAACAAAATCCTTTACTATCATCACTGCAGCTAGGAATACTTTTTTTTTTTAAACATACAAATAAGAAAAATCATAGCAAAACCAAACAAAACCAAGCTATTACAGACACGAAGAAACTTCCTTCTCACACATCATTTCAGAAAAACTGAATCTACTGTTTTTAGACCAACTGAAGTGCTCAAAAGGATGAGCGCAGGCTGAACGCAGGCATCTCACACAGAGCCCAGCGCCTGCTGTGATGGCAGAGCAGCGCAGTGCTCACCAGGTGCCGGGGCAGCCCGACAGATGGCTGCTGCAGCACAGCTCCTGCACCCCCCTCAGGGCTTGCAAATGGCTGCTTTCACGCATGGGCTGTAAACAATCCTTGAAAGCCCGAGATCATGTGCTGAGGGTCACCTGGCCAAGCAGAGCCAGCCAAGGAGGCTGCCTGGTGCTGCTCCCTGCGCACCACGCTCGCTGTGACGGAGCCCCCTGCCAGGCCCTACCTGCCCACTCCCTGTCCCCGATGATGACTCTGCTGCAGAGCTCGCACACACGACGGCTCCGTTTGTTCTCGTTCACATCACACTCCATCTTTACAGGCTCCATGGGTGGCTTGCGTCCCTGTTGAATACATGATGCTTCGAATGAGTTTCCATCCAGAAAATCTGCTATGGCTGTGTTCACAGGGTGGAGTTCGGGCTGTGAATTTTCTGTGCTCAAGTACTAACGTCAGTAGGACAGAAGATGCGCTTTTACTACGAAGACCAGTGGAATACTGAGCATTAGGAGAAATTCTCAGCTTCAACACTGTGCAGCAAATAAAAACGTGCATGGCTGATATGGACACAGACAGCCCCTCTGTGGGAGGGACCTAGCGCCAAGTTACGGGGTCTGCAGTAACTGAGAAACAGGCCTCTCAGGCACAGCTTACTCCTTAGTGCTGGTTATCCCATACCTGGATGAAGCTCTCCACAATCTCCAGAGCAGGCTTCAGCACATCATCTTCCCACCGCAGGAGATCAGACACCTCCAAGCCATACACCGGGGGCACGTTGGGGCCAGGACCTACAAGGACACAGAGGAGCAGGTGACTGCCAGCATCCCCCAGCCTGGTGCCCAGCACCCCGAGCAGTCAGCATGCAGGCTCTGTGGGTTTGCACAGTACCCCAAGAGAACCTGCTCTTTCATCAACCTATCCTTCAGCACTCAGGAGCAAATAGCACCAGCCTTTCTGGAGCCAAAATTACCCGAGACCTCAGCTTGTGGGCAAACAGCAGTAACACCTCAGACTCAAGGCAAGCAACTTCATGATAGCCTGCCTTCAGGACAACAGTACGAAGTCAGAGCACAGTAAGCAAACACTTCATTGCTACCATGGTCCACAGGAAGCCACAGAGAATGAAGAGCTAGATGGATGCATAAAGCCATCATACAAAGCTGTGCTTACAAGGAGATGCACACACAGAGCCTGGGTGATGAATCTTTTGGTGCAGGCTCTTGTTCAGCTGCGCTGCTCAGAGCTGTCATTGCTTGTGTGGCTGCAGCAGTTCTCAGCTCACAAAAGGGGGCTGTGACAGGAGCTGGTTTGCCAGTGCCTCCACCTGACAAGGCAGTTACAAACCCACGGCTCTGCCCTCGCAGACTCAGTACGAGGGTGAGGGGCACCGGCTGCAGCCCAGTCAGGCAGGACAGCCGCAACCAGAGCACAGCCGCTCCCTTTAGTGGCAGTGCTGGCCCACAATGGCTCAACTGCCTGCAGCCATCGGGCACACAGCCCTGCTTGGACAAAGCCACCAAAGCTGCTGCGTGCCAGGCTCCAGCAGGTGCTGCTTTTTATTGCTATAACCACAAACAAGTTCTTGATAGGGCTGATCTGAAGCACACCTGCCACCAGAAAGGTGAGCCACATCCACCAAACACATGGCTCCATGAAAGCTCTTGCACTCTGTTCAAAGCCTATCTTTTGACTCGAGTTTCCCCCTGCCTTTTTTGTTGTTGTTGTTGTTGTTACTGTTTTGCCCCTACCAAGCACCTTTCAACAAGTGCCCGGCTCCCAGCTGCTGCTGCTGGCCCTGCTCCAAGGCTGGGCTGAGATGGGGAAGTCCTGCTGGCTCCCTGCCGCCACAACAAGCAGGGCCTGGTGCAGCCAATGGGCTCTGGCTCCTAATCCGGGGGGCATCTGTCAGCTGGGCTTCTTGCCCCATAAGGGGACATGTGCGAGTGCCTGCTGGGCATCTCCTCAAGATCCAGGGACACTGCAGCCCGCTTTCATCCATGGCTGGCTGGGCACAGGGCCAAGCACTTGGTTGCACTGTTCCTGGGAGGGGAAGGTCTTCCCTTGACAGGCAACCAGTGTGTACAGGAGAAGAGTGGGAAGGAGCTGTCTCTCTGAGTGTCTGCACAGACAGCTAGGGGCAAGATGAACATAGGCAGCATCAAAGCAAGGTGAGAAGAGATATGAGAACGGGGGTAGTGAGGCAGCATAGGAACAGAGGACTTACGTTTCAGGAAGCGGTTTCGGACCCATTTGTTCTGCCTCCGAGCGTATCTCTTGCTCACCTGTTTCAGGGCCTGGATCCCTTTAAAACAGAGGATGTAAAAATACTGTGCCAGCACAGCTCCTCAAACTGAGCTCAAAACAGAATGACAAGAGTCTGTTGGCTCAAACAGGGGGAAAATCATACAGGACAAAAGTTTCTTTTGGATGGTACCATGCTTGCTTAAGAGAAATGTTTCTGCTATCGGTGTGGAGGTCTCCAAGCCAGCAGGGAGAAACAGTCGGCACAGCAAATCCCCTGTCAGAGTGTAGGGGCAGCGTCAGCACAAAAGGGCTGGACAAAATATCCCAAATGCCCTCAAATAAGTACTGGGGGAAAGGTGCCCCAGAAGCTTCCAGCAAGTAGGACAACCTTTTCATGGGCTGTCCTGCTCTCCTAATGCTTACCCTGAATATTTCTCTGTTCAAATAGAACTAAGATTTCTTGTTCCATCCACAGTGAACCTACATCTACCACTGTACAACTTCAGTGTTTAGTACCAGACTTATTGTGTCCCTCTGTAATCTTCTCTTTAACAGATACAACAAAGCACTTCAGTACCAGACTTATTTAATCATTTCTGTGGTTTCTTCAGTGTCCATCTCCTTTGAACTGAACTCTCAACAGTCTTACTGCCTAGTACCTCTGCGTGCTGAGGAGCAGAGCAGCTCTCTCCTTCCTCTAACAGCAGCACATTTCTGAGCTCTATTTCATTTCTTCTTTCTAGCCTTGTTCTCCACAACGTGCAGAGCCCAGCTGGGATTCTGTCACCCAGATCACTGGTGCATCAGTTTCAGATCCCAGGTCACTATCTGTTCAATTCGTCTTACAAGAGGATCTGAGGGAAAGGAGGGAGGAATTATCTGGATGTGCTCAGAGATGCTCCGGAATACTGAGTCCCTGTCATTCTGGTCTAGCTGAAGTGAAAACTGCATGGACAAAGGTACAACTCATCTCCAGCAAGACCTGTCCCAGGTCTGAGCTTGGTTCGGACCAAGTTGTGTCCCATGGAGCTGCGTGGGGCGGAGGGACGTACGGTACACAGGGTGCTCCTCCCACCTTTTTGCAGTAGCAGGGCACTGGTCTCAGGTGAGCAATTCCCCTCACTGACAAGGTACTCATGAAACTCCTTGAAACCAATGGACTGGAAGATTCCATGCTGATAATCCTGCCTGGAGAGAAAGACAACAGCCGAGAGTCAGGGCCATCTTTTTCAGAACAGTGGGTGACCCCAACCTTCCCAGTGATAGTTGAGGCTTCTGTGTCTCAACCTGTAGGGAGGGACACCCCAGGTGACACAAG